>NC_073692.1:308522703-309238465 GCF_029784155.1 Uranotaenia lowii | reverse complement strand
ATATAGAGATGGAGAGATTGAGAGATTTAGAGATTGAGAGATTGAAAGATGAGAGATTGAGAGATTGAGAGATTGAGGGATTGAGAGATTGGACGAAGATTGAGAGATTGAGAGATTGAGAGATTGAGAGAGAGATTGAGAGATTGAGAGATTGAGAGATTGACGAGATTGAGAGATTGAGAGATTGAGAGATTGAGAGATTGAGAGACTTGAGAGATTGAGAGATTGAGAGATTGAGAGATTGAGAGATTGAGAGATTGAGAGATTGAAAGATTGAGAGATTGAGAGATTGAGAGATTGAGAGATTGAGAGATTGAGAGATTGAGAGATTGAGAGATTGACGAGATTGAGAGATTGAGAGATTGAGAGATTGAGAGATTGAGAGATTGAGAGATTGAGAGATTGAGGAATGGACAGATGGAAAGATAGAGAGTTGGAGAGATCAAGAGATGGAGAGTTGGAAATAAGAGAGATGGAGAGATGGAGAGACGGAGAGTTGGAGAGATGAAGAGATGAAGAGTTGAATAGATGGAAAGATGGAGAGATGGAGATATTGAGAGATTGAGAAATTTATAGATTGAGAGATTTAGTGATGGAGAGATTGAGAGATTGAGGGATTGAGACATTGAAAGATTGAGAGATGGAGAAATGGAAAAATGGAGAGATTGAGAGATTGAGAGATGGAGCGTTTGAGAGATTGGGAGATGGAGAAATGAAGAGATTGAGAGATAAAGAAAATTGAGTGATTGAGAAATTGAGAAATTGAGAGATTGAGAGATTGAAAGATTGAGAGATTGAGAGATTGAGAGATCGAGAGATTGAGAGATTGAGAATTTGTGATATGGAAACATTGAGAGATTGAGAGATTCAGAGCTAGAGAGATTAAGAGATTGAGAGATGAATAGATGGAGAGATGGAGAGATGGGGAGATGTAGAGATGGAGAGATGGAAAGATGGAGAGATGGAGAGATGGAGAGATGGAGAGATGGAGAGATGGAGAAATGGAGAGATGTAGAGATGTAGAGATGGAGAGATGGAGAGATGAGAAATTGAGTAATTGAGAAGTGGAGAGATTGAACAAATTTATAGAAACTCGTGAAAACACCATTTTATTTTTTTAAAAACGCAGTTCAGGTTTCTATTTTGATGAATTTTTAAGAATGGTGATGGAAATGGAGATGGAGATGAAGATGGAGACGGAGATGGAAATAAGAAACCAGATCATGGTAAGTATAAGGATGAGAATCAGGATTGGGAAAGAATCGGCATCAGTATCAGTATCGGTATCAGTATCATGATTACGATCAAAATCAGGACTTCAAACAAAATCAAGGTCAGGATTTGAATAAGATTTATGTTCAAAATCAGGGTTAGGATAGAGATCTAGATTAAGGTGAAGATCAGGATCAAGGTCAATATCGGCTTAATGAGTCTGAAGCATGAAACACAAAAACATTCAAAAATTAATTTTTTACGCTTTCTTTAAAATTTATATTTTAAAACATGTATTGCTGCATGTAGTTTCTAGCCCAAAATTTACAATTGAAATTTCTGAAAAATGTTTTTTTTATCTATTTGAGAAATACAATATAATTTTTAAAACAGAACTTTAAAATTGATGACTATGAGTTCCTTCATCCTAACTTTAAAATAATTCTAAGCTATGTTCTCAAGACGTTATTTCGGCTATATTGTAACCATCCATCGTTTCCCAACGCTTCGAAGATCTAGCTCTACTTTTCATTCGATATGCCGCGCCGTCGCAAATCACTCTCATTTGGTTGTGTCGTGATCAATTGAGAGCAATTTATTAAAAATCGAACCTAAAGTTGTAGATCACCTTCTGGTGGTCTCGTTCTGGATCGGCAATAAACCATACCCATTACCCATGAGAGTTTGATATGAGGAATTTATGTGATGATGGGCCCTAACAATCGCATTCATCATCTTTCGGAATACATTTTCCCTTTTCCCTCTTTCGGCGTGGTTATCCATTAATCGCTTATATGGGGAAAATAGTTCAGCTCAACAGTGGAATCAATTGACCCGACTTTAGCGTGTTTCTTGGGGTTGCAGAAATTCGCACCATTCCGGGTCCAATATCGGCATCCGTGTTGTCCCGTGTGTTCGTCGTGTGGGAGATTCGAGGATTTTTTTTATTCAGGTGAGTGCACTCCTTAAGTTGGCGCTCTGGAACAGTTTCCGCCTTCCGCCGGTGAGTTTAATGGCAGTATCATGCTAGAAGAATTATTGGGTACATGTTTCGCGATACGTCTTTCGGCATCATCCCCGGAAAGTTCCCGCCATTCCGAAATGACGGTGAACTCAGTACGTCCGAGGTTACACTCTCAGGGAACACGCCGATAGATACGTGCTGATCAATATTTCACGGGAAAATTTATGCCTCATTTGGTTCGCAATAAATTGTACCGCGTTTTGGGAAAGAGACCTGTGCGCATGTAATGGCAAAAGAGATCTGGGCCAAAGTTGAGCGCCTAAGAGGGCAGGTCAGCTCAAACGTTGCAGAATATCACTATCCAACTTAGCGGCTAGAAGGCCCATTACCCTTCATTATATTTCGTTCCGATTGAAACTTTTCAAACAGACGAACATATTTGACTGTTTAGAATCAGAAATATAACAACGAAATAGTTCGTGGGAAACAAAGCGAATAGAATTTTTAGTTCAATTACCGCCGACGACCTGCAAACGATCATACTTCCACTAACATGTGGAATTTCTTCTATGAATAATTGACCAACGCGAACGTTCTCTATCTGCATTCGAATAAATTATATTTATTGTGTTTGTATTGAAAGATGACATCGCGAATATTATATGCTAGATTAATTTGTCATAATATATTATTCCCATAAGTTATTAATTTCACCCCGCTTTATCTACGGTCCATTATTCTCGTTTATGGATCTGACCGCGAAACAGCCCGGCCCTCGCCTGGACTATCCTGAGAAAACGGATGGAAATGGAAGCGCGATTCTTGTCGTCTTGGCACTGTTTATTGCGATTGTTCATGATGCTGCTGCGGCTGCTGCTAAGGTCCTATCTTCACCTGGCGTGCGTATGGACGGGCGAGGCTTTCACATACTTTGCAATACTCTTTTAGAGATGCAGATAAGTCGTTTATAGGCTCAGCATAATGTTCTCCGATTTAGGGTTGGGGTAAGATTGTTTTAATTTCAGAACTCAACACTAAACTAATGCATCCTTAAGAATGTTTTTTGATAAAGCATTTTTTTTGTAAAGCGTTAGTTTAATAATTCTAGTTTAATTTTTGTTGGTTTTGTTAAATCAAATGGATCTCTTAAAAGGAAATCTTTTTCCACTGAGATTCATGTCTAAGTTTAGTTTATTGTATCGAACCATTTCCCCGCATAATGTAAATATTTTTTAAAGTTCTCGGCATGAGTAAATTTTGCTCGCGTTAAATTGTTGTTGATAATTCCTTTTTGCTGTTGGGCATGCTGAGAACAGAAAGCGTCCATTACCAGGGGGCTCAACGGAGCCTTTTGGTGTGGGGGATTGTGGTGGGTCGCTTTACATTATTCCTAAAACAGCTATTATATTTTGAACTAAACTATTTTATCAAAAATTACCTTGACTGTAATATGTCGGTTTTGGTCATAGGTCATTAGGTAGAACTTACTTGATTTTCAAGCTGATGGCCTGTTGTTCAAAACCAAGAGTATTCATTTCGAACACAATGATATCGGACAGGTTCATAAAAAAGTATCCGTTAAAAACTAAACCGGTCCGTAATATACAAAGTGGTAATATCCGTAGATCTCCAAAACATTATTTGTTCATGTAGCATGTTAGATTTACTGTGAGTTGATTCCTGGGTAAGTGAACTGGATAATGACGGTAAAATGGAAAAATCCAGATCTCCATTAAGCGAGACAAAATAACAACGCAAAATCGGTGCGTTTAAGACAAATCATTCTTCTACAATGTTACTTCATTTAACAAGCGCTTTATCTTTAAAAGGTTAATAATTAGGACGGGTCAATACCGTGGAAATTGGTGATACTAATTTCTTTTGGTGAATATTCATTTTAGTACGAGCATGTAGTTTTGCTCTGTGGTGTACCCGGAAGTCGACCCTGTACCGATTGCAGTCCAACCCCAAACTGTGGAAGTTATCCGACGGTGGCTTAGTGCGCAAGTGGAAAGACGATTCTATCGGTAAGTTGACCATTCTAGTTACCCAGGGTGTTACAAACTTTAAACCTTGTGTTTGCACATTTTATGCAGCGTAGTTCTACGGATAATACCACAGAGTTCGTGTATCAGCGCTACCTGTCCCATTTTGCCAACCCCATTTTGTGTATTTTCGTTGGAAGAAAGTTCAGGTTTAAAGCGCCTTCAGCGCAACTCATTGATTTGTTGGCACTTAAGTGCTTGGGCTTGAAGTTTATTTGTGCAAATTTGGCTCAGAAATTTATATTCTTATTTCACAAAGTGGTGTTATAGCGAATTAATATGAGTTAATTGTTTGCTGAAGGTTTTTTTTGCCGTCTTATTTCAGCTTTAGACTCTGGAGTGTATCGAGACGGTACACAACATCATTCTTAAAATATATTGTAAGTGTCTGATAAATATCCAGCTTTACTTTAAAATCCTTAACACAAATTTGATTATTCTTTCTGTGACTAAAGATGTCATCAGTTTTTTTTTATTCTGAAAAAAGTGAAGATATATGTTTAAAGCAGCTGAAGAGAGCTAAGCTAGTAGCTAAGGAGGAGTCTATTCTCCAGTCTTGAGAACCGTTGAACTATGTAGCGTATTCGTCTTAAGGAGGCTTTTAGCTTATCCAGTTCTAGGGCTCGCCCGCTCACCCCCATAAGGGTTTAAAATGCCAAGCGAAATGTTTTTTGCTAGACTTATAACTTGCTATTTATAAGGAATCAGTTAGACGAATTTTCAGAGCTCCAGAATATTGAAAAAACGAAAAATGTCGGTTTTAATGAGACTGTTTCAGGTTTTTAAAACGATTGAACGGTGCAATTTGAATTTTTATACCTTGAGGGAAGTAATAAAACGAGTGAAGTGATTTTTATTCATTTGTATAACGTTTGTTGGATCAAAACCTTATGCTGCTGGAAGGATTGCAGCGAAATTAGAGTTCCTGACTTTCTTAATATTAACGTGTCTGGAAGAGAACGGTATCAAACCGTTTGAAGAGTACCACGTGAATGGGGTGTTTGCTAGCTGATGCGGATTTTGCTGTTTCTAAATTGGTGAGCTCGTTCCTTGAAATATCTTTATTACCATTTGCAATTCCGGTTTAAAATGAATCTGTGTAAAGCGCATGTTTGTAAAATATTTCATATTTTGTATGAAAGTGATGAAAGAATCGATAAAGATTCAAAATTTGAAGCATAAGTAAATTACTTGCGATCCCCGGTTTTGGGAAGTTGTTCTTTCTTTTCCACGGCATGTATTGCCATACTACAGGCTTGCTGTGACCATATACGTTCGCTACTTTTTAAATCTTATGCATTATACTGCCGCTATTCGCAAGACTGTCCCATATGTATTTTCGTCATTTTTCAGTTTATCTCAAAAATCGTTCAAATACAGTTAGTTCTTCAAATTAGACTAAAAACTTTCATAACTTTGTTCTCAACATATATGAAAAAAATACCAAGTCATGTTTTTATCAATTTCGCATGAGGCTTATTGAATTGTTCGTTGTAAAACATGGAAAATAGTCAGCTACAAAGCCATATTTTTTTAGGTTTTTGTCATGCTGTTACTTGCTACTTGGGCTTAATAATATCTACACTCAGAAAAATACTATTATGTATGCCATAAGATTCTCTTATGAAGTGGCGCCATAAGAAAAATTAATGAAATTCATAAGATTGTCTTATGACGCGAATGAATTCTGAAGATGAACGCCTACTTCAATAGGTGATATGAAAAAAACCTAGCAATTGCTTTTGCTAAACTAAATCGAGCAGTCGAGCAGTCGCTTAAAGCAATTGCTTCGGTTGATATGAATAAAGTTTTTTTTGACAGCTGTTTTCTCTGTCAGGAGCTTTTACTTTTAGAACAAGCTAATTTGGTATGAATAAAGCCCAAATCTAAAGTAATCGCTCGACAAATCTCCTTGCAATTGCTTTATTTTCTAAGCATGCTCGGTAGCAGACTTTTCCAATAAAAAATTCTTTAGCAATGTCATGAATTTAATAAATTAGCAACATTACACTTCAATACAATTCAAAACAGCATTTTCTACATGGATAAAGAAAAGTCGAAGTGATAACCCAGCTTTTTGCATATTCCTGTCGTTGTATGAAATGATTCGTCTAAGATGAAACCAAACAAATCAATTAGTAAATATTCCAAATTAAAGAAATTCCGGCTATAGTGGAAGAAGTCCCAATCGGCTCGAAGTTGGAAGAAAAATGTTATAATTCAAAACATAATTCAGACTTCCATATTTACGTGATTTTTTTCTTTCTAAGATTAAAAAAAAAATTAAATTAAGATGCGCGCCTATTGCCTATTTTTTATACATCGGATTATCCCGATCCGAATACGTGTGGGAGAGCTATGATAAATGTTAAAGTTAGGCCATTTGTTGTTTGACTATATTCGAATATGTATTCATTTTTCTTTGAACATCAACATACGAGCACGCATTAACCAAAAACCTTCCGGTCGTTCTTACACCCACCATCCGCACCGTCGACTTCATGGCTATTTTAGCCGTACTTTTCAATTTTCTGATCGTCTTTCATTTAACTTTAGAAAACTTCAGATTCTGCTGTTTGGATAGCTCTATTTTTCGAAGCAAAAGCTATGTTCTAAGACTTTAGTACACATCCGCTAAGCAAATGTTCATTCATACCAAACTAAGCAAATGCTTTGGGCTTTTGCTTTGCTTGATTTCGAGCTAAGTAAAAGCTACCGAAGCAATTGCTAAACCTTATTCATACCACTAAATGAAAGGTTGTTGCTTTTCATAAGAGATTCTTATGGAAACAGTAAATCACTTTCTAATAAGAAAAATTCTCGATATTTCATGCTGAAAACATTCACTTTATTGTTTGCCAAATTTGTTTAAAATTAAATCCTTCATGGTCACCATCAGCAGCGCATCAACAGACGGCTCCATCAAAGTTTTTTTTTGCCTCTTCTTAATCTTCGACCTTTCGTTTTTTGCCAATCAGCTTGCTGAAAAGTAAACAAATAATGTATTTTAGTTTACTAATATATTCAACGTTCACACCAAAAACATCAAATCGAACTTACCATTTCGGAGATAACAATATCACTTAACATTGAAGGAAAACTATAATAACTATAAACTGGCGATTGCTTCGTACTGTTAGATGATGAAAAAAAAAACTGATGCTATGAATGAATGTGTTATTCTTTTTTTCACAATGCCGTTTCTTCTATTTTTCATAAGAACATCGTATGAAAATTGAAAGAATTTTATAAGACTCTTATGAAAAATTAGTTTGGACGCAAAAAAGTGGTTCATAAGATGTATCTTATGAAATTTATAATAAGATTTCCTCTGAGTGTATAAACCAAAATACGCGTACCTGGTAGCACACGCGTAGGTCATATTGTATTAATTTTTCTCACTAAATATTTGCAGCCAAGATGCTTTGCTGTTTCTGATTCAGCATTCAATCAGTTTGTAGATATTAATAGTCATTCTAAAAAAAATATTAAAAAGATAATCAACCGAAAAACTTTCGGAAAGATTAAGGTTCAGGTTGTTTTATTCATGGAACGTGGTTATTCATTTTATTTTAGACCTACTCAATTCATACGATAAACTTTCGTTATCTTTATCGAAATATGTCATAAACATCATTTCAATCTTATTTTCATCAATAAACAACCAGTAAAGTGAATAATATAGCGAAGATAGCGAGAATTGAATGATCAACTGACAAAAAAATACCAAATATGGGACAGCTTCGCGGGTACATTTAATACGCATGCGAAATATACTCGCAAGGCTTATTTTCTCATTATCTTCTTTATTTTCTTCTCTGCATCAACAACTTCCAAAGCAAAAAAAACATTGGGCGAAATTTTACAACAATTATCCTCATATCTGTGAAAAAAGAAATAGAAAAGGTAAAGTTTCAACCGAGAAATCCACGAAAGTCTATAAAAATCTTTAAAGCCGTTTTTCTCGGTTCGTTGTTTTTGCATATGGGACAGACTTGCCGGCAGCGGCAGTATAGATGTTTGAGCCTGTGGTTAGATCAGAATGCGTCATTTTTCGACTTCGTAATTTGATTTTTAAAGACGAAAAAATTGTGAAAATATGCATTGGATTCTTGATTTCTTTTGAAAACAGGGAAAATAACAATCATGCATGAGAATTGCAGGTGGTAATAAGGTGAAATATGAAACATTGTTGTATTTATTGATTTATTATATAATAAAATAGCTTAACTCTATTTAGGGGAATTATTGGGGGGCTTGGACAGGTCGTCAAATGATCGGAAGACTAATACACAATGGATTGTGGAATAAAGCCAGCCGGAGTTCTCGGCCAATTTTGAATCGATGGTCTGGTATTCAGGTACCTTTCCATGGTTCTTTATTTGTTTCGAACAGTTGGAAGGGAGTAAGGTGAGTCTAACCTGTCCCAAACCAGTGGTAACGGACCCCTTGGTAGTGCTGCAATTATTGTTGGTGAGTTAAACACGAACAATATTTGAATGTGCGATTGAGACTTCCCGTACCGCCTCGTGTCGAAAGACCTGTCAGCCACTGGTGGGTTCTCATACATACATACATTCATACATACTTATAACTTGCTATTTATAAACCAATTTTTAAGAACAACAAGTCAAGAGAAACAATTTCGATTCAGAACTTATGTAGTCCAAAACCCCGAAATCTCATTCCAGGTCCACAATTTTAAAACTTTTTAAAAAAAAAAAATTTTTGCTTGTTGATAGAAATTAAGTTCCGAATATTGAATTCCAAAAGTTTGACTCCAAAAAATCAAACAGACTACAAAAAGAAAGACTAAGCTGGTCAGATTGCCCGGATTTTGTGCAAATTTTTTCACAATACTTGCAAAATTAAACAAAACATTTTGTGTAGTCTTTAGAATTGTGTGTCTAGGGTTCTTAATATTTGACTAATCAAGTTAAGTAAAAAAAACATAAACGATATTTTGGAAGCCTAAAATATGATTCAAAATCGGCTGATGTGTTTCGATAAAAAAAATCAATTTTTCAAGATATTTTCCAAGATAATTTGATTCAAGCAATTCAAGATAGTATCGTTTCAAAACTACACTGTGCATCTTGAAGAGTTTATGTTCCAAATTTCTCGTCTTTTCTTTGCAAATATGCACAACCAGAGCTGAAAAAAGTTTATATTGGTTTTTCAATGCATTCAATTCATATCATCTTTAAAAAAAAAAAAACGGGCTTAAGATATAGCTCAGCTGACAAGTCAGTTGCTTCCTGAGAAGATGTCCGTGAGTTCGATCCCAAGAGTAAACATCGAACACAGTTGTACAGGATAAATTTTTCAATAACTTTCCGTCAACTGCAACGTTGATAAAGTCACGAATGCCACAAAGATAGTAAAACGACTATGGTTGAAACAAAAAAAAAATTAAAAATCTTTAAAAAAAATTCAAAAATAATTTTTTGCCATTTCTTGGTATTGAGGTGCCCCATATTGCAGTATCCAGACAAAGTTCAGATTTATTTCATTTAAATAATGAAGAAAATCCTCCATGGTTTCAATGAAGTCATTCCGAAATTTGTTTTGATGAATATATTATTGCTTTTTTTAAACTGAGACCCAGAGATGGGTCTTGACTCAAACATTCAGTCAGCAAAACTGGTAATGAAAGAGCTAATGTTCCAAATTTCTTGTCCTTTCTGAGCACATATGAAAAAATTTCATGAAAAGTAATAATATATTTTTTGTAGGGAAATGAATCCAACTGTAAATCGTAATTTCAGGGACTACACAAGATGAAAATTAATGTTAAAAAAAGCAATAATATATTCATCAAAACAAATTTCGGAATGACTTCATTGAAACCATGGAGGATTTTCTTCATTATTTAAATGAAATAAATCTGAACTTTGTCTGGATACTGCAATATGGGGCACCTCAATACCAAGAAATGGCAAAAAATTATTTTTGAATTTTTTTTAAAGATTTTTAATTTTTTTTTTGTTTCAACCATAGTCGTTTTACTATCTTTGTGGCATTCGTGACTTTATCAACATGATGAACATGTTGAGAAACTTCTTCAGCAATTTTCTTGAAGCATGCCAAGTACGACCTATTGAAAACTGACTGAAACTTAGTTATTTTTTCTAAGTTTTGTTTTGACAGTTCTCTTTGGTGTGTTTGGAGACATCTGGTGGCCCAGCCCA
Organism: Uranotaenia lowii; assembly: GCF_029784155.1. Taxonomy (NCBI): domain Eukaryota; kingdom Metazoa; phylum Arthropoda; class Insecta; order Diptera; family Culicidae; genus Uranotaenia; species Uranotaenia lowii. The sequence continues at coordinate 309,228,053 of NC_073692.1, read as the reverse complement.
AAAACAAAAAAATGTTCAAAAAGGGTGTTGGGATCTTTACACAATTTTCGTGGGCTAGGTTGTACGTCTGATCTCTGTGCCATGGTCCTATGGTATAGCTCTTTGATGATTCACCCCTGCGTCGAACATTTACTGCAACTTAAATTTGATGGTCGAGTTCCGCGTATTTATATTTTTGTTAATAATCGGGAACTCTTTCGCTTTTTTTCTTGCTTTGGGAAAATTGTAAAAGAATATCAGTCGAATTTTAAAGCAAGGAAAAAGACCATAGTTATATTCAAACTCGTTATGGATAGCAAGAAAAAAAGGTGCAAAAGTATGTACCTCAATAGATACGCATAAAGCATTGCAGGTTGCTTTTTGCTCACTAGAAATAGAAACCTATTCCATGCCTCTTAGAAAATTTGTCTAGTTGCCAGATTTAAAACCTTAAAAGTAACTAGGGTATGTTTAAGATTTTGATTCGCTTTTGTAGTTATTAATTTTAATATTTCACTGACAATAACATGCTTTCGCCGACTCAGATGGTGCACTGGGTAAGATATCATACGGGCAAGCCGAGATGAGATGTTGCAGTGAGTTTGATTCTCAATATATTTTTTTCTGGGATGAATTATTCAATACGATGAAAATCAAATAAAATGTTTTTCTTGTTTCGCTTAAGTGTAGTGGTCATGCATTATTTTGCTTATGAGCTCGTGTCTTTATGGCAGTAGTGCTTTTCCAATCATATCATCTTAGGTACAATACACATTTCAGCGCACTTCTGCACAGAGATTTGCTAAATAGGCATTGGATTTTTGAAACCTCTTCTATTGGTGTAGCTGAATAGATGAAGCCTCTCCCTTTCTCCATCATCAGTCAGTGAGGAGCATAGATTAAACCGATAGTTTTGAATTTTCTACACAAATTCCCTTTCGCTCAATTCTTCTAGGAAGCACACTCGCTTCATCTAACCTTTTCCTTGAAATTTCTACTTACACAGTTGGATTCATTTCATCACAAAAGATCATCGTTGACTGAATGTTTGAGTCAAGAACACCCATCTCTGGGTTTCAGTTCAAAAATAGCAATTATCTTTTGTGAATAACTCAGAAACCGTCGAAGCTACAGATAAGCAGGCGCTATCAGCTTCCACGGTCGCTTCGGCCTTTCCGTTCAGCTCACGTTATTCTGTCAGTGGCTTTAAGTTCAGAAAAACCATCGATTCTGTAAACTGTCAATTGAGGATTGTTAGTAAAGATCTATTTCACATTGCTGGCGAAACGGCAAAAAACCGATACGGAATTAGACCACCGTAGTGAGTACTTGTCTTGCATTTTTCACAAGTTTTTCAAAGTTCTGTAGAGAAACCATATTTTTGTTGATTTTTTAGCAAGCTAGCAAGAAAATTCGTTCTATGGTGCACTTAGAAGGAAGGTTGGAATAATGATAAAAAAGTGTCAACCATACCTTAAGTGCCCAGGTCGGATATGTTTACCATAACCGATCAAATTTTGGCAAAATCCTGGTAGAATCAAGAATCATTTTTGTTTCAACTAATCAGCAGATTTGGAATCGTGTTTCATGCTCTCAAAAATTTATCCATATTTATTTTGATAAACTTTCTCAAAAATTTTCTACCAAGTGTCGGTTGATCCGGAAAATCTGGCAAGCTTGCCAAAGAAAGTGTTTTTGGATGCATGCATTGATTCATACATTCTCATATATATATATTTTACTAAAAAACTCAAAAAAGCAATATTTTCCGCTTTCAGAGCCACCCCATGGTCAGAGAAATGAAATATTTGCTCAAGATTGCGATACAATTTTGCAGGTTGTTGCATGTTTCACATCCAAGGCTCGGAAGAACCCTTCCAAAGCATTTTGTTCTACTCAACCGTAGCTGGCAGAGCAGTAAATGTGAAGCGAAAGAAGGGTCTCCACATCCATATTTTACAGTCGCCCGTACTCGGATCTTAACTGGATTTCAACAAGTCTTTCAACGGATTTTGATCAATACTCTCTTGTAGTGAAGGCCAGGTGTGAGTGTTTAAGGTTCGAAATTATTCGTTTTTTAAATAGAATTCAAGTGTAAAAACAAAACTTAAAAAAATCATTTCCTTACATGCAGACTCCACCGAAATGAATTCGTTGAATTTATTTGTAACTTATCAGCTCAAGAAAGGCAAAACAAGATGTACCTCTCACCCAACTATTGACATGATTAGTTGCCCTGCAAAGTCAACCAACGAACGGTAAGTTTTAAGTTACACAGCCAAACATTTCCATAGCTCCCCATAATCACCCAAATGAGAGGATGCCATTACGAACTTTGTTCGCCTTTTCGTAATTTTACTTTCATTTCCCTTCAATCGACCGATCGGCACGATCCATTTTCGGTTTCGATGAACCAATGAATCATTACCTGCTGTTTGGGCTCACTTGGTGGCGCTTTTGCACTCTTTCCATGTGACTTCCCCCCTTTAGTCTGTTTTTTTTCTCCTGTGGTTTTATTTCTACCCAGTCAGCCATCAACACCGCAGTTAATTAACGCGCCTGCGCATGAACTTCTCCTCGACCGGCAGCCACCCAAAATCATCGGTATCGATACCCGAAATGTCGAAGTTTTTCGAGCCCTGCTGCTGCTGCGCAACGCCAAACGGGGGGAAAACTCGTTCTCACGGCTTCAAATGATCCAAACAAATAAATTTTTAATTGCTACTTACGATAATTTCCGCGTGCACTTCGCGATCCGTTTCCCGTTTTCGAGAGGCGATCAACAGCGTTCGAGGGAAAAAAAGAGCTATTGCTCGATTTCACGTGAAAGAAGGGCTTCCCTCGATGCCCAAAGTTCAACCTTCCTGGCTCTTTTTTTTTCTTTCACGGAAACAGACAAATGGAGCAAATTTGCCAAAGTATAGGTAGCCACAATCTGGCCGATTTTGTTTAAGTCTTTCAGCAGAAAGTATTAGGTAAATAATTGCCACCGGGAGCCAGGGGAAACTGCTATGAATGTTGGAGGTCAGAAGAAGATCTCCCCGAGACGATCTATAGCAAGACTAAATGAACGAATTTACCTGTCTGCTTCTCATTAAATTTATAGCACCGCTTATCATCGGTGCTCAATCGATCTCAGCCGGGTAGGTAGCTGATGCTTGTTTTATTTTCACTTGACCTACCCCATAGAGTACCAAGGAAATTTTTCACTGAGAAGAAATTGTTTGGTTTTGAAAAAATCGAGTTTATTTTGTATTGAAAACATGTAGAAAGTTTTGATTCAAATTTAGAAATACGCGCACTGTCACTTCGAATTTAAACTTACAAAACTTTTTACTCCGATAATATGTTTTTCAAATTTCCTGCGAAAGTTAAAAAAATTATTACACTCTTTTCATACAAAATTTGAGCTTTCTAAAACATGTGTGACTTGAGATACAGTATGTTTACGAAAATAGGAAAATTTTAACTTTTATCATTCACACTACTAAATATTCCCACCTCAGAAACAGTGCATCTCCTATTATTGCCATTTTTCTAAGTGATTGTTGCTAAGGCTAGCTTTATAGCCTGTCTGAAATATTTGAATAGTTTTATCCATAGGAGCAAAAGTTATGTCAGGTTCAATATTTTTTTAAAAACGAACACAAACACATACAGGATCGCAATGAAACTTGAGGTTTCCTCGAAGAGAATCCTTTTTTTTACTTAACTCTAAGCGTAGGTACATATTTCAAGGATATAATGGCTAGCTATTAAAACCACCAACCCACAGAAAGTGTATGCCGTGACCGGGATTCGATCTCATATCCACTGGCTTAGAAGACTTGAAGGCTATCCTCTACGCCACGGCTGCAGCCAAAATTTTCCAGGTATGAACCTGAATAACAGATTTCTTTAGAATTTTGGATAAATATTCTCACATGAAAATCAGATTTTATGCTCAAGAATCATTAAATCTATTTCAATCTAAATATTAAAAAAAAGATCTGAAATATAAAAAAAAATATTCTGATTTTAAAACACAAATTCATCATTCATTTCTATTTCCTTTTCCCTATGGCTTTTTTTCAGTTGATTATTGACTGTTTTTTTAATGGAAAAGATATTGTTTGCAAAAACAGTCCAAAATTCAAAGGAAATCGTTTTTTTTCTTAAAATATTGTTCCTTGGGTAGCTTTTTGATTCATAGATAGGCTTTCCAAAACTTCAGACATGTTAGCTTTATATTTAAACAATTTCTACAATAGTTAAAGTAAAAAATGTCCGATTTTCGAAGAATAACCGTATCTCAGGACAAACAATTTTTTTGGAAAGCTCGAGCTTTGTGAAATTATGTTGTTATGATTGATCTTACGCAGAAAATTTGAACAAGAAATATCATCCAAGTAAATAGAGATGTAAGTTCACAGTCAAAGAGACTGTGCGAGAGCTTCCTATTTCTATCCAATTAAATATCAGCGGTACTGATTTTTTATGAAATAATCTGTTACTGTTTTTGAATAAGTATAATCAACAATTGTCACATGTTAAATGAGTTCCATATGTCAATTTCTTCTAAATAATCACGTAGACTTCTTCTATTTAACATCATGCAAGATAAATAATCTGTCACTTTAAGTACAAACCAACAAAATAAATGAGCACCAATCGGCTAATCCTCAATTGAAATAAATTGCTCGTCTTCCCTAATCAGGTCGATCCGTGTAAACTACTGTTGCTTTTGCCTTGCATTTGTAGCTCCTTACCTTCCTCGCGATGTGCGGTGGAATATTGCGTGGTCCGGTCCGCCAGCTTGAATGAATTGTTCAAACACAAAGCAATTTGTCGATCTCAAATGTTGACTAAGGAGTGCTGGGTTTTATTGTTACACGAGGGATGCTCGAAAAAAAAACTGACAGACAGATGCAAATATGGATTTTTTCTAGTGCTTAGGCAACTTACTAGGATTAGTTTGACAATATTATTTCTTCAAGAAATTTAAAATAGTTCAACCATCCTATTAAGATATATTGTTGATTAAAAATCATCTAAAAACGAGGGCCTTTTTTGGTATAATATTTCTCATACGATCCCATACAAAATAAATGTTCCGTCGTGCGCGGTGACTATGGGTTGAAATGAAAAATGTTTGTTTTTTATATATCTCAATTAATGTCGATTATATCAACACATTACAAAAATCTTTTCTTATCAGATACATGCATTAAGATTTGCTTAGCAAGCAACAGTATTGTTTTTAAGAATCCGTTGGAAATGTTACACCGTAGCTAAGAAAATTCACAGAAGACAATTTCAACTTTAATTCATGGTTTTTATACCATTTTGATAACGTTTTCAATGAAAAAGTGTAAAATTGGTGAAATAGTGAAAAGTGAAAAAGTTCAAATCAAGTATCTACTGGTTCAACCTAATGTACAACGTCCAAACGATGCAAAATTTCAATATTCCAATATTCTGTCAGCTGTTCCATGAGGCAGAGTGTTTCTCCTGTGTAATTGAAGAAATTCTAGAATCCTTTTCAAATGATAAGGGAACATTCATAAATGACGTAGCTTTTTTTTGAGTTTTTATACGCCCCCCTCCCCTCTCGTAGCATTTCGTCACAAAGTCATAGACCCCCCCTAGATAATAACGTAGCTTTAATAACCCCCCCCCCCCCATTTTTTAAAATCGGTTTTTAATTTTTACTTTTATTATCAGCATTTTGCAAGAATAATACAAAAAATAACAAAAAAAAGGGAAAGAAGTTATAAATGGAAGTTTAAAAAAGCATATCAATCAGTCAAAAAAAAAGCAAGCTACCTTTCAACAAACAGGATAGCTAGTAAGTATTCAATCAGTTGCGTCGGTCCAAATTATCTTCATTCGGAATTCCAATGAAATTGTTGGGCAGCTTTCCTCCATCGTCTGTTCGGCTGGAATAATTGCATTTGCGATTTCAGCTGCCTCCACTCACTCTCTATCGTCCTCCGGAGTGATGACCAGCACTTCGTGTCCTTTTTTGCCTACAATTCGCTTTGGACGAATCTTTCTATCCGAGGCTGGGGCCTTGTAAATTTTGCTATGCTCCTTTTGGAGAACATTTGAAGCAAAATATAAATTGCATTTCTTGCATGTACGCTCCTTGATACGCTTGAAAACAGTCGGGCAGTAGGAGTCAAAAGCTACATGTTGAGACTGGATTGAATTAGGCATAATGTTGCTCAATTTTGATTTTTTTTTCGATATTTAATTAAAGCTACGTAGCTTTACTTGAACCCCTACCCCCCCTTTCGTCACGCATCGTCACACAAAGTCAAACTCCCCCCCCCCCTCCCCCTCAAATGCTACGTCATTTATGGATGTTCCCTAAGTGGCAGTCTTAAGTTTCGTTTGTGATAGATAAGTCAAATTCCACCGGAAGTGAAACCAGGGCCCTTTCTACTGCGAGGGAGCGTGCAGACCAGTGGAGTTAACATCAAGTTGATCGAAGCTCCCACAGCCTAGGCTTAAGCGGAACCTGAGGAAAAGCTCCGGAATCTAACTATCAAACACCATCTGAGAAACTGTATCGAAAATTCCGACGCTCGGTATGCAGCAGGTATCCAGTGTTTCATTTTTCTTTTTCTCACCAATCATGATTTTTTGTTTGTCTAACAGGGAACCGGGATGAAGTTCTTGAATGCTGCTACCACCAGATGAGTCTTAAGCCATCGATACTTTCGGCAATACGATGTGACTCGAGGTCAAATTTCGTTTTACCAAATTTAGCCAGAATCCGTGCAAATCCACCGCGCGATTTTCCGGGAGAGCCTCACATCAGGCTGATCTAATAAAGCTGTTAACGGTGCCTTCACTATCGATGACGGTAAGTTTGTAAATAATTATTTACAGCTGATTAATCAAATTATTTTTTTTTTAATCATTACACAGGCCGCCAGTTGGTCATCGAAGCGATAAGAATGGAGTCGGAGAGTTCATTTGACAATGTCGATAAGCAAGATCGTCTGAAAAATAATTTTTCTCGAAAAACATCTCTCGTCTCTATAAGAGTACAAATTTGAAATGTTTTACTTTTTTTTTCTGTAGGAAACCGTATAAAACGTATATCCTTCGTTTCTGCTGACCAAATTTGCCTGTGCCAATCGAGCCATCACAGCGTAGAAAACAGCGAAAAGTTTCCGAAGAAAATTATGACAATTATAATAATATTGAGACAGTAGAATCGACATGAAAAGGGTTGCAGGAAGTAATCGCTATAGCTCCAAAGATAACAGTGATGACGAGGAATATGGAAATTCAGATGATAAGGATCACAAGCCTCTTGGCGGAAAAAAAAATTCAAAATTGGAAGAAGTAATCAAATCAAGAACACCAACTATGAATTAAGATGTGATTCAAAGTAACAAATTTGTATTTTGTATTTGTATTAGAGTAAAAAATAGAAACTGTAGAACTGGTTATCGAATACAAAATAATAGTCTAAAAGAAATAAATATCAATGGTTTCAAAGTACAAATAAAATCGAACCTTTTTGAAATTTTGAGTTATTTTTTTTTTAGTTGACATGCAAAGAATAATGATCATTTTGTTTAAACATTTATGAAATGAAGATATTTTAAGAAACCACGATCAGATAAAATTAAAATTTCAATCAAAACGTTCAACATTTCGTACACCTTTTACTGTTTAAAAAAAATAAAGAAATATTTAACAATCGGAATTAAACGACAAGAATAATATTTCATGGAAACCACTGTCTATTTAGCATATCAATTTGGAATAACATAACATCAGTTTGGAATAACATAACGAATAACATTATTCTGCTAAAAATGCTGTTCTAAAATTTCGATTCGCGCTGAATATTTTAAATTTTACCCAACAGATTGTGAAAAAATTGATATTTGCATTGGTATCGTGTATCGTTAAGATCATTGAGATACTGGGTCTTCTCGATGAAACCAAACTTAGAATCCCAAATCCAATATTTATCACTAAAACAAATAAAAGAATAACAACCGTATTTACAATTTTTAATGTCTTCACAACGTTTAGTTTCTCCTGACAAAAAAGAATCTTTGCAAGCTGAATTTTAAAATTCCTTTTTTTTTTTATTTCTGCACAATTCCTTCATTACCAATATTGTGAGTTGAGTTTATTCATCAATATCCACTTTTCAATATACATACCTGCTAATGAAAAAATAAATTGTTCTTGAGAACCACTCCCGTCGAGATGCATGCTCAAAGTGCTGCATGCGGGCGAGTGGGCATAGTCATGGCTACGACTACAGGATCTTAGCTTCGGTTCGTAGTTTATTCTTCACTTTGATAAACAGGAAATCCGTGTACCACGACCATCGAGACTATTTGGAGCTGGAGCACGGTTTATACCTTAACCCGGATCCTTCAAAATTTCAGCTTCCGGGTATTCTTTGAAAGAATACCACGGTTAGCATAAAAGTCGGCGGTTCTTCAGGCCATCTTTCAAAACCTACAAAGTCAGCTATTCCAATAGGGGCAATCATCACTATTTCAAATACCTGATTCAATTGCGGAGTCGTTCCCCTAGACAGTGGATGGAATGAAACTGCAAACTAAAAAACTTATATTTATCTTTTATAGGTTGAATACCAAAAACTAGTTCCGAAATCTCTTACCTGTTCGTCCGTTTGACCAAAAGGGTATCGAGATGAGCAGTCCTTTCCGAAAAAAACAGCTCCGAATCTGCAAGTGTATTAAACAAGAAGCACCGATAACGAACGTTGGATGTTTCGTGACCATTTGGGGCCCAGTTCTTGGGCCTATTCAGGAAATTCACTTTTCCTATCATATCCTTCGATGTTGTTCCCAGTCGAATTCAACATAAAACGGAATCCCGAATACAATCATCTTGACCAGTAGAGGCACAGGTTTTGGGATTGAAGAAAATTTTAATAATAATAATAACTCGTTAACTGCTGTTACCAAGGAAATATTAACACCGCCAGTAGCAAGGTCTTTTAATACACTAGGTTCTCCGACTTTCACAATAAGTAGGCGAAGAGTGAGCGGGGCCTCAATGAGTTTGTTTATTTTTTGCTCAGTTTTTCGGTGGTTTGTTGGTAAACAAACTTCATGAGTTCCGCATAGTTGCATAGCCTACATAGCCAAAATGGCTGAATCGGGAATTCGATATTCGGTAACACCTCCTGAATATATACACACCTTGGTCAGTAGTGACGTAGGCTTTGTTTATGTTTTCATGTTGACCTGCGCCACCTCTCTAGAAATGTATACAGGCTTGCTACAAACCTGTTAGGAACATATTGACTTAAATTGTAGTGGCTTTCAAAGTGCTCTTTACCGCTGCTAGGGGGCTTTGAGGGTCAACAAAAACAAACAGTTCTTCAGCTGAATAACTATTCGAACTGAGTGCTGAAAAAGTGACGAACCGATTTCCATAAATTCCAGCTTTTGAGAAGCCAACCATTTTCATATTTTTAGAAATACTCATAGAGAAAAAAAAATTAATTAGATTCCGAGTTATAAGGCCAAGGCTGCGATTTCAGAGCTTCAAAAGCCTTCGAGGAATTTAAACGGGGGATTAAAAAATTGATTAGATTATTAAATCTGAGGTTTTGAGTTTTATACAATTTAATTTCATTGGCCAATTTTTAACTTTTGACTTATCATTGATGACCAATGTAGTCGATTCAACCATCCAATTTTGAAAAAAAAATATTGTAAAACTGTTTAGTACTGCAAATTCAAACAAATGATATCTTAGAATTAAAAATTGATTACTCTTCAAAATAATTAATGGGATGTTTGTGCCCAAGAATAGAAAATTTGAATTGATGACTTCGGTTCAGAGTTGATCTGTTTTCGATAACTTAAAAAAAACTATTAGTGAGTTTTCAACATTTAAGGTAAACTAATAATAAAACAGGGTAAATATAAAAAGCGAAAAATACACACACATTAGAAAACATGCAAAGTATGTTTTTTCATGGTTCAACAAAGTTCTGAATAAATAAAATTAAAACAAACCAATGTACAAGAAGACTATCCATCTTGGAAAGTGGGATAATCTTCAACAGAGATTTTCATAAGATAGCGGATAGGAAAGATAAATAAAAACAGTTTCATCTTTTGAAGAAAAAAATAAAGGGCCAAATCTATTCAGGATTCCTAAAAATGATTTTCCTGAAAAGATTAATTACATCGAAATACTTCGCCAGGTATAAGGGTATGAGTCAAGTTTCTACTATGTTTGAGGCTCATCTGTCCTTTCACTGGGGGGATAAGATGTGGAAAAAGGGTCTCCCTTACAGTTTTATGCATTACCTACTTGAGAACTAGGTAATCGAAGAAAAAAAAAATTAATAGGGAGTATATTCAAGTACGAGAAATGTTATTTGTATGTTTTGAGACCCCTCACTCTCTCCAACGGGAAGAGGGGAAAGAGGAGGGAGGTATACAATATTTTTGGATCACTCGCGAACTTATTATTCAAATTTAATAGCAAAGGGTAGTTGAGTAGAATTTTTTTTTCTATGATTGTCTTAAGCTTCTATCTCCTTTCGCTGATTCGATAGGGAAGGGGAGCTCTCATACATTTTTTTTTTATAACTCGATTGCTAATCTAGCAAATGGTAACAAATTGGAAAGATTGTTTAAATTCAAGATGATGAATTCTCGATGATTTGGTTCCCCTCACGGGATGGAAAGAGAAGAGGGGTGCCGTACGTTTGTTTTGACAAATTCCAGAGCTCATCAAATAAATTTTACCAAACTTTGCAGGGGAAAGAATAAGAATACGAAAAACGATTTTATGGTTATTAAAAAACCCTTTTCACCTTCCAGTGGGGATTAAGAGATGGGAAAATAGTTCCGCATAATTTTTTGTATTACTTGAGAACTTATCCAACAAATGGAACCAAATTTGAAACAAAAAGTATTCGTGTACAAAAAACGTTTCTATTTTTTTCAAGAAAAATTTCAAAGAGTACAGAGCCAGGAATGGGGGAGCTTTTATCGCTTAGTTTTATAAAGTTTTCAAGCAAGAGGATATTTAACATGAGAGGTTATTTTCAGAGGAGAAACAGGAAAAAGAAAAGTATGTAAAGCTTGAAAACTTATCAAGCAAATAGAGCCATATGTGAAATGTGATGTTATTTGATTACGAAGAATGTTGTTATGGCAGTTCGTGGACCCTCCTCACAATGCTGAGGAGAAAAGCAAATGAAATCGAGTACTTAATATCAGATTTCAAAATAATCATTGAAAAACATGTGATGTCAAAACTCTCATTGTAAAGATATCGAATATTTATTTATATTGCAACTATGTTCACACAATTTAATGATTTTTAAAAGGTGCAGCAAAGCACACCGGGTCAGTTAGTTTCTTATAAAAAACGATAACTTTTTTTCAAATTCTTTTTTGAATTATCATTAATTAACCTTGATATCTTTCATAGAAAGTATTTTGATCAAACGAATGGTTTTTTGATACACGCATTTGTAACTGTCCCATTTCTAAATAAACTAAGCTTAACACTGGAATTTGTGAAAATTTTGAAACAAATAACTGTTGTATTATGTTAGCTGGCGAATGGCAGAGAATGTCCAACTCGAGGTTTCATGGACCCAACCATATCACCTCTTGTCTTACAGCTCCGATTTTCTACGTGATGCTAACTGGGGTGCGAGCCACCTTAGCGAAGATCGCTGGATGCTTAGGTCGCATGCTAACTGAGTCAGGAGACTCCGTACGCGTCTGTTTTCCATGTCAGGCGGCGTGCTGAGTGCAACAACGTCTTTAAGGTGTTCGGGACCCAAAACAGCAACACCACGACGGTCCTCCTGTGAGATAGCAGCTAACCCCCTGGAAATGTTAACGCTCAAGTCGGCCAGAGAAGGAAGTCAAACCGATACTGAATCAAAGCAATCGAAAGATTCCTTTTAATTCAACCACAGTAAATGAAAAGTTCAGATACCGGTATTTCGATAGCAACTTATATTCTCTTCAGTGAGCGTTTTCGATTGATGACTGAATACTCACTGAAGAAGAAAGTAAGTTGCTATCAAAAAACCGGTATCTAAACTTTTTAATTACCGTGGTTGAATTAAAAGGAATCTTTCGATTGCTTTGATTCAGTGCTTTGATTGAGTAACGTAGGCTTACAACACAATAGAGTCAAACCGATAATTGGAAGGTTCAGCGCGCACCAGCTGATCACCGTACCAAACGCAATCACAGATCGACCACGTTCTGATAGACAGCCGGCACTTCTCGAACATCATCGACGTCAGATCCTGTCGAGGCACCAACATCGAGTCATCGAGTCCCAAAACTCTCCGTAGTAAATATCATACGAAACCGATGCCCGCCTCGATCCAATATCGCATTAAGGTCGAAACAGACGACGCTCAATCGCTCGAAGCAGCGCTGTCGGCAGAGGATGAGCTTGACAAAGCCCCTCTCGAGAACTGTTGAGATGTAATCAAGACAGCAATCAACAGCGTTGCGGAGAACGACATCGGGAATGTCGAACTCGACGGAACGACTGGTTCGGCGAAGAGTGTAGGAGGGTGATAAACAAAGAGAAACCCACGCGGGAGGCAGTAGTGCAAAGATGCACTCGTCGAAAAGTATAACTCGAAGAGCTGGAACAGCTCCATCGTTCTCAAGAAACACAAAATTTCTATTTAAGCTCAACACATCCCGCAAAGGTTTCGTGACGCAAGCCGGAATGTGCCGGGATAAGGACGGAGGCATTCTGACAGGCAATCGTGAGGGGATTTACTTTGATGAACACCTGAACGGCGCACAAGCCGGAGACCAAGACGGTGGACGCTTGTCCAGTAATAACAAAGACACGATCGACGCCGACGAGCTAGAGATAGTCGTAGACTTTGTCTATCTCGGTTCACTGGTGACCGCAGACAATGACACTAGCCGTAAGATCCGGCGGCAAATGATCAGCGGAAGTCGTGCTTACTATGGACTTCACAAGCAACTGCGATCGAGAAGACTTAACTCTCGCACGAAATGTAACCTGTACACGACGCTTATTAGACTGGCTGTTCTCTACGGGCACGTGACGTGAATATTGCTCTAGAAGGACCTGCGCACACTTGGAGTATTCGAGCGACGAGTGTTGAGAACTATCTTTCGAGGCGTGCAGGAGAACGGAATGTAGAGGCGAAGCATGAACCACGAGCTTGCGCCACTCTACGGCGAACCCAGTATCTAGAAGGTGGCGAAGGCTGGACGGATACGCTGGGCAGGACATGTTGCAAGAATGCCTGACGGGCTGTCCTGCAAAACGGGTGTTTGCTGCCAATCCGATAGGAACGAGACAAGCAGGGGCGCAACGAGCGAGGTGGTTAGACCAAGTGGAGCGTGATCTGGCGTATGTGGGATGCCGGAGAAGTTGGAGAACGGTTGCCATGGACCGAGTGAATTGGAAAAATATTGTTCATCAGATTACTTATGCCGTGAGACGGAAAGTCAAGTGAATAAAAATTATTGTTGAAACCGCAAAATGATTTGACTTAACATTAAGAAGTTTCAACGAATCGATTTGGTTTAAAAAATTCGTCAAAATTATCGTATTTTGAGAAGTTGTTAAAAATAATTAAAATTTCTTAAATGTTTTTTTCTAAAGTTAAAATTATTTATAGTGGTTGGTTTTACGAGATGTCGACTGTATGTTTGTTACGTATATTTATTTCCGGCAAATCAGTCCAATTCTGTTTAACAAACGAAATTTATTTTTAAACCGACGTTTCGATGTCGTATGACATCATGTTCAGGGGTTCTACATTTATTTATGTGTAATTATAAAATTTGTGTGTGATGTTCGCTTATTTTTAACTCTACTTACAAAAATTGTCGTTGTTATTGCTTTTGGAAAAAGCGTACTGTTTGAATCTGTCCGTCACTAGTTTCACTGTGAAAATTGATAAGACTAAGTAAAGGCGTCTAGAATTTGAATTTGAATTTGAAATCTCACCGGTTATTTATATAAAAAAGTTGGGTGAAATTATGCGGTAGAGTTTTGTATAACTGTTGTTTCAACTGTGTTCTTTCTATCTTTTTTGTGGTTGGTTTTCTTGTAGTTTGACTTGTGTAAAATTTCCAAGATTGAAGCAAATATTGTGTTCAAGTTTTTTACATCGGTTCTTTGGTTCACAGTGTGTGGTGTATTAAATATGGGGCTCATTTCCAAAAAATTTAGAGTGTGTTTGTTAAAACTGGAATCTAGTATGCGTGTCTTATCGAGATTGAATGTGTGGCCTGTAGCTATGATATGTTCTATTAGAGCTGTGTTATCTTTCTCTCTATTTTTTGTGTTACCTAAGTCGTCGTTAGATGTTGTTTCTATTGTTTTTGTTTTGGTTGCTCCTTCTCCTCGTTTTTGGTTTAGCATTTTGATGTTACTCCGATGTCCCGATATTCGTTGCTCTAGTGTGTTTCTCGTTAAACCGATGTAGACACTGGGGCAAGGTTCTTCGCAAGGGATCTTGTAAATGACGTTGGATTTTTCTCCGATACATTTACTATCTTTGACCTTGCTAAACAAATCGCCCACTGTCATATTCCTTCCTATTATTTATAGTCTTTGAGAAAGTTGCGTTTTGGATTTAAACCTTTTAACTTCCAAATCTTTTAAATATTTTATATTTTTTTCTAGAAAAGTACACATAATATTTAAATGCATTTTTACCTATTTATAAAGTTATCTCGAAAACAAGAGCTGTTAGAAAAAAAAACTAATTGCTTATTTGGGATCAGCGCATGCAATCTCTGGTTAATGATGCTTTCTTGGTAATTTTTTTCGGGAGTTTATTTTCGGGAGTTTATTTTCGGGTTTTTTTTCACTATGAGCTAACTTTTTTGATTAAATGCGATACAGTCGATTTGTGATAAAAATATATGAATAAAGAGTTGTTATTTAATTTAATTATTTCAAATAGCCTTCATTATTTTGTGAGATTTATTTCGAATGTTCAACCTTTAAAAAAACATACTTTGTTAGAAGTCTGAACATCCCTTTCCTTTAAAACGTGAGATACTTTCCCAAACATATCAATTCCCTGTCTCAGATCAATTCACAGGCAGCCGGGCGGCAAAAAAACTCGTTCCACCGAATGGTCACATAAACTACAGGACTAAACTATTTTACCAACCGCACCGGCAGCCGTAAAAATCTCTACGCTATTGTCAAGCCGGACCGCACACAAAATCACTTTTCGAAGTTTTCTAAATCTGTAACTACTTAGAGGTAGAAGACGCAGAAGAGGGCTGTTGACGACTTGACGCAACAAAACCCCGGAGTCGCTGCAATTGTTGAGAGATCCGGCCCCCAAGAAAGATCAGCTCGGGTTCCATCATCATCAGCATCATCTTCTTAGAAGATATTTGTGGCACGTATGGTTAAGTTCACAGGCTCATCTCTTTGCTTGGTGGCCTTCCCTACACACGGGTTGAGCAAAGCAGTTCAATTTAATTTGCGTTTTACAACTTTAACATGACACCTAACTGCTAACTATTTTGCGCGCGCAGCTTTTTATGGTGCCCATAACTTTGGGTCCTCTTTTGAGTCCTCAGCTGTTGCTCTTCGACTAAATAGACAAAACCCGACACGGCTGCTGAGGGCGTAATCCGGCGCAATCCGCCACCCCCGAGCAACTCAAAACGGACCAAAGCACTTGGTGCGGTGCGAACCAATCGTCGAGAAATGTAGAGGCGTGGAACACACAAAACGATTTTCTAGACCTCGGTCAATTTGCCCCGGATCGTACCATATTGCATTGCCCTAGAAGAGCTTCTCCTCCTTTAGATGTCCAAAACAACCGCGAAAAAACTACTTTACCTACCTTACCTGGAAAGGTCCGTCGTTGACTAGCGAAAGTCAACAATTGATCGAGATCTGCTGCCGGACCAGTAAAGATCAACCGAGTTTTACTGCATCTACTAAATAACGGGCGACGGCCTAGACAAATAAGATTAATTCCCAATAAACGAGGGAAGATTAGTTACAAAGTAGATGATTTTTAATGGATACATCCCACACTCGCCGGGGCAAATCTTCGTTCCAACCTGTAGAGATACTCGAATCTGCTACTAACTAAGATTTTAACGAAAGGTAAAGCACGGAACATCCCAACGAAAAAAAAAGCGACTAGAGGAGGTTGGAGCAATTTGAACGCGATTTGCGTACCTCCCTTCATACGTTTGTTCCGTTCGTTGCCGAAGCTCCGTTTATAATCCCTAATGACCTTTAGGGAGGTTGGGCTACGGTAACAAATTTAGTTTTATAGTGCGCGCCTCTATTGTACCGGATGCTTGTGCAAAAAAAATAAATATACAACAGCGTCCATTGACGGTCGATGAAAAATGGCGCCACTTTGCTGGGTTGTTAATCAACGTTACTTTTTATTGAGTGAAATAAAAAGTCAATAATATTATTGCTTGACATTGTAGTCTGAAATCGTTACAAGAAAAATATTCAATGGTGGTTTGAGATAGTTCAAAGAACAATCATATCGTTGACTTACAAATGTTTTCATTGTGATTCGCAGCACAAAGTATTATAATAAATGCCCTCTAATGACATGGAAAACGCCTATAATGACGGAAATAAGACAAAACGATGACAAAAATATGAAACCTGTATGAAAGATTAAACAAAATAATGAAAAATATGACATACAACAAAATAACGACTAAAATTTGTGGATAACATGAACAATGTTTGATTACACTACGACAAATGTTAACAAAATTATGATCAAAATTGAAAAATTAAATAACAAAACAATGACAAAGTTGATAAAAATATGACATTAATTTAACAAAACAATAAAATTATGAGAAAATGAAGACTTTGGCCGTAGGAAGGGGGGGGGGGGTGGAGTTTGTTGTGGGGAGGACTTCTCATGAAGTTCCAGAAAAAGCAAGCGAAGTGTTTCTATTCTTTATTAAAATTTTCAAATTTTTAATCAAATTTTGATGATTGAGTAAGGTTATTCAAGATAAATCATCTTACTCAGAACTAATGCTAAAGCCTCCAAAACTAATCACAGGTTCAGACTTGCTACAGATTTCCAAAATTTTATCAGTTGATAATAGAAATTCTTTTCTGAATAATAAATTTTATTAGATTGAACTCAGTTTAGGATTTTGAATTCCTATTATTTAAATCCAAATTATATGTCTTTTTTTTCTTTTCTTTATCGGAGAGACTTTCAGCTTTTGGCTGGTTCGCCGCTATAAATTGTATTTCTGTTTTAATACATCGCACTATGTTTCGTTCGTTCGTTCGTTCAGTTCGCATCATCCTTAAAGAATAGAATTGAAAATGGGTTTTTAAATTGATATTCGAATTTGATTTTGCAATTCATTTGATATTTCATCCATAATATTTGCTTTAAAATGATTGCTTTCCGAATATGAAAAAACACAATCTAAACGCTTTGACCATTGAGAATCCGGGCAGTTACAAACGTGTGTATTTTAAAAACTATTCGTTTGATCGAAAAACGTGAGCACTCTAGTGAGTTCACTTATATTTCTTCTCTATTTGGTTCAAAAAATTCAGCAAAAATCAACAGTTTATGACTTTTCAAGTCAATAATGAAAGATTTCCGATGTGATTGTGCGAAAATATGTCTATTTTCACCGCAAATTTTTCCAAAGCACATAAACTTACACATTTGCAAAAATAGGTAAGGTAGTCATTTTTATAACCAACACATTTCTGCCAAAATTTTGCATATCCGAACTATAGTAATGTAGTTATCACCGGAACGAAATGCCCGGGCTCTAAATGATTTTTTTTGTTTTTTTTTTTTTTGTTTCGATTATAGTCGTTTTACCATGTTTATGGCATTCGCGACTTTATCAACGTTGCAGTTGGCGGATCGTTATTGAAAAACTATCCGGTACAACTGTGTTCGATGTTTACTCTTGGGCTCGAACTCGCGGACATCGGCTCAGGAGACAACAGACTTGCCGACTGAGCTATATCACAAGCCCTACTCTAAATGATCATCCTGAGTTTTTGTTTTATCTTCAGATCCAAATTTCATAAACATTGCTGGATTCAAAACTTCAAAATGGCGATCCAGAATTGAAAAGTAAAAAAAAATCACCATTATTAATTCATATTTCAATTCAGATAAATAATAAAATAATGAAATAATGAATTCAGATTGAAACCCAAGACATCTAATATTACTTACTACATTGATGATTGCGGGCTCTGAAACAAATTTCAACTCTTGGCTCATATTGGAATATTGATCTGGAATCTAGATTCAGGTATTGATTGTTTCATTTAAAAAATCTTTTTGAAACTCTGGATGTTCAGGTTCAGAATGAGACTAAGAAATAAATATTCAAAATTCAGATAACAAATTTCATAGAAAAAATAGGTCCCTCTCCCCCTCCCTAAGACTAATAATTTTTGTGATGGCAAAATGCAATGGAATAAACTTGACAAAATTCAAAAATATGGAAAAAGTGATACAAATTTGCTAAAAGTTATAACAAAAGCATGGCAATTGTTAAAAAAAATAAAAAGAGAGACAACAATGGCAAAACTATAACAAAAGTTTGACCAAATATTGATAACTAGCTGACCCGGTGTGCTTTGCTACCCCTTTCATGGAAAAAAAATAATTTCGATAAATTATTATAATTAAAAAAATCTTTCTTTTTAATAAAATTTCAGCTTCTAAATTGTCTTGAGTCACAACATAACTTGAAGGTTGAAGGAGCCACTCTTAAGAGAAATAAAAGGAGGGATGTTCAATACAATTTTATATACTTTTTGAAGGGGAAAGAATATTAAAACAGGAAAATGTGTACAGTGTCAAAAAGTGTGCCAAACTGTATAAAAACACTAAGACTTTTGCTTTAATAATATTATGTAAGTTTCATTTATTGAATATGAGAGTCTTAATTCATTAAAACGGGAAGCGTCTATCAAAACAATATATCATCTGAATTTGCAAAAACTTCAATTCAATAAATCTCACTATGTTTAAACGCTTACGTTTATCATTTTTTTAACAAAATTCTATCGAAAATTGTTGAAATTTTTACAATTTTTTATTGGTTTTATATGGAAGCCCCCCCTTTTCGGATTCGGAGGGGTTTGAAAATATATAAGAAACCATTTCCGGTTTTGAAAACCACTACACGATGATCGGTTCAGTTGTTTTCGAAAATTGTTCGAATTGTGTCATATTTTTATTAATTTTGTTTGGGAGCCCCCTCTATTTGGATTCGAAGGGGTTTTAAAGTATTATAGAAACCATGCCCGGTCTTAAAATAGCTTCATGAAAATTTCACGTTTCAGTAGTTTCCAAAAAATGTTCAAATTGTGTAATTTTTTTGTGAATTTTGTATGAGAGCCAGCCTTTTTTTGGATTCGGAAGGGTTTGAAAGTATTGAAGAAACCATTCCCGGTATTGAAAACGGTTTCACCCCAAATTTAACGTTTATCGCTTCAGAAGTTTCTAAAAATTCTTCGAACTGTGTCTCATTTTTATGAATTTTGTATAGGAGCCCCCCTTCCTTTAAGTCGGAGCAAGTTGAGAGTATTTTAGAAACCATCTCCGACCCCAAAAACTCTAACATACCGAATTTCCCATTGATAGGATCAGTAGTTTTCGAGTTTGTAGGGAACAGACAGACAGACAAACATTCATTTTTATATTTATCCGGCTGATTTTACCCGGCTTTGCTCGGGTTCACATAAAATATAAATCGAAATGTATCGTTTGACTTTTCGAAATTTTGGAAGTTTTATATTCATCATTATAAGGAATAAGCCCAAGTTTGGCCATTTATGTTTTGTTAGTCTTTTTAAAGTTTTTATTGAGATTATTCACTTTCAAATTATTGAAAAAAAAAATTTCCTATGAGGTTTTGTTTAAAAGAAATTTGAAATAATTTCCCTTGAATACTAATACCTCCTTTCACAAAAACATTTTTTTTACATTCATCAGTTTTTAATGCTTGAAAAGATTTGGCTCTATTTTTTTTTCTTCAAAAGATGAAACTGTTTTTTTTATTTTTCCTATCCCCTATCTAATGAAAATCTCTGTTGGAAATTATTCCACTTTTTAAGATGGATAATCTTCTTGTACATTTATTTGTTTTAATTTTATTTATTCATAAATGTCAAAAAAGACATTATAAAAACTTACTTTGCCTGTTTTTAATTGTATGTGTGTATTTTTTCGCTTTTTTAATTTA
This sequence comes from Uranotaenia lowii, assembly GCF_029784155.1. Taxonomy (NCBI): domain Eukaryota; kingdom Metazoa; phylum Arthropoda; class Insecta; order Diptera; family Culicidae; genus Uranotaenia; species Uranotaenia lowii. The sequence continues at coordinate 309,207,828 of NC_073692.1, read as the reverse complement.
CACTGTTTTAATATTAGTTCACCTTGAATGTTGAAAGCTCATTTATAGTTTTTTGAAGTTATCGAAAACAGATCAAATCTGAACCGAAGTCACCAATTAAATTTTTCTATTCTTGGGCACAAACATCCCATTAATTATTTTGAAGAGTAATCAATGTTGAGTTCTAAGAAATCGTTTGTTTGAATTCGCAGTACTAAACTGTTTTACAATAAATTTTCTCAAAATTGGATGATTGAATCGACTACGTTGGTCATCAATGATAACTCAAAAGTTAAAAATTGGCCAATGAAATTGAGTTATGAAACTCAAAACCTCAGATTTAATAATCTAATCAATTTTCTATTCCCCCGTTCAAATTCTTCGAAGGCTCTTGAAGCTCTGAAATCGCAGCCTTGGCCTTATGACTCGGAATCTAATTAATTTTTTTTCTCTTTGAGGATTACCAAAAAATATGAAAATGGTTGGCTTTTAAAAGCGGGAATTTATGAACAGTTCGTCAGTTTTTCAGCACTCAGTCCGAATAGCTATTCAGCAGAAGAAGTCAATTCATTGTTCACTGTTCAGTTCACTGCTTGTTTTTGTAGACCCTCCAAGCCCCCCGGCAGAGGTGAAAAGCACTTTAAAAGCCACTACGATTTTAGTCAATATGTTTCTAACAGGTTTATAGTATTTTTCAGTCCAAGACTCATTATTGTTTCCAAATATCTTTTGCCGTTACCACGTGCTTTAAACAGTAGGAGGAAAAAAAACATTCGCCAAAATTTTCTTTCAAATTTTTAATGCTTGGCAAGCTTTGATTTGCTATCCAGTACAAGTGAACTCTGGATGGTTGCTTCTAATGCCCAGCCCATGGTGATGGTGAAAATAACCCCGTCAAAGGAAACAAAAATTGCTTGACAAAATGGGTGCCATGACTGCCATGGTGCCGTGGGAATAAAAAGAAAAATGGTGTGTGGGAGCCCCCCTCCCTTGAGTCGGAGCGGTTTGTAACTATTATAGAAACCATCTCCGGCCCCAAAAACCCTCAGATGCCAAGTTTCATGATGATCGGTTCAGTAGTTTCCGAGTCTATAAGGAACAGACAGACAGACAAACATTGATTTTCATAGATATAATTCTCTCTTTAATTTATAAATTTCAATCAACTAAACAATAACAAAAAGGCGGAAAGCGAAAAAAAACATGGTATGTCGTATTTGGCCTACAATATTTCAAAATCTCACCATTCCTCGAGAGCAACTATTGAAATAACAAAATTTTCCCGTATATTTGGATAATGAGCCACTATTAAGCCTACCTCATTTCTCGTACTCTATGAGCATTCAGATTAATATGTTTCTAATGAAACATTCACGCTCGTCCATATTGAACCATTAATGCTTGAAAAATAACCATAATCGAAGTTTTGTGGGTTAAGTCGTTTTATGAGTTTTCAGGGAAAACTCATAAAATGAGATTTCGAGAAGAACTTGGATGATGGTTATTTTCCAGGCAAAATAAAAAAAGTGAAAATGAGCAGAAATTCAGAGATAATTGATCTAAATGAATTTAGAACGACGAGCACTAATATGAATTTAAAAAATGGAAGCTTTATTAAAGTATTTACATGTTTACACCCAAAATTCAGCCTCTGTGCCAATGGCGTGTAGTCAATTTCATAGCATCATTGGTACAAGAAGATAACGCGACCGGCACTGATTCGATTTGCGCCCACCGGCATTAATCTCCCAGTGCAACCGAATTGCGTATGTCTGAATGAAACAAAATAAAAACGTTTTCGCGTCCCTCCCCATCGCATCACAAGCCGAAGAAGGATGGAAATGAATACCGGCCAACACCAGGCAGCCAGCGAACCGAGCACTGTGCGTGTGAATGTAGCAAAAGCAACAACAAAAACTTCCTTCTAATTCAATCAACCGGCAAACACGGCTAAGCTGTGCGTGTGTATGTAGCAAAAGCAACAACAAAAACATTCCTTCAATTTACCGGCAAACAACACCGGCCAAGCTGCCCGGCTTTAGCAGCTGTGTATATGTAGCGTGTGTATGTAATAGCAGGCAGTAAGCAAAGCACAGTTCTCATTCAATGGGTTTCCCGTTCCTTCACTCCCGTTCCCTTTCCCGTGTCCATCTTAAGACAAAGGAATGCATTGAAAGAAAGCCAAACGCCGGGAAGCCGCCGTTGTACGTTTTTTGTGATTGATCGGTAACAGAAAGCCTATGACAAATAAACCTCGTCCTGCATGAAGCTCGAATAGTACACTGGTTAGAATGTCGGACTGGCAAGACGATACAATTGGTGATTTGAGTTCGATTCTCACTACAGCGCTGTGGTTTTAATTTTTATTTTCTTGTTTCTGGGATGAATTATCCAATAGGAAGGAAATCCCATAAAATGTTTTTCTTGTTTCGCTTGAATGTAGTGGTCATCATTTTGGTTGGGAGCCGAGTCCTTATGCCAGTTACGGTTTTTCAAACATACCGTCTTCGGCACAGTGCACATTTCAGCGCATTATCGGCACAGAGATTTGCTAAATATGCATTTTTGCAACCTCTTCTATGGGTGTACCAATGTGATACAATTATGACCGTCCATCCAAAAATCATTGTAGAATTTGGTCTGGTTGCCTCGTCTACCTCTGTTGCCGCCATGAACGGATGAAGCCTTTCTGCTTTCCGGTGACTACGGAGCACCCGTTTCGGAAAGCTGCTATTCCCATCGTGCTGGATACTTAACTTGCAGCTTTTCGAACCAGATAGGCCCACTGAGCAAAGGGAAGTGTTTATCTCATCATTGCTATCATGAAAAAAAATACAGAGAACTGTTAGTTCTATCGAAATTCTGAGAAATCCATTAGATATAACATGAAAACTTACCTTGTGGAAAATGCCCCAACCTATGCAGACTGGTCTCAAGCAAAACAACCGTTGTTTTCATATCCCCTTCGGTGTTTAGATGATCCCGGATGGAAGTTCAGCACCACCTCCCTATTGGAATTAGAAACGCCCTTGTCGGAAGATTTGTCTCCTTCCGCTTCGCTGTGGTTGGTTTTGCTGTTGCCTGTGTCTGCAGGTTTAAACTGGAAGCTCCTCATCCGGATCCATATGTAGCAGTGGGTTTCCATTAGTACAAAGGTGAACAGTTTTCTTATTGTTCTGTTTGAGAAAAAATAAGTTAAATTTGGAGGATGATAGAAAGATAATTTTGTTCAATCGACCAGATACTTACCAGATCTATAATCAAGTAATTCTCCCGGAGTAAAAAAAAAATATCTAAAACAATCAGTCGATGCGACGCCCAGCAGTTAAAAACAAACAAGTTTTCTGCGCGTCCAAAGATGGCAACTGTTTTTATTACATATTTGTGTTTGAAAATCAACCATTTTCAACATCTTTCGTCAGAACTTCGAAAATGCTTGAAATTCAACCGTACACTATGTTTGAAAAACAACAATAATCGCAGTTCTCTCGGAAATCTCTTAAATGGTTCATGAAAAGTCATTAATGGTTAAAAAAATATGAGCGTGTTTGTCATGAGTAGTTTCAGCTAATGAAAAACCTCAAGGAATTCTTCGATTTTATTAATTTTATTAAGTCGTCCGAATTTTCTCGACTATGAATCGCATATGATGATTTGTTATTGCAGATAATTTTTAAGTTTAACATGAAACATTGATAACATTTTACTGTAAACTTTCATTTATTTAAAATTTATGATACTTTTTTGCTCATACACCCAAAATTTAGCCTCTGTGCCAATGGCGTGTAATCAATTACGTAGCATCATTGGTACAAGAAGATAACGCGACCGGTGTTGATTCGATTTGCGTCCACCGGCATTAACCTTCTAGAGCAACCGAATTGCGTATGTCTGAAAGAAACAAAATTAATACGTTTTCACGTCCCTTCCTATCGCATCACAAGACGGAGAAGGATGGAAATAAATACCAGCCAACACCAGGCAGCCAGCGAACCGAGCACTGTGCGTGTGTAGCAAAAGCAACAACAAAATTTACCTTCAATTCAATCTACCGGCAAACAACCACGGCTCTTTTATTTTAACTCAAAATTAAGTACGACCGAGGTTCAAAACATAGTTCTATGAATTTAAAGTTAAGTACCCTTTTTTCTCCTTGCGATGGTTTATAACGGAGTTCGAACTGCGAACTCAAAATTGATCCTTTTTTTTCCTTCGGCTAGGGAGCAAATCTGAGTTCGAACTTATGAACTAAAAATTGAGCTCTCTTTGTTGGACTGAAAACAGCGAGTTCAGTTCGAACCGGAACAGCAACCAACGAACACGTCGCAAAATTTTGTCGTTCCGGAACAATCACCGGAAGACTATGATGGAACTTCATAATGGAATGCATGTTCACCGTGTCAGCGTAAAATTCTGTCCGTCATCGTCATCATACGGTGAGCGGCTTGGAATGTCTGGAAACTTCCGGATGTTGTTTACTTCCCGTAGGAAGTGACATCCGGAAGTTTTCTTTGGAGTGTCAAAACTTTCCACCACTATGTAATTGCAATGCAATGTACTGGAACAGCAACATCCGGTTACAACAAATTTTTATCATCCTTTAATTCCCTGAAAATAAACTACCCTCGAAAAAAAAGATAAATTCAAGTTCGGCTGCCAAACTTAGTATTGAGTATGCCTATCAGAACTTAGTTTTGCGATTGCCCAGAAAAACTCTAAGTTGAGGGCTGCCGCTGAAGTGATGTTTTGAACCAAAACTACTTAATTTTGAGTTAAAAAAAAAGAGCGTGTAAGCTGTGCGTTTGCATGTAGCAAAAGCAACAAAAAAAACCCGTTTTAATACACTTGGCAGTGGATTTTAGCCTTTCTTACAGCCTATAAATTATATTTCGATACATATGACCCAAAACAATTAAAAAATGATGGATTCAATAATTCTGAATTATTATTCAAAAATTTCGAACCTTGTAAACCCAATATTAATTAAAGAAATTAAGATTCAAAATTTTTAAAGGATGAAAATATTTTTGAAATAATTATAATTTTCTTCTAAATAACATAATTTGCCAATTTGACAATTTTGGCAATTTGAACCATCTTGTCTATTTTGTCATTTTTATTAGTTTTGTCAATTTTAACCGTTTTGTCAATTTTATCAATTTTGTCAATTTTGAAAATATAAAAAATTTCGTCAGTTTTATCATTCTTATCAATTTTTAAAGTTTTGTCGTTTGTTGTCAATTTTGTAAACTTTGTTATTTTTTCACGTTTGCCATATTGGTATTCTCAATTTGTTAATTTTGTAATTCTGTCAAATTTGTCAATTTAATCACATAAGCCAATTAAGTCAATCAAGTCAATTTTGTAAATTTTGTCAATATTGTCAAATTTTACAATTTGCTAGATTTTTTCAATTTCAACAATTTAGCCAATTTTGTCAATTTTGTCAATTTTACCTATTTTGTCAATTTTATCAATTTTGTTAATTTTATCAATTTTGTCAATTTTATCAATTTGGTCAATTGTGTCAATTTCTAAAATTAAGAAAATTTTGTCAGTTTTAACAATTTTATATTTTTTACAATTTTGTCATTTATGTCATTTTGTCATTTATTCTGTCAATTTGGTCAATTTTATCAATTGAGTCAATTATGTCAATTAGGTTAGTTTTGACAATTTTGTCAGTTTTATCATTATTGTCATTATTGTCAATTTTGTCTTTTTTTTCAATTTTGACAATGTCGTCAATTTTGTCAAATTCGTCATGTTTTCAATTTTGTCAATTTTGACAATTTTATAAATTTTGGCTATATTGCCAATTTCGAAAATTTTGTCAATTTTATCAATTTTGTCAATTTAAAATTTTTTGTTAATTTTGTCAAGTTTATATTTTTTGTCGTTTTTGTTATTTTTGTCAATTTGTCATTTGACCAAAATGACCAATTGAAAGAGTTTCATCAATTTTATCGATTTGTTTCGTAAATTTTGTATTTTTTTATTTTTGAAATTTCGTTAGTTTAGTAAATTTTGTTAACTTTGTGAATTTTGTCAATTTTACCATTTTTTTTTATTTTATCAATTATTACTATTTTGTCATTTTTGTCAATGATGTCAATTTGGTGAATTTATCAATATTGTATGTTTTTCGATTATGTCGTTTTGGTGAATTTTTCCAATTTTCTCATTCTTGCCAGTTTTGTAAATTCAGTCTATTTCATCAAGTTTGTCAATTTCGTTAATTTTGTTAATTTTATCTATTTGGTGAATTCTGGTAAATTATGTTAATTATGTCAATTTTATCATTGTTTTCAATAGTGACAATTTTGACAATTTGGTTATAATTTTTTAAATTGTGTAATTTTTCAATTTTTCTTTGGTCATTTTTTTCAATTTGTCAATTTTTCAATTTGTCATTTTTTTCAATTTGTCAAGTTTTTCAATTTGTCAATTTTTTTCAATTTGTCAATTTTGTCAAATTTGTCAAATTTGTCAATTTTGTTAGTTTTGTCAATTTTCACGATTATCATCATTTTTTTAAATTTTGTCTATTTTCAATTCGAAGGTTTGTCTGAAATCAACGGAGTATTTGAGCTGTTTATTGTAGTAGGAAAGGGTTCTCAATTTTTTAGATTTTTATAGTATAATTCAAGTGTCGTATTCTGTTTGTGAAAATGGACATCTGAAATATTTGCTTTTCTATTAGAACTGCGTTCACATTATTATTAATTTTTTGTCAAACATTTATTATTTTTTCATTGGCTTGTCTTGTAATCACCTTCTAATAAGAAAATATTGCTCAATAATTATTAAAAATAACATGAGGAGCTAATTCTAAGCTTTTTATTATATACATGTTCCCAAATGCTATAAACTCAAATGTGGAGAACTTGGTGGCGCTGCTGTTTGGTCATTATATTCCATTGGCTCAAGCAAGCGACTCCTATCCTGTTTTTGTCTTTGCTAGACACCGACAACAACCGAACAATTGTACAGATTTTCAATGTGAACGAAAAGCTTTCATCGCGCAACGTATGATCTGAAGAGAGCAATAAAAAAGGGAACGAAAAAACTAACCCGAGAGCGTAAAGCTCGAGCGTAGCATATATGTTTGGTTAACACGTTCGTCGCCCAAAAAAAATCTCAGAGCATGAAAGTAAAGCGAGAGAGCTTCAGATTTACAACGCGTGGCAGAACTGAGCGGCAACCTTGCTTAAGAGAGCCGTCACCCATATATGGGTGACGTGGCGACGAACGTGTTAAAAGAACTTGCTTTTTCGAACGAAATTCTCTGCTGTCGTTCGTGCTTAGGAAAAGCTTCCTGAGAACGAGCGACATGTGAGAAGATGAGATTGTGTGCGTGCATCGTCAGCGTCCCCGACCAGTGATGCCACATTTTTATCGGTGTTTTGGAACCCGAAAAAATCTTTTATCGGTATGGAAATCCACAAAATCGGTATTTAAGGTGGATATTCAAAAATGCTTGCATTCTCAACTTCCTAACGTTTTTTTTTAATATAAATGGAAGCTTGCAATAAAAAGCAAGTCTAAGAACTCTTATGAATGATAATTTTTAATATAAAACTAGCTGACTAAGTGTGTTTTAGCATATATTGTTCCATTTTTTCCGTAACTTGGTTCTAGGTAACGCAAGTTTACATAAAAAGACAGCTTTAAAATTTGATCAGAATTGTATGTTTGTTACGACTTATACATTTTTTCTTATTTTTAAACTATCTGCTTTTGCAGACGAAAAGTAAAAATCATAAATTAAAACATTTCTTTCCAGTACTCATAATTGAACGGAAGTCTAATTCAAAAGTTACCGTTGGATAAGAAAAATATGGGCATGGCGATCACCTTCAGGTTACACGTGGTCTAGGCATAATAATGAAGTAAAAACTTGATACTATAATTGATGTTTAGCTAAAGTGGGATGTAAATTTGATAAATTAGATAAGGCAATAGAACCAGGTCAACCTAAAGTAAATTTTAATTAAGTAAGTACTTACAAATCCAATGGCTTTTTGATGTTCGAGGTAAATATGGACCCAAGTTGATGTTCTTCGTTTGGTTGATGGTTTTTTTTTGCCAAACTGGCCATTTCAGCTTTCAAAACCTCAAGTATTAGATAAGAGTTCTAGCGATTAAAAAAATAAATGATTGCAGAAAGTTGATAGAGTTGTTGCTTCAATTTTTTTTCAGTCAATGGAAAATTAATTTTATTTTTTGAAAAATTACGCATTAGTCATATGAAAACCCAAGAATTTTATGCGAAAATAAATGAGAAACGTGTTCTAAAAGAAGGTGTTAAATTATTGAAAATAGCCATTTTGCCTGGCGTGGCCTGGCGATCTCTGCAGTTAGATACATGTGATATCATTTACTTGGCTAACAAGATCGAGAAGGATTGAAGATTATACCGATGATATGACAAACCGTGTATCTGATTGCACTTCAAATCTTGACATACCACACCTGGCGACAAGTTGAACAAGGATTATATTCCAACGGTATATATTTTCCCTTGAAAAGTTAGCATCTCAGGAGACAAGAGCATTGTCAATGGTCAATGTCTTTAGAAACTTCTACCTTTGATTGCAGTCGCAGAAGGTCAAATATCAGCCTTGAGCTGAGTCCATTGGCTTTGAGGTTGAGCACTATAATAGTGCATCATTTGACAGAACATAGGAATAAAACAGCGCGAAAAACTGAACGAATTATGAGAGTGAGCCGTGGATATCTTTGCAGGGTACTTTAAAAGTTGTACAGATCAACTTATGCCACGCCAGCTACCGCATTTTGTCTCCTTTCTACGGGACCTTTACGAGGATAGCTTGAATTAAGTGGGAATGTGGAAGTGGAATGTAGTTTGAGTTAAAATCTCAAAAATCGGTATGAAATCGGTATCTTTTGCCAAAAATCGGCAATCGGTATATACCGATTCTTGGTCAAAATTTTGCTCAAAAATCGGTATAAATACCGGAAAATCGGTATGTGTGGCATCGCTGTCCCCGACTCCCGACGTCTCCGTGTCGTTTCCCATTCTCAGAGAAATCTGTGCTTGAGAATCTAGCGTTGGGACTTGCAATCACTATAGAACCTTACGATGTGAGGGTCGAGTCCCTATGCTTAACACTCGTTGCATAATCCATTTGAATCAAATAAATTTGAGGCTGCAGCCAGCCTCAAACTATTAAATCGAATCGGATACAATCTGAGTTAGAGAACAATTATTCTCCTTGCACAGGGATCTTCTCAAGCTTTTATGTCATGCATGGTACCCTTTTGTCAACCGATTTTCGTTTCCTCTAGCGGGGTTGTATTCTCCATCACCATGGGTCGGCTATAAAAGCACTATAGCAAATCGAAGCTTGCTTAGCTTTAAAAGTTTGAGAGGGAAATTTTTGCGGGTGTTTTTGTTCTTCTGCTGTTAAAAGCACTTGGTACCGGTGCGAAGTATTCGATTATAATACATGATTCTTCATTTAGGAGGAAATAAATACTAATCGTCTATTAGGAATAGGATTATATTGATAAGAACAGTGGTTTTCATAGTGGTCCGTGGTCCCAACCGCCGCTGGGAGGTGCTGATAGTCTACAAGAATATGCAGTGTATAAAATATGGATACATTGATTCTCATCATGAATTGACTTCTTCAGCTGAATAAACTATTTGGACTGAAAATGTATGTTCCAGCTTTTAGGAACCAACCATTTTCATATTTTTGGAACTCTTCATAGGGAAAGACAAATTAATCGAACTAAGGGTTGTGTTCAATGCTGCGATCTCAACGCTTTGATTGCCATGTAGGAATTTAATTTAAAAGAGCGATTAGACAGTTTAACATAAATTTTCTGGAAAAAGTAAAACATGAAAATTTTTTGGTATTTTAATCTGAAGTTTTTAGTTTCCTTCATTTTAATTTTATTGGTTATTTTATAAATTTTAAATATTATTGGTGATAAATGTGTTCGATTCTACCATCCAATTAAAAGAAATAAAAAAAACACATTGAAAACTTGCAGAGGAAGTCTTCAACAAGGTTTCAGCGAAAATCTATTCCAAAATTTCGAAGTACAAACTAAAACTTAAATATACCATTCTACGGGGAGATCCTCCATCTTGAAAAACGTGATAATCTTCAAAAAAGGTCGTTGACATACATATGTTTACAATCTTAATATACGGGATTTTCACTAGATAACATATGGAAAAGATTAAAATACATTGCTATCATTTGATAAAAAAAATCTACTCAAGCTTCCTAAAAGTAGCGATTATAAAATAGGGTTGCCAGTTTTTTACCGGACATATCTGATCCGGACAAATCCGGCCAATTTTATCGAACAACCTGGCAAAATCCGGACATTTGATTTTAATGTGTTCAACTCAATATCCGAGCAAGCTTTCAAAATTTCAAAAAGTCAAATGACTCATTTTGTTTTATATTTTATGTGAACCCGAGCAAGGCCGGGTAAAATCAGCTGGTATAGTTTATTTTGTTAAGTTTGTCAGTTGTGTTCAGTTTTGTATTTCTTTTTCAATTTTATCAATGGACCCAAAATAGAAAACTTGGGCAATTTTGTCTGTACCATCAATTTTGTCACTATGTAACGTCAATTTTTATAAATTTGTCAATTTTATCAATTTTGTAATATTTTTCTATTTTGACAATCTCAAATTTGATAAAAATGTAAATTTTGTAATTTTTTTCTCTATTTTGTCAATTTTGTCAATTTGGCCAAATGATAAATATGACAACTTTATCAGTTTCGTCAATTTAGTGAACATTTTTTGTGAATTTTGTAAATATGTTGGATCATTTTTACATTTTTTTCTCAATTTGTCGTTTTTTTTTTTGCAATTTTTGTCAATTTTCTCATATTTGTCATTTTAGTCTTTTTTGTTATTTTTGCTTTTTTATCATTTTTGTAAAATTTGTTATTTTTGTAAACTCAGCTAATTTTGTCAATTCGTTCAATTATGACAATCTTGACAATTTGATATTTTATTTCAATTTTGCCAATACAGTGAATGTTGTTAAGTTTGTCAATTTTTCGTATCAGTTTTGTGAATTTCGTTAATTGATCAATTTAAACAATTTTGCTAGTCTAATTAATGCCAATCTTTTAAGTCAATTTGTCAATAATTTTTATCATTTTTGTATTTTTTTTTTTCATTTTGTCATTTTTGTGATTTTTGTCAATTTTGGTTTTTTTTGGTGACTATTGTCTTTTTTGTTATTCTTTTCCATTTTGTTTATTTTTTTAAATTTTGTCAGTTGAGACAATTTTGTCAATTTTCAAAATTTTGTCAATTATGACCATTTTTTCAAATTTTGTCAATTTTTTCCAATTTTGTATTTTTTCCTATTTTGACAATCTTGTCAATTTGATCATATTGTAAATTTTGTAATTTTTTTTAAATTTTGTAATTTTTTTCAATTTGGCCAAAATGGTCAATAAGACAACTTTGTCAGTTGCGTGAATTTTCGAAATATTTTTTGTCAATTTTGTCAATATGTTTTGACCTTCTTTGATTTTTTTTATTATGTCATTTTTGTATTTTTTCATTTTTGTGATTTTTGTTATTTTTTTATAATTTTTCTCATTATTGTCTTTTTTTTGTTATTTTTGTCATTTTTGTAAATTCAGTCAGTTTTGTCATTCTCGAATATTTGTCAATTTAATCAATTTGGTCATTTTTTTATAATTTTTTCCTATTTGATCCGTTTTTCAATTATTACTATTGTATTTTTTTTTCAATTTTGTTAAATTTGTCGTTCATTTAATTTTTGTTAATTTTTGTCAATTTTGACGATTATCAAAATTTTAAAATTTTGTCTGTTTTCAATTTGAAGATTTTGTCTGAAATCAATGAACTCTTTGAGCTGTTTATTGTTGTTGGAAAAGATCTAAAATTATTTAGATTTGTTATAGTATAACTCAAGTGTCGTATTCCAATTATGAAAATGTACATCTGAAATGCTTGTTTTGCACCTTCTTATAAAAAAAGTATTGCCCAATAATTATTAAAAATAACATGAGGAGCTAATTCTAAGCTTTTTATTATATACATGTTCCCAAATGCTATAAACTCAAATGTGGAGAACTTGGTGGCGCTGCTGTTTGGTCATTATATTCCATTGGCTCAAGCAAGCGACTCCTATCCTGTTTTTGTCTTTGCTAGACACCGACAACAACCGAACAATTGTACAGATTTTCAATGTGAACGAAAAGCTTTCATCGCGCAACGCATGATCTGAAGAGAGCAATAAAAAAGGGAACGAAAAAACTAACCCGAGAGCGTAAAGCTCGAGCGTAGCATATATGTTTGGTTAAAAGAACTTGCTTTTTCGAACGAAATTCTCTGCTGTCGTTCGTGCTTAGGAAAAGCTTCCTGAGAACGAGCGACATGTGAGAAGATGAGATTGTGTGCGTGCATCGTCAGCGTCCCCGACTCCCGACGTCTCCGTGTCGTTTGCCATTCTCAGATAAATCTGTGCTTGAGAATCAAGCGTTGGGACTTGCAATCACTATAGAACCTTACGATGTGAGGTTCAAGTCCCTATGCTTGACACACGTTCTTCGGGTTGTACCCATATCCATAACCCTTTATACATTCACTATTTTGAGACTTCAACAAGTCCCAAATTTTTGAATCTGGTTCGGCTGCAAGCTGGACTGGATTGATTATAATATCTAAAATTTTTACAATTCCTTTTCGATCAATATTTCTAACTTGACGATTATTCAGTAATTTTACTTTGATCATGACTGTCCTGTTTGGCGTTCATCCGCACCTTTGAATGTGGATGTGCACCTCCATTCTGTGAAGCGAAGCCCATCGCCTATCGTGTCTATGACGTCATGAAAAATATGACGTCATATTATCGATAATCTTGATTTTAGTGATTGCTGGTTGTGGCTAGCAAGCCAAATTGACACGTTTTTGGAGTGCTGATTTGATCATATTTAGTATGAAAATTTATTTTTCAAACTATTTTGTATTTTTTTCTTTCTTTTATACATTGAAGAGGGAAAAAAATCAAAATTTTTAAGACAAAAATCATTTTTATTGTACCACCCAGTTTCGCAAAAACGTGTGGACAAAGTTTACAAAAAATCACACCTGCACACACAAATACACTGACATCGACTGAACTCGTCGAGCTGATTCGATAGGTACCTATAAAGGTATATCTAAGACCCATAACTAATGATCTCCCAAATCGACCGATAACTATACCTTTCTGAAAGAAAGGCAAAAACATTCCTTCAATTCACCGGCAAACAACCACCGCACACAGGGGTAAAATATGAAAAAGGCGATCAAAACTGTTTTCTGCCAAAACTGTTCGTTTTAGACTTATAATGTTTTCGAAATAAAGGACCATTACAAGGGCTAAAAAATTAGTTTTTTGAAAAATTGATTAATCCACCTAGTAGTGACTTAGAAAAACTAACTTTTTTAATATTCATTTTAGAGCTGTATTGTCTGAGAAATGTTTTTAGCTTGTACTAATTAAAGCAACTTTGCTAAAGAAGTCATAGCTGTAACATCGATCGTTTCAAAGTTATGACAGTTTTTAGAAAAATGACATCAATTTTTCATATAAAATATGTTCTAGACAGTTTTGAAGACAGAGAAGTTGTACACTTTTTCCGAATACACTGTATAAAAAATTTGAAGTTTAAACGAGATATCATAAAAATACTTAACAAAAATAGTCATTTTGAACTGGTTATATCTCCTGAGTTCGGACGAGTTCGGTTTCATACTTTACAGTTTTGCAATCAGAAAAGTATCGCCTTTTAAACAATATACAACTCAAAGTGGCCAATTTTGATCTTCATTGTTTAAATGTCAATAGATGTGAGATAAAAATGAAGTTTTTATAATAATTTGAGCCCATCTACCATCTCAAGTCCAAGTGGTTCAAGTAGGCCTACTGTTAGGAATCCTACATGTTGTAGTTGCAGCCTTATGGTAATAGGGCGTTTGCACAGTGCATTAGTATAAGTAAGCCGTTGGGCAAACAAATGTGACAGCCCCATGTTAAATGAATACAAATCGACTAAAGAAAGATATTTTTTGAAGAATTAATGAAAATTATTGAAAAGTTTCTTATGTACAACACATTTTTCGAAAGCTAGATCATTTTTTGACTTGTTTGTGATTTTTTTTTCTAATTTTGAGTGAAGTTTTTTTTAACAAAAATGAAGACTTTGTACAGGATATGAGAGTTTTTAGTGAAAGCAGGACAAATATTGCTCAAGTTTATTAATCAATTTCGACACGAAAACTCTTAACATCATCTTCCTGGTTCTAAATTTTATATGATAGACCCAAAAACGTGAACAAAGGATCCGGGGGAACCGTTTAATGTGCTTTACAATGATGGTTGGCTTGTTTTTCATTTTTTGTTTTGCTTGGTTTCCCACTGATATGTAATAAAATAATCGCAGATAGTTTCCACTTGTTAGCAAATGATCCGAAATATATTTTTTGGATGTTTTTTAGATAAATTCAGCATTCATTTAAGATAAAACCAACATTTTGGTTGAATTTTGCTTTTTTCGCATATAAAAACCTCTAATGTGTGCCCAACAGACCTCTTGTATGTGTGTGTAGCAAACGCCCTATAGTTATGCTCAAATTTGTATAAAAACTTCACTTTCGGCTCACTTCTATTGACATTTACACTATGGAGGTTGTGGTGAGTACTGGTAATTAAACATAGAAAAACTATGATCTGATTCTAATAATCTTAACAGGACCACACGATATGCAGAGAGAACCTTGGTTAAAACGAGTTGCAGAGAGAGCATTGAAGTCTTGCGTTGGCTATCATTTTGGAAGCTTTCTGTATTTCTTTTACGCGAATAAATAAAGTGAATTAACGATATAAAAAGTGTAATTGTCACAGTGCGCAGAGGGTACCACAAATTGGCGACGAGTGCTGGGATCATCCAGGTAAGAACGCACAAAAAGCGGAATGCATTTCGGTATGAAAAGACGCCGCGGAAAAAAATTAGGTTAGGATGAAGAAAAAAAGCACTAGCAAATCTGGAATAAGTTTGCACGTTACAGGAGGTAACGTGTAGGGTGAAATATATTCTGCGTGACCTGTAGACTTGACCTGGTATGATAAATATGTAAAAGTGGCCGGCATTATGAGCGCTGTGCAGGGCACCAGGCCAAAGGAGATGTTTTTTATGTGTGTTTTTTCACAGGAATGGCTGGTATGTTTCGGCTGCCATGCAGGGCGACATGAAAATTTCATGTGTGAGATTGAGAACAATCTGGCTGGTATGTTTCGACTACCATGCAGGGCGACAGGAAAATTTCCTGTGTGAGATCTAGGACAAAACGGTGTCCGGTAGATCACTTGGCCGGTATTCTTTACCGTGCAGGGCGCGATTGTTCGCGAAAACACTTGGCCGACACTGATGGGTGTCGTGCAGGGATCAGGTACGCAGAATATAAATAATGTGTTATACACCAAGAAAGAAAAAAACTGTTTTATAAAGAAGTTTGATGTATGATTGCTAGTGCTTTGAAGATGTTATTAAGGTAATTACAAACAGTCAATTTTTTAATAAAGTTTGTTACATTTCAGTGAACGAAGTTATCCAATTGCAATTTGATACTTGAAGACTTCCTAAGGAAAGCAAATTATTTCGACATGGATAGATGGGATCTTCCTCCATTTACATTCAAGGGACTTCCGCAGAATGAAGTTCGCGAACGATGGATACGATACAAGCGCCAATTCGATTACATGGCTCTTGCGAATGGAACAACCAATAAAACCCGCTTAAAGAACATTTTTCTATCGCGAGCGGGCCCAGATGTACAGGAAGTTTTCACCAGTATTCCTGGGGCCGATGTGGAAGAAAGGATGGGAGTTGACCCTTTCCAGGTCATGATTGGAAAGTTGGATCTGTATTTCGCCCCAAAGGAGCATGAGGCTTATCAAAGGCTTCAATTCTGGATGCTGAAGCCAAAGGACAAAGATGAAACATTCGACAAGTTCTTGCTCAGAACTGCCGAGATGGCGAGTACATGCAACTTCGGGAACAGCTTGCAAGAAAGCAGAGAGATTAGCGTGATCGACAAGCTGATTCAAACTGCTGCTCCAGAACTACGGGAGAAGATTCTTCAACAGGAAATTTTAAATATTGACGTCGTCACTAAACTTATAAATGCACATGAGTCGGTAAAATTCCAGTCACAACAATTTGCCACGGTTAACTCGAATTTATCTAGCGAAGTTGTGGTAAATAGGGTTCGGAGTTATCCTCGAAATGAATATCGAACCGATTTTCGAAATGAGTTCCGAAACACGCCTCGTGGCACATCTTTCAGAAATCCACATCGAGTCGAACTTACAGCTTGCGATAAGTGTGGCTATAAAGATCAGCGACATCCTGGTCGGAAGTGTCCAGCCATAGATAGAAATTGTCTAAAATGCGGAAAACGAGGACATTTTGTGCATTACTGTCCTGAGAAATACGGGTCACGAAAGCGTCGTTTTCAACCATATGAAAACAGCTATAAATTCAACCGTCCAGCTATCAATAAGGTAGATACGGAGGAAAACGAAGAATCAGGTAAGAAGAAGCGATTTTTTTTTAAAAAGAAGGGCTTAACCAGTGTCATTCTCCCTCTTGAATCAGGTAATTTTTTGAACTACATAATTAACAGTAATAACGGAGAAGAATTTTTATGGGTAACGATTGGCGGAGTAATGGTGCAAGTATTGATTGATTCCGGCTCTCAATACAATATCATTGACGATGTGACGTGGAACAAAATGCTGGCAGAAGGTTTAGAGCATAAAAAGAAGCACAACGATAGCAAAATTTTCAGAGTTTACGGAAAATATTTCCGACCACTTGTTACCCAAAACGTATTTGAAGCTGTCATATCAATAGAGAACGACACTAGACAAATGAAGATATTAGCTACATTCTATGTTATTGAAGGAGGCTCTCAACCACTTCTTGGCCGTGCAACTGCCAAAGAATTAGGAGTGTTGGTATTGGGTTTGCCAAGTCCGCGTGAAACAGCTGAAGTTTTCCAGGTGACATCAACTACACAGGTTTTTCCGAAAATAAAAGGAATTCAGCTTAGAATATCCATAGATTCATCAGTGACTCCGGTTTGTCAAAGCGTTAGAAGGCCACCACTTGCTTTAATGGATAAAATCGAAGAAAAACTCCATGCTTTACTAGCTTCCGATATAATTGAACCAGTTCGACAATTTAGTCCGTGGGTATCTCCACTGGTGACTATTCTCAAAGATAATGGAGATCTCCGCCTATGCGTTGACATGCGTAGGGCCAACATGGCTATTAAACGAGAAACGCATCCTATGCCGACCTTCGATGATTTTCTTCCGCGGTTGAAAAAAGCTCGTATTTTTAGTAGGCTGGATATTAAAGAATCGTTCTATCAAATGGAATTACATGAAGACTCACGACATATCACTACTTTTATCACGCATCTGGGCATTTTTCGATTTAAAAGATTGATGTTTGGCATTTCGTGCGCGCCGGAAATGTTCCAAAAAGGCCTAGAACAAATTCTGGCAACTTGCAACAATACTATAAACTTCATAGATGACATTCTAATTTTCGGACATGACTTGATAGAACATGATAAGGAACTAAACAAAACGCTAACTACGCTAAAAACCGCAGGCGTTTTATTAAATCACGAAAAGTGTCTATTTCGAGTTCCGGAAGTTACATTTCTAGGCCATAGGCTATCTGCAAAGGGAATGCAACCTACTGATGACAAAATCACGGCTCTAAAAACCTTCAGAGCTCCACGAACTTCCGAGGAAGTACGAAGCTTCTTAGGCTTGGTTACTTATGTTGGCCGGTTTCTCCCAAATTTAGCAACAACGACTGCTCCGCTGCGGGCGCTTATATGTTCGGGGGTAAAATTTGTTTGGACTTCGGAACATGAAGAAAGTTTCTGCAAACTGAAGGAAATGGTCGCTGATATTAAAATGTTGCACTTTTTCGACAATACATTACGAACAAGGGTAGTTGCTGATGCCTCGCCGGTTGGTTTGGGCGCCGTCCTCTTACAATTTGAAGACCACCGATTAGATTCCAGTCCCCACATCATCAGCTATGCGAGTAAAAGCCTCAGCGAAACTGAGAAACGTTATTGCCAGACCGAAAAAGAGGCCCTCGCACTGGTCTGGGCGGTTGAACGTTTTTCAGTTTACCTTCTCGGACGAACATTTGAGCTAGAGACTGACCATAAGCCGTTAGAAACCATTTTCTCACCAAATTCCCGACCATGTGCCAGAATCGAGCGGTGGTTGCTACGATTGCAGTCTTTTTCATTCAAGGTCATTTATCGTAAAGGTTGTAATAACATAGCAGATTCACTATCAAGGCTCTCACAGAACAAAAGTGCTGCAGACTTCGATAGAGATAGTCCATTTTTAATTCTGGCAATTAAAGAGTCAGCGGCCATCGATACTGGTGAACTAGATAAAGCGTCACGGGATGATCAAGAGTTAAAAGCGGTGAGAGAATGTCTAATCAACAACAATTGGAAAAATCCATTAGCAAAACCTTATGAGATCTTCAAAACCGAAATCGGTTTTACAGGAGACACATTAATTCGACGGAATAAACTGATTGTACCACGAGCTTTGCGAAATAGAATGCTAGAACTTGCTCACGAAGGCCACCCAGGAGAGAGCGTTATGAAACGCAGATTACGCGACCGTGTTTGGTGGCCCGGAATGGATCGGGAAATAGAGAAGAATGTATCCTCATGTGAAGGTTGTAGGTTGGTGTGTGTCCCGAATAGACCTGAACCGATGGAGAGAAGACCTCTTCCGAATGGGCCTTGGATCGATATCGCATTGGACTTCATGGGTCCACTGCCAAGTGGTGAATATTTGCTAGTTGTCATTGACTACTACAGCCGCTACAAGGAGGTAGAAATAATGAAACACATAACTGCTGAGGACACCATAAACCGACTGCGAAAAATTTTCACCAGATTGGGATACCCAGTGACAATAACTCTGGATAACGCAAAGCAATTTCTGAGTAATACTTTCGAGAATTACTGTACGCAAAACAAAATTCATCTTAACTACTCAACCCCTTACTGGCCTCAAGAAAACGGACTCGTGGAACGACAAAACCGTTCCTTATTAAAGCGACTGCAAATAAGCCATGCTTTGGGCCGAAACTGGAAACACGATTTAGAAGACTATTTGCTGATGTATTACACAACCCCGCATTCCGTGACGAAAAAAACGCCAACAGAGTTATGCTACGGACGAACAATTCGATCGAAAATACCATGCCTAACGGATTTGGGAACCGGGATAGCGGACGACGAAGTTCAAGAAAGAGATAAAAGATCAAAACTTATTGGAAAGGAAAAAGAGGACAAGAGACGTGGAGCCAGAGTTTCAGAAATTCAAGTCGGCGACACAGTTCTCATGAAAAACTTACTTCCCGGAAATAAGCTGACTAGCAACTTTGGTCCTAGTCCTTTTGTCGTGTCTAGAAAAATTGGATCACGTGTTGAAATTAAAAACAAATCTACTGGAAAAGTTTTTGAGAGAAACTCAAGCCACCTGAAACGAGTTGTTGATTCTGAAGTCGTTTCGTCAAATGATTCAACACCAGAAGATAGCCTTTCACGTTTTTCAATCATACCTCCAACCGTCGTAGCCAATGAAGAAGAAGACACGGACAATTCCCCTCATTTCAGGAGCCGGAGAAATGTGAAACCTCCTTCTAGGTTTCAAGACTACGTAGTCGGAGTTTTGGACAGCAATCAAAGCGACTGAAGTTCTAATCTAGAAAGAAAAGGAGATGTGGTGAGTACTGGTAATTAAACATAGAAAAACTATGATCTGATTCTAATAATCTTAACAGGACCACACGATATGCAGAGAGAACCTTGGTTAAAACGAGTTGCAGAGAGAGCATTGAAGTCTTGCGTTGGCTATCATTTTGGAAGCTTTCTGTATTTCTTTTACGCGAATAAATAAAGTGAATTAACGATATAAAAAGTGTAATTGTCACAGTGCGCAGAGGGTACCACAGAGGTCACAATTGGCCACTTAGAATTGTACATTGTTTGAAAGGCGATACGCTTCTAATAGCAAAACTGTAAAATATGTAACCGAACTCGTCCGAACTCAGGAGATATAACCAGTTCAAAATGACTATTTTTGTTAAGTCTTTTTAAGATATCTCGTTTAGACTTCAAAATTTTTATACAATATATTCAGCAAAAGTGTACAACTTCTCTGTCTTTAAAACTCTCTAGAGCATATTTTATATAAAAAATCACGCGCAAAAAAGTTATGTTGAATTGAAAATTGATGTTACCGTCAAACGGGGCATCATGCAACAGCGGGGTTCGATGCAACATTTATATAACACTACATTGAATCAATTTTTAATTTAATTTATTGTAATAAAGTTATCTTTTAATGATAACAAAATGATGATGACATAATTTCTCGCATCTTAAGCTAGTTGTCTTAAGTTTTTTATTTTTATGTAAAATTTGAAAAATCGAGCAATAAATGTACAAATTTTAACATTTTTTGATGCCGAAAAAAACTTTACCCAGTATGACGGATCGGCTTGATAAAATTACCTACAAACTTTTTACAGGTTTCCTCATATTATACCAACAGTGTTGGTGTAAAAATATATTTCGAACAATCACCCAATTTTTTTAAATGAATATTTTTAATATTCAGTTAGGTGTCTGGGGTTAAATGCAACAAAATGCAAATCAAAGAAATTCCTTGTAAATCTCGTTTCCAAGTGTTGGAATATGAATGTTCTGAATCACGCGTTTGTAAACATTTAAATTTCATTCATCCAAACATTTATTTTTATGATTTCAGCTTTTAGAATTTTTCGTAGCATTATTAAACCCCTAAATGTATGCAGCATCCTTAATTTCAGAAAAAATGTGAAAATTTGTTTTTACAGACCCAAAAACTACTGAAATTGATGTTGTCATGCGTAATGGTCTTTAAGACATCGCAAATATATTAAAAATAATGAATTTTCGTACGTGTTCATAAGATTTTTCATTAAAAACAAAGTTTGTTGCAAGTTACCCCATTTTCTAAGAAGGGTTAAAATCACATGTTTTTAGAAAATTAAAAATAACTGAAGAAACCAATAATTTTTTTAACTACGCCAATTTGATGTCCCAGCAGCCTTAAAACTTTTGATGCATAAAGGATACGATTAACTGTGAACATAAGTTTTTTAGAAGCCATTGAAGTTGAAAATTGTTGCATGTTGCCCCAGTTGACGGTATTTTTCTAAATACTGTCATAACTTTGAAACGATTAATGTTATAGCTATGACTTTTTTTTAGCAAAGTTGCTAGAATTGGTACAAGCTAAAAACTTTTCTCAGACAATACAGCTCTAAAATGAATATTCAAAAAGTTAATTTTTCTAACTCGCTACTAGGTGGATTAATCAATTTTTCAAAAAAAACTACTTTTTTAGCCCTTGTAATGTTGGTCATTTGTTTCGAAGACACTATAGGGCTAAGACGCATAGTTTTGGTGGAAAATAGTTTTGATCGCCTTTTTCATATTTTACCCCTGTGTGCACCGGTAAAGCTGCCCGGCTTTAGCAGCTGTGTATATGTAGCGTGTGTATGTAATAGCAGACAGTAAGCACAGTTCTTATTCAATGGATTTCCCGATCCTTCACTCCCATTCCCTTTCCCGTTTCCATCACAAAACAAATGAAAACCTTCAAAGGGGGCCAAACGCCGGGATGCCACCGTTGTGGGTTTTTTTCGTGATTGATCGGTGGCAGAAACCGTATGACAAATATCCCTCGTCCTGCATGAAGCTCAAATAGTACACTGTCAAAGATGTCGGACTGGTAAGACGATATAGATAGTGGTTAGAGTTCGAATCTCCCTATTTATTTTCTTGTTTCTGGATGAATTATCCAATAGGAAGGAAATCCCATAAAATGTTTTTCTTGTTTCGCTTGAATGTAGTGGTCATGCATCATTTTGGTTGGGAGCCGAGTCCTTATGCCAGTTACGGTTATTCAAACATTCCGTCTTCGGCACAGTGCACATTTCAGCGTATTATCGGCACAGAGGTTTGCTAAATAGGCATTGGATTTTTGCAACCTCTTCTATGGGTGTAGGATAGAAGTCGACCCCTACAAACGAGGGAAGATAAAGGCTTTTGTGCCAAGTTATACCAAAAAATCTACTTTAAATGTGATCAATAGCAAATCAACGGGAAAAATAAAAACGTTTTCAAATGTAGATTTTGTTTACATTTCTCCTCCATTTCAGCAACCGAAATACCACGCAAAATCGTTTGAAAAATTGCATTTGATAAAAGTCTAACGAGCTCAGTCGCAGATTATTTTTTCCGTTTTGGAGAATACTTGTCCGAACCATACACAAGTCACGATGAAAAAACGTTCCAATTTGGCTAATCTGATTGTCTGGCCATCATCATCATATGGACCCCGTTTTTGGCCACAGGTGAACTCGTGGAGACATCTTAATCTCGAGCGTGGCCTTCGAATGGCCTATCTTCTGAACCAAAAACGGAGCCTTTTGAACCGATTCCAAATAGCTTATGCGTTCAGGTAGATCGAATGCTCTGCTCTTCTCCAGGTGACAGTGTGAAATTGATACAGATAAATTAGCATAAAAGCATCGTTTGTTATGAAATATTGGCAGATAAAGTAATATCATACCAATTTGTTACATTTGAATATATCCGATTCCACGGGAGGGATTTCGAGATCTTTACCTGTCTACGAGGTCTATTTGAATGATGCAGCAGCAGCAGGTTGCCTGATTCTCTTTCGGAATCTTCAACTCAACCGAACAGGTCGAATATGAGACGATTATATTTACGCCATGAGGGAGGCACCGTGGAATCAAACGATTTAATTGCGGGAATTTGTCAACCTAGTTAATAGGTGACATTTTTTGTTTCAATTTATTGGTGGAGCAGCATTCCAGGGCAGGGTAAGGATTGATATCCAATCATTTGATGATTGGGACGACAACAGTGACAAACATTCCTTCACGACTTTTGAAACGAGAGTATCTTTTTTGGTTGATTTTTTTTTTTCAATACATACTTGGAAATTTGATTTTCAAAAATCCATTTTAAATAATGTTAGAAGACGGAAATTAATAATTTTATTTTCATCGATTTATTATTTTCGAAGTCATATGTCTACCAACCAGAGTAATTGTTGCTTTGGTTGCCGCATGGTACAGGAAGAAACTAAATTATGAATTGATAAGACATCATTACTCCACGAACAAAACCAATCGTTTTGAAATTTTCATTATTTTCTTTTATTATATAGGAATTAACCTAAGGTTGTCAAACAAAATTTTTCCAGTACGTATCCAGGCCGGACAAATCCGTGACAAAGTTTTTTCTTCAAAACTCATCAACAGATTTTAAATCGTTTTTTGAGCTTCCAAAAAACCTTCTATGATTATTTTTATAAAACTTATTCAAAAATTTCATTTGGGAGGAATAAATAAAAAAAATTACAGCTTTTTTTTATTTTGTAGAATTTTCAATGAAATCCGGACAACCGGGCCGGACCGGAGTATTTCCGAATTTTGTATTAAATATTCGGACAAACCCGGATAAACCCGGGCAATCTAGAAACCTTTTTTTACGTTTTTATGTAAAAAGATGAAGTTATAAAACTTTTTTATTCAATCTTTTTTTAAGGTTAATATTTCCCCAGCAAACATGAAAATACATTAAAAATAATAGCTCAAGTCAGGTCGTAAAAATCGTTATGATAAAAATCAGATGGTGTATTTGCAAGAATTGCCCAATGACAGAAGCAGCAAATATTGTCGCTGGCAACGGTTTGCATGCGCTGAGAGAAAAAAAAAACTTGTACTCTCTTGCATTCTTTCTATGTATGTATGTATATTGCCTTCACTTCAGTAGGTAAATGCTGTTTTTTCGAGTTTCATACGATCGTTTTATAATGTATATGAAACGTATAACAAAGTTGTTGAGAAATATACCTACCTACAAAAATGTTTGCTGGGTTGTCATCTTTTGTTTGATCGACTACTTTTTTTTCAAATAGAGCTACAGAGTTTTAAAAACATATTTCGTACACAGCCGACCATTATTAGTTTGGGATCACCCTCTCAAAAACATGCAAATATGGCCAAACTCTTATGACATGTAGCATTTCTTTTGATCTCAATCGAAAATACACGAGCACCTTCTTCGTGTATGTTTGGCAAAATGAGCTTGTAAACATTAAATGACATTTACATACTAAGCTTACAGTTGAAACATTTGTCCAAAAACTGCACTCTTGATTCCTGAAACCTGAACTCTAATCCTTAAAGGCTGTTCACGAGCTACGATTGTGAAAATTGTGTTGATTTGTTTGTTAAACTCTTATTTAAGCAATAAACGTGAAAAAATGTTGAAAAGTTGGATTGAAGCTGTCAAATGTGGAGTTAACCCTTCGTTGTTTGTTTGTTTGTTGTTTTTATTTATCATTGCAATTTAAGATACAATCTTATAAATCACTGCAATTGGTTATAACTGGGATTTTTAATGAACAAACTCTCGAACTCAACTGGGTACCTACTTTCATCTTTTCCTAATCTAACCTGGCTAAACACTCTCTCTTAAACATACCAATGTTGATAACCATTTTGATTTCATCAGGTAACTGGTTCCAGTAGACAATGCCTCGTACAAACAGTGTGCCATTGTAGTGAGAAGTAAAGTTTCTTGGAATTACCAACTTTCTTACACGATTACTTCGGAAAGGAATAAGTTTCTGGTAGAGATAATCAGGTGTCGCTGTTGTATATATCTTTTGAATCATTATGTTTGAACGGTGTTTGAAGAATTCGTAAAACGAGCAGCCTATGAAACTCCTATGAAGGCGGCTCATCCTAGCGTAACGATCTAGCTTGAAAATCCATCTGATGCAATGATTGATGGCGATACGTAACCGATCCATCGTCATAGCTGACGCATTTAACAAAAACTCAGAACCAAAGGTTAGGTGTGGTAAAATTAGAGTTTTAGCTATTTTTAATTTCAAATGCGGTGGAAGCATGCTTGCCGATAACTTCAAATGGCGTAGGATTGCATAGATTTTGCCACATTGTGCGTTGACTTGGTGGTCCCACTCCAGGTTACTTTGGAAAATTATTCCAAGATTGCATACCTTATCGACATACAAAACATTATCCGATCCTAGAGTAATGACCGGTAGGTCAGAAGTCATTCTGTTACGAGCGATGACCATCACGTTAGATTTCGAAGCATTGATTGGAAGCATATTTCTATCAGACCAAACTTGTATGCACATCAAATCGTCATTCAGCTGTCGGGCCATTTCTTCAAGTGAGCTGGTACAGGAGCAGAGGTAAAGTTGGACATCATCAGCGAACATGTGTATTTGACAGTGGGTTATAATTTCTGGCAAATCGTTAATAAACAGGCAAAATAGCAAAGGGCCCAAAACTGAACCCTGCGGTACACCCGAAATAACCGGAACGGGATCTGGACAAATTCCATTAATACTCACAACTTGTGTTCTGCCAGACAAATAGGACTGAATCAAATTCACAGCGGTGCCAGAAAAGTTAAATTTCGAAGATAGTTTCCGCAGTAGTTTGACATGTGAAACCCGGTCGAAAGCTTTGGAGAAATCGATCATCATCAGAAATGCAGCACCTTTCTTGTCAACAGTAGCATGGATATCGTCGTGTACTTTTAGTAGTGCTGTAGTCGTACTATGACCGGATCTAAATCCCGATTGATTGCAGTTGAGTAGTTTCACAATTTTTTCGAACATCTTCGATAATGTACATAAAATGCTGATTGGACGAAGATTGTTTAAATCCAAACTTTTCCCTTTTTTACGAATAGGAAGTATTTTCGCCATTTTCCAGGCTCTAGGGAATTTTGAAGTTGATATAATAAGGTTGAATGGTTGATGGTAAAATCAACTTCAAAAATCTGATAGGAATGTTGTCCGATCCAACAGCGTTCGATTTTATAGATGAGATGGCAAGAATGACGTCATTTTCAGATATCGCTGAAAATCTGAAGCCGTATGGATTCACAGGAGGGCAAGCAACATTGTGTTTGTCGGTCGTAAAACTCGTGGCAAAGTGGTTATTGATTTCTTCAGCAGTGTTAGAAAAGACGTTTTCACTTGCGTTGTTAGACGGTCTCACGGCTATGTCTTTCAACCTTTTCCATAACACCCTACTAGAGTCAGCATGTTCAACAGATCGCTGAATAAAGCTAGCTTTTGCTTTATTTATCAAAGTAGTTACGCGATTCCGAAGACGTTTGTATTCTGAATGAGAAAAATCATTTCTACAATTAATCCAGCATCTATACGCCAGATCTCTCTCAATCATCTCCCTTAAGATGTCGTTGTTAAACCATTTGTTTCTCACTCTAGGTGATGAAATACGTATCGGAACGAAGGTTTCGAACAGTTCTAAGATAGTTACATTCAAACAATCAACAGCCATATCAACGTCACCAATTGAATGTAAATTTGACCAATCAATCGAATTAGCTGCATATTCCAGTCTTGGTAAATCAATTCTCGCATAGTTCCTTATTGTAACAGGTTCGATCGAAACTCTTTTCGGAATATTCAGCGATGCAAAAATAACGTCATGTCTAGAAAAACCAGGGGCCGACACTTGGTTGGGGTTTTGAACGAACTCCAGGTTGTTTGTCATCAAAAGATCGATTAATGAACTCCCTGCTTGATAATGATGAGTAGGATTATCATTAACACAGCCAAATCCAAAATACTCAAGAACGCTACAAAACTGATTCGACACTGCATTATGCTTAGTAGGATCTATGTTAAAGTCACCCAGGATTGCCATGTCGTTATACAGCAAGGATATCTCAGAAAGTTTTTGAAACAATTTTTCAGTACAATTGTTCCTTGGAGGGTTATAGAACAATCCAACTAAGAATTTTCTTGAAAAACATTGCAGTTCAACGAAAATGAACTCTGTAACATCTCCTACAGCAGCATAAATTTCTGATTTATCGATTATTCTGTAGTTGATTCCATGTCTTACAAACACACATAAACCTCCACCTCGGCCGTAGGCTCTATCGTTACGAATTAAATTGAAACCTTCCATTGATAAAACATCATCTGATAGACTTGAGTTTAGCCAGGTTTCCGATAAACAGATAACATCAATTTTACCATTCAGAAAACATTGCTTAAATTCGCTAAATTTGCTGAAATCTCTGGCACAGATACTCTGAATATTCATATGGCAGATATTCACCTTGTCATCCGGTAAAGCAGCATTCATAACGGCGCGAGGAATGCTTGAAAAATCCAAACGCGTACGGGCATTGTTATCAACATTGTTAGCCATTATCGAGCATTCTTACATATAATTTTAAAGAGAGAGTTACCAAGCTAGAAGGAAAGATTAGAGTAGAATAAAAAACAAGATTAATTATGTAAAACTTCATAATTGAATAATTTGAGTAATGCAAGTGGCCCTATTTTTGACCCAGTATAAGAGAAAAAAAATCAGCAGAATAACACAGCAGCAGCAGCAGCAACAGTAGAAACAGCACGCACCAACACCAGCAGTTCCAGCAGGTACCGTCAAACGGGGCAACATGCAAAAGCAGGGTTAGATGCAACATTGGTATACCACAACATTCATCCAATTTTTATTTCAATATAACGTAATAAAGTTATCATTGAATGATAGCAAATCGATGATGGCATAGTTTTTAACATCGTGAAAAAGTTTTATATAGTTTTTTATTGTTATAAAAAATTAAAAAAATCGAGCAATAAATGTACAATTTTTTACATTTTTCGATGCCGTAAAAAACTTTACCTAGTATGACGGCTTGGCTTAATGATATCACCTACAAACTTTATATTGCTCTCATTATCCTATACCAACACTGTTGGTGTATAAATATTTTTCGGACAATCACCAAATTTTTTTAAACGAATTTTTTTATAATTCAGTTAGCTGTCTGGAGCAAAATGCAACAAAATGCAAATCAGAACTAAATCTCATATATCGCGTTTCCATGTGCTGGAATGTGATTGTTTTGCATTATGCGTTATTTAACATTTAAATTTTCTCCATACTAAGAATTATTTTCATGATTTCAGCTAAAAGAATATTTTGTAGTATTTTTTACCCCTAAATGTATGCAGCAGATTAACACTTTTTTCTTAAAAAAGTTTTTGACAGAAAAAATGGAAAATTTGATTCGAACAAAACCAAAAATTACTGAAATTGGTGCATTATGCATTATGACATCACAAATGTATCAAAAACTATAAATTTTCAAACGTTTTCATTTGATTTTTCATTAATTACAGAGTTTGTTGCAACTTACCCCTTTTTCTTAGTAGGGTGAAAATCGCATGTTTTTGTAAATTTAAAAATAACTGGTAAAACCAATAATTTTTCTGACTACGTCAGTTTGGTGTCCCATCAACCTTAAAACTTTTGATGTACAAAAGGTATGATCATCTGTAAGCGTTTAGATTTTAGAAGCCATTGAAGTTGAAAAGTGTTGCATGTTGCCCCAGTTGACGGTAGTAATCATTGTTCCGTTGCAGCACCAAGTTGTTCAGGGTTAAGAACAGCCTTCGCGACACCATCAGCACTGGCCTTGATGAAAACAGTACCAGCCTTGGTAAACACATTGTTAATTTTACCAGCTTTTTTGAGTTTAACAGCCTTCCCTTTGATTTCCAAAGCCAGGGGGGTGAGGTTTTCTTTGAAGTAAACACGGGTTGCCACTTGAAATCCAAGGTCCGAAAGAGTGAGGTTCCGATTAGAAAGGTAGCGTTGGGCAAATCAGTTCTGCAAAAATCATGTGCGAAAAAGATATTTTTCCATAAATCGGCTAAAATTACAAAGGATACGCAGTTTTCAGGGTTTAAAATAATTCGCGTGTTTAGAGAAATTTATTTTCTTGAAGATTTACCAAAACTGAATGAAAAAAGGGAACAGGAAACCGAAATACAGAGGAAGCTGCCGCAAGCTGCTTAAAATCTAGAAAAGCGTATTTTTTCGAAGAAATTACCAAAAAAAGGCTTAATACAGCGAAAAAAAAATTTAAACAATGCTAAATTGAGATTAAAAAAAAATTATTCCCTTTAAAAAAATATCGATTTTTTTATGACATAGATGACCCGATTTTTTTTAAGCTGTATCTTAAAAACAAATGTGAGAAAAAATTGTGGCTTCTGGAGGATGATGATTCATTTTCCAAATTCGACAGGAATTGGCTTTCTGATTCCAATTTTGTTCAGCTTTGTTTTTTTAAATGATATTCCTGATGATCTATAATTCACTCAAAGGAAAAATACAAATACAAGTGTAAGTGAGATACAAAAATTGTATTTACGGCTTTAAACGCTCTGCATTTTTAAATTGCTCACAATAAATTAAAAGACTTATTGAAAAAGTTTATTTTATTAATTCCTTCTGCCTCATTTTTGTTAACTAAGGAATCTACTATTTCATTTAGACAATTTTTGCTTAGAATCTCTTTACTACTTATACCGTTTATTGGCAAAAATCGATTGAACCAAGAAAATGTGAATTTAGTCGAGAAATACCAAAATTCACAAATTTTTAAAAATTACTTTAAATAGAACAATGCAAACTCTCGATAGACAAGGCGTAGGGCTCTGAATTCTTATACATACACTTTTTTTTTAGATATTGCAACTGAGTTTTTGATTTTTTTTTTACAAATTTTGGAAATACTTAGATATTTTTAACATTTAAAGTTCATTTAGTGAATTCTAAAATGCTATTTTCATCACAGAATTTCTGGGTCGAATCACAGAAAGTCAGATTTTTTCACGCAAACTTGATTATGGTAAGATAAGATTGATTCACTATTTCAAATCTGGGCTTGTGATATAGCTCAGTTGGCAAGTCTGTTGTCTCCTGAGCCGATGTCCGCGAGTTTGAGCCCAAGAGTAAACATCGAACACAGTTGTACCGGATAAGTCTTTCAATAACGATCCGCCAACTTCAACGTTGATAAAGTCGCGAATACCATTAAAGGCTATACGACTATAATCGAAATGAAAAAAAAAGTATGATGCCCCCCTTTCTAGGAGAGGAAGGGGTTCCAAATTTTGCAGGACCGATTCGCGACTTAAAAACCTATTTTATCCTGATTTTCCGATTTACGTCAATTTGTTAAGTAGTTCCCGAGTCTATGCGTTACATGCAGACTGAACAAGCCTTTTATAGCAGTTTCTTATAGAATGGAAGAATGACAGCTCGAAAATTAGTGCAGATAAAATATACCATATGGAGTGAAAACATCACAGCAATCACGGTTATTTTGGTGACAAATAGAGATTTATAGTGTTTTCGTTTATTGGCAGTGGCAACCTAGTTACCCACGAGTTTTGCCCTAACTACTGTTATTATGTTCGTTTATTAATCTGCCGTGTTACGCCGAAGTGACGTATAAACCATTTTCGTTTTAAGCGAATAAAAGCGATTTTCTCTTTTTCCTCTTTATTCGTTAATCTGAGGCTTTTCATAAAATGTGATCTGTAGAATTTATGCATAGATAGATGACAAATGCAGCCTTTTAAAACACAACTCTTTATTTTGCGTAAAATTCGTATAATTACTTAAAATGGATATGCGTCAGTTCGGCGTATAAACGTTTGTTTTGATTAGACGATTCTCCGTCGGAGTGACGTTTATCCTTAGTATTTTCGTGCAGTTGGAACAAATTTCGTTCTTAGTTAAAATGGTCAGTGCGTTAGATCTTCTTAAATTGTATTCGAGTGAGGAAGAAAATTTTAGTGATGCTGTCGGAGAAACTTCTTAAGATATGTATTTCTTTATACATAAAAAACAATTTCCGTTTGTTCGTTTGTGAGTTTTTTTTTTATTTGACCTCAATTGCCCTCTCAGCCCTAGTTTTAGCCTTAAGATAAGACCTAGAGAACTGAAATTCGGTATAAGTAGGTGCTAATTATTACCAGGAATGAAGGAAAATGTCAGATTTGTAGATGACTCATAATGTTTTACATTGGATTTAGATGAAAATTGACATACAGTTGCGTTCAAAAAAGAATGAATTTGCGCGAAGCGGCGTACCCACTTCCAACTTTGACAAGCTGCCATTTCTTTCTCGGTTGATATTTTTTCATGAAATTTTCACACAATTTAGTTCAACTATCTAACTAACGCTCTACGAAATTTGAAGTCTTTACAATGACTGGAAACAAAGATACAGCTATTCCCGTAAGAAAAGGGAAATTTGGAATTGCTTCATTAAATATGCTGTATCTTTGACAATTTTCATTGGAAAATCTTGAAATTTGGTCCAAAGATGTAAACATGTTTGATCTAGTACCAGGCCAAGTTTCGTCAAAATCAATGAACGTGATCAAAAATGGTGCCGGGTAGAAAATGAGGTTCATTGGACCTAATTTCAAGATTTTTCAATGAAAATTGTCAAAGATACAGCACATTTAGTGAAGCAATTTCAAATTTCCCTTTTTAACAGGAATAGCTGTATCTTTGTTTCCAGTCATTGTAAAGACTTCAAATTTCGTAGAGCGTTAGTTGGATAGTTGAACTAGATCGTGTGAAAATTTCATAAAAAAATATCAACCGAGAGAGAAATGGCAGCTTGTCAAAATTTGAAGTGGCTGCGCAGCTTCAAGCTATTTTATTCTTTTTTGAACGCAACTGTATGTAAATTAGGCGGGATAAACAATAGATTCAGGTATCAAATCTTGCATATGTTTGAGACGAAAATGCATACTCGGGGGTTTTGTGAGGTCTATGATTTTAGATTTTAGAAATAAGGTCAGGAAAAGCAGTCATCCGTCTATACAGTTGTCTATTTTAGCGATAATTCCTTGAAAAAAAAACGCAAGCAGTGTTAAATTTAAGCAATCCGTTTTCAAGAAAGGTGCTCAGCGACCAAAATTAGCCGAAATCAAAGAGGTGAAATTCGTCAGAGGATCGTTTGCTTTTCATTATAAATCGAGCTTTAAAGGAGATTAGAAGCGATTTTCTTTATTTACGGTGAAACAACTCAAGGAAGTATCGCGCTCGGACTTTGACCTTCAATCTTCGCTTTACTTCAGAAATGAAAATAGAGGAATAGAGGTTAAAAAAAAAACGATTTTAAAGAAACTTTGTCCTCTAATGCCAGATAATAAGAAAGATATTTGGGAAAAGCTCGAAGAAAAAAAGTTTCTGGAAGAATTCTAATTTATAACTATTGTTTTTTTTTATGATTTTCTTACTAAATAAAAATTTGAATTTTTTAAACATTATCCCATTTTTGAAACCAGAATTCTTCTCGTAAATAAAATTCGAGTGCACAGCTTTAAAAAAAAAAAACAATATTGTTGCTTGACAAACAAACGTACCACAAACAAATGACCACACAAACAAATTTCTTTGTAACAAAAACAACGCAAAATAATGAAGATTTAGTTTTGTTCTACAAATGTTAAATAATTTCTCGATTTTTTTTAATTAATGTAGATGTTGCATTCAAATTTTATTTATCAAAAAGGCTCGACAACTTCTTTGTTTGAGAACCCTTTATTCTGAGGAAAGGGAGAGGGGGGGGGGGGGTGCCTTTTTATTTTACTCTAAACCGATTGTCATGTTAAAATATGTTTTTTTTCAAATCTGAGGAATGTCGCCTGTAAATTATACGGGTTATTGAAATTGTTCTGTATCACTTTCAAAAATGCATGGATATACGTCACTTTGGCGTATAAATCGCACTTTTGGCGATTCGTTTTTATCGATTTTCTCAAAAACTGTTTGTTATTTTCTAGATTTGTTGAAAGCATTTGATAGCTCATAGGAAAACGCACACAATAGCGTCAAAAAGTCAAAATCGAAAAAAAATGGATATACGTCACTTCGTCATATCACGGCAGTAATTCAGAAGTCCACTAGTTTTGCCCGAGATTTGAACCTCAAGCAGGCGGTTGCACCCCGTAAAAGTTGTCAGTGTTGGGGGTAAGCATAAGGATGAGTATAGCAACCATATATTTGCATCGTCCCGGGTAACGATTCTGTTTGTTTATTCAGAAAAAGTTTTGCCCCGCGCTTGTGGAGAAAAACGAAAACGGCATTAGTGTATTTACATTCACAACGAGATCACCACTAACATTCCTCCCATCCCGACAAGCCATCATCCGTCGTATATCACCCACTCGTCAGACAGAGAGATCATTTTTGAGCCCAACATCCATCGTTACGACAGCTACCATATCGTTCACCAAATCCCAGTTATATCAAAATGCACAAATTAACCGAATTTGAAAAACCACTATATTCGAGAGTGCCGGAACATCCTGGCGTATGGAAGTCACAATGTTACAGACCGGAACCAATAAGGGCAGCCTTCGATTCAAGTGACCCACACTTGCTGGATCAACACTGTTTCAAAAATCTCTTCCTGGAAACGCCTCATGAGCTGCATCTCTCCCAACAACCGCACAGTGAGTCGTATGCCGATTTCGTGTCTCGCATGGCCGAAATAAAAGGTGAACGTTACAGGAATGTGTATCGGGAAATGTTTGAAGGGAAAGATCTGGGAACGGAGTGCCTGAAACAGGAGAAGATCAATGCGAGAAGTACAACTTATCGAAGAGATCATTGTCAATCGAATAGGTCAGTTAATTCGATCGACATAAGACGACAAAATATAAGAGCTGGGAAATATAATTTTTCCGTTCCCGAAGGATGGACCTTCAGAGAAACATCGTCAGCGGTAGGTTGCGTTTTGGTTTTTTTTTTACCTGTGACGCTATTTAAACAATTTTTTTCCTCAGTCTGCTCATCGCTCCTGGTCAGAATTTGCAGCACTACTAAAAGCTATTGAATGTAACTCTACGAGTGACACACCAATTTTAAACAATTTCTGAAAAACAAGAAAATTTTTCTTTATGAGGCTTTGGTAAGAAAATCATCGATGCATTCAGAAACTCCGACGGTTCCTTGGTAAAAATTTTATAATAAAATATTAAAAATAAAAATAATCTAATGCTAACATTCAATTTAATAAACTCTGCATCCGATGTTAGAAATTTAAATAATGACTGGAAACCTGCGGGGGCTCATTTTCTTACTGATAGATTAGGAAATGGGCATCATAAACTTTTGTGCGCTATTCTGTGAGTTGATTGATATATTAACCGTGTAAAGCATCGCAGCGCTAATGTAATTAACACACTTGAACTGTTTTGAATTTGCCTTTCTGGTGAATACAGTTTTATAGCAAAAAAAAGCATTCTGTGTTACGAATTTTGAGAATCTGATGATTACAAAATGTGTCAAATTAAAACTTTCCAATTCAAAATCTTTAAATGTGACTGAAACAATTTTGACTGTTGATTGTTCAGGAAGTACAATTTTCACATTATTTTTTACATTGCTTGTGGTCATGATCCTGAAAAATTCAAAAAATTTCCTCATGTGCATTAATTAGCTTCTAACTTCAGTTTACTTAGGCATTCGTTGAATTTTTTTTTCTGAGAATTTGATGGTTGATCTATAGTCTTTTTTCTGAAGCATGTATTTTCGATTTGTTTTCGTAGGCTTTGCATATTGAAAACAATGAACTGTTGTAGCTGAATATTGTCTGAAAATTATATTCAAGTTACGTTACAAGGTTTCCAAAACTATTAATTTTGTACAAATTGGTTAAAAAACAAGAGAGAGGATCGATTCTAGTGATGAGATTCGAAATGTCACTCCTACACTTGTTTTTAAAACTTTCGACCGTCACACACAGGGGTAAAATATGAAAAAGGCGATCAAAACTATTTTCCGCCGAAACTGTGCGTTTTAGACCTTTAGTGTCTTCGAGACAAATGACCAACATTACAAGGGCTAAAATATTAGTTTTTTGAAAAATTGATTAATTCACCTAGTAGTGAGTTAGAAAAACTAACTTTTTTAATATCCATTTTAGAGCTGTTTTGTTTGAGAAAAGTTTTTAGCTTGTACTAATTCTAGCAACTTTGTTAAAGAAGTAACAGCTGTAACATTAATTGTTTCAAAGTTGTGACAATTTTTAGAAAAATACACCAATTTTCAGTTTTTACAACATAACTTTTTTGCACGTGATTTTTCATATACCCGTTTGAATTCCTGAAGTGGAAATATCTCTCTTGATTCTTAATTAATTTGTTAAAAGTTAACAGTTTTAGAAACCTTGTATTGTAACACAAATATGATTTTCAGACAAAATTCAGCTACAAAACTCCAGTTTTCCGTTATACAAAGTCCTAAAAATTTGCCCTGGCCTCGTAGACTTAATCTGGTCCTGACTTTATATAAATCGGTTGAGAAGCAAGAGAGATATAGCGATTTTTAGTGAGGACTGTCAAATCGACACTCGACGTCCGATTAGGGAGTTTTTATTTGTCTGAGCTTTCAGGGTTGTTCCATGAATTGGTAAAAATTGTACGTCTTGATGGTCAGGTGGTTTGCATCGTGAGAGGACAATTGCAAGTCAGCCGATGGCATGGATTGATTTTCATTTCGGCACGAATTTGTTAATCTTAAGTTGTAAAGTTGTTTAATGTTCATTCGGTCTGCAAAGCCTAAATCGGCTACCACGGTATGTCTTAAAAATAAAATTCAAAGGATGCGGAGTTTTCGGTGTTTACTATAATCAAAATGTTAAAAAAATATATTAGTAGGATCTACCAAAATATTAATAACAAATCGAGACCAGGAGACCGAAATATAGAAGAAGTTGTCACTCGCTTCAACCATTTCAAAGTAACGTGTTTTATCGGTGAAAACATCATTGAAATTTCACATTAGACCGCTTCAAAAATAACTTTTTGCTCCAATATATTTTTTCAAGACTCTTTGGGTCGCCTTCCATTAGTGTGAGATTTGAGATGATTTAACTGATTCCTGAATAAGCGTAACACGTTTCAATTTTGTATTGAAAATCGTAAGGAAGAAAAAATTTTTGAATATTAAATCATTCAGGAAATTTGAATAAGCCTGAAATGAAGTCTGTCTTCAATTATTGGTTTTTGTCTATTTTGAGATTCTTTTTGCTAACATGAGAAAAAAGCTTTGCATTCCATTTAAGTTGCTAAAACTTCTTCAAAATAAAAAAAAAATCTGAATCCATTGAAAAGTATAAAAAAATTGCAGGCTTTGTTGGCTAGAGTTTTTAATCATTGAAATGCTTTTGCCTACCCGATCAGGAGAGCATATCAAAATAATAACCCAAACGTATCTCATCAAGATATTTAAATCTGATTTAGTTATAATTAAGGGGGGGGGGTAGGGTCTAACGGGTAAAAAAAAACACCATTTTCACGATTTTTTTCTAGAGCTATCGTTCAAACAAATTTATTCAAATTTTTTGCATTATACAAAGCATTGTTAAAAGAACATTTTGTATTTTTTTCGTAGAAAAATATTGAAAAAAGAACCGGTGACGGAGCACTTTCGAGGATGCCTTTTAAAAAACAGGATTTGCGGTGGACACTGAATCTCAGCACAGAATCATCTGAAGTCAAAAAATCAGAGCAAAATATTTTAAATAGACGTTTTTCTAGACCCCAACGTTTTTATTTAACTTAAAATTTTTTTTATGAAATTTTTCTGGCTGTTTGAAGTAAAAACTACGATTTTTTACGAAAAAATCCGCCATTTTTTATCTGTAAAATCTCCCCAAAGTAAAAAAACAAAAAAAGAAAAACGTTAGGGTCTGGTATTTTATATGTAGAAAATATGTTCCAAATTTGAAAAGAATCGGATAAGTAGTTTTCAAATGACGATGTCCACGGACTTTAAAAACGTGCTTTCGAGAAAAACGCGTTTGAAGTTTCTGATCTTGCTTCTTTGCAGTGTTAGATAGGAGGAGATAAATGCCTATAACTTCTACAGTTTTGCTTCAATTGACTTGAAAATTTGACACAACATTCTTGAAATGTTTTACAACAAGAAAATGAAAAAATAAAAAAATCGATTTTTTAAAAGTGTTAGACCCTACCCCCCCCTTAAGTACTCTAAATTTTCGATTTTAAGTTTCTCCAATCTGAATTATATCTTATTCTGATTGACACACTTGAATATGGTTGAGCTCATTTTCCATGATAAAATTTTTGTTTCGGATTGTCCTAAAATAAAATGATAATATCTTATTTTGATAAACGTACAACTTTTTCTGAAACACGGACATCGAAGTCAACGGCCCAAACCGTGCATTAATGAGTTTCGCTCAATCGATCCATAAATTTGAATCCAATTTTTGGGAAACTAAAAATGGAGCATGGTTTTAGCATTTAATGTGGTTTATTGACATTCGACTAGAAATTTTTCTCGAAACACTCATATATATAATTTTGATAGGTTTTGTTCTGCCCATTATCAAACTATGCTATCTGAACGAGATATAATCTTGAAAGGAGCATATCTAAAATTGATATAATTTAGCTATGATCGCATAGATTTTTTGATATAATTTGAGATATTTTAACATCCTACGAGTACTGAATAATTACTCATTTAGATAGCAAAAAAGTTAGTATCAAAATATCTCATCTTGATATAATTTAGTTTTTTCCTTCTGATCGGGTAGATTAAGTATAGTACAGGTACATACATCGATAATCTAAACTCTGGGTTTGTTAAGCAGTTTTTTGCATTTTTTTTTTAATTTTCATCAAGAGTTAAATAGCTTTCGAATTAGCTGTCAAAAACGTTAAATAATAAAAAAAAAACACATTAATTTTATTTTGTACAACATAGATTATCTTGTCTTGGGTACTAAAGAGATCATAAAAAACTATAGACTCATTATAGGGTACAAGATAGGATTGTTGTTCGTTCACAACCAAGGACAAGAACTAAGAAATTTTTGAAATGCAAAGTTTTGGAATTCAGTACATCTCTGGTGATTTTTGAATGAATAATTTTTATTTTCCATTCTAATTTCCATACAAAATGCAAACTCGTTGCAGTAATTCAAGATTGAATGAGTTACTTCCAAAACTTTTATGGCTTTTTTATTATTGGCATTAAAAACAACCAAAAAAAGCTATGGGAGGTGTCGAAAACTTTATATGCATATGAAAAGATTTTAACGTTGAAATGACCATTTTTTCAATAAAAAAGTGAGAAGAAAGTTTCTACAAGATGATAAAACTTTAGACAAATCCGTCATGAGTTTTTCTTCTAGTTTGCCGTTTTTCAACTTCGTTTAAAAATATGATTTAGGTATCTCAATTTTCCATCAAAGTAATCTTGATAATAACTTTTCTGTTATAAATAAGAATACTCGATAAGGTAAGCTTGCCTGAATTTTTCCCGTACATATCCAGACCGAACAAATCCGGATTTTTTTTCCTAAAAATATGGCAAAATCCAGGCAATCGATATCATAATTTTCAATACAAAAAGCAGGCAATATCCGGGAAAAGTTGATCAAAACCACAGATTTATTCAACAAAAATCATTTGAAATATTTTTTTTATCGTCAACACACATCTGCTAATTTTAAATCGTTTTTTAGACTTCATGATTATTAAGATCAAACTTGCCAAAAAAATCGATTTTGAAGGTGAAAATTTGAAAATTTATATTTGCATAGTTTGAGTATTCGTTAAGATTTTTCAAATAAATCCAAGTTTTTTCCAACGAAATCCTTTCCTTTATTTCGTTTCAAATTTTCAAGAAGGTCCAGGTGAAACCGGACAATCTGGCAAGCTGGCGATTTAACAGTTTGCTGGGATAATAATTAATACGTTGACCTTGCGATTGTGTCGCCTACATAAACTTTATCAGTTCAATTTATTTCGATACACTACAGAAACAATCACGACCTACGATACGAAGTATTAGATTAAAATCAATTGAACTAATATAGAGTGGAATACGAAAATTATTTTTACGGCTTAAAAAGATCTGCATCTCTCACATTGGTTTTAATAAATGACGAGATTTGCTGGAAAAAAGCTTTTTTTTTTTTAAATATGTCTTTATTTGTATCAAATCATGATTACACTTATATTACATTATTGCATTAAACTAGGTGTTCAGCTCAATAATGAACTGTTCATAGCCCTATAAGTAACTAGATTATAAAAATTTATTTATAAGATTTAAATTTGCTGAGCGCAATCAAGTTTTTAATGTAGGAGAACATCCTGTAATAGCAAAAATATTTTATACTTAAAACTAAACACTATCTTAAAATTAAACTAAACATAAAGAGAACGAATCTCTGCGATGGAAGACTGCATCGATTTGCCTCTGAAGTTGGAGATGATTTTGTTGGCCATCTCTTCGATAGATTCAATGCCTGCAATCCGATGAAGATCTTCGGTGCTGTGCCAAGGTGGAAGCCGCAAAATCATTTTCTTATTTAATTTTTGGCATTTCGGCGAGTTGTGAAAATTCAAGGTAGAATATTTAGAAAGAACATGAAAGTATTATAGGTGGAAAGATCAAAGCTAGAGCGCTTTGGGTAGAAGAAATTGAATAGTTGGTGAAAATGTGAGCAGGGCTTTTGTTGTGTGAACAGCTTTTGAACTACTTGCGTGATTCTTTGCCGCGCGCCGTTTCAATGTTGATAGGAAGCGATGAAGAAACCCATCGCATTCCTACCCACATTGAAACACGGACGGGTCGGACACAATCTCACATGTGTTCGACCCGTCCGTGTTTCAATGTGGGTAGGAATGCGATGGGTTTCTTCATCGCTTCCTATCAACATTGAAACGGCGCGCGGCAAAGAATCACGCAAGTAGTTCAAAAGCTGTTCACACAACAAAAGCCCTGCTCACATTTTCACCAACTATTCAATTTCTTCTACCCAAAGCGCTCTAGCTTTGATCTTTCCACCTATAATACTTTCATGTTCTTTCTAAATATTCTACCTTGAATTTTCACAACTCGCCGAAATGCCAAAAATTAAATAAGAATATATCCCAGCGGCGATTAAAATAAGATAACAAAATCATTTTCAGAACTTTGTTCTGAATCCTCTGGATGACTTTCTTCCTCGTCGCGCAGCAGCTAGACCAAATCGGAACTGCATACATGATCGCTGGTCGGAAAACTTGTTTGTAGATGAGCATCTTATTTCGCAGACACAACCGGGATTTCCTGTTGATGAGAGAATAAAGAGATTTAGTGTATTTATTACATTTAGATTGAATATCTTCAATGTGATTTTTAAAAGTAAGATTCCGATCAAGTGTAAGTCCCAAGTACTTCACGTGATCAGACCATTCTAATGAAACCCCATTAAAAGTTATGGAATGATTTTCATTAGGTTTTAAAAAATTTGCTCTTGGCTTATGGGGAAATAAAATAAGTTGAGTTTTGGAAGCGTTAGGATAAATTTTCCACATTTTCAAGTAATTCAAAAAGGAATTTAAATTTTGTTGCAATCTACTGCGTACCACCCGTAAATTTCGACCTTTTGCTGAAAGCAAAGTATCATCAGCAAATAATCTTCTACCTTTTCCTTCTGGTACATCAGGAAGATCAGAAGTAAAAATATTGTATAAAATTGGCCCAAGTATACTGCCTTGAGGGACACCAGCTCTAATGGGTGTCCTTTCAGAGCATGAATTTTGATAGCTTACTTGTAAGGTTCGGCTAGTCAAATAATTTTGAATAATTTT
This sequence comes from Uranotaenia lowii, assembly GCF_029784155.1. NCBI lineage: Eukaryota > Metazoa > Arthropoda > Insecta > Diptera > Culicidae > Uranotaenia > Uranotaenia lowii. Next base: position 309,167,086 of record NC_073692.1, on the reverse strand, counting down.
GGTGAGATATACAGGAAAATCAAATCGAGCTAATTTAGCTACTAAACCTTTGTGCCAAACACTGTCAAAAGCTTTTTCAATATCAAGAAGAGCAACACCAGTTGAATAACCTTCAGATTTGCTAGCGTTAATCATATTAGTTACACTCAAAAGTTGATGTGTAGTAGAATGTCCATGACGAAAACCAAATTGTTCATCAGGGAAAATGGAATTCTGATTAATGTGAATCATCATTCTATTCAAAATAACTCTCTCAAATAGTTTACTTAAAGATGGAAGCAAACTAATTGGTCGATAACTTGAAGGCTCTGAAGCACTTTTTCCAGGTTTCAAAATTGGAGTTACTTTGGCATTTTTCCATTTATTGGGAAAATAGGCCAAGTGAAAACATTTGTTGAAAATTTTAACTAAAAAATTTAAAGTGCTTTCAGGCAACTTTTTAAGAAGAATATAGAAAATCCCATCTTCCCCTGGAGCTTTCATATTTTTAAATTTTTTGAAAATCAATTTAAGTTCATCAATATTTGTCTCACAAGAACTTTCAAACACATTTTGCTTAGAAAGAATATCATCAAATTCTAGGGAAATTTGAGCATCAATTGGACTTACAACGTTTAAATTAAAATCATGAGCAGACTCAAATTGTTGGGCTAATTTTTGAGCCTTTTCTGAATTAGTTAAAAGAAGTTTATCCCCATCTTTCAAAGTAGGAATTGGCTTCTGGGGCTTTTTCAAAATTTTAGTTAATTTCCAAAATGGCTTTGAGTAGGGTTTTATGTCCTCTAGTGCTTTAGCAAAATTTTCATTACGAATGAAATTTAAACGACGTTTGATCTCTTTTTGAAGGTCGCAATAAATTAATTTCAAATAAGGATCTCTAGTACGTTTTTCAGTCGTATCAAAAACTGAAGATCATCATCAATTAAAGGTTGATTGAATTTATGTTTAACTTTAGGTATTGAAGCGGCTTTAGCATTGACTATTGCAGTTGTCAAATTTTCTACAGCCAAATCAATATCTTCTATTGAATTCAGTGGAACGTTTACATCTAAATTACGTTCAATAAAATTCATATATCGCTCCCAGTTAGCCTTTTGAAAGTTAAAAGTTGATTTTAAAGGGTTTTCAATGGGACTTTGGGATAAAGAAAATGTTACTGGAAGGTGGTCTGAATCGAGGTCCGCATGAGTAACTAATTGACTACAATGCTCGCCTAAATCCGTTAGAACCAAATCAATTGTGGAAGGATTTCTAATTGAAGAAAAACAAGTATGCCCATTAGGATATTCAACAGTATAATAACCTGCAGAGCAGTCATTAAACAAAATATTCCCATTTGAATTTGATGAAATATTATTCCAAGATCGGTGTTTTGCATTAAAGTCACCAATAATAAAAAATTTAGATTTATTTCTGGTGAGTTTTTGTAAATCTCCCTTCAAAAAATTTTTCTGTTCACCGCTACATTGAAAAGGCAAATATGCGGCAACAATTATAATTTTCCCCATAGAAGGTTCTAATTCAATTCCAATTGTTTCTAAGACTTTTGTATTGAAAGAAGGAAGAAGTCTAAATTTGAGACAACTATTGATGACAATAGCTACACCCCCACCTTGTCGATCAAGTCGATCATTTCGTAAAATTTTAAAGAAAGCATTGCTTTTCAAGTTATTGTCTGGCTTTAAAAAAGTTTCAGTGATGGCAGCAATATGTATGTTTTGAGTTTTCAAAAATAAAAAGAACTCGTCTTGGTTAGCCAGCAAAGATCTAGCGTTCCAATTCATAATATTTAAACATCTATTTGGATCCATGAGGGAATCGTAAAGTCATAATAATTTTGTTAGCATAATTAAAAGAAGTTTGGAAGGCTTCAAACATTGAATTTGCTTTCAACATAAGTTGCATCATTTCCATTAAATTTTGATGCAAAAATTTTAATTTTTCCTCAGAAATCTCACCCAAATCAACAAAATTGTTAGAATCAGAAGAGGAAGGAGAAGAAAAAGTATTTGAATTTCGGGGATTTTCCCAAGCCTTCGCATGAACGTTGAGACTTGGTTTTTTCCCATTTTTATTAGTTAAACCTGAAGAGGGCAACCCATTTTCAACCACCTCTGAGAACGATAAACAACGAGTCTGGGGCGCAGAATCAGCCCAGGTAACATTAAAATCACTTCGGGTATTACCCAGCCGTGATTCCAATGTAGACCGAGGCTGAATGCGAACAGGCAGGTTGTTTGCCGGCCCGACGTGTGGAGACGAAAAAGAGGAAGGAGGAGAAGAAACTTTTCTGGAAACTTTGGGATTTTTCCTAGAAGCAATAATTTTTGCCCTGATGGGACAGTCTAGCGAATTCGAGGAATGATTACCTGCGCAATTTGCACACTTAAAAAATTCTGTTTTTGGCTTATCACCACCAAAAAGACATTTAGATTTTTCATGATCGAATGAGCCGCAAAACATGCATCTGGCATTCATTCTACAATTTTTAGTGCCATGACAAAAAGCTTGACAACGACGACATTGCGTAATATTTTGAAGAAAATTGGTAGAAGATTTACGAAAAGGTTCGAATTTGACTCGACAATGAAACATAAGACGAGCCTTTTCAAGAATTTGCAAATTATTAACCTGATCCTTTTTAAAATGGATCAAATAAAGTTCAGGAGCAAAACCAACACTACTGATATTATTCGTGTTGGTTCTTTTCCTCATTTGAATTACTTGAATTGGAGAAAAACCTAACAAAGAATTTAATTCAGCTGTGATCTCATCCGGTGTCTGATCGCCTGTGAGACCACGAAGTACAACTTTAAATGGACGATCACTTCTAGTGTCGTACGTAAAAAATTGGTGTTTTTTATTATTCAAATAATTTAAAACCTTTTGAAAATCATTAAAAGATTCCGCCAATATACGAGCAGTTCCCCTTCGACCGATCTGAAAAGAAATCTTCACATCCTTGACGGAAGTGACGATTTCTTTTCGAAAGGCATTGAAGTCAGGAATCGTGACCGTTATTGGTGGAATCTTTTCGTTTTTAAGAGTATAAGAAGAAGAAGAAGGTTTCTTAGTACTCTTATCAGAATTAAATATGAATATTTCCTCATCACCGATGTTATGAAGGACATCGAATGAATTGGAAATTTCAACTTTTTTGGCAGATGGCCCTGTATTAGGTTCAGCAATCCGTTTTCTTCCGGCCCTTGAGCCGGCCGAAGACTTCCCCATGCTGGAAAGAAAAGAGAAAATATGAATAAAAGAAAATGAAAATAATTTTAGCACTGAAAAGTGCTGATTGAAATACAGGTAAGGAAAAAATAAATAATGTAAAATGTTCCTGCAGGTACACAGCAACGATACGATGCTCCGGCGTACGTGTTGACGGCTCAACGGTACAGATGGAAGTGATGGAAAAAAGCTAAACAAATGTTTCTGGCTTTGTCGTTATCTAATGAATCTTTCACTGGTATTGCCCGATTAGGGGTATGATTACTTTACTCTTTAAAATGATTAAATCGGGTGAACCAAGAGAAAGTTTTTTTTTCGAGAAATAGCTGATTTCACCAAAGCCACATTCCACCGTGACGAGAATTCACTTATCCCGAATTTTCTGCAACGATCGCCTATTAAATTTCCTTTGAAATGAGTATGATTTGGCACCGTAATCCGGGGAAATATTGATCACTTTTTTTCAATATTTTTCGATTATTTTTTCTGTTAAGGGGAATGTGGCATGTTTCATATTTTTAAAAACAGTACTCCTATGAACGTAAAACATGCTTGCGGAAATTTGTTAGACTACTTTAGATTTGATTTAAAAATCGATTTCGTTTCTGTTTTGAATCTAATGCTTTGGGGTAACATTGGTCAGTCTCTATCTTCGAAGGTTTTTACGAGTTTTCTTGATCATGAAAGATACAAAACACCTTCATAATTTTACCTTGCTTTTTAACGTTGTTCTTTCACTTTCAACAACCCATTTGCATCTAAATGCTTTTTGGTATCATCAGAAGAGCTATTTGTTTTCGAGCCTTAGAAAACAAAGATATTTAAGGATCTTGAATTTGTATTTTTACTGATAGAAAAACATTTCAAATACAAACCAAATTTTGCCTATTTGATACTCAATAAATAGGCTTTCAAATGTAGAAATAGTTTTCAAAAATTCAAACTATAGACTGAGTTATCGATGATAATGTGCAAAAATTTATTGTTGGTCAAAATTATCCCGGTGATCAAAGTTATCCCGTTTTACGGTAACTAAAATATATAAGGGAGGATGAGGATACTCGATCCCCAGTGTTCGGCACAAAAGCGCTAATCCGCTATTCGCTAATTAGTCCGCTAACTTTTTGTTAGCGGTTTAATTTTGCCGCTAAGTTTGGATTGATTTAGCGAATTGAAAAGTTCCGCTATTTTTTGGTTCCGCTAATTGAAGATCGCTAACTCCCATATATTTGTATAAATCTCTCGAATTCTTATTGTTAGAATAAACTTTAAACAAAACAATACAGTTTTCTAAAGATTTTACAGATCAGTTCATATGAAAAAAAGATAAAATCACAATTGTAGCCTTCGTTTTAAGTTCAGCTAGAAATTATATAAACGTCAGACATTGCTCCGGCAAATTTGAAAAAGGGGAAAACAGGTTAAAGATTTTTAAATGAGGATTAGGTAAAATAATGCAAAAAAAAATGAATTGCACAAAAGATTATTTGCAACAAAATTGAATACTACCTACTTTGCACAAAACCAATAAAATCGAGTAAATTTTTAACCAAAAATTAAAAAAAAAGAGAGATAAGGCTCCCATTTTCCACATTCTGTTCTTTTGCTCTTTCTTCAATTGTTCGAAAATCGTTTTTTTTTATTTATAGAACACAGAGACTCGTTAAAACTCCTATCTTTGACAGTCTTGGTTTTGCTCATATAATTTTATGAAAATACGATCAATTTATCTAATTTTAAATTAAATACTTGAAACTTCATATTTTCCCCCTTGGGGAGTTGGAAAAATCGAAAGAGGGAAGAGCGTGACTAAAGAAAAATTTAATATTTGTTCCGGCCTTAATGTTGGTAAACAGTTAGCGATTAGCGATTAGCGCTTTAAGCTTAAAGCGATAACTTTTTTGTCAAATTTAGCGTATTTAATTAGCGATCGCTAACTTTGTATGAAATAGCGATTTAACTTATTTTGGATGGTTTTGATCGCTGTTTAAAACAGCTCCTCTGAATATTATTTTATTATTGGTTATTTTATTTATTTTTTTATTTTATTTTTATTTATTATTTTTTTCTACATAATTAAGCAGTATTTATTGGCGTAAAATATTACTGTGCAAATTGCGAAAAAATCAATCTATAAATTTGTTATAAATTATTATAAATAAAAAGAGAAGTTAAAATATTAGAGAAAAAACCTGTTAAAAAAATCGTCACGTCACGTTGGAATGTTTCAATAGATGAGTAAAAGAGTCATCATATCACGAAATTAATACAAAGTGATGATTTAATAATAAAAGATAGTATGATTTTTTTTTTCTTAAATCAGAAACATTTTCGAAAAACCTGTGTCCCAAGTCAAAACTCTACTGAAAAAGTCGCCAGTGTTCCCTTGGTTTTTTCGCAACTCTTGTTTCACTCACAAGGTTTTTAATTAAATTGTCTATTTATCACAACTGTATTTATGGTACGTTTTAATGACGTTGTTTTAGCACGAGCATCGGAAGATGAACATGATTTAATATCAAACTTTATGGCCGGTCGCCATTGAACACCTTCTCTGTGAAATAGTAAAAAAAGAGTTACGAACACCCCATGAAAAGCCATCGTAGGGTCAGTCATCTATCCAGACAGAGTCCCACAAATCCCTGAATGGACGATCTCAACGAGCAGTGAAAAGCCGCCGCCCGCTCTTCTCATTGCCAAAGTGTCTATTTTCATTTAATTTCCGGCTCCATAACTCATCATCGGACTCGTTTATCGAAACGTGGTGTGGTTTTGTTCATGTTCACACAAGATTTCAAGCACCCGACCGGCACAATAATAATGGCACCCACCAGAATGACGAAGATGCGGCAATGCTCTATAGGTACGAGAAATCATAAAGCTACTGTTTTTCTGTAATTTTTATGATTTATTTCAGTACCACCATAAATCTCGCGATGCAACAACTGCACTGCCCTGGAGCCTTCAGCAGTTTTTTTTTCTCGCTTTATATTTTTGCGATCAACTTGTAGGGCTTGAACTATGTGAACGAGACCCCTTTGTAGGGATGAGACCTCGGAAACGACCCTATCCAGTTATAATGACGCATTTTCCCAGTTCGAGCCAAAGTGGGTTAGGATTTTCTCTCCCGTGGTTTCGTTATTATTTAAGCTAATTTGATTAAAATCTTTTTTAAACATGACAGTTGAAATTAAATTAAATTAACAATTCGACATTCCATACCAACCTGATCGTTCAACCCGTTATCGGAAGATGTTAGGCTGCCGGTGATGTGAATTTTATCTTTATCTAAAACAACCAATCCACTGAACTTGATGGCCCAGCATCCAGTTTTCCCGCTTCGAAGATATCTAGATGATGAAGCCTATCGAATTGCAATCCCATCTGGGTTAAAGTTCACTGCCAGTAATATTTTTATGCCTATTCACCGGGTACTACTACCGGGAACCAGAAAGATGCCATCTAACAGCAAGATTTTTACGACTCATACACAATCGGCTTGACGGAATGGAGCCTCCAACAGCATCACATATTACACACTTAAGCTCAATGGAAGGGGTCTCTTTTTTTCTCTCCCCTAATCTACAATCAGATGAAAAGTGTAATAAAAGTATTTTAATTGAAAATTAATTGCATCTTCCACCTGTATCCACACGGGATGGAGTGCAGCATCTTACGGGCGCGTGGAATTCAATGCGCGAGATTTTCTATCAGAGCGCACATGTGCACTATAATTGCCATAAAGGAGCTGTCAGATGTTGTGGGTCCAGATAAGAAGACCTTGCTCTCAAAGATGCACATTGACGAGCGGACCCGCGAAAAGGATCCTCCTGCTGCAACACAAGACCGGTCAGCCAGTCAGTCACTCATTCAGTCCATCAAGTCAGCTAGTCAAATACCCATGTCCCGGCTTGTATCTCACCCTACTGGTCAGGTCGATTCGAAACCGTCGAGCGATGGGCGTTCTGGGAGGTATTTTTCTATCACTTCAGCTGTTAAAGTTAAGGAAAGCTGTAAAAATTAACTAGTGCTGCTAAGCTAGTGTGTTGGTAATTAGGAAGAGAAGTTGTTTTTACTACAGAAACATTCACTATGCTTAAATAGACAAACTGAAAAATAATGGAAACCTTCGATGGAGAGAAACTTTTGAAAATACGAAGAAAAATCTAAAATGCTGCGTTTAATAATCAAATTTCAGTGTTAACAAAATCATCAAAAAAAAAATGTATAAACTTAAGCCTTAATCTAAAAAACTAACTTAATTGTAAAGAGAACAAATCTCTGCCATGGAAGACAGCATCGATTTTCTTCTGAAGTAAGAGAAATTTTTCTATGTGAAACAATTCCTTTCTTGCAGTATGAGGGTAGAATTGGGAATATAGGCAGGGAAGAGGAAAGCTTAGGTACATAGGAGGAGCGAGGTGAGCCCAATATAAATTTGTTAGCATAAGTTCTCAATTTATGCTAACGAAGCCAATAAATGGAAACAAATATGGCATGGAAAGGTACTTGGTAACGAGATATGTTTAAACGATTGTAATAGACCCTCACGCTTGACAGTGTAGAGAGGGAAAGAAAGAAGAGGCTCCATACGAATTTTGATGTAAAGCTTAAAAACTTATAAAAAAAATGGAACTATATTTGATAAGAGAATTTTTGGGCTCGAGAAAAATGGGTATGATTATTTAAGGCAACGACCTCCATTCAGCAGGGGATGATGGGAAGGACAGGTGGGAGGGGGCAATCCGAAACTCTAGCTTCAGCTCTCATTTCATAGTGGTTGCTTTTGAATTATGTTATAATACGATTCAATATAATGCCAACAAAACAATAAAAATTTGCATAATATCATTTGTTTTTGAAAGATGTAGCAAAGCACACCGGGTCGGCTAGTCTATATATAAAAATGGATTTCTGTATGTCTGTCTGTCTGTTCCCTACAGAATCGGAAACTACTGAACCGATTTGCAGATGAGAGTATTTGAGGCCGAGAAAGCTTCATATTATGGTTTGAGACCCTTCCCCCTCCCCTTCCTTGGCTAGTGAACGGTAGACAATGTGCAACTCGAGACCCCATACACCCAACCTTCGGGTAGTGGTCATATCACCTCTTGTCTGCAACTCCGATCGTCTACCTCCCCGTGATGCTAGCTGGGTGCGAGCAACCTTAGCGGAGATCGGGTACCCAACCCCGGTGGATGCTTTGGTCGCATGCAAACTGAGTTAGGGGGCTTCGTACGCGTCTGTTCGCCATGTTAGGGGCGGCGTGCGGAGTGCAACAACGTCCTGGTGGTGTTCGGGACCCAAAACAGCAACATCACGACGGTCCTCCTGCGAGATAGTGGGGTTAGCTGTGGGCCTTGCGAGCCCATGACTACAAAAAAACTTAAGCAACGAACAACGAAAAACAAATTTTGGATGGAAATCGGCAAAGGCCCACGCGACGAAAAGGAACTAGCGATTGGAAACTTGGAACATGGAACTGCCGATCTCTAAATTTTGTGGGCAGTACCCACGTGCTCTCCAACGAATTGAAGAGCTGCAAATTCGACATCGTAGCGCTGCAGGAGGTATGCTGGAAGGGCTCTAAGGTACGAACGTACCCAGATGGTCGTGCCATCTACCAGAGCTGCGGCAACACACACGAGCTTGGAACAGCTTTTATAGTGATGGGAAAGATGCAAAAAACGTGATCGGGTGGTTGGCGATCAACTCACGAAGGTACCGGTTGATAATCAAGGGCCGGTTCTTCAACATCAGCATCATCAACGTGCACAGCCCTCACCTCGGAAGTACCGGTGACGACAAAGATGAATTATACGCGCAGCTGGAGCGTGAATACTACCGTTGCCCAAAGCATGATATCAAGATCGTCATCGGGGATTTTAATGCTCAGGTCGGCCAGGAGGAAGAATTCAAACCGACAATTTGAAGGTTTAGTGCACACTAGCAGACCAACGAAAACGGCCTCAGACTTATTGATTTCACCGCCTCCAAACGAATGGCCGTACGTAGTACCTTTTTCCAGCACCGCCTCCCACACAAATTCACCTGGAGATCTCGTTTTGATTGACAGCCGGCACTTCTCGGACATCATCGACGTCAGAACATGTCGAGGCACCAACATCGAGTCAGATCACTATCTGGTGATGGTGAAGATGCACCTTAAACTCTCCGTAGTGAACAACACACGAAACCGGCGCCCGCCTCGGTTAAATATCGCGCGACTGAAGCAACCTGAGATCGCGGCAGACTACGCGCAATCGGTCGAAACAGCGCTGCCGGCAGAGGGCGAGCTTGACGAAACCCCTCTCGAGGACTCATTGGTTATGTGGAGCGAACTCGACAGAACGACTGATTCGACGAGGAGTTTAGGAGGGTGATGTACGAAGAGAATGCCGCGCGGGCGACAGTAGTGCAAAGAGGCACCCGTCGTAATGTGGAAAATCACCGACAGCAGAAGAATCAGAGAGTCCGAATTTTCCAGGAAAAAAAGCGCCGCCTGGAGGAGGAGGAGCTCAAGGAGCTGGAGCAGCTGCATCGTTCCCAAGAAACGCGAGAGTTCTATCAGAAACTCAACGCATCCAGCAAAGGCTTCGTGCCGCAAGTCGAAATATACCGGGATAAGGACGGGGGCAACCTGACGGACAATCGTGAGGTGATCAAAAGGTGGAAGCAGCACTTCGATGAACACCTGAACGGCGCACATGCAGGAGATCAAGATGGTGGGGGAAGGTACATCGCCGGCGTAGCCAACGACGTAGAGGAGCCACTCCCAACGATGAGTGAAGTTAAGGAAGCCATTCGCCAGCTGAATAGAAACAAGTCGGCTGGGAAGGATGGCATCGCAGCTGAACTCATCAAAATGGGCCCGGAAAAGTTGGCCGATTGCCTACACGGTTGATAGTCCGGATCTGGGACATAGAACAGCTACCGGAGGAGTTGAAGGAGGGGGTAATATGCCCCATCTATAAGAAGGGCGACAAATTGGACTGTGAGAACTACCGAGCGATCACTGTCCTCAATGCCGCCTGTCCAATGTGTTGTCCCGAATCCTACACCGCCGCCTAACGCCACAAGCAAACAGATTCGTGGGAAGTCATCAGGCCGGCTTCATGGAGGGACGGTCTACGACGGACCAGATATTCACATTACGGCAAATCTTCCAAAAAAGCCGGGAACACCAAATCCCTACGCACCATCTATTCATCGACTTCAACGCCGCATACGACACGATCGACCGTAACGGGCTATGGAGAATCATGGACGAGAACGGCTTTTCCGGGAAGCTGATCAGACTGATCAAGGCGACGATAGATGGAACGCAGTGCTGTGTGCGGATTTCGGGTGAATTGTTGAGTTCATTTGAATCGCGCAGGGGGCTTTTCAACAGATCCAGTCAACTTATCTGCTTTGCCGATGACATTGATATAGTCGGCAGATCATCTGCGGTTGTGGAAGTCATCTATCGCAAACTGAAACGTGAAGCATGAAGGATTGGGTTGATGATTAATACGTCCACGACGAAGTACATGCTGGCCTGCGGATCAGAGACCGACCGAACTCGCTTGTCCAGTAATAACAAGGTCACGATCGAAGGCGACGAGCTGGAGATAGTCGAAGACTTTGTCTATCTCGGCTCACTGGTGACCGCAGACAATGACACCAGCCGTGAGATCCGGAGGCGAATTATCAGCGGAAGTCGTGTCTACTATGGACTCCACAAGCAACTGCGGTCGAGAAGACTTAGCCCTCGCAGTGTAACCTGTATATCGCTCATTAGACCGGTTGTTCTCTACGGGCACGAGACATGGATATTACTCGAGGAGGACCTGCGTACACTCGGAGTATTTGAGCGACGAGTGTTAAGAACCATCTTTGGCGGCGTACAAGAGAACGGAGTGTGGAGGCGAGCTCGCGCGACTCTACGGCGAACCCAGTATCCATAAGGTGGTGAAAGCTGGCCGGATACGCTGGGCGGGACATGTTGCGAGAATGCCGGACGACTGTCCTGCAAAACAGGTGTTCGCTACGAATCCGGTAGGAATAAGACAGGCGGGGGCGCAACGAGCAAGGTGGTTAGACCAAATGGAGCGTGATCTGGCGAACGTGGGGTGCCCGAGAAATTGGAGAACGGTTGCCGTGGACCGAGTGAATTTTAGGAATTATGTTCGTCAAGTTATGTCGTGAGACGGAATACTATGTAAATAAAATAAATCTGAACAGGTTTGAATTCGTTATTTTGAGTATTATATAAGTTATGGTCCATCAAAGTTGAAAAATAATTTAAAAAATAGGCTATTCATTTCAATACGATTTTGATAATTTCTTCCAAACCTTTTTAACTGGGTGCAGAAAGGTGTTTGTGATTGATCGAGATAAAATAAAATTGCCGTTGCAAATCTAAATAATTGACAGCGATTTTCAAGAAAATATTTAAAAAAAAATATCTTTGCAATTTTTCCATTTCTTTTGCGATATCTAACACATACATTAGAATACCCGATCAGGAGAGCATATCAAAATAATAACTCAAACATATATCACCAAGATATTTACATCTGATTCAGTTATAATGAAGTACTCCAAATTTTCGATTTTAAGTTTCTCCAATCCGAATTATATCTTATTCTGATTGACAGACTTGATTGGGGTTGAGCTCATTTTCAATTATCAAGATTTTTTTCTGATTGTCTTAAAATAAAATGATTATATCTTATTTTGATTTACGTACAACTTTTTCTGAAACACGGACATCGAAGTCAACGGCCCAAACCGTACAATAATGAGTTTCGCTCAACAGATCCATAAAATTGAATCCAATTTTATGGAATCCAAAAATGGGGCATGGTTTTAGCAAATAATGTGGTTCATTGACATCCCACTAGAAAATTTTCTCGTAGCACTCATATCTTGATAAGATATAATTTTGATAGGTTTTGTTCTGTCCAATATCAAACGATGCTATCTGAATGAGATGTAATCTTCTAAGGAGCATATCGAAAATTGATATAATTTAGCTATGATCGCAAAGATTTTTTGATATAATTTGAGATATTTTAACATCCTACGAGTACTGAATAATAGCTCATTTAGATAGGAAAAAAATAGTATCAAAATATCTTTTCTTGATATGAATTAGTTTTTCTCTCCTGTATCGTAACAAAAATACCACAAGTTTATTTATTTTAATCTCTAAAAAATTTTTTTCGTTAGTACATCGCTTAAAAACATCCCAGTTTTTCCGAGAAAGATGGATATTGATAAGCGTTGTTTAAAAACAATACATTTCCTATAAAAGGATTAAAATATGGTTTTGTTGAGGATTTCACCTATCAAACGATAGGAGAAAATGAGGATACATGATCTCTGGTTATACTTGATTCTTTTGCTATATTTCGAAACCGGAATGTCTTACATTTATCTAATGTTCTAGAAAAATGTGCCAAATAGAACAAACAACAATACTGTTATCTCAACAAATTTGAAAACTTTTATTTTTTTAGTTATTGTACGTTATTGGAAAAATTTAATACAATGTGCTTTGAAAATCTTTTTTTATCACCTAAAATGTTTCCCACATGAAAAAGTTATAATAAAAGTATTCATTCCAACATGTCAATCGTTAGAGTATAAAATAAACTTCATATTGCTATATTTTCAAAGCAATAACTAAACTCTCAATCTTTTTTAGAAACAGTTTTAGAAAATGTACACTGCCGGCCAAAAGTTTGGGATCACCCACTAAAAAACATGCAAATTTTGATCGTTCATATCTCAGCCGTCTTAGGACATATTGAAAATCTTCTGATCTCATTTGAAAGATAATGAGCAATAGCTATCTCGGAGATATTTTGCCCAAATATAATGTTTTAGTTTTGAACTTAAAACTTAACCTAAAGTTATAACATTTTCAAAAAATTGCACTCAATATTCAAAGCCGATCATCTCGGGATAGGGTGGACCAAATCTCAAAATTTGAGTGGCATTAGAATTCTTGTTCTTTACTTCTCAAAACACAATCAAAAAATTTTGTGAAAAAATTCAAAAACGTATTTTTAATTAATAAAATAGACACTTAAGTTATCGTCCAAAAGTTTGGGATCACCTCTTTGTATGGAGAGTTTGGGATCATTCTTATAAAAACATGCAAATTTATTTTATTCATATCTTTCTCATCTAACATCGTATTGCAGATCTGAAGGGTTCATTTGGAAGCTTAGGAATTGTTGTTTTTTAATAAATTCATTCAAAAATTATATTTTAAGGTGAGAACTATAAAAAAAATCTGGGAACTTTCAAAAAAACAATTAATTTCAGGTGATTTTTTTATGGTTATCACTTCAAAATATAATTTTTGAATGAATTTATTAAAAAACAACAGTTCCTAAGCTTCCAAATGAACCCTTCAGATCTGCAATACGATGTTAGATGAGAAAGATATGAATAAAATAAATTTGCATGTTTTTAAAAGAATGAGCCAAAACTCTCCATACAAAGAGGTGATCCCAAACTTTTGGACGATAACTCAAGTGTCTATTTTATTAATTAAAAATACGTTTTTGAATTTTTTCACAAAATTTTTTGATTGTGTTTTGAGAAGTAAAGAACAAGAATTCTAATGCCACTCAAATTTTGAGATTTGGTCCACCCTATCCCGAGATGATCGGCTTTGAATATTGAGTGCGATTTTTTGAAAATGTTATAACTTTAGGTTAAGTTTTAAGTTCAAAACTAAAACATTATATTTGGGCAAAATATCTCCGAGATAGCTATTGTTCATTATCTTTCAAATGAGATCAGAAGATTTTCAATATGTCCTAAGACGGCTGAGATATGAACGATAAAAATTTGCATGTTTTTTAATGGGTGATCCCAAACTTTTGGCCGGCAGTGTATGTTATGGGTTCAATTGATCCCTAGAGTCCAAAAAGATGTATTTTGTTCTGAATGGATGTTGATCATTGATTATCACGAAATTACTCATATTTGTCCAATAACTAATGTTTATCCAGTAATAATCTGTAAAATAAGACTCAAAATACTGTACTACCTATGAAATTTCACGCTGTTGAAAATGAAAAGGACGGCAAGCTGCTAAATTTTTCCAAAAGGATATGATGAAAATAAGAAAAGGAATTCAAGTATTCTCATTTTCCCCGACTGAAAGAGTAAACTTCGAACACAGTTGTACCGGATGAGTTTTTCAATAACTGTTCGCCAACCGCAGCATTGACATAAAGTCGCGAATTCCACAAAGGTGGTAAATCGAATATAATCGAAACAAAACAAAAATTCAATAATTTAGTAAACCTGCAAAACTGCAAACTGCAAACATTTATTTTTTAAAAATTATCTAAAATTCAATGTGGTTTAAAATTTCTTTGAAAATTCGTTAAACGGGTAAAAGTTGTGTAGAAAACTTCTATAACTTTTTTCGCAAAACTTAAAATTCCTTTAAGTCTTGAGTTTTTTGTACCGCGAGTTTTTGAGGATAATTGTCCCAACTCATCTGTACACGCTCAGCTAGTGTTCGTAAGAAATGTCAAAAACAACTATATTGATGTACTTATACTCTGCCACCAACCCAAACGTGATTTCCAGAGAGTAGTGTTTTTGCATCGGGATCAGACAACTAAAAAAAGTGAAATTTACTTTTCAATACCTAATGATGTTTAAAAATTTACCGTCACCATCTTATTGCATTTGGTGATAATTCTAGTGGATGAAATATTATAAAAATTTTAAAAAATTTTCCATAATAACCACCAATGAGTGGATAAAAAGTTCCTCATTTTTGGTCACTATAAAATGGAGTGTGTCACGGAATTGGGGCTGATAAAAATAGCTTAAAGACGTACAAAATATCTTTTTATACGAATTATTGGGTTAATATTGAAGCGCCTTTCATAATTTACTGTAACAAATCAACTCATAATGACTGAAAGTCCATTTCCAATGTTCAATTGATCATAACAAAGACGAAAAGGCGCACGAAACATGCAGTGATTGAAATTGAATGGAAAACGCCTTACACAAATTGTTTTATAAATTATCCCAATGTTGAATCGTTGTATGAAAAGATTGACTTCAAGTTTAAAAATACGAGTTCGATGTTTAGACATACATACTTCATTTTTTGTACCAGAGCAAATTTCCTACAACATATCAAAAAAAAATTATTAAAAAATTCATAGACTTCTACCATAATAATTGTTTATTTTTTCTTACCCATATCAACTAGATAAAAACATCTTATTGTGAACAAAGGGGTATAAGTGAATTTATTTGGTGGCAAAGGGGTATAAGTGCATGTGTTTAGAGTAGGCTTGCCAGATACTTTCAGAAAAAAGCGGGACATTTCACGATAAATTAGCGGGACACAGCCGAAAAAAGCGGGACATTTGAAAAACTTTTTAAAACATCTATTTTTCCTTAAAAAAAACAGCTAAATAGTATAACCAAACATAATCCAAAGTTGTACACTAAGGTTTTTTTTTTCACGCGGATTGATTTGGTTCAGTTTTTTCTTACATGACTTCTATTTTCCCTGGTTTTTTCATAAACACATTTAATTTTCACGTTTATCGCGAATTAACACGTTATTCAGTCCTACGAGTAAACGGCGTATTTGATACCGTGTATAAAACCATTGTTTAATAACAAAAAAATATCAAATTTGTTTTAAACATTCGAAAACTCAAGAAAACTTCCATCATTGTATACTAATTAGGATTCTGGCGAAAAATTAAGATCTTGAATCATTTGAAAGCAACCTACACAATATTTTCTTCATACTGAACTAGAATCTTTATGTAATGCTAAGAACATAAGAGTTATTCAGTAATGCCTTATATGAAATATGATAAATTGCTGCATATTTTGAGAAAAAAAACGTTTTTGAAACCTTTTCTGTGTTGAACCAATGAATTAAAATTTCTGCTAAAGTTTGATTTTTTCAAGTGTAAGTTAGTGAACTTTGTAAAAGTTTTCCAAGAAAAAAGCGGGACAGCGGGACATTCAACAAAAAAGCGGGACGGATGGCAACCCTAGTTTAGAGCCAAAGGGGTATAAGTGCAAGAATCACAAAACATGTGTCGTTAAATGTCAATTAATGTCAAATATACATTGTTTTTGTGAAGATAGTGTGAAATACTTTGTTTTCTATTTAGAAGATCATTCTCATAAGAAAAGTTTATTAAAAAATATCTTTGGAATCTTCTGGAACACAACGAGGTTCAAGTGTTTTTTTTTTTATCAAAATCAGATTTTATGCACTTATACCCCTTGTTATAAAATAAAAAAAAGAGAGATCATTATATGAGGTTACTAACGGTATTTAGACCTTTTGTAACGCATCAATTTCATGGACTTATAAGTCTCAAAAGGAAATGAAAATCTTTACAGATTTTCAAGATGTAACACTTTTTAAGCCCAAATTCAAGAAATTGGAATCAGCATCTTTGAAAATTTGCTACATTATAGAGAAAACCCTCCCCTATCCAACACACTATTCAGGTAAAAAATCGATCGGAGGATCTAGAACATTTTTTTTTAAATTTGCAAACAATATGCGTGAGCATAATTTTCAAGTTATCGCTTATAATTTTTCCTGAGAACTTCTAATTTTTCATTTTTGAGCTTTGATGTGTTAAGATGCCATCAACATTAAATACTTAATAACTTCAAAAGCTTCATATCAATAAGTTTTTATCAAAAACTTTGGCAGAAATGTAAAATTTTGGAGGAGATTTAAAAAAAACAATAAAAATTATCTGGAATCAGCGTTTAAATCACCTAGCAGCAAAGAGCTCTTTGCAAGGATTACTGAAATCAATGTTGAAGGGTTCTAGTAACTGAAAACAGTTACCAGCACTAGTAACTATGAAATTAGGACAAAATGTAACATGAAAAAGCTCTTCGCAAGGATTATGAAAATCAATATTGAAGAGTATTGGAAATAGTTACCACCAGCACTAGTAGCTATGAAATGGTATATTTTCGAAAAATTCGGACAAAATGTCAAATGAAAGAGCTTTTTGCGATGATTAATCATTGTGGGAGAGTTCATTGATGAAAAATTATCTAACAAATCTTTTTTTTCCTTGCACTCTTGGGGTTATTGAGCATTTTGGCATTTTTTAAAATACAAAAAAAATCTATAATTTCAATTTTTTCCTAAGAAAAACTTCCTGACATTGACGATTCATTTACTCAAATATGATAAATAAATTTAGAAATAGGTTATTTAGGATGAAACTTGTCTTAAATTAAAAAAAAATCTTCAGTATGAATTTATCTTTCGCCTGATATAATCCTGCTTATTGTTGCGAAAAATATCTCTGAGTGTTCATTTACTCACCGTGTTGTGCTCATAAATCAAATCGGTTTGATTTAACAAATGTCCAAACTGAAAACAGCTTCTTGGTAGATACAGTTTTGGGTTTTTTATTCCAATTAAGTATAAACATATGTACAGCTGCGCTCCCTTTTCCCTAGTTTTGGCTCGAACCAAACGGAATAAACGTGTGAACTCCGAGCTCGTGATTCTGCTAGCCGTCCACCGTCTAATTTGTCGCCCATTAAATGGCGTCATGGTTTTGACTGCAGTATAACTACCTACCTTATGGATGTCCGTCCATCAAATCTTCGGACCGACCACCTTCATCAAATTTTGGTTCCACTTTGGAGTCATTATTGTGGGATCGATTCACTTTGAAGTTATCAATGTATTTTTTTTTGTGAAAAAAAACCTGACTATTCAATCTTGTTGATAGAAATATTATTAATATCTAAAACGACTTTTTTTCATTTTTCGTAGGAAAGAAAATTTTTTTGTTTGGAGTAACGTAAAACTGCCATCAGGAGAATGCTGGACCATGTATGCTCTAATATATTATCCCCGGTAACTAACGCCAGTTTGCATAGACCAATTCGGGCTATTAGCCAACCATTAATGTCATATTAAAGTATCATCGTCAACCATCTCGCACGTTCAGCAGTTTGTGGCTTTCAGGGAAGCCCCAATGAGAAAGTAAAACAATAACCTCAGCACCACGAAGAGATCGCGAAAGGGTAGCTGTAGGTATTTGGCTCCGTTTGCTATTTTTGGACCAAACGGGGTAGGTTGATCTTCGACAAAAAAAAACCGCGATGGGATACTTATCACTTGGGGCACGATTTCGACACTAATTAAATCATTTACGAGAGAGATGCAGAGTAACAGCGAAATAAGATAGAAAAATCCCTAAACAGCAAAATAACCATCACGCTTAGCAAATGAGAAGCTATCTTTCCTTGCTTAGAAGGGCTCCCAGATCAGTCAGTGAAATTTCAAAAACACAAAGTACCGTCAACTGGGGCAACATGCAACACTTTTCAACTTCAATGGCTTCTAAAATCTTAATGCTTGCATATTCATACCTCTTGTACATCAAAAGTTTTAAGGTTGATGGGAGACCAAACTGGCGTAGTCAGAAAAATTATTGGTTTTACCAGTTATTTTTAAATTTACATAAACATGCCATTTTCACCCTACTAAGAAAAAGGGGTAAGTTGTAACAAACTCTGTAATTAATGAAAAATCAAATAAAACCGTTTGAAAATTTATAAGTTTTGATACATTTGTAATGTCATAACGCATAAAGCACAAATTGCAGTAATTTTTGGTTTTGTTCGAATTAAATATTAAATCTTTTCTGTCAAAAATGTTTTTAAGAAAAAAGTGTTATTTACTGCATACATTTAGAGATAAAAAATACTACAAAATATTCTATTAGCTCAAATCATGAAAATAAATCTAAGGATGGATGAAATTTAAATGTAAACAAACGCATAATGCAAAACAATCATATCCCAGCATATGGAAACGTAGTTTATGAGATTTAGTACTGATTGCATTTTGTTGCATTTTGCCCCAGACAGCTAACTGAATTAATAAAATTAAAAAAATTGGTGATTGTCCGGAAAATATTTATAAAACAACAGTGTTCATAAAGGATAATGAAAGCAATATAAAGTGTGTAGGTGATATTATTAAGCCAATCCGTCATACTAGGTAATGATTTTTATGGCATCGAAAAATGTGAAAATTTGTACATCTATTGCTCAATTTTTTTTAAATTTTTATGACAATCAAAAACTTTAAAAAACTCTTTCACGATGCTAAAAACTATGTCATCATCAATTTGTATCATTAAATGATAACTTTATTACAGTATATTGAAATAAAACTTGAATGAGTGTTGTGATATACAAATGTTACATCAAACCCTGCTTTTGCATGATGCCCCGTTTGACGGTACAAATTAATTGAACAGCTGATACTTTATATTTTACGAATGATTTGAGTTGTTACAAACCCTAATTATGTTAAATTTTCATCTCAAGTTTAATGAGCAATTACATAAAAGCGAACTCTACCGACTATCGAACAAAATTAAAATTTGCTGGAAAGTCAACTCACCGAACGGTTTATATTGATTTTTTTTCCGATATGCCGTATAGGCCAAAAAATATCAAACTTCTAAGCATAATCATAATTTAATAATGAAAATTAACTTTCAATTACTAAAAACACTATGAGCAACATTAAACACCCTTTCTAAGGATTTCTATATACAGTTCTTATCTCTTAGTATATTTTTACTGAAGACAATTTTTGTTTTGAATTTTGTGCAAAAATCAAGCCTTAACTATTCAACAACATGGTGATTAACCTCAAAATATGTTTGATTTTATGGTGATCATAAAATAAACTTATGAAAACAAAATATTTCAGTTCATGATATTTTTTTAATTGAATTAATACTATAATTTCTAAATATTCAGAAGGCTTGGAAATAGCACAGGAGAACAGCATTTTTGATGCCTTTATTTTTATAACTGATATTTGGCCGGCCTTCGACCAGACCGAACTGAGCGCCATTAGAAAATTTAAAAACAACAGAAACTAAATCTCAAGTTATGCATATCCTAGATCGCAAAACAAAATACGATTGACTGAAATGAATCCATAGTATTATAAAATATTGATTCTAGCTCCTAAACATCAAATATTTCGTTCCTTTATGAAAATGTTTGCTCATAAAGTTCAAGTGTCTCGAAAAAATGCTGATGGCGTTCAGTTCGGACTGGTCGAATCCCGACCATTTAAAGATTATGTCGTACTGAATTCAAAATATTTGTCAGATTTTCTATATCACCTCTTTTTTTGGGGATACGGCGTGTGAAAATTTTAAATTCATCAGTTTTGGGTAAAATCGATCTTTCATATCTGACAAACTAATAAACTTATAGATAAGAATACTAAAAGCTGATTATTGACCTATGCAGGCCCGTGCGAAGGACTCGTCCATGGGGGGAGTTTCCGATTTTCAAATTAAGCTAGAAATAAAAAAACTATACTAAAAATGCACAACAAACAAGGAAATAGATTTCTAGCACCATTTTTTACTCATGGCCATCTCACAAACTCGAAAAAATAATTGTGAGGTATTTTTGTTCAGATACAAAATCAGAATTTGAAAGTTATTCAAAATCATTTCTTATTTACGGTAGATAACACAAGTTCACAGCATTTTTGAACTAAGTAAACTGAAGGTCATTTTTAATGTAAAATTGGGCGCTGAATCCGAAAATGAAATTCAAAAAAATCTCAGGAGAAACGTTTTTGAGTTATGCTCCAAATATTAAATGTTGAAAAAATAAAAAAAAGTTCTTGTACTTAGATGAAAATATCTCGGAAGGCATAACACTAATTTGAAATCCCTCTTTTGCATATTGAAGGTAAATAAATTTTCTATCGATCATCTGAACACTGTTTTTACGTATGATTAATAGTATTGTTGATATTAGTGACTTCATGATAGAAAAAATTATAAAAAAAACGCATTTTTTTAGAGAAAATTTTGTTTCAGTGAAAGTTTTAGACTCGATGGTAACACTTCAAAAATCTGATTTTCTTCAGCGCTTAAATGTCAATTTAAAACAAAGATATCAAGTGGTTATTTATCAAAATCGGTTAAACATTGAAGAAGTTATGGCTACTTTACCATAACAGTAT
Organism: Uranotaenia lowii; assembly: GCF_029784155.1. Classification (NCBI taxonomy): domain Eukaryota; kingdom Metazoa; phylum Arthropoda; class Insecta; order Diptera; family Culicidae; genus Uranotaenia; species Uranotaenia lowii. The sequence goes on along the minus strand of NC_073692.1, from coordinate 309,145,791 downwards.
TTTTTGTAGTTTTTAATAATTTAACGAACCGCAATACACTTATCATAGTATAGGAAGAATAAAACATGATAAATCTCACTCGCTCCAAGTCAAAATTATTTATTAGTTTACCAGAAGGTCACATGCCAAATTTCAGGAAGATCTGGCTATAGTGAGGGGTTGCTTGAGTCTCAAACGTGAATAAAATTTTAAGGTATTTTGCCCGGGAGGAACGAAAAATACTGGTTTTTCATCAATAACTTTTTTCATCGCTAGCCGATTGCTTTTAAGGTTGATTTTCTTAAAGTTGAGACAAATATTTCACCCGAAGACTGTAACTCGATCGGGTTTGAAACAGGAAAGTAATTGTGGTTCCAGGATTGTATTTTGGTCGAAAATTCTCGTATAAAACGCAATGCGTAAAAAGTACTCATTGAGTGTTGGACAAAATTTGCGGCCTTTGAATTGCAATAACTTTTTTACTTCAAGTCCAATCGTGTTGCAGTCTTCGGGTGAAATACTTGTCTCACTTTAGGCTTTGAGAAAATCAACCTTAAAAACAATCGGCTAGTGATGAAAAAAAGTTATTGATGAAAAACCAGTATTTTTCGTTCCTCCCGGGAAAAATACCTTACAATTTTATTCACGTTTGAGACTCAAGCAACCCCTCACTATGGCCAGATCTTCCTGAAATTTGGCATGTTACCTTCTGGTAAACTAATAAATAATTTTGACTTGGAGCGAGTGAGATTTATCATGTTTTATTCTTCCTATACTATGATAAGTGTATTGCGGTTCGTTAAATTATTAAAAACTACAAAAAGCCATAACTTCTTCAATGTTTAACCGATTTTGATAAATAACCACTTGAAATCTTTGTTTTAAATTGACATTTAAGCGCAGAAGAAAATCAGATTTTTTTAATGTTACCATCGAGTCTAAAACTTTCGCTGAAACAATTTGTTTTCTAAAAAATGCGCTTTTTATAATTTTTTCTATCATAAAGTCACTAATATCAACAATACTATTGGTCATACGTAAAAACAGTGTTCATATGATCGATAGAAAATTTATTTATCTTCAATATGCAAAAGAGGGATTTCAAATTAGTGTTATGTCTTCCGAGATATTTTCATCTAAGTACAAGAACATTTTTTATTTTTCCAAAATTTCATATTTTGAGCATAACTCAAAAACGGTTCTACTTAGATTTTTTTGAATTTCATTTTCGGATTAAGCGCCCAATTTTACATGAAAAATTATGGGTCAGTCAATCTAGTTAACGATTTTTTTTTTAAATTTTTTTAAACTAGTGTAATCAATCAATTATTCGAAATGATGATCCTTACTCTGAACTAGGAATTCTAAGTCAATATTTGAGAAACACCAGAAAATGAATGCGGATTATGAATTCGAATAATACAAGAATTCAATCCTTTGGACATAAGAACCAGTGTACAGATACTATAGAATACATATAAATAACATCAGATTTTTGAATAAAACCTGAATTCACAAATTATTTAAAGATCAGGTCAATTACCTATAATTAAAAATTGTTGAGCAAAATAATAGCGATAACTATTCATCAATTTCATTAATTCTCATTTCTTTTCTTCATTTTCAATTTGCAATTATATTGATTCCCGATTTTAAATTTCATTTTAAGATAAGGAAAACCATATACTATTTGATTTTTGCTTTAAAAAATATCTTGAATCAAATTTAATTAATACTGCTTTTAAAAAAAAACATTTAAAATCTATTATCTCACAGAATCAGGAAAAGTAAACATTTGGAAAACTTCTTAAACTTTTTTCGTAGAAGTCAAATTTACTTGTGATTTTGGGGAAAGTTGATAAAAACTATTAATTTTGTCAGAAAAGGACAGAACTTTCATCATTATTTTTTTCCTGTTTTCTAAAGTTTCAGGGCATCAAATTAATCAAGTGAGCTCTTGAATTTTTTCACGTTAATTATGCTGTCTTGTGTAATTTATCTAAACCTTTTTTAAGACAGAGTTGAGCAAAATTTTTAGACATGTTTGTTAACACTTATTTTTAAACACCTTTTGGTATCAAATAATAACACGATGTTACAGTACATTTATTCTTGAAATGAAAATTTTACTTGGAAAAAATCTTCATGGGGGAGGGGGGTGAAACCCCGAAAACCCTCGCCGTTTGCACGGCCTTGCTCGTTTTAATAAAGGGTGATACGGTCAAAATTTGGTCAAGGGAAAACGCGTGTAAATTGGTGAAATCGTTAGTTTAAAAAATCAAATTAAATTTCTTTTTCAAGTTTAATTAGTATAAAATTCAGAAAAATATTCAGTTGAGCTTCCGCTTTTCCAAACTCGAAATGCCGGGCCTTACGCTTAACCTCTGCCATCAGATTTTGTACAGCCACCTTGTCCACCTTCTTCGCCGCAGAAAGCCAGTTTGCCTTGAACTGCTGCTCGTCCTTAGCAGTTTTTTTGGTCTTCTTTTTTTTTTTTTAAATATGTCTTTATTTGTATCAAATCATGATTACACTTATATTACATTATTGCATTAAACTAGGTGTTCAGCTCAATAATGAACTGTTCATAGCCCTATAAGTAACTAGATTATAAAAATTTATTTATAAGATTTAAATTTGCTGAGCGCAATCAAGTTTTTAATGTAGGAGAACATCCTGTAATAGCAAAAATATTTTATACTTAAAACTAAACACTATCTTAAAATTAAACTAAACATAAAGAGAACGAATCTCTGCGATGGAAGACTGCATCGATTTGCCTCTGAAGTTGGAGATGATTTTGTTGGCCATCTCTTCGATAGATTCAATGCCTGCAATCCGATGAAGATCTTCGGTGCTGTGCCAAGGTGGAAGCCGCAAAATCATTTTCAGAACCTTGTTCTGAATCCTCTGGATGGCTTTCTTCCTCGTCGCGCAGCAGCTAGACCAAATCGGAACTGCATACATGATCGCTGGTCGGAAAACTTGTTTGTAGATGAGCATCTTATTTCGCAGGCACAACCGGGATTTCCTGTTGATGAGAGAATAAAGAGATTTAGTGTATTTATTACATTTAGATTGAATATCTTCAATGTGATTTTTAAAAGTAAGATTCCGATCAAGTGTAAGTCCCAAGTACTTCACGTGATCAGACCATTCTAATGAAACCCCATTAAAAGTTATGGAATGATTTTCATTAGGTTTTAAAAAATTTGCTCTTGGCTTATGGGGAAATAAAATAAGTTGAGTTTTGGAAGCGTTAGGAGAAATTTTCCACATTTTCAAGTAATTCAAAAAGGAATTTAAATTTTGTTGCAATCTACTGCGTACCACCCGTAAATTTCGACCTTTTGCTGAAAGCAAAGTATCATCAGCAAATAATCTTCTACCTTTTCCTTCTGGTACATCAGGAAGATCAGAAGTAAAAATATTGTATAAAATAGGCCCAAGTATACTACCCTGAGGGACACCAGCTCTAATGGGTATCCTTTCAGAGCATGAATTTTGATAGCTTACTTGCAAAGTTCGGCTAGTCAAATAATTTTGAATAATTTTGGTGAGATATACAGGAAAATCAAATCGAGCTAATTTAGCTACTAAACCTTTGTGCCAAACACTGTCAAAAGCTTTTTCAATATCAAGAAGAGCAACACCAGTTGAATAACCTTCAGATTTGCTAGCGTTAATCATATTAGTTACACTCAAAAGTTGATGTGTAGTAGAATGTCCATGACGAAAACCAAATTGTTCATCAGGGAAAATGGAATTCTGATTAATGTGAATCATCATTCTATTCAAAATAACTCTCTCAAATAGTTTACTTAAAGATGGAAGCAAACTAATTGGTCGATAACTTGAAGGCTCTGAAGCACTTTTTCCAGGTTTCAAAATTGGAGTTACTTTGGCATTTTTCCATTTATTGGGAAAATAGGCCAAGTGAAAACATTTGTTGAAAATTTTAACTAAAAAATTTAAAGTGCTTTCAGGCAACTTTTTAAGAAGAATATAGAAAATCCCATCTTCCCCTGGAGCTTTCATATTTTTAAATTTTTTGAAAATCAATTTAAGTTCATCAATATTTGTCTCACAAGAACTTTCAAACACATTTTGCTTAGAAAGAATATCATCAAATTCTAGGGAAATTTGAGCATCAATTGGACTTACAACGTTTAAATTAAAATCATGAGCAGACTCAAATTGTTGGGCTAATTTTTGAGCCTTTTCTGAATTAGTTAAAAGAAGTTTATCCCCATCTTTCAAAGTAGGAATTGGCTTCTGGGGCTTTTTCAAAATTTTAGTTAATTTCCAAAATGGCTTTGAGTAGGGTTTTATGTCCTCTAGTGCTTTAGCAAAATTTTCATTACGAATGAAATTTAAACGACGTTTGATCTCTTTTTGAAGGTCGCAATAAATTAATTTCAAAAAAGGATCTCTAGTACGTTGATATTGGCGTCGACGAATGTTTTTCAGTCGTATCAAAAACTGAAGATCATCATCAATTAAAGGTTGATTGAATTTATGTTTAACTTTAGGTATTGAAGCGGCTTTAGCATTGACTATTGCAGTTGTCAAATTTTCTACAGCCAAATCAATATCTTCTATTGAATTCAGTGGAACGTTTACATCTAAATTACGTTCAATAAAATTCATATATCGCTCCCAGTTAGCCTTTTGAAAGTTAAAAGTTGATTTTAAAGGGTTTTCAATGGGACTTTGGGATAAAGAAAATGTTACTGGAAGGTGGTCTGAATCGAGGTCCGCATGAGTAACTAATTGACTACAATGCTCGCCTAAATCCGTTAGAACCAAATCAATTGTGGAAGGATTTCTAATTGAAGAAAAACAAGTATGCCCATTAGGATATTCAACAGTATAATAACCTGCAGAGCAGTCATTAAACAAAATATTCCCATTTGAATTTGATGAAATATTATTCCAAGATCGGTGTTTTGCATTAAAGTCACCAATAATAAAAAATTTAGATTTATTTCTGGTGAGTTTTTGTAAATCTCCCTTCAAAAAATTTTTCTGTTCACCGCTACATTGAAAAGGCAAATATGCGGCAACAATTATAATTTTCCCCATAGAAGTTTCTAATTCAATTCCAATTGTTTCTAAGACTTTTGTATTGAAAGAAGGAAGAAGTCTAAATTTGAGACGACTATTGATGACAATAGCTACACCCCCACCTTGTCGATCAAGTCGATCATTTCGTAAAATTTTAAAGAAAGCATTGCTTTTCAAGTTATTGTCTGGCTTTAAAAAAGTTTCAGTGATGGCAGCAATATGTATGTTTTGAGTTTTCAAAAATAAAAAGAACTCGTCTTGGTTAGCCAGCAAAGATCTAGCGTTCCAATTCATAATATTTAAACATCTATTTGGAACCATGAGGGAATCGTAAAGTCATAATAATTTTGTTAGCATAATTAAAAGAAGTTTGGAAAGCTTCAAACATTGAATTTGCTTTCAACATAAGTTGCATCATTTCCATTAAATTTTGATGCAAAAATTTTAATTTTTCCTCAGAAATCTCACCCAAATCAACAAAATTGTTAGAATCAGAAGAGGAAGGAGAAGAAAAAGTATTTGAATTTCGGGGATTTTCCCAAGCCTTCGCATGAACGTTGAGACTTGGTTTTTTCCCATTTTTATTAGTTAAACCTGAAGAGGGCAACCCATTTTCAACCACCTCTGAGAACGATAAACAACGAGTCTGGGGCGCAGAATCAGCCCAGGTAACATTAAAATCACTTCGGGTATTACCCAGCCGTAATTCCAATGTAGACCGAGGCTGAATGCGAACAGGCAGGTTGTTTGCCGGCCCGACGTGTGAAGACGAAAAAGAGGAAGGAGGAGAAGAAACTTTTCTGGAAACTTTGGGATTTTTCCTAGAAGCAATAATTTTTGCCCTGATGGGACAGTCTAGCGAATTCGAGGAATGATTACCTGCGCAATTTGCACACTTAAAAAATTCTGTTTTTGGCTTATCACCACCAAAAAGGCATTTAGATTTTTCATGATCGAATGAGCCGCAAAACATGCATCTGGCATTCATTCTACAATTTTTAGTGCCATGACAAAAAGCTTGACAACGACGACATTGCGTAATATTTTGAAGAAAATTGGTAGAAGATTTACGAAAAGGTTCGAATTTGACTCGACAATGAAACATAAGACGAGCCTTTTCAAGAATTTGCAAATTATTAACCTGATCCTTTTTAAAATGGATCAAATAAAGTTCAGGAGCAAAACCAACACTACTGATATTATTCGTGTTGGTTCTTTTCCTCATTTGAATTACTTGAATTGGAGAAAAACCTAACAAAGAATTTAATTCAGCTGTGATCTCATCCGGTGTCTGATCGCCAGTGAGACCACGAAGTACAACTTTAAATGGACGATCACTTCTAGTGTCGTACGTAAAAAATTGGTGTTTTTTATTATTCAAATAATTTAAAACCTTTTGAAAATCATTAAAAGATTCCGCCAATATACGAGCAGTTCCCCTTCGACCGATCTGAAAAGAAATCTTCACATCCTTGACGGAAGTGACGATTTCTTTTCGAAAGGCATTGAAGTCAGGAATCGTGACCGTTATTGGTGGAATCTTTTCGTTTTTAAGAGTATAAGAAGAAGAAGAAGGTTTCTTAGTACTCTTATCAGAATTAAATATGAATATTTACTCATCATCGATGTTATGAAGGACATCGAATGAATTGGAAATTTCAATTTTTTTGGCAGATGGCCCTGGATTAGGTTCAGCAATCCGTTTTCTTCCGGCCCTTGAGCCGGCCGAAGACTTCCCCATGCTGGAAAGAAAAGAGAAAATATGAATAAAAGAAAACGAAAATAATTTTAGCACCGAAAAGTGCTGATTGAAATACAGGTAAGGAAAAAATAAATAATGTAAAATGTTCCTGCAGGTACACAGCAACGATACGATGCTCCGGCGTACGTGTTGACGGCTCAACGGTACAGATGGAAGTGGGATTTGGTCTTCTTTGGTATTTCTCAATTGGGCGGAGCTCTGGCGTGTTGGGAGGGTTCTTGTCCTTGGGAACACCCTGCACGTTGTTGGCGTCGTACCACTCCATGGCCTTTTTACCGTATAGGCAAGATGCCAAATCCGGCTAAAACAACCGTGTTTCTTCAGGAAAGGCAGCAGACGTTTATTCAAACACTCTTTCACGTAAATTTCTTGGTTGACAGTCCCGGAAGCTATGAAAATGCTGCTTTTCAAGCCACAGGTACAGATGGCTTGCCAAACCAGATATTTCTTCGCGAACTTTGCCAGTTTCATGTGCTTGAAAATATCTGCTACCTTTCCCCTTCCTTTTGCCGTGTAAAACTCCTGTCCCGGAAGCTGCTTGTAGTCGGCTTTGACGTAGGTTTCGTCGTCCATTACCACGCAGTCAAACTTCGTCAGCATCGTCGTGTACAGCCTCCGGGATCGCGCTTTGACCGTCGTATTTTGTTTATCATCGCGATTTGGAGTCACTACCTTCTTGTTATTCGTTTTTTGGCTCGATGCACGGTTGTAGACGATACACCCAGCTTATTTGCGGAATCTCGGTTTTCGATTTCCCCCCGATCCAGACTTCCTCGCTGTTGACAAACGTTTCCCAATTTAATTACATTTGTAACGGTTGATTTGGCAACTTTCAGCGATTTTGCCAGCTGCGAGTAGCTCGGATTTTCGCGATGCGCGAACAAAATTTTGATACGCTGCTCTTCTGCCTTGGAAGGCATTTTGACAACTGAAGTGTGAATTCCAAAATCAAAATAGGAGCAACATTCTACACACACACACACACACACCTTCAAAATGAGGGGTGTTCAGGTTTTTTAAATGCAAAATTGAAAGAAATACGTCAAGTTGATATTGACCAAATTTTGACCGTATCACCCTTTAGTCATAGCTTAAACTAACGATATAACAACCGTTTTACGTGACATCTATAAACTGACGATAATTAAGGAATGCCTTGAAAGTTTTGAAGCTGTAGCTGGAGCAAAGTCAATCGTTCAAAAACTGAAGCAATGGAGATCGGACCGAAGCTCCCTTTTTGAAACGATATAGAAAAAAGAATTCGGTCATGGTCCTGGGTGTCGTTCTCCATAGTTATATGAAAGAATCCATGGAGGCTAATATGACAGAACTTCACCGAAACATAAATGCTTTATTGATAAATCATCGTTACAGATTATTAAACTTAAAACTGAAAGTTTTTCTCCTCAACATATATATGCTCAAAATTATGGTACATAGCATCAATTCTTCTCTTGACAAACAAGTGCATCGTAGCCATGGTCACTCGCCAAATCGAATTTTTTCTATGGTCAAATATTCTTGCACAACTCCAAACCAAAATGGTGAGTTCAAAAAGAAAAAGTGGACTGAGGCTACACTCCCCAGACAAGAAGTCAAAGTCTCTGCTGGTCTACCGATATTTACGACTGGAGAACAGAATACCGTCATTCAATCAATACTTTATCTTAGGCAATATACCATACGCATTGACACATCTAAATACACTAAAAAGAGTCCTTGTGTAAATGAATGCAGAAATGCGAGCAGCACCAGAAGTGAAACGGATCTATGAACACTTTGTAGGTGCCTTGCCTCCTGTTCGTATAGTTAACAGAATCAATAAAAGATGGAACAGGAGCTGGAGAAACATTAATAGCCGGGAATTGGACTCCGATGAAAAGTCGATGTACTTCTTGCTGGTTCACGGCTCAACCAGAATGCGCTTTTCCACGAACAAGAAATACAATATGACCCAAATCGTAATGTTTGTAATACGGAAAGGAAAGCATTAAAAAAATTATTAGGTAAATTAACTTCCCCCTATCATTGTTAAAATTTTTGGTTAAGGATTGGCCAATAGCACTTTGAATGTGAAATAACTAACACAGCAATTGGTATCTTTGACCAAGTTAGCAATCTAATTAGCGTCGCTTACGTTTCAGTGAGCGATGTCGAACACTGCACCCACCAATTAGACTCTACTCCAATAATGAAATTCCTTAGAGGTGTAACTATCGGCAAAAGATTCTAAGCCGGACGGTGGTATTGAAATTTTGCAACTTCTTCTTTGTGTGTGTAAAACAATGAAAAATAAAATATTCAGAAAAAAAATGAGAAAACAAGAATTGCGAATTTTTTTTCCAAATTTTTGAACTCATGCAGTCGGATTTAATGATAAAAATTTAAGATTCTTAAATTTTAACCATTAAAAGATTCAAATATAAAAAATTGTGAAACTCAAAGTTTTATCGATCTACAAACCACAAAGGGATACTTTTTCATAAATTTTCCAAAAAGAAAGTATAATAGAAAAATTGTAAATCTAATTGGCAACCAATGATGAAACAAAAACCAACAAACTGGCATTCGTTCCTCAGCAAATGGATTCAGACCTGCTACAAGGAAATTTTCGGGGTGAGAGGGTTCGTCGTCTGATCTTAAACGGTTCTGTTTTGATCCGTTCCTTCGCTCTATAAACGTTCAAATTGGAGATCATGACACTCGGGCAGCCGGGCAAGGCTCCATTGCCGTTAGCCGTCCTGCTAACCGACCCACCGAAGACAGCCAGCAAGTGCTCGGCCTGCGCTCCTCGCTCGAATCTCCCTGGGTGGTAGCGATCGGCCCCTCGCGATCGGCCCCTCGCGATCGTACAACATATAGGTATGCATGCATAGGTCACCTCGTTCTTCTCTCGACAAAACAGCAACAAACATGGCACACGGGGGTCATAAAACTTACTTTCTCACGGGAGGGCAATCATCGGGGGTCGTATGGGTTATTTCGGGGATCCCGATGACGAAGACCGAACGACGAACGATGGGTGGAAAGCCTGCCTCAAATTAGAAAGGAACCTTCAAATGCGAGCAAGTGGCTTGATCGTTTAATGAAATTGCCAAGTGACGAACAGCTTTGCCGTTTCCGAAATACGACCCGACCCAATTGGATAACTAAGAGCCCAATTTGCAAATTGGACAGCGAGTGAGTGATTCGTTGGGCCCATCAATGTGTCCCGAAGATGTTTCGCGACCATTCGGATTGATCTTTATCTGTTGTTATCCAAAGTACATATTTACGATGCACGCAGCCATATGTCATCCAAAATTTTAGTACATTGAATGTGTTTATAGTATTTTGAAAGGTAAAAAACACATTCCCTGGCATGTTACGTGGAATTGATTTTTGCCAAATGCAATCAACAGGCAATCGAAACTATTCTGTGTCAGACAGAATGTCTTGGTTCGTGAACTTACTTATATGACGAGGTCATATACGAACATAATGGAGGTCGTCAAGTAACACGAAGATTATGATTGGCTGCCTTTATTGAGACATAATTGAAGCTGAACAGATACGGGAGTAAAAGGTTTTGCCATCATTGAAGCTATTCTATGGACACGGTATACAATGTTGCTATGCTAGGGGAAGTTCATTTTGTGATGATGATAATGATGGAAAATGCAACATAATTGAAACACATTACAAGCAAATTCGTACAGAAATCTAATAAAATACGTGTTATAATTTTTCATCCACGGTTGATTGTCTCTACTGTTTGAAGTTATGATTCTGTGACACTAATTCGATCTATCATTCAAGTCATCTCAGTACAAGGCAGTGTGAAGGTAGGAATGGGGGGAGAGATATAGGGTATAAACCACCCCTTTCCCCATAGAGATTTTATCAAGAAAAATTTTTAGTTCAACAAATTAATTTACCGAAGCAACATGAAATTACTTGATCATAAAAGGTGTTTGAAAATAAGTGTTAAGAAAACATGTCAGAAAATTGCCTCACCTCCAGCGGTATTTAGTCCAATACCACTTTAAGACATTTCATTATACGACACTTTATGATAATCACGATTTGAAACTTTTTTCAAATTTTAAATTTAGATTTGCAATTTAATAAACCTTTTGTATTGAAACTCAAATATTTACTCACATAAACCCTACCTCGTCTTTGAAGTTAGTTTTATGAAGAAGTGTATCCAAACTAGTTCACCCTTCACTTTTTTTACTAATCACTTTGATATTTATAAAAAAAAAACAATCGTTTATATCCTTACAAATTTTGTGCTAGCATGAAATACCTATTTTTCAAGATACCAATAAAAAGATCAATTTTTTAATTGTTTGATTCCACATTCAAAAAGGTTTGATAAATTACACAAGGACACAAAATTAGCATTTTTCTCAGGTGCAAAAAAAAGTCATTCTTATTAATTTAGTTTCTTCGAAACTTTTGAAAATAGGTAAAAATTATTGAAGATCATCAGCTTTTATTGATTGATATCTCTAAAAACTAACTTTATTTTAAACTTAAAAGCTTTAAATCTGAAGTTGATAGAAAAACTCCAACAAATGAGTCGAGTTCAAAACACCAAAATCAGTAAAATTAATCAATAAAACGTAGGCATCCAAATACTTTCTTAAGAATTATCTATTCAATTCTGTAGAAAAGTTTTTAAAATTGTACGACGATTTTATATAAAAAAAATTTTAAAAGTTAATCTTTTACATGATCATCATGATACATTTTAATTAATGATGAATTCAATTACTGTTAGTCATCTTTGTTCATGATATTTTTTGACCTTATCTGTGAAAGTTATGTTCTTTAAGTAAGAAAATTTAAGCATAAGAATCAGATTCAGACTCAAATTAGATGCAGTTGCATCACAAGTCATCAATTTGGTCCTCATGGAACATATTTTTATGTTCATAATCTTGTAATGTCCTTAATAAAAGAACAGAACTTCGACTATCAAGGTCGATAAATTGTATTTACATTCTATTTGAATTTTTCAATAAATTGATCGAATTGTATAGTATTTTTCCAATTTCCAAATAAATTTACCTAGTTTTATATTCAAACTTATATAATATTTTAAAATATTAGTTACAAGTTTGTTTTTGTTTAAAACTCTGAATATTTGTGTACTGAAAATATAACTTTCTAAGACTATAACTAATTTTACCTATAAAATCTTAGTTTCTTGCTTTTGTCCTTCCCAGGACCCAATATTTCAATTGACGGCGAAAAAATATTCAGAGCTTGAAATTTCAAACTATTACTAAGATTGAAAATATATAAACGTTCCACTTATTTTTATCATTTTTAATCATCATTTTTTCATCGATCGTGATTTGTTATATAAACAATGAAAAGATCAAAAAATGATTCGAGCTTAATATTATTGCTCAATTTAACTTAATAAGTATTTGCTTTGAGGTTTCAGTTGTAAGACTAGCCACTAGTCAGTCGGCAGGCGTCCCAGAGATTCCCTAATCAATCCCTAGGGTCGGCAAGCTTACTGATAAAATGCAAAATGCAGAGAATTTCCGGAGGAAGAAACAACTCCACCTTCTAGCTTAAACTTAATTTTATTGGGAAGCACAATCCAAGCTTAATTCCACCACTTTAAATATAACAACAATGGGTAGATATCTGACCTGTGTTACGGCTACCACCTGGTACTGGTCCTCGGTTGTTCCGACCCTGGGTTCGGTGAGGTCGAACTCGGTCCAACGGCGTCGACGCGGCGAAGTAGCTGGCGGCGTTCTAGGTTAGCGACCAGCGGCAGATGCGGAGCAGTCGACGGGTAAGTCGCAGTGTACCTGGCCCCACCTTGGGTGCTGAACCAGGCACGGAAGTGTTGTTGGCCGGATCAAGTTCGCAAGTGTGAAACTCACCCCAACTAGCGACGGAATGATGCGGCGAAACCAACGGCTGGTTGAAATCCGGAAGCGATGGGGTTGCCTTTCTTGTAACGGCAAACGTAACCTCCAAAGCGGCAACGGTTTAAGGGCGGATTCTTTTTGTGGGTTCGTAATGAATCCGATTGAACGGCGACGACTCAGCGAATTTTTACCTGCTGTCCGAATATGTGATTTCACACAACTTATCACAATATTCTATTTTCTTCTATAGTTCTTTCGCCAACGTTCAAATTTGAAATGACGATGGCCGTTCAAATAACGGGCTTTGGACAGCAGGCAATCGTTGCTCTCGCCTCGCGCCTTTTTTGCCTCGTCTAATTCCATTCGCCTCTCTTTATTTTGTTACCGTCGGAAGGTAACAATGCGTTAAATGTAGGTGTTATTGGACCGATCCCATGTATATAAAATTAAATTAAGTTAGGGTAATTATTGTGATAGTTTTTATAAGGCTCGATGTTTGATGATAGGGAAACATAAAATTGTCATTAGCTGTGTTGTCTGTTAGTTTAGGATTTGCGATAGGGTTCTATGTTCGGTTATCATCACGGAAGATTTCCGGTCTGGAGTGTCCCAAGAGCGCGATGCCCTAGGACACAACTACCAGAACGGTTACGTGATGTGGGCTGGCTTCCGTGGCTCGTGAGTATGATAATCGGACATAGAACTATGTCCATGGTCACCCTAACTGCCAGCATCCCTACCCCGTTCGTGCTATAATGGGCGACTTGAGTTTGACAACCAACAAATTTCCGGGGCGAAATCTCGAAACGACGTGGAGAGTTGGTTGTCGAGCTCTACAAGGAGTCAGTCGGGAGTGGATAGTGATTGAGAGCAGACGTTTGTAAAGTGGTCTGCACATCAAAAGGAAAACCGCGTGGTTGTTGGCTTGGAGAAGCCATCTTGTGAAGAACCTGCAATTTACCTTCTGAAAGGTTCCTGCAATTTACCTTCTGAAAGGTTTGCTGGGCAATTCCGGAGAAGAAATCAAGTGGCTTACAACCTCTCCGAAAAGTGTGGTCCTCCTACTAGTTGAAAAGCTAGAATTGCTGGAAAAGCTGGCTCCCGGTAACCAAACCACGTGGCAACTATCCACTGCATTTCATCTGCTTAAATAATCCGACGACAACATCCATTGGCTCGATTGGATCCCGCTGGCAAAGCTCCGATTGGCCGCAATCAAATCGACCCTGCTGGCATAGGTTCCGCTGGAACAAATCCCGCTGGCAAGCTCCGGTTGGCCGCAATCCGTTGGCTTTATTGTATCCCGCTGGCAAGCCCCGATTGGCCGCAATCTGTTGATAAAATCCCGCTGGCAAGCTCCGATTGGCCGCAATCCGTTGGCTTGATTAAATCCCGCTGGCAAGCTCCGATTGGCCGCAATCAAATCGACCCTGCTGGCACAGGTTCCGCTGGAACAAATCCCGCTGGCAAGCTCCGATTGGCCGCAATCCGTTGGCTTGATTAAATCCCGCTGGCAAGCTCCGATTGGCCGCAATCTGTTGGTAAAGCTCCGCTGGCAAAGCTCCGATTGGCCGCAATCAAATCGACCCTGCTGGCACAGGTTCCGCTGGAACAAATCCCGCTGGCAAGCTCCGATTGGCCGCAATCCGTTGGTTTTATTGTACCCTGCTGGCAAGCTCCGATTGGCCGCAATCAAATCGACCCTGCTGGCACAGGTGCCGCTGGAACAAATCCCGCTGGCAAGCTCCGATTGGCCGCAATCCGTTGGTTTTATTGTACCCTGCTGGTAAGCTCCGATTGGCCGCAATCAAATCGATCCTGCTGGCACAGGTTCCGCTGGAACAAATCCCGCTGGCAAGCTCCGATTGGCCGCAATCAACTGGCTGGCTTCGACCCCGCCGACACTGGTTCCGCTGGCACTGATTCCGCTGGCACTGGTTCCGCTGGCGCTGGTTCCGCTGGCACTGGTTCCGCTGGCACTGGTTCCGCTGGCGCTGGTTCCGCTGGCGCTGGTTCCGCTGGTACTGATTCCGCTGGCACTGATTCCGCTGGCACTGGTTCCGCTGGCACTGGTTCCGCTGGCACTGGTTCCGCTGGCACAGGTTCTGCTGGCACGCATCTGCGGGCCCGAAGTCGCCGGTGTTGACCCGTTCTTACAACCTGCTGGCATCGACACATAGGCGACAATCCGGCAACTAGACATCCAAGTGGAAGAAGGCAGACGGCTACCGCAACCACAAAGTATCAATTTCGGGGGTCCATCCAAGGATCTTCGAATGGCGCCCATCCGCTCCGGCAATTGCGGTAAGCCACACTATTAAGCCTTCCAAGAACCTCAAAATCATTTCAAGTTGCTGTATCGGCCGCACCGATTCCCTTCCCTTATAACCTTTGTTGTATGTCTTAAATAAAAAAAAAATGTAAAAACGTAAATTTCCAAACTTATAATTTTCCGAGCCGATATATGTTGGAGAAGTCCGCTATCTCATTCGGAGATTTGTTTTGTTGCGCATCCCTCTTCTTCGTCTTTTTCGTGTTTCCCCTTTGCAGTTAGCCGACTCTGAGATTAGCGATAAGACTGAGCTAGTCGGTCGTTACAATTTCGATTCGCCTTTTCGCTCTTCTGGGTAGCTTGCGGTCTCTAGTGGTGAGTAGTGGAACTGGTACTCATGGCTGCGTGCTTTTCGTGGAAGTTTTCGCCTTCCAGAGGAATAGTTCAACCCCCAAAATATTCACTGCATATAAAACTACAAACTACGAAAAAAATCGCTGAGACTTCTTTCGAGAGACTAGCAACGCTTACACAGTATTCACACAAATCTTAGAATTTCTTATTCATATTTTTATCAGGTTCGTTTCTAATTTGATCATTCAAGAAACTGCCCATTTTCCAACCCGTAATTTGTCAGTGATGGTGAATTGAACATATTGTATTTATAGTATATAAAGTTTGTTAACTTCGATAAAACATTAACAATTTGATAACTTGAACAATTTGAATATTAAAAATGAATTTATCTCTGAATATGATCACTGACACTTTTGAAATAAAATAAAATATTTTCTTGTTTTTAATCAAATTAAATTAAATAATTTTCCAGATATTTTGAACAAGTCAGAAGTGGATATTTTTTCTTTATTGGAAATTAATATTTCAAATAGTTATTAAACATAATTTTAAATTTACGACATTACAGAAGAATAATTCAATCAATCTTCAATTGAAAAAAAAAACGTAAAATCAATAAGATTTACAACTAATAATGATTCGCATTTTGCTAAACAATTTTTATTTATGAGCCATTTCTGACCTTATCTGAAGTTCATTGCAGGATTCGAATTTTATTTTCAAAACCTGGCATTATATTTTATGTATTCTATTTCTGTGAATTAATTATTATTTGTGTTCCAAGCTTTAGATTCTTGTTAAATTTGAAATTTTAATTCGCATTTGTTTTCTGATGTTTCGAGAATATTGACTATATAGTTCAGGGTTTTTGATTTCTAATTGGCAATTCAGTCTTTCGAAAGCAAATTATTGAGCAAATTATTGGCATTTCAGTTCTTCAACTCTGTTATTTGCTTCCTAGAGAGTGAAATGCAAATAAGAAAACATAGAACCAAAAATATCAGTGGTTTAAAATTACCAAAGAGTGAGGATCATCATTTTGATTAATTATTTAATAACCAATCGCTATATCCGGTTAGTTATTAATAAAATAATCAAAATGATGATCCTTATTCTTTGCTAATTTTTAACAACTGATCTTTTGGGTCTTTGATTCATATTTATTTATTTTGTTTCCTAATTGATTTGAAACTTTGATTCTTATTTACTTTCTATCGTACCTATCAGTAAAATTTATAATTTTTTCGAGTTTGTGGGATAATAATGAGTGAGAAAAAGGTTTTAGAAACCAATTTCCTTATTTATCGAGCATTTTAGGTATTCTATTATTCCTAACTAAATTTGACAATCAAAAATGACCCCCCCCCCCTTTCCCCCCATGAAGGGGTTCTTCGCACGGGCCTGTCTCTGCATGATTGTTTTTATTTAAGTGACTAAGAATTTTTGTATTGTATCTGTGGTTCAATTTTATTTACAATCAAGTTGTTTCGGATTTTTTATCATGAAATACCTAATTTTTAAAGCATTAAAATAATTTTCATTATTTTTACATATCTACGACCCATAAATTGAAAAATTCAATATGGACCTCGCCTTCAGACGGGGTGTATAAAAATAGCCATAACCGCATCGAATAGATGCTTTTAAAATGTTTTATCGTTTAATGATGAAAAAAATGTAAATCTATCATTTTTCGTTACTGTTTGACTAGCAGTTGTCAAAATTAACTGCTAAGAGAAGTTGAAAAACATGAGAAAACTGTTAATAAACCTATTTTTTTAATGACCACTTGTTTCGTCGTGTCATTGTGTGTTCTATCTAATAAAAATTATTGGCAGTTATCACCATTCCTAAGTAAGGAAGGAGTTTGAAAAATATGCACAATATTTACTGTTCATGTATGTAAGTTTAAATGTCTCAGTTATTTGTGGGCAAATTTGAGAAAAAAATATATCTTTATAAAAAATAGCTATACTTCAGTGATAATATGATTCAAAATTTAAGAAAAATTGATTGTAGTGTGTAAAATCCGAAAAAGTACTGAAAGTCAAGTTCTTTAGCCCCTGAGTTATGCAATTTGTTAAAAAAAACTGTCAAATATTTTTCTCAGCTATGAAGTTTTTCGCACTTTAAAAGTTGTTTGTCATCTTAAAAAAAAGCTTCTGTGAACTTTTCTGCGACAAGAATGGTTCTTTAGGTTGTTAGGATGCTGTAGAGCAGGGATGAGCAACTTTTTGAACTAACTGGCCAATTTAGATTCAAAATCTTCTCAGCGGGCCGCATTTATGAAAAATAACACTCCGTAATTATTCGCAGAAATCTAAATATAATAACAAAAAGATTTGATAAGTAAAAAAAAAGTTTAAATAGAATAACTAAGAAATTTTAGCGAATTTTATTTAAAATGTTATTTATTTCACATCTTTAGAAAGAAATTTAACATAGTTTTGATAAGATGCGAACCGGTCAAAATCAGCTGGAAATAAATAAGTACGTCACTAAATGAAAATCAGAGTTTGTGGTCGTTTTGGAAAACATTGAATTTTTCTATCAAATAGAACTTTTTTGCCATCATTCGTTCTTCCTAGCAAAGACATCATTTGCATCACATTTTTTCCCCAAAAAAAACGGAAATAAAAAAACATTTACATAACTCGTTTCGATATAAAAATTTTATTTTTTTAAACCAGCGGTACCTACTTATTACTTTCATTCAAAAGTCTTATGGAGCTAAGTATATGAAACCAATAACTTAAAAACGAAAGATATTTTTTTTTAACTTTTTGGTTCAAATTCACTGATCAAAATTTCGGTTTTCTGAACGTATTATCTTTACATTACGTTAATAGCGTTTCTACGTAAGTTTTTCCACAGTTAATATTAGCCCTCGAAGCCCTGATTTTTTTTGCAATTGCACAGTTGGTCAAAAATGTGAAAAACGTGATCGTCACTTATAACTTTTTTGTTTAATATTTAATCTTCTAGGTGTCTTCGATGAAGCTTTACAGTAGAATGAACATTATAAGAAGATGTTATGAACTGTTTTATTAGTATGGGAAAGTGGGGTATCATGGGCCACTTTTTTCATTGCTTCATAACATCTTTATTATAAAATATAAAAAGAAAAAAAAATAATGGAAAGGTTTTCTACATTTTAAGGTATCATTAGACAATTTTTTTATTTTTTAAGTACATTAATTTCCCGAGTTATGACTGTTTTAAAAATGTAGTTTTTTTTGGATTTTGTAAAACGGTGGAGAAATAGTAAACAGAGTTGTGTATTATCAAATAGTTGAGATTTTTATATCAACACAGCTGAGATATTCAGAGTGGCCCACGTTTCTCCATGGCCCAAGGTACCGCACTTTCCCCTACCCTTATAAGTCAGATAAAAAAATCTTACTTTTAATCCGTAGGTCCAATCCCTTTGCAGTCTTCGACAAACTTATTTAAAATGGAAATTGATGTTACTTTGTCTTTTGAGTTACAGTGTAAATAATGAAAATAACATTAAAAAATAGTTTTTTTATCATTACATATTTATGGTTATTTGGTGTGGTTGGTTAAATAAACAAAATACATATTTTTGTTGAACATTGTGAGCATTTGAAATTTGAGCTTTTGGAGTTATATTGAAAAAGTGCATAAAAAAGTACTGTTTCAGCCTTAACGTTACGAACTCTCGGCTACTTTCGGCAGCTCGCACTGTATCATCAAGGTTTTGTATATGAAACACTGAAAAAATCGTGTGTATCCACTGGTATCCAAGCGAAATACATCTATTTTGCTTTGCATGTTTGTTAGTTTTTCTATGTAAAACAGCCTATTCTCAATAACAAAGAAAAAATTGTAATTGTAATTTGTAATTTAAAAAAAAAAAGCGGAACTAGGATAGGATTTCTAACGTTGTTAATACGAATTGTTATTTACCAAGTGAAAAGGCTTCATTTGTCAACGTTTGGTATAACACCAGAATAAAATTTCGCAGATTTTTTAGGATTAAATACAAAGTAACAATATGGGTTGTATCAAGAACAGAGATTTTTAGGAAATTTTTATGCTTAGTTTTAATATAATTACCTACGAATTAGGGTTTTTTTTTTCAATTTAATAAAATAATGATGATATAGAAAAAAATCTGCTGAGTAAATTTATCATACAACTATATCTTCGACAAAATAATAAAATAAATCATCATTATGTGCTCAGCAATAAAGCTATGATCATTTAGTAGCCGGGCAGTTACAAACGTGTGCATTTTAAAAACTTTTCATTTGATCGAAAAACTTTCTATGAAGGAAATGAAGGTGTTAATATGACATTTAAACTAAAAATATTAAAAAATATATTTATCAATGATTTCAAGAAATACTCTAAGTTTTTCATAAAATCTCTTTTTTATCTTTGCACACTTTTTTCAGTCATGTATTGATTTATTTTTTTTACCACAGAACCAAAACCTTAGCAAAATCATGATATTTTACACAAACTCCACTGGAAAAAGCAATTGGAATCTGGTTAAAACCTTTTCATGAGAATTTGATCTCTTAAATCCGGTTTTAACATACATTTTTTTGTCCATACTTGGTGTCTACAGTCAGGCAACACTTTTTGCTTGCCGGAAATGAACTTTTTGCATTATTTAGGGAGTCTGCATTCAGTTATCCCAAAAAACCATAAACTTTTTACCATATTTAAGATCAAGGGTTGCACTCCGAAAGATTTTTTTTTTTTTTTTAAATATATCTTTATTAGTACCAATTCATCATTACATTTATATTACATTAATACATTAAATTAGGTGTTCAGTTCAATAATGAACTTTCAGAGCCCTATAGTTTAATAATCACTAAAATTTATTTATTCGACTTAAATTTGCTGAGCACAATCAAGCATTTTTATAAAGGAGAACATCCTGTAGTGAAAAAAAAATATTTTTAACTAAAAACTAAAGCTATCCCAAAATTAAACTAATTGTAGAGAGAGCGAATCTCTGCGATGGAAGACTGCATCGATTTGCCTCTGAAGTTGGAGATGATTTTGTTGGCCATCTCTTCGATAGATTCAATGCCTGCAATCCGATGAAGATCTTCGGTGCTGTGCCAAGGTGGAAGCCGCAAAATCATTTTCAGAACTTTGTTCTGAGTCCTCTGGATGACTTTCTTCCTCGTCGCGCAGCAGCTAGACCAAATCGGAACTGCATACATGATCGCTGGTCGGAAAACTTGTTTGTAGATGAGCATCTTATTTCGCAGGCACAACCGGGATTTCCTGTTGATGAGAGAATAAAGAGATTTAGTGTATTTATTACATTTAGATTGAATATCTTCAATGTGATTTTTAAAAGTAAGATTCCGATCAAGTGTAAGTCCCAAGTACTTCACGTGATCAGACCATTCTAATGAAACCCCATTAAAAGTTATGGAATGATTTTCATTAGGTTTTAAAAAATTTGCTCTTGGCTTATGGGGAAATAAAATAAGTTGAGTTTTGGAAGCGTTAGGAGAAATTTTCCACATTTTCAAGTAATTCAAAAAGGAATTTAAATTTTGTTGCAATCTACTGCGTACCACCCGTAAATTTCGACCTTTGGCTGAAAGCAAAGTATCGTCAGCAAATAATCTTCTACCATTTCCTTCTGGGACATCAGGAAGATCAGAAGTAAAAATATTGTATAAAATAGGCCCAAGTATACTACCCTGAGGGACACCAGCTCTAATGGGTATCCTTTCAGAGCATGAATTTTGATAGCTTACTTGCAAAGTTCGGCTAGTCAAATAATTTTGAATAATTTTGGTGAGATATACAGGAAAATCAAATCGAGCTAATTTAGCTACTAAACCTTTGTGCCAAACACTGTCAAAAGCTTTTTCAATATCAAGAAGAGCAACACCAGTTGAATAACCCTCAGATTTGCTAGCGTTAATCATATTAGTTACACTCAAAAGTTGATGTGTAGTAGAATGTCCATGACGAAAACGAAATTGTTCATCAGGGAAAATAGAATTCTGATTAATGTGAATCATCATTCTATTCAAAATAACTCTCTCAAATAGTTTACTTAAAGAAGGAAGCAAACTAATTGGTCGATAACTTGAAGGCTCTGAAGCACTTTTTCCAGGTTTCAAAATTGGAGTTACTTTGGCATTTTTCCATTTATTGGGAAAATAAGCCAAGTGAAATCATTTATTGAAGATTTTAACTAAAAAATTTAAAGTGCTTTCAGGCAACTTTTTAATAAGAATATAGAAAATCCCATCTTCCCCCGGGGCTTTCATATTTTTAAATTTTTTGAAAATCAATTTAAGTTCATCAATATTTGTCTCACAAGAACTTTCAAACACAATTTGCTTAGAAAGAATATCATCAAATTCTAGGGAAATTTGAGCATCAATTGGACTTACAACGTTTAAATTAAAATCATGAGCAGACTCAAATTGTTGGGCTAATTTTTGAGCTTTTTCTGAATTAGTTAAAAGAAGTTTATCCCCATCTTACAAAGTAGGAATTGGCTTCTGGGGCTTTTTTAGAATTTTAGTTAATTTCCAAAATGGCTTTGAGTAGGGTTTTATGTCCTCTACTGCTTTAGCAAAATTTTCATTACGAATGAAATTTAAACGACGTTTGATCTCTTTTTGAAGGTCGCAATAAATTAATTTCAAATAAGGATCCCTAGTTCGTTGAAATTGGCGTCGACGAATGTTTTTCAGTCGTATCAAAAACTGAAGATCATCATCAATTAAAGGTTGATTAAATTTATGTTTAACTTTAGGTATTGAAGCGGCTCTAGCATTGACTATTGAAGTTGTCAAATTTTCTACAGCCAAATCAATATCTTTTATTGAATTCAATGGAACGTTTACATCTAAATTACGTTCAATAAAATTCATATATCGCTCCCAGTTAGCCTTTTGAAAATTAAAAGTTGATTTTAAAGGGTTTTCAATGGGACTTTGGGATAAAGAAAATGTTACTGGAAGGTGGTCTGAATCGAGGCCCGCATGAGTAACTAATTGACTACAATGCTCGCCTAAATCCGTTAGAACCAAATCAATTGTGGAGGGATTTCTAATTGAAGAAAAACATGTATGCCCATTAGGATATTCAACAGTATAATAACCTGCAGAGCAGTCATTAAACAAAATATTCCCATTTGAATTTGATGAAATATTATTCCAAGATCGGTGTTTTGCATTAATGTCACCAATAATAAAAAATTTAGATTTATTTCTGGTGAGATTTTGTAAATCTCCCTTCAAAAAATTTTTCTGTTCACCGCTACATTGAAAAGGCAAATATGCAGCAACAATTATAATTTTCCCCATAGAAGTTTCTAATTCAATTCCAATTGTTTCTAAGACTTTTGTATTGAAAGAAGTAAGAAGTCTAAATTTGAGACGACTATTGATGACAATAGCTACACCCCCACCTTGTCGATCAAGTCGATCAATTCGTAAAATTTTAAAGAAAGCATTGCTTTTCAAGTCATTGTCTGGCTTTAAAAAAGTTTCAGTGATGGCAGCAATATGTATGTTTTGAGTTTTCAAAAATAAGAAGAACTCGTCTTGGTTAGCCAGCAAAGATCTAGCGTTCCAATTCATAATATTTAAACATCTATTTGGATCCATGAGGGAATCGTAAAGTCATAATAATTTTGTTAGCATAATTAAAAGAAGTTTGGAAAGCTTCAAACATTGAATTTGCTTTCAACATAAGTTGCATCATTTCCATTAAATTTTGATGCAAAAATTTTAATTTTTCCTCAGTAATCTCACCCAAATCAACAAAATTGTTAGAATCAGAAGAGGAAGGAAAAGAAAAAGTATTTGAATTTCGGGGATTTTCCCAAGCCTTCGCATGAACGTTGAGACTTGGTTTTTTTCCCATTTTTATTAGTTAAACCTGAAGAGGGCAACCCATTTTCAACCACCTCTGAGAACGATAAACAACGAGTCTGTGGCGCAGAATCAGCCCAGGTAACATTAAAATCACTTCGGGTATTACCCAGCCGTGATTCCAATGTAGGCCGAGGCTGACTGCGAACAGGCAGGTTGTTTGCCGGTCTGACGTGTGTAGACGAAAAAGAGGAAGGAGGAGAAGAAACTTTTCTGGAAACTTTGGGGTTTTTCCTAGAAGCAACAATTTTTGCCCTAACGGGACAATCTAGAGAATTCGAGGAATGATTACCTGCGCAATTCGCACACTTAAAAAAAATTCTGTTTTTGGCTTATCACCACCAAAAAGGCATTTAGATTTTTCATGATCGAAAGCCGCAAAACATGCATCTGGCATTCATTCTACAATTTTTAGTGCCATGACAAAAAGCTTGACAACGACGACATTGCGTAATATTTTGTAAAAAATTGGTATGGGATTTACGAAAAGGTTCAAATTTTACTCGACAATGAAACATAAGACGAGCCTTTTCCAAAATTTTCAAATTATTATCCTGATCCTTTTTAAAATGGATCAAATAAAGTTCAGGAGCAAAACCAACACTACTGGTATTATTCGTGTTGGTTCTTTTCCTCATTTGAATTACTTGAATTGGAGAAAAACCTAACAAAGAATTTAATTCATTTGTGATCTCATCCGGTGTCTGATCGCCGGTGAGACCACGAAGTACAACTTTAAAAGGACGATCACTTCTAGTGTCGTACGTAAAAAATTGGTGTTTTTTATTATTCAAATAATTTAAAATTTTTTGAAAATCATTAAAAGATTCCGCCAATATACGAGCAGTTCCCCTTCGACCGATCTGAAAAGAAATCTTCACATCCTTGACGGAAGTGACGATTTCTTTTCGAAAGGCATTGAAGTCAGGAATCGTGACCGTTATTGGTGGAATCTTTTCGTTTTTAAGAGTATAAGAAGAAGAAGAAGGTTTCTTAGTACTCTTATCAGAATTAAATATGAATATTTACTCATCATCGATGTTATGAAGGACATCGAATGAATTGGAAATTTCAACTTTTTTGGCAGATGGCCCTGTATTAGGTTCAGCAATCCGTTTTCTTCCGGCCCTTGAGCCGGCCGAAGACTTCCCCATGCTGGAAAGAAAAGAGAAAATATGAATAAAAGAAAATGAAAATAATTTTAGCACTGAAAAGTGCTGATTGAAATACAGGTAAGGAAAAAATAAATAATTTAAAATGTTCCTGCAGGTACACAGCAACGATACGATGCTCCGGCGTACGTGTTGACGGCTCAACGGTACAGATGGAAGTGAGAAATATATTGATATTTCAACCCTAAGCAAGGGGTGAACTTGCACTCCGAAGGATGATTTGAACTTCGTGTGGATTCTAGAGTGGCTCCTTATACTTCTTAACCATTTGGTCCGAAAAAAAAATCAGAAAAAATCAACAGTTCAGGAGCTTTCGAGTCAACAATGAAGAATTTTCGAGGCACAAAATGCGTAAACGGAGCACATTTGTGCAAAATTATTTTTACCATGTCTTTTTGCATCGTAAATATCTCAAACACACGTTAACTTAAAAATCTATCAAAAATAGGCATGATAGTCCTTTTCACAACCAACACAACGCTACTAAAGTTTTGCATATCCGAGGTCTATTAACGCAGCTATCACCGAAATAAAGTGCCCGGATACTAAATTATCATAGCCTTAGTCTTCCGATTATTTTACCTGCCTTTACCGACTTACTTTTAGTTATTGATTTTGAATTTAAAGCCTTCAGGGAAAATTGGAATTTTGTTTATCGCTGCGCTTTATTGTGATTTAATTCATCGACGTTTTTTGGCGGATTTGAGAATCAAAATACGTTTTTAACCAGTTGTCCAGACGTTTCGAGCTACTACGGCTTTCGCTCCTCTTCAGTAGACTCTAATATTATATTTTAGACAATGAATTTTTTATCTAATTCACAATACTTAAAATCTTACAAACTACTGGCCTTCGTCTATACTAATTTGTTTCGGGACATTTTATTTTGATATTCGTTTACATTTGTATGTTAGTGTTTGTGACAATTTTTTAATTACAGAGTCGTAAGCTGTCTTAAAATTACAGGAGTCTATCTGCCTATTGACTACATTGTTGTCACCTATAACCTTAATGTAAAAAATTTCAGCTGTGATTCTTGCATTATAGCCTGTAACTTTTTCTAAAATGTTTGTATTGTCGAAGTCGAAAAGGTGACCAGTTTCCAAACTATGTTGTGCTAGTCCAGTGCTTATTTGTTTCGTAGAAACATTTGATTTATATTGATTTAATCTTTTTTCCAAAAACTGACTGACTGAATTAGAATAAAACTCCAATATTTCGTTTCTTACAATGATTTTGCTCTTATGCCTTTGAAAAATACAACTTGAATGCTAACATTTTTTAAAAAAGTCAACAATCTGAATAATTGTTGAATAAGTCCAAACATAACCATTTGAAGTACATATTTAAACAGGTAATCGACGTATCAACTTTTTCTGGTTTATTGACTGGTATTTTATGATAACTAACGATGTATTGCAGGAAAAATTCGAAAAAATAATTCAATTTCAGAAAGGTTTCGCAAGCCAGGTATTCCCGGGAAAGGGTTGTCTGATTTCCCGATTCCCGGGACGGTAAAATGGCCGTGAAATGAACACTCTAGTTTGGTCGAGCGTACAGAAAGCTAAACACTTTTAAGTCAATCTGTTTTTGTTTGCAATTTCCATTTCATGTTTTCTGAAGAAGAGAAATACTAAATGAACATTTTTTATTTCAAGTCTTAATTAACCTTAACTTAAATCTATTTATCTGAAACTTTTTGCTTTAGTTTGAATTTTCTCAAAACTCCATAATAGATCCACTTAACTTCTCATCCGGCTTGCCCTACAGCAGCAGCAGCATCGTTGAAGTGAATTTTCCGGTCCCGCTAAACAATCGATAACCGACAGACGACCGCAGAAATTGCAACGTGTCTCGCATAACGAAATCAGCAGAGGGCGAAGAAGAGGCCAGTTTGGTTGGCCGAAGACGACTGCCTGGTGCCAAAGTGCATCAACCCGTGCAGCAACACACAATCCACCCATGAGAAGTGAAAGAGCAACTAAATTAGATTTGACCCGGGTGTTTGGAATTGACCTTTCCGTCTTCCGAGGAGCGCGCGCGTACTTTTAAAAGACTGGACTAGATCGCTCATATGGGAACAACATGTTTAGCTCGATCCTCCTTCCTTTCGCAGCCTCCCCGATTGATGATGACGGTCGCCATACGAACGGACATGTTGTGGTTCGTCTCTTCCCGGGAGGTTGGGCGAAGGAAGCGACCAGAGGAAAATAAATGGAGAAAGGTGCATCTTTCATCGGGGGCTCACTCTCTCGTTGAGCAGTTCTCAGTCAAAAGTCGGAAAGGCAATCACGTTCGCATCTAATTTTCCGAACGGAATAATGTAGGTTTCCTAAATCGGATTTTCCTCCCCATCGGATTGTCGGAGGACCAGACGCAGGAGACTAAACCTATTCATAACCTGCGCGCGTTATTGCCGGTCCTGGTCCTGGGGTTAGCTTTGTTGTTCTGTAGTTACAAGCAAACGAGGGCAGCGTAAATTGAAGATGGACATGAGGTCTTTCTGTGGGGCCAGGCCAATCTATCCAGAAGGGGCCCAATGAAAGCTATAAGGATCGAATGCATTATGTTTCTTCATCGATTTTAGATTAACATTCTGTTAACTTGGAACTTGTGCGGGGCAAGCGTGTGAAAATATGTTGTCTGTGTGCAGGATCATCAAAGACAAGTTGATTTGCAATAGACAAAGAGTTGTGCGGTAATAAAAACGAGGTTATCAGATTCTCAGATGGAAGGTTGGGCCCATATGATGCGCATGTGGTTTTCAGATTCCCACGCTTTCATCGCAATTTCATATCTTATGATATTCCTTCCTTTTTTTTTTAAACAGATAATGAAATTTAAATCATTTCTCAAGAAAGACGTTAAAAACATGTTTGGTAATTTTGAATGTGGATTGAAATTTGATAATTGTTAAGAAAAATCAAAAAAAGCTTTTTGATTTAATTATCGCTGATCGCTGAGTTTAACAATTTTTTTTCCTTTTTTTATGGGATTTTCATCCTATTGGATGGTTTGACGACATATGTATGTATGTTATTTATTTAAATGCATGGTTTTCCGTCTCACGAAATGATGAATGATGAACAATATTCTTCCAATTCACTCGGTCCATGGCAACTTCTCGAGCATCCCACATTCGCCAGATCACGCTCCACTTGATCTAACCACCTTGATCGTTGCGCTCCTGCTCTTCTCGTTCCTATCGGATTCGTAGCGAACACCTGCTCAGCGTATCCGGCCAGTTTTCACCACCTTCTGGATACTGGGTTCGCCGTAAAGTCGCGGGAGCTCGTGTTTTATCCTCCACCTCCACACTCCGTTCTCCTTCACGTCGCCATAGATCGTTCTTAACACTCATCGCTCGAATACTCCGAGTGTACGCAGGTCCTCCTCGAGCAATATCCATGTATCGTGCCCATAGAGAACAACCGGTCTAAAAAGCGTCATGTACAGGTTACACTTTGTGCGAGAAACTTCTAGCGCCACGTTAAACATCATGTAGGATAGACATTCGTCTTGTCGAAGCCCCCTACGCGATTCGAATGAACTCCACAATTCAACCGAAATCCGCACACAGCGCTGCGGATCGTCGCCTTGATCAGTCTGGATTAGCTTCCTGATGAAGTCGTTCTCGTCCATAATTTTCCATAGCTCGTCACGGTCGATTCTGTCGTATGCGGCTTTGAAGTCGATGAATAGATGGTGTGTAGGGACTTGGTGTTCCCAGCATTTTTGGAGGATTTGTCGTAATGTGGTCCGTCGTTGACCGTCCCTCCATGAAGCCGGCCTGATGACTTCCCACGAATCTGTTTGCTTGTGCCGTTAGGCGGCGGAGTAGAATTCGGGACAACACTTTCTAGGCGGCATTGAGGACAGTGATCGCTCGGTAGTTGTCACTGTCCGATTTGTCGCCTTTCTTGTAGATGGGGCATACACCTGGCCAATTTACGGAAATCTTTCATGAAAAGCAATCTGGATTTCGCACGTGGTAGAAGTTGTCGTTGAGCTAGTCGAGCATCACCACTAATTAGAAACAAGAAAATATCTACCGTTGCTATTCGTCACGTGGCTACTTCATGGTGAAACATTTTGAAAGTTGCTCCCATAATCATTCATGACCGTCTACCTTCGCATCAATGTTTATAATGTTCCATATTAAAAGATGATCTTGAATGTTTCAGATGAAAAACTGGAAGAAATTCCAGTTAATTGCGGTTACCTAGTAATGATTTGTTCTCCTACGCAAAGCGAAAAAAAACAGCCTCCACCGATCGCTCAAAACTGATGCATATCAGTTGTGTTCCTACTTACTTACTTAATAATCCCACGCCGATCCACCGGTGCATAGGGCCGTGGTAAAAGACCTCCACTGTTGACGATCTGGAGCCAGCGTCTTCACCTGGTCCCAGTCAAGATTCTCGTCGACAGTTCGGATTTCAGCGGCTAGGCTTCGCCGCCACGAGTTTCTGGGTCTGCCTCTTCTTCGATGACCTTCTGGATTCCAATCTAGCGCCTCTCTGCAAATCTCGTTTTCATCTTTCCGCAGCGTGTGCCCAATCCATCTCCACTTACGTTCCCGAATCTCGATTTTTAGCGTCCTTTGATGACACCGGCGATGTAGTTCCTCATTTGAGATCCAGTTGCCAGGCCACCAAGCGCGTCGTTACCGCATATGTGCACCAAGTTTCACACCCGTACAGCAATACGGATTTGACGTTTGAGTTGAAGATTCGGATTTTCGTTCGTAGAGAGATCTGGCGTGACCGCCAGATGTTTCGGAGACTCGCAAACGCAAATCGGGCCTTTCTGATCCGGGGTTCGATGTCTTTTCTGGTTCCACCATCAGGCGTTATCTGGCTACCAAGATACTGGAAGCACTCCACTTTCTCAACTTGTTGCCCAGCTACCGTGAAACTGGAGAGATTTCCTGTGTTGATCTCCATTGACTTGGTCTTTCCGACATTGACTTTGAGACCTGCTGCCTTGGAACTTTCGGTGAGGTCGTCGAGTTTGCGCTGCATATCCGGTTGTGTTTGGGCGAGCAAAACAATATCGTCAGCCAGGGCAAGGTCGTTCAGTTGCTCCATTGTTGAAGGATTCCACAGCAATCCTCGGTTCGGTGCACAGTCCATCGATCCAGTCAGAATCTCATCCATTACGATGAGAAAAAGTAGCGGTGATAAGATAAATCCTTGTCTCACTCCAGCAGTTACCGGGATTGGTTCGGACAAGACACCATCGTGCAAGACCTTGCACGAAAATACCTCGTATTGTGCTTCGATGAGATGGACTAGTTTCTCTGGGACCCCTCGTCGCCTTAGAGCCGCCCAGACGTTTTCATGGTTAAGTCGGTCGAATGCTTTTTCGAAATCAACGAAAACCAGCAGAAAAGAGTCCTGGAATTTGTTGATTTGTTCCAGTATTATTTGTAGCGTTGTGATGTGGTCCACACATGATCGTCCGGATCGGAATCCAGCTTGTTGCCGTCGGAGTGTAGCGTCGATTTTCTCCTGGATCCTGTTCAGGATCACTTTGCAGAGTACTTTGAGGGTTGTACAGATCAACGTTATGCCTCGCCAGTTACCGCACTCTGTCAGGTCTCCTTTCTTCGGGACCTTTACGAGGATACCCTGCATCCAGTCGGCCGGGAATGTTGCAGTATCCCAGATGTCAGCGAAAAGACGGTGCAACATTTGTGCTGATAGGGCAGGGTCGGCTTTCAGCATTTCAGCAGGGATGCAATCGATCCCAGGTGCTTTGTTGGATTTCATGTTTTTGATTGCCGCTTCTATTTCAGCCAGCGAAGGCGCTTTCGAGTTGACGCCATTTATGCGACTTACTGTTGGCGCTTCGAGCTGCGGATTCTGTTGGCCATCGCTATTCGTGACTCGGAAGAGTTGTTCGAAGTGCTCAGTCCATCGTTTGAGTTGATCTGTTCGATCGGTCAATAACTGACCTGCTCGGTCTTTCAGCGGCATTCTTGCATTAGTCCTTGCACCACTGAGGCGGCGAGAAATGACATAAAGTAATCGGATATCTCCATTGGCGGCGGCTCTTTCTCCCTTTTCGGCTAGGTAGTTTGTCCAGGCTCTCTTGTCTCGTCTACAAGCTCGTTCAACTGCCTTTTCCAGCTCCGCATATCATAAGCGGACGGCTGCTTTGGCTGACCCGGTACATGCCTGCTCAATTCCAACTTTCGCCTTTCTCCGATCATCGACCATCCTCCAAGTTTCATCCGACATCCATTCACTTCTTCTTCCACACATTTTACCAAGAGTACCATGGCTCGTCGTGATAAAGGCATTCTTGATTCCACACCACTGTTCTTCGACTGTTCCGTCTGTCAGCAATTCCGAGGCTCGGGATTCTTCTCCAATCGGCGGACGTCGTATCGACACCCGACTTTCTCCTCGCGCAGTTGTACACGAGCAACTCTTAGTCGTATCTCGCCAAAGACGAGGTGATAGTCAGATGCAATGTCCTCGCTTCGCTTGTTGCGGACATCAAGAAGGCTCCTTCTCCATTTTTGGCTGAAGCAGATGTGGTCAATTTGATTTTCTGTTCGGCCATCTCGGGATACCCAAGTGAACTTATGTGCTGGTCGATGAGGGAAGAGCGATCCACCGATCACCATGTTGTTGTTGCCACAAAATTCTACAACAGCTCTCCGTTTTCGCTCATCTGTCCTAGACCATGGCGCCCCATGATGCGCTCAAGGTCCTGATTGTCGGAACCAATCTTTGCGTTGAAGTCGCCCAAATGGATTTGAATGTCACCTTTCGGAATTTTCTCTACCACGCTGTTCAGTTGACTGTAAAACTGCTCTTTCCTGCAAGTCGGCAACGTCAGTTGGCGCATAACACTGGACCATTGTAAGGTTTCTAACCCGTGTTCTCCCTCTGGCTACGATTATTCTTTCGTTTATCGGTTCCCATCTAATGAGGGCCGCGTAGGTCAGCAGGCTTAACAGGAAACCAACTCCTCGTTCCCGAGTAGCATGTTCTCCTCGTATGCCAGAGTAAAGGAGGACTTGCCCGGATTGTGTCTTGTGTTCTCCAATATTAGGCCAACGGACTTCGCTCAGTCTCAGAATTTAAAGTTTGAGGCGGCTAGCCTCTCTAGCAAGTTGTTCCAGTTTGCCTTGTTGGGCAAGGGTTAAAACGTTCCAAGCTCCAATTCTTGTCCGTGTTTTTATGCTAAAAGTCGTCGCCAAAGTTCCAGGTCGGTCATTTCTTCCGGATTCCGTAACAATTTCTGAATCGGATGCAGTAGGTTGTTAGCCTAAAGTCCCTATCCCGCGATGGGGCTGCCATCTTGGACTTAGCTGGCGGGAGCCGCATTTCATAAGTTCAGCCGCTCGCTGCGAGACAGACGCTGCTTGAGCCGCCCCTGACCTGGAGAACAGACGCGTGAGGACACCTTCTCAGTCTGCATGCGACCAAAGCATCTACCGGGGTTGGGTACCCGATCTCCGCTTAGGTTACTCGCATCCCAGCCGGTACGACGGGGAAGTAGAGATAGGAGTTGTGAATAAGAGGTGATATGACCACTATGGGGTCTCGTGTTGCACATTATCCACCATTTACCAGTTGTGTTCCTAGAATGGTTGAAAATCACCAAGCAAGCAATCATCATCGAGACATTCGACAGGTGATAGTCTGTTTACCAAATCCACCAAATTGTCCTCAGTTTCTCTCCTAAGAGAAGTATCTGTAAAAAAAAGCGGAAAATTAAGAAATTCTGCAGATACAAAACAGATTAGACGAACTATTTGTGGAAAAAACTGATCCATATCATGACTAAAAATCTAAGATACACGCATTCTTAATTGTCTAATTTATGTATGAACTAAGCTTTATTAACGAAAGCTGCAGGAAAACACCAGATCTAAGACTCCCTCGTATAGGTAAGGTTGCCGAAATAAATTCTGTGTTTTTGAGAAAAAAAAATCCGAATTTCTGTGATTTTACCCAAAAATTCTGTGATGGTTTTCTGTGATGCTTTTTCCTTTATTTTCATAGAAAATTCATGATTAATCGGGTCTTTTTTACATTTAAGTTTGTCAAAATCAATTAAAATCACATATCCCATCATACTTTTTTAATTCAAAGTAAAAAAATCTATATCAAAGCGTTTAGAGGCGTTTACACTTTAATTTTTTGTCCTTAGTAAATGTTTGGTTTTGTTGTATTTTGAGGCAAATTTTTGATATTTGAAAAATGAGGACATTTTCCAAGAGTAAGCCAGTTCAGTACAAAACGCTAGAAACCCTATCAAATGGTAAAGTTTGAAGGAAAAAATTGAAGGGGAATATTGCTAGAGCCTAGGGAATTGGATGAAGGCAAAATTTCATTTGTTTTTGAAGTTGAAATTTTTTAAGTAATGATAAAAAGTTTAGCCCCATAGTTTATGCAGCATCATTTCTCACCTTTCGATTTTAATTATTTTTCGGCCTTAATACACCTCGATGTTTTTTTTTTGGACCACGAAGAAATCTAAGCCGAAAAACATAGCATTTCAGAAATTCAGCATTGAATATCTCAGAATGTACTGGAACTAAAGTTACACATTTAGTATTTTTGAGCCACCGAAAGTGTTATTCTCAATTTTGTAAAATTTCATGATTAATTCTATATCATTTGAGTTTGTTCTGAACTGCCTTAGCAACTGATAAACAAGCATTTGTAAATATTATGAAGGTATTTTGTATCCTTTATGATCAAGAAAACTCGTTAAAATCGTCAAAACAGAAACTGATAAATGTTACCCCAAAGCAAAAAATTCAAAACGAAGACGAAATCGATTTTCAAATCAAATTTAAAGTAGTCTAATAAATTTCTGCAACCATGTTTTACGTTCATAGGAGTCCAGTGCTGGTTTTAAAAATATGAAACATGCCACATTACCCTTTACAGAAAAATAATCGAGAAATATTGGAAAAAGTGATCAATCTTAACCCGTTTTACGGTCTTATGTGTTCAATTTCTAATGAACTAAGCTTTAGCTGTTAGTTAATTTTTTTTTCTCAAAATGGAGAACGTTATTGGACTACTCTGAAGGCTAAAATTTTCAAAAATAAAATAACATACATTCGTCGAAAAGAGAACCATGGTTTGTTTCAACTTTTTCTTTCTTCTTATTTTTTTATTGCTCCACCTTAGTCACATCTGCCCGTTTCGGTGACTCGTTGCCTAAATTAGATTATATTTTTGAATTTATTATTGCTACCAGTTTCAGAACTTAAATTTCAGTTCAATTAAATAGATCACTTGTTTCCTTGGCTCAGAAGTTTCCCACGCACCGAAATTGCTCACTTTCTTCAACCCTCTTCCGCTCACCTTAAGTCAGGTGAAAAACCATCAGAAAAACTAACAAACAAAATTGATGAGCATTTAGCTTTCTGCCGCCGCCGCCGCTCGTCTCGCTCACTAACTCGGTTTGTACCGATCGACGTTAAGTGTGATTCCTCGTGTGTTTTACTGGTTCCACTTAAAAACGAAATTAAACCGCACATTGGACTAACCAACCTTAATTTAACAACTAGTCCATCAGCCGCGTTGCAGGTTT
This sequence comes from Uranotaenia lowii, assembly GCF_029784155.1. Lineage (NCBI taxonomy): Eukaryota > Metazoa > Arthropoda > Insecta > Diptera > Culicidae > Uranotaenia > Uranotaenia lowii. The sequence goes on along the minus strand of NC_073692.1, from coordinate 309,111,835 downwards.
TTTGCTCGCGTTTGGTTGATGCTTTCTTTCACATTTTTTTTAAACCTGCCTCCCCGTTTGCGTTTGTTGGAACGCATCATTTGTCGTCTAGTTTGTTTTTTTTTTGTTTTTTTGTATCAAGTTGGTGGAGCGTTTTTTTTTTTGTTTCGCTGTTTGGATTTGTTGGGTCCCTAGATTAGTTCCTGGGAGTTTCGGAACCTGTTGCTCCGATCCCGTCACTCATGCCATGATGGGATTCTTCGAGGGGCGCGCGAACGTTACCAGGAATGGCTTATTTTATGGCCATCACCACCCTGTCTGAGTCAGTCTTTTGTGGGTCCATGATGTTGGGCGAATTGGTTAGTTGTTTGGCTCTAGTCTAGTTGCTTGGTGGGCTTCCTCCTTGAGCACATGATGAGAAATTGGTCTATTAAATTGGATGCTGTAGGTTTTTTTTCGTTTGTTGTTTCGTTTAACCAGAGTCACATGGCCCGGGTTTCGGTGAGGATCATTACGGAACTTGGGTCTGGCCGGACCCAAGTTCCGTGAGAGACATGGTAGGGGCGAGGAGGATTTTGCTACAGATTTGCCGGATTACCTACACTCATTTGTGTCTGAATGGCTGTGTGTTTTTATGACTGTGGGTAAGCCGCCTTCAGAGAGAGGGGTGTAATGAGCTTTGTGATTTGTGTGGACCTTTTCACCGAAGGGGCATTCTGGGCTAAACGTGCGATTTGAGTAAACGGATTTATTTTAATTTGAAGCTAGGCTAGCCGAGGCTGCCCGGAGGATGGCGATCGCTTATGAAATGAACTGGATCTGACTTCTCCGGGGCAGATTTTTTTTGCTTTCGATTTGAGAAAGGAGAGAAAAAAGTGGAAACTCGAAGTGTTTACGATGAGAAAAAAGCGAGGATCGCTGATCTCTCCGCGGATGGTTGTTGCGCGATCGCGTATGATGAAGGCTCATAGAAATTGGTGGCCCGAGGTGATCTAGGAAATTTACGCCTGCTTTTTATATCAGAATTTTATGCATTTTCTCACTCTTCGGTTGTTGGTGCAGCTTGCACCTTTCCCCGTAGTTGTTGTTGAGCGTTTTTTCATTACGCATCGGAGTCAAGCTAAGGAGAAAATGGCGATCATATCGGATATGAAGTGACTTTAATTTGTACCGAGTTTAATCAAAGCGTTTTTGAGAATTCCGGTAGCTGAGCAAGGAGCAAGGCAGAATCTGCGAACCATAATAATGCTCCAGGGTATTGACAGAGCATACTTTACAGCTTTGCGGGATGCTGTAGACATCGAGTGCCTTTTGTGATGACAGAAATGACTACAAGTTACTCTCGGTAAACATCTGTCGGGCGAGATCGCTTGGAAGTTTCAGGAAGAAGTCGATTGAGCGGACTTTGCGGCTGAAAGATGATGCAGACGAGCATTTCTTAAGAGGTAAACCTTGCTTCTGCAAGTGGTGTTCAAGTGTTAGGTTCAAGGGTTTCTCAAGTTTTCAGGTGAAAATAAAAAAAATTGTTCAATACACAGGATTTACAATAATAATCTATTTTTTTTTATATTTTTCAAATAAGTATACTGATGCCTTTTGTGGATGTGTGTCTACATTTACAAATACATAAATCATAAAGTTACTATAATTATGCTAGAATTAAATAATTTGGTTTTTCGCGAATCCACGGGAAAAAGGAAACCGATTTCGCTACTGGCCTTGTGTCCTTTCCGTTTCCAACGTGCATCAACAATTTATGTTTTGTTTTTATTATTTTAAAATTTAACTTTGTTGTTTGTATAGGTTAGTCGAGATTCTCTAAATATCTAATTTGTTTTTTCGCTCTTGTTTGTATTGCTCACGGTTTCAAATATGGCTACTGGCACTTGTATTTTTTTTCGCTAATTGTTTTAAATAGTATATTCTTTCAACCGAATAGTTGGGACCGTTTTTTTTTTGCATTGCTCAACTGGCCTTTTTGGTCGGCTTCCGTTTCCCAAAATTGATTGGCTTACAAAGGTATCACTTTTTTGCTACAAACAGTTTGTCATGAGGCACTCTCTTTCTCGTTCTCACTTTCTTGTGCTTCGCTAGAATAGTTAATTTAGGATTTCATATTTACAGGTTGATTGCATTCGTTTTACAATTATTCTAAGAGGAGCGTTACTTGGTGGTGTGGTGTGGTCATTTTGATTTTATTTATAGTAGAAAAACATGTGCTTATGATTGTTCACGTTGTTTATTTAACATCAATCAGTGAATAAGTTACAGCATCATGCTAAAAACCTAGATTGTATTTTAAAGCAATTGAGTGAAACAATTAGGAATTACCATCGAAGTTAAGTGTTTGCAAAAATAAAGTTAAACGTAATTTACTCAAGGACCCAAGTACGTTTAATTTCAAATTTTACAAATGTCTATTGGCTTTTCGTTAGGATTTTGATCAAATATCAGCAATGTGAAAAATTTAGTTTAAGAACCTATAATGTTATTTTGGACTGCCGTTCAAAAATTTGAAAAAAAATCCATCGTAGGCTTGGAGCGAAGAATGTCGCCTTAAAGTATGCAAGTCATTCGGAAACCGTAATACATTTTCAGCGAAGTTCAACAAAAACAGAAAATTTGTGAGAAGAATCAAGTTGTAAATGTTAAACTGTTTAAATTGTTTTGAACAAACCCTTGAGTGCATATGAATCGCCTAAAAGTATGCAAGGAATTCTGCATCCTTAGAACGAAGTTTGTTCTGATCATCATGAGTTTTGATAAAGCCCAGCTTCTACAAAATGTTGTTAAACTTAGAAGGAAGAAATAACTATATACTTTTTTAAAGTCAGTATTGTTGTTTGTATCTTCGTTTTCCAAAACAAAAGTTAAAAATTTTAGGTTAGCTTCCATTTATATCAAGAACAAAATAAATCACCACACAACACTACCTTCACTAGAAAATTTTTCCGAAACAGAACAAAAACGAAACGGCGATGATGACTCATCATCGCCGTCGCCTCGAGCGACGCAGCTCGGAGCTTTCCATCATTCGCGAAACAATGCTCTATGAGCACGCTTTATATTCATAAATTCAAAACCTGCAAACTGTAAAACGACTATAATCGAAACAAAAAAAAAAAAAAAACCTGCAAACTGCTTGTTGTTTACATCTCCCCCGAAAAAAAAGTCACCGTCTTTTTCCCGGCTGTCCCGCATTGTCAACAACAACCAACAACAAACTGCGACGCTACTCTCTAAAACATAATTTACAATAAAGGTATATTTCGTACTGCGCCGGGGGGCAGCCCTAATAACTCTTAAACTACTAAAGAACTTTGTACAGCACAATTACACAATTTCGTTGTTTGGTGGGTGTTTTTCTTTCTTTTTGAAGAAAGCTTCCTCCGGTTCACACCTTGGTGGTGAGGTCCAGGGGGGTGGTGCCCTGGATCTTCATCCGCTTGACCTCCCGCTCATACTGGGTTTCCGGTTCCTCCATCTCGGAATCACTCCCGCTGCCGTGGGCCGAGGAGGAATGGTGCCGCTGCTGGAACCCAATGTGATTCAGGTGATGGTTCAGATGATGGTTGTTCAGATGATGGCTTCCGATGTGATTGTGATTGTTTGGGAGGCTGTTGTTGTTGGTGTACTTGCCGGTGGTGGGCGGTGGGGTGTTTCGATCCGAGACGACTACCAGCTGTTCGTCGTCGCTGTCGGCACCGGAAGGGGAAGTTCGGTGATCTTCCGAGGAGCAACTGCTTCCGGTTTTCATGCTCAGATCGATGGGGTTGTCCTGTTGGGGAGCGGCGACGGTGCTGGCTGCTGGAGAGCGAGGGGGCGTCATCGTTACCGGGACAACTTCTTCCGGTTCCGGTTCTTCTTTGGCGGAGCCGGACGTTTCGTTGCTGGGACACCGTTGGGATTCGAGGACGGCGTCCAGGTAGAAACGTTTGGTGAAAGAATCGGGCGATTTGGTTTCAGTTGGAGTGGAATTGTTGTTGGCGCTGCTGGTTTGGTTGTGATTTGGTGTGAAGCGGCTGTTGTTGTTAGCTAGCGGGGAGCTGCTGATGATTGGGGTGTCTGCTGGCTTGAGGAGACCTTGATGGTGGGGATAGAGGGCCGGATGGAACCCGGAGAACATGAGCGGCGATGGAGGAAGGAATCCTGGAGGAGGCATCAGTGGCAGTCCTCCGAAAGGAAGAGGCAGGAACAGTTCTTTGTTGATCGATGGAGGTTCGTGAAGCTTTCCTTGCCTGAGGAGGGCGTTCCTTCGATCGTTGATCTCGTTGGAGCTGTCCGAGTTGTGGCTATCCGGGGAGCTTACGGAAGGTGAGGCCGAAGGATGTTTGCTGTACTCTTCCAGACCGAGAAGCATTAGCTCTTCCTTGGTGCATGGAGGTCGAGGATACATCGCATGAGGATACGCTCCCGGAGGTCCAAACATTCCGTGCATCGGAGGCTGTCCAGATTTTTGGTTGTTGGCTGCCTGTTGAGCCGCCTGTTGCTGTTCCTGCAGCAAACAGTGAATCTTGAACCAGTTTGATCTCCGGCCATAACGGGATCCACTTTTGGACATTCCAACCATGAGACACTTCCTAAGCCGGCACGCTTTACAAGCGGTGCGATTCTTCTTGTTAATGATGCACTCGCCATTGTTTTTACATTCCGAGATCGACGAAAGGTTGTTGTACGAACGTCCGAAGAATGACTGAAATAAAAAAGAGAAAAAAAATATAAATTAATCTTATGATTCACCTTTAAATCCAACTACTAACTAGAAAAGTTCTAAGTCAAATAAAAAGTCTGAGTCATTTGTCTGAACGTGTAACGCCTCAGCACTCTCTCGGCGGGGTGCCTCGGATCTAATCAAACATCTTTGGTTTGTGTTATAAATTGTTCGCGTTTCATCACACCCACTCCGAGACTAGTTTTAGTTCAGTAAGGGATCCGAGTGACATGAATGCAAGTACAAGAAACGAACTTGCAGCTACTCAAGTAATGTGCTTCCAATTTATCATCCCTTCAGGCAGAAGCTGCCTCCTTGCAGCTATAACACTGATGAACTGATGTACAAGCTAAGCCTTGAAACATGTGTAAACTTCCAACGACCGTTTTCAATCAATTTTATGTGTTTTGATTGAGCCACCAGATGTCTCCAAGGACACCAGAGAGAACTGTCAAGAAGAAAGTGAAATGTAAACAAAACAAAATAACAAACTATTAGTCAGTTATGAAAATGTCGAATTTCTATTTGACGAGTTTTGAGCAAATTGATGATAAAGATTCGCAACACATTTATGATTTGCGTCATGAAAATTTATAGCTTTAAACTTTTTTCTAATTGCTTCAAACTAACATTAAACACTCAATAGAAAAAGATATGATACAAGAAAATGCTCGCTCAGAAAAGCCTAGAATCTATATTGTTTCATGAGATTGTTAATTTTAAACTCAACTGGATAAAACAACTGGTTTGTCCGGCTTGTCCAAATTTCTTAGTTAGTCTTTTTTACTAAAAAATAATGAAGGTAAAATGAACCAGGCAAATTTACCTTATTGTTGTGAATATATTGAAGCCGTCCATTCTGCTACGATGTTAATTTATTAATTTTTGATACCATATACGATTGTACTCTTCCAAAATGAGGATCTTTAAAAGTTTATTCGGCTTGTTTAAATGATACCATTTGAAATTTTGCAATGGTTTCTGGAATATTTAAATTCAAGGTTGTACATCTGTTTGTTATTTCGGCAGTCTCTGTAGTGAAAAAAACATGATGATGCTATTTTCCTCAGCTTAAAATTATTCGTGGTTAATCAAATTGTGTCGAATAATTCGTCGTATTGTATTTAAATTTATTCATTTTTGAATTCAAATACTATTGCGTCCTTTCGAAAAATTGTTACATTTAAAAGAGCTATCTAGACACAGTGCCATCTATTGCGCCGTTCAAAAGTTACAAATCTAGCAATAGATGGCACTGTTTTTCGTCATTTTTAACGGCTTGTTTGAAATAGAGCACTGGAAATTTTACACAAGTTTTTGAAAATTTTTTGTTCGAGCTTGTACATCTGTTCATCTGTGGCTATAATTAATTACCCCTGGTTTAAACTATATCGTTCAGTTTTTGCTACCTTCTTTACCAGTCTCTTTTGAAAGAGTCAATCCGCGTTCGATTCAAAAATATAAAAGGAAAAAGGTGGCAGCCACCGAATCAATCAATCTCCATATAGCGGTGTTTTCTCGCGTAGAAGAGTCTCTTCAAGATCGCGCACACTACAACAGAAGCTAAATTACACAAATCAGTAATTACAGAGTCGATGGCACCCGTCTTCGATCGCCGGAAGATCATCCATTGTGTTGTTCCTATCTAAGGCACTTTTGTCTCGTTGCTGCAACCATTCAGTCGTAGTCATTTCGACACAGATTCGAGATCTCTGATTGACTGGATCGGAAATCGTCTAGGCTAAGCCTCTTCCAACGCTTGAAACTCTTCGAGTGGAACATTTCCAAATCGGTAAAACATTCCGGTATATTCGAGTTGGATGATACTTCTTTTAATAAATCACTGAATTTAATAATCATTTAGGTAGGTACGTTTCAAATTAAACTGGCGCGACGCTTTGAGATCACTCACACTAATAGTTTGAGGCACGTTTCGGGGAAGAGCTCAGCACCAGTGATTTTTTTTACTGAAAACTGAGTCTATAACCGATCTTTAAAGCAAAGTTTAGGAATCTTACTGCTTCTAATTGATCGCCACAATTATCCTAGCATACATTTAGGCGCATTCTTGAGGCATAAAATTGAAAAAGTTCAAATTCATCTAAAAAATTTACATCTGAAATCTTTCATTGAAAGTTTTGAAATCTAATCTAACTGATCGGCACAATAGTTCCTAGCTCACATGTAGGCGCATTTTCAAGTTATAAAAATGATAAGCCCAAATTCATCTAAAAAATTTACATCTGAAATCTTTTATCCAAAATTTTTAAATCTGAATCTCACTCGGAAATTAAAAAAATCTAGCTGATACAAATTGATGGTCACAAAAATTCCTAGCCTACATTTAGGCGCATTTTTAAGGTATAAATATGAAAAGCCTTAATTCATCTCAATAAATTTTCATCTGAAATCTTTTACCCAAAATTTTGAAATCGAAATCTCACTCGGAAATAAAAAAAAATCTTGCTGCTACTGATTGATCGTCACAATAGTTCCTAGCCTACATTAAGGCGCAATTTAAGGTTTAAAAATGAAAAAAACCTAAATTCATCCAAAAAAATTTCATCTGAAATCTTTTATCCAAAATTTTGAAATCTGAATCTCACTCAGAAATAAAAAAAATAAGCTTCTACTAATTGATCGTCAAAATTTTTCCTAGCCTACATTTAGGCGCATTTTTAGGGTATAAAAATGAAAACGCTTAAATTCATTTAAAGAAATTACATCTGAAATCTTTCATCCAATATTTTGAAATCAGAATCTCACTCGTTAATAAAAAAAAAAAAAAAAACTACTATCGGATCGTCACAATATACCCTAGCCTACATTTAGGCAAATTTTTATGATATAAAAATGAAAAAGCCTAAACTCATTTCAAAACTTTACATCTGTAATCTTTTATCCAAAATTTTAAAATCGGAATCTCACTCGGAAATTTAAAAAAATCTAGCTGTTAATAATTGATCGTCACAATATATCCTAGTCTACATTTGGGCGCTATTATAAAGAATAAAAATGAATATGAAAAAGCCTAAATTCATCCAAAATTTTGAAATCTGAATCTCACTAGGAAATTAAAAAAAATCTAGCTGCTACTAATTGATCATCACAATATTTCCTAGCCTAAATTTAGGCGCATTTTTAAGGTATAAAAATGAAAAAAGTCTAAGTTCATCTAAAAAATTTACACCTGAAATCTTTTATCTAAAATTTGAAATCGAAAAATTAAATTTAAAATCTAAACCTGAAATCTAAATCTGAGACCTGAATATGAAATCTGAATCTGCTATCTATCGCTAGACGTTCTCCTTAAGCTTATTTGTAATAAGGATATGGGGTAATTTTCTCTGTCAGAGTTGATTAAATCGATAAAAAACCAAGCCGGCGCTCAGCTCTTTTTCCAACCAATATTAAGGTGCGGTGCCTAACACAAACAAATCCCGCCGTGGATTATGGTTTCTCTCAGTCTCAGAAGATTCAGAAAAGTAATGCACTCAGCAGCGGGTGTGCGTAATAGTTGCAAATGCTGTCGAGTCATGATTACTGCTTCCCGCGCTGAATCGTCTCCCCAGCTTCCCAAACAGACGAGCCACGATGAACGAAAAAGCGAGGAAGACGCGCCCAGAGCGGAACTGAAAGGGAACCTCTAAAAAAAATCTTCGCACCGAGATCAGCTTTATGTTTCCTTCCCCAAATCAAAGAAGAACGTTGCTGGGTGGAGGCGAGAAGACGTCGTCGCCGGGAAATAACGAGTGCAAAAATTATAATAAATTACGATCTTTTACGATACTCCTCCATCATTGCTGGCTGCAGCAGTGCATTGGGCTATATGTTTTTTTCCCGTACTTCTCTGAACTTCATCTGTCTCACCCTTTACACCGAGATCGTTCAAGAGTGCTGAAATATTGACTGGCTGCTCGAATGCGCGGAAACTGTTGCATCGTCACTGTTGCTGCCTCCGACACGCCGCTGTTTTAGCTACAAATGATGCAGCGTCACCCAGTTTTAACCTTTTTCCCTATACATACTCTCAGAGCCGAGTGAGTGGAAATGCAACCTAAACGTCGAAGAATGGAGCCGCAAAGCGGTTCAATTTGGCGCGCGAAATTATAAATCATTCTGACAAATTTATAATTACCGGTGTGTACTCTTTCGGGAGTAACGATGCAATTGGTTCCCGCTCATTTGGATCCAAAAAGTCATGTCGGGTTCGATTCGGATCGAACAAAGGTTAAACCATGTGCCACAATGTGACCCCGTTACTTCATCATAAATTTAAACGGGATGAGAAAAAAATCCCACATTCGATGGGAGCGCCATCTGTCAACACGTAAATCCCGGGAGACGAAAAAATAACAAAAACCAAAACGAAAATAATAAGCGTTCAGAAGATGAATCATCTAGATCTCGACAGCTTTCGAGACAGACGTCTACACCGTAAGGATGTCATTTTTGTCAACCCACACGTTCCCTCCGGAGAATCGCAAATCATTTCCCTGCCGGCGGCAGCAACAGATTCTTGTTTAAAGTTTGATCCACAGATCGTGATCAAATCTATCGCTCGTAGCAGACTCAAACTGATGAATCCATTTAGATTGCTAATTAACATTTAGATCGAGGGCCTACATCTGAGAGGTCTCGCAGTAGCTCCCTCTTTTTTAACGTCTCAAACTTAGTTTGGCATTCTGGCTAGAGTGGTTGGTTTAATTTTTTTGGAAAGGTCCCGATTCCCATAAATCACAGCTCTAATTAGCATTTATCGACTGAAGTTTGACTCCAAAAAAGTCGGAAAACCACCAACAAAGGTATTTCAGACGGAGGGGACAATGACTTTTGTTTACAGTTTTCAAACAGTAGCGCACCTGGCGGCGGCATCGAGGAAAAACATGACACATGGCGCACCGGCTGCTATCCGACTTGAGGAGGAATCGTGAATCGGGTATCGGATTTAGTTTTTCCCTTTTTCGGAGGCACCTTAGCAACTGTCGCAGTCTTTGAATCCAAATAAAGGAAAGGTAGGCAGCCAACCAGTCAGGGTCGGATCCATAAATCATAATTTAGGGAGCCCTTTTGCAAATTTTCAGAAGCAAGTGAGTGTTTATGGTAATCGATGGCCCTTTGGGGGAGTGCTTTGGACGGAAAATTTGGTTAAGAGAGGAAAAATTGAGCCGTTTGAAGGTCGCCTGGAAGTCGTGACTGTCAGTTGTAGCGGCAAGGTAGCTGTTTGTCGGAAGGGTTTGCATTGTGTGATCACTTAGTCTTGGGGTCTAAGTCTACTAATAGAGACATCAGAATAAGATCTATGCGATTGGATCTCGGGGCTTGGGGGAGACCTTGATTTGGATGATTAAGTATCTTGAGCAACTCTAAGCTTTGAATTACTCAATTATTTTAAGCAAATCGAGAGTTCTTTCTAAGAAGACTAGATTTGCAGAAAAATCTTGTTTAATGTTGTTTGTAAATAAGTCGACACTAAGGACAGCATATTAGTAAGTTTATTGATTGAAAACTTGCGGATTATTTTGGGCCCTATTTCGGGTACACGCTTATCCTCTTGGTTGCATAACTTAAGGCGTTTTAAACAGTGACTGATATTTTACACAATGCTTGTGAAGGAAGTTACTTCATTTATGCAACCAAGACGATTTCAAAGACATAATATTATTCATTACATGCTAAAAAAGATTGTGAGATAAAAGTTCAAAATTTTGTACACTTGACTTATTGTCAAAAATAAGAAGCTAGCATGAATTGAAAATGGGTTGATTTTGCTCTGAAAAATGTTTCTTTCGTTACTGGGAAATGGTATCGACGCAGAATACCCAAAACAAAGTATTCGTCAACACCAACGACGGCGACATCACAGACGACATTTGATGTTGACCAGACATCAATCAAACTTCTTCCAAGTGACGGAATCGAACAAAAGAAAGGGTTGTCAATTTCGAGTTTTTTTTTTATCAGATTTTCATCGTCGCCGGCTTGCAAAATTGCCAATCACCAGCGCAAAAACTTCTGATTATTACTGCATTGACAACATTGCTGCGTTAGATATTTAATAATGCCAGAATGTTTAGACCGAACTTTTAATCACGCTTCATTAGTTGCATACTTTAAGGCGATTTGAATAAGCTTCAATAAAGAAATAACAAAAAGTATCATTTTCGGAATGAAATTCTATTCTGATTGACAAAAGTGCTAAAAAAATTGGAGCAGAATAAGAGTTGGAATTTGAATCATCTACAACAAAATTCCAATGCCGATCAGGTGGGCTTCAAACGTATACGCCAAAAATCTCATCCTTCTGAAGCGCTCAGTCATAAATCTGCCACGGAACCTAGCCGCAAAACGGAAAAAGGCATGCCCTACCCACTTTGATAGCTTAAATTTGCCTTTGACCTTTTACTGTTGAAGACTTGATATTGTTTGTAGATAATTCGACACTTTGGACGCAGAATATTGTAAAGTTTATTTCCGATATTGATTGAAAACTTGTGGATTATTTGTAGCCCACTTCCCGGGTACACGCTTATTCGCTTGGTTACATAACTTCAGGCGTTTAAAACAGTGACTTTTATTTTACAAAATGTATGTTTCGACGGCTACTTCATTTATGCAACCAAGACGATTTAAAATAGAATCAAATATTATTCATTATATGTAAAAACAGATTGTGAGATAAAAGTTCAAAATTGTATACATTTGACTTTTTATCAATAAATAAGAAAAAAAAAATTGTTAATGGGTTGATTTTGCTCTGAAAAATGCTCTTTTTGTTATTGGAAAATGTTATTGCTACGACAGATATTTTAATAATGCCAAAATGTTTTGAACGAAGTTCTAACCAGGCTTCATTGGTTGCATACCTTTAGGCGATTTGAATAAGCTAATAAACTCAATAAACATATTAGAAAAAATACATTTTCGGAATGAAATCCTATCCTTTTTGACACCAGTGTTAAAAAAATGGAACAGAATATAAGTTGAACATGGAATCATCAAGCTCCGATGCCGATTAGGCGGGCCTCGGACGGATACGCCAAGAATCGCATCCTTCTCAAAGCGCTCAATGTTGCATAAATCTGCCACGGAACCTAGCCGCAAACGCAAAAAAAATGCATGCCCTACCCGCTTTGACAGTCAGCAGAAGCAGAAGACAACCCATTAGAAACGCTGCCGCTACCACATCCATCGTGTGCCATTTGCGGTCACCCTTCTTGCCCCAGAAGAAACTGCCTGGTGTCCACGCGGCGATTTGACTTGAGGCGCGCGAAAAAGCTGGCAAATTTGAACAACTACTTCACAGGCTTGCACGAGCGTGCGCGTGGGGAAGACGGACCCGAGGCGTACGGCCTGGGCGGTAGAATTTATTTATGTCACATTAGAGACGTGAAGTTGGTTGCAGGCCTGACGTTTGACGACGTTGGTGGTTCAACTGCCTGAGTTCTGATTCGGGGCTTGGGCCAGCAGGTGGTTTTGACTACAATACAGCGAACTAAATGTGCGGGAAGTGTTGTTGCATAAGAACCGCTTCTGTTTGGTTCCACCACCATCTTGAGAGGCAACAGCAGCTCATGTTTACGTTTGCTATGATATGGGGAAGAAAAATGACAACCTTATTACCATTCATAGAACTGATTGTTGTTGTTGTTGTTGAGGTAGCTGTGTGTGGGGTGGTTTTGTCACCACCCGCAGTCGGTTGTTTTTTTCTCCACAATTTTATTTCTAGCTCAAAGCGAGCAGTCAGTGTAATTACGCCTGAGGCAAGGGTTTTTCTTTGATTTGGCATCGACCTAACTGCCAGGTTGTAAGGGGCAAGCAGGTGAGGAACTTCCAAGATTGATGCCGGCTAGTTTGCTACAGGAAAATCGGTCAAATTAATGCACCCCTATCACGGCATGTGCGCATAGAACGAGCTAAACCGCTTATTTTCCGCTAGCTCCGCGACTTGTCAACGTACCGAAATCTTGCTTCAATCAATGCTACGAGAGATAGGGCAGGGCGGCTTCCTAAACTCAAACACGAGGGCGACATTACGACACCATCCCCCCTTTCTTGACCGAATCATTACCTTCTATCTCGGACGCACTTGACGACGTTTTTTTAGTTTGTTGTTGTTTGTCGGGGACTTTTCATGCATTCATTGTTTCGTTTTGGATTGCTCAATTGCGGATCGTTACCGGGGCTCTGTAATTTTCAACAGCAACTTGGAAAATCAAGGCCGCGATTTTAAGCAACCGCTACACTGCACAAGGGGAAGCGCTGATGATATGATAAAAGCCGGTGATTTTGTTCCTATTTTAGACGGTAAGGAAGGTAAATGTTCCAATTTTTGTGCATGGGAAACCGACTTCTCGTTGATGAAGAATTCTAAACGAATTCAAATTCAGATTGATCATTTTTTGGGTTTCCCACTCAAAAATGACCTGAAACTCAATCATTTTTTTTCAAAAATTTGGAAATTTGATCTTTTTTCTGAACCACTCTACCACCCTGTATTCCATTCAGGAGGTTTCAAATTTCTCGGGCAAATAGATGACCATTATCCGGTGATTGTCGTTTTGCGGGCAATCAAGTTTGATCGCCCAGCAGAAACGTGAATCGGTGCAATCGAATACGGGGGGACAATCACAATTTTCCAACGAGGCGAACTCATTAATTTGAGTGCTCCACTCATCACCGTTTGAGTGATGTTTGTTGTCAAAAATTTGTCTCAGTCTCGGAAGTAAACTAAATTTGCTCGATAAAAGGTGCTTCTACAAAAACAGACACTTACCTTGCATCCTTCACAGGTGAACGCTCCGAAGTGAAAACCGGCCGCTGGCTCTCCGCAAACCTTACAAAGTTGATTCATCTGAAAGGAGGCAAAAAAAAAGATAAAAAGTCATTAGTCAGTGCCCTTTCTTGACAAGTTGGGTAGTGTCTGAAAGAATGTGCTGTTTTCTGTGGTTTAAACAAATCTGGATCGTAACTTTGAAACAAAATAGCTTAAAGGGTTAACCTTGTAAATGTTAAACCACAAGATATAAGAGATACCTAGTTTTAAAAATCACAACATACAATGATTGTTAGAAAAGGGTAGGAAAATTCAATTCTGACCTTTCTTTTACAAAAACCAATTGAAATCGATAATGATCGAATAAGAAACAAAACTAGACAGAAGTGTACTGGGCTTTATTCCCTTTAACTATCCAAAGCTTAGATGTTGCACAAACAAAGGCGTTTTAAAATGTCCATCTTCTTTTCGGAAAAGAAGGTTATCATAGAGTATAACTTCAGGCGCTTTATTAGAGAACCTTGGATGGAATGCCACGCGTCTTTTGTCTGTAGATATCGAATAATTGGTAACGAAAAATCAGAAATTCGATTTTACTCCTTCTTTCGATGTTCACAATATTTTGTTCACGATTATCAAGAAACAGTCGGTGAAATAATCTGTATAATAATTTCGGTAAACTTTTTTCGTGCTATATAACACGTTAAGAACCACGAAAAAATCCTAGTCCGAAAACAACGAAATTTGACACTCTATATCTCAGAAACTACTAAGTCACCAAAAATGCTGCTTTCAATTTTGTCCAATGTAATTTTACTATCCAGTTTTTAACATTTTGGTTACGATTCCAGTTGTGGCACATTCGCAGCGAGATAAAAAAAACGAGATATCTCGTATTTGGTCCACCGTTTGTTGAGAAAAAGGTTCTTCAATCAAGTTTTTGTTGAAATTAGTCTCGTAAATCTTGATGTGATGGTTCTAAGACGCACATTATGATTATCGACAATTAAGGGGGTATTTCCCCTGCCAATTAATGACACTAAAGACTTAATCATCCCTCAAGTGACTATTTTAAACAAATGCGCTAAAAGTTATGTTCCACTGTGGAAAATTGTACCGCGACAAGTGGAAAATTATTGTAATTTAACTGTGCAAGTTAAGCGTTAGGGTGATGGGGTGTTTACTGTGTGACTCTTGCCCCTTCCATCATCAGCAAGTAACCTTGAGAAAACGTAAATTTTACAGGCTATTTGTCACATGTAGGTGAATGGAATTACTGTCACAATTTACACTCAATGGGTCCGGAATTTCCATTAACATGTACGGGCAGCAGTTTAGATATTTGCCTACGAAATTGGGCGCAATTTGAATTGTGTCACAGCAAGTGAATCAGAATGTTTTTTTAATAATCAGAGGTTGTTTTTAAGCTGCAGCTGGAAGAATGGAAATTTGCAGCTTTAATTAATGAGAGTGATTCCACTCTGGTCGTGGATGAGCAATAATTTTAAAAACAATAACATTAATGGTGTCATCTCAATTGCATAACTTGAATTCCGGTGGAGGCTTGTTTCTTTCGAATGTGAGAAGCTTTTCATAAATGTCAACAATCAAATCAAACAATGATGTGAGTGTTCCAGGTTGGTTTTAAATTTTAGTAAATTCAAAATACGAATTGGTTTCGTTTCATCGCGGCGTTGGATTCGGACTGACAAACAATGATAATAAAAAAAATAGAGAGTCGCAAGCAGAGATGACAATGTGATTGATTTTTAGAGGCTCAGCTTGACAATCTGATAAGCCATTGGATTTCTCTGATTTTTGAAAAAACTCTTATTTTCAAATGTAATGAAAAGTGAGATGATAGGAACAGTATAAGACACCATTGCTGAAGTGGGAATGTGGATTGACAACCAAAAAAAAGATCATCACTTTGACCGAAATATCGTAACTAAGACGTACCCTGATTTTTTTTTATTTCACCAGTTCCTGATTTAAAAAAAAAGTTGGCAACCCTGGTTGCAAGTGAGAGAGAACGTCAATTTGCTTTTGTTCTAGAATCGATGAAGAGGGAATTCGTAGTGTTCACTGAAATTGATGCTAGTTGAGCATATTGGAAATCATTAGTGAAGCGTTGCCAAAATGACGGACGGATAATCCAAGCATATATCAATCACTATTGTAACCTGATCTCCAAACATGACTTGACGAGAATAAATGTGATTATATTATCAGTTTCCGATACAAATAGTACTCTGTTTTAATTGTTATCACAACATAATTTTCAAAGGGATTTCTTAAGCTTAATTAGGATTGTAGTCTTAACCTTCATACGAATAACAATTTTTGGCACTCGAAAGCCTTCAGTATGCTTAACGACAAGCAGATAAATCAAATTTTATGCAAAAATCTTTTCACCTTGCGCTTTTCGAAGGCGTTTGGCGCTAGAAGCTATCATTCGACAACCTTTAAACGAAACCGCTGACCAGTCCCCGTCTAGCGATGGTCGCAAAGTTTGTTTTGCTAAATGTCTCAATGGCACCGCCATGCCGTCAAAGATTCACGCTTCAGCTGAGAAGAGAAATGGTCACTCATTAGCACACACAAACACACTCCGAAGAGGCGGCCAGGTGCCAGTGAGATGTCGCAAAGTGCGCGGTGAAGATGGCCACAAGCACCACACTAAACCAAACACGACCGTAATTTATGACCATCAATTTGGGGTCCGGGCGGGCTGACTGGCTCGCATGATGTGGTAACACACCTAACTGGAGGCAAGGCAGCCTTTTTGGCGTAAACCGGGACGACTCCGCGAATGACATCGTCTTCTGTAGGGGTTGAACCTTGCTGCTTCGAGTTCAAGATGGCGGCAACCCGCAACCAATATGGCGCGTTTAGAGTGATTGTGTGTGATAATGATCACTTTCTCCGGTTGGTCGTCGTCTTCGTCGTCCCAATTTGTGCGTTGCGAGCCCGTCTTCCTTTGCCTGGCTGTTTGGTCCATCCAGACGTCCATCAAAGTTTGGTTTTATGGGCACCGCGACCATTCATCCCCCCTTTCCCTGGGGTGGCTCCTCGGCCTGCCAAATCTTTTTGTGTGTCACGTGCGCTTATCGTGCTCGGTTGCCTTTCCCGCAAAAACCACCCGAAAGATGGCGCGATGACGATTAAGCGGATACACAGCCATTATTTGTAATTCAATTTAACATTTTTCGATCCATTGGCACATGTTGTGCTCTGCGAGACAGGCTTAATCCGACAAAAATAAAATAAGAAAACACCATCCAAACCTACCAATCCCCACACACGTTTCCCACATTCGTCATCGTCGTGTTGTTTCTGGGGATCGGATTGAAAGGACCGCGAAACGGCCTCTCGTACAATCTCGAGGGTGGAATACTTGCATTTTTATTACTTTCAACTGATGTTGCTTGGTTGGATGCTGATCGTGCCAGGCTCCACCAGGGTTGACAGCTGACCAAAGTACGCCAAACACGGTGAGGTCCATCTGTCGAGAAACATCCCCAAACATGCTGCCGGCGCGATCGATGATGGTTGGCCTGCCCGAAAACGGTAAGTTACAGGTGCGCACTTCAGGACCAAACCGGGTGAATCGTGTTCCCCCGCTTTTAAAGTCCCCATCGTGCCGGGCAAGGTGGGAGGGGACCGTTTAATGTTTACAATTTTATAAACTTGTTTTAAAAGCTTGCGTTTTACGTTAAGCCGCATTTTGCGCCAGGCCCGTTTTGTCGTTTCGTCTGATAGGTTCGATAGTCAATTAATTTCGTCGTCGTCGTCGTCGTCGTCGTCGTCGTGGCTTGATCCTCGCATTCAGTCTCGTAGTTCTTTCTGGTCAAAGCCGGTGCTGATCCGGGTTATTGGTTCGACTGCGAAGAAGCGTGTTGTTGAACCAGCAGCAGCAGCATCGCTGCTTTTCAACGCGAAAGATTAAGATAGGCCTAATTGAGTGGAGGTGATCCGTGAAATTCTCCTCGGTTGTAGCAACGCGGGTGAATAATAATGTACCCGCAGCAGCTTGTTTCCTTCTGTCCCTGAGGGGGGGGACAAACTTGGCAGCCGATAGAGCGCGGTTTATTGCGGATTATCAATCTTTTTGTAAGGAGGTGTTGTATTTACATTTGCTTTCCGATATCTCCGGCTGGTGAAAACGGGGGGTAAAAATTGAAAACTATTTATTTTTGCTGTAGAACATTTTCCGGTATCTAAATCCTCGCACATTGTATGGGAACTGTATTTTGAATGGTATCTTTGAAGGGACAAATCCGTCTCAAGAAACCATTTCTTTGGATCAGTTTTTTTTTCAACATTCCTTCACGTGGTAAAGCTCTCTTTACTAGTTGAAAATAAGGCGGATTTCGAGAACAGTTCAATTTGTATTTGAGGCATTTAAACTAACTATCCATTTTAGGAGAAAAGACAAAAGAACTGACAAATAAAAATCATTACTCTAATTTAATACCAGAATTCATCGTGACAAATAATTTCAACAAAAATTTTTTTCCGTAAAAGTATCCGCATCTCTAAATTTAAGAAATTTTTTCTATAACGATCGAACAAAATTGACATTTTGGCCTTTCAGTTCGTAGAAATATTCAACGGACATCTAGGCGTTTACAACACTGTATTGAGTTTGGAAATTATGTTGCATACCCAAAGGCGCATGCTGGGTCTATGGGATTTTAAAGAGAAACTATAGTTTTTTAGCAAATTGAGATAAGATCTAAAGAAAAAGTGGAATAACTACCAAACAAGTTTGTTTCATAGATTATTATCGATGCCTTAAGCATTTCTCATCCATCTTAGTTCGTACAATTAGTGCGATTTCTCAAAATTAGTTCAGTACAAGACGCACCAGCGGGGTAAGATGGTTCATGCCATTATTTCCCAAAAAATACACCAATCTTCGACTCATGTTCCTCTTAATTTTAATGGTGACAAACAAGCATTTCTTGCATTTCTTAGGTGAAAATTTCATTACAACGGCTTAAATTTATGAAGCAGAAAACAAATTTCGGATCTGCCTCATTTTTCATGATTATCATGTAAGGTTTTAGCCAAAGTTTGGAAAAAAAAACTCCCGACACATGAAAATTTTATAAGTAAAAAAATAAGCTTCTCGTTTGCCAAATCGTTTGCACTTTCAGTTGACTTGTATTTTGATTATTTTAACTTTCTTCCCTAAAATTTATAAGGAACTTAAAACAATCATATCAAAATTTGGGCGGAATACGCGCAAAACCACGTGTTTTACTCTCGAATTGTGAATGCTGATAACTTTTGAGAAAAACTGAATATCAAAAAGATATGTCAATCATTGTATTTGCTGACTCCCAAATTACGATAAGAATGCATAATTATGACAATTTTCGTCCTTTTTCAAGTTAAAAAGTGCACCAATATTCGATTCTAAAAGATCATCTGCCGCCATATTTGCGCGATATCAGCCAGGAAATTATAAATCGTTGCCTACTTGTAGGGGTTTTACCTATGAGGATATCAAACAGTGTTTTTAAAAAAGCGAAATTTCCAATAAGTTTAGCAACAACAAATAAGTTTTTGCTAAAATATACTCAGTTCACAAAAATGCGTTGAACATATTAGTAAACATTGGGTATTACAATGATTATATTCATATAATCTTTATTCTCTTTCTGACCACCCATTTGGTGTGGTGCGTTTCTTTCTTTTAGTTTTAGCGTTCTACCCCAAGTTGTGTATTCTAGCTGGTTTACTTTTTTTTTCAAAAATATTATAACAATCGAGTATTTATCATCATTTTTCTCTCTAGAAAGACATTAATCAGATCCCTGAATCGTCGTAAACGTTCGATTTGGTTCTTGGATGATTGTAAGCGCTGTAGATTGCGTCCTGTACAGTTTCCCTTAATGTAAAGAAATAAAAAATATTATCTTCCTATGTAAGAATATCTAACGAAAAACAGACAAATTTAAAAAAAAAACAAGTTTTTCAACCTTTTCGCTAAATAAGCTTCCAATGCACTCGGAAACTTCTGTTTTTTGTTGTTGTCGCAAAAATGCAGCAGCCAATGCTTCCACCCGCACACTTTTGACACGCTCTATTTACCACTGAGTCCGGATTCTATTTTCAAATTGCATCTCTGCCCGTTTGATTTAGAAAGAGAGAGCGATCTAAACAATTGTGTGACCAAGAACAATAACTTGAGCTCGCTGACTTTGCTGATGGTGGGTTTTTTTTTCCTTTTCTTGAATGACAGAGTGACTCAATTGTAACGAGCAAAACAAAACCAAAACGACTATAGCAGCTCAATCGCGTTTCCCCGTTCCGTTTCGTTGAAAGAAAAAAACCTAGTGCCCGCAGCAAGTGGAACTTTGCCAAAGGTAGACCGTTGACGCGGGTACACCCAAACATTGAAGTTGATCTTCTATTTTTCGGAAAAC
This sequence comes from Uranotaenia lowii, assembly GCF_029784155.1. Classification (NCBI taxonomy): domain Eukaryota; kingdom Metazoa; phylum Arthropoda; class Insecta; order Diptera; family Culicidae; genus Uranotaenia; species Uranotaenia lowii. The sequence goes on along the minus strand of NC_073692.1, from coordinate 309,091,932 downwards.
CAAACAAATTGAATAGTTACTAAAAATTAAACTTGTTCAAACGGTCCAAGAAAAACTTTGGGTGCAATTTTTCAAAACAAGAGTGCTCCGGGAGTAAACAAACAAACAAAGCGAGGCTACCGGCAAACCAATTTAAACTGTATCAAGGTTGAGCTTGCAATCTTTGGGGCGAGGCGTGGCGCGACGCACGTATCATTATGCGCCCGAACAGTCTAGAGTCTGAGGTTTTGCGTCTTGCTGCTACAATGTGCGGATTGAATTCGAAAACAATTGTAAGTCGGTACAAGATATTCTTGAAAACGGTCCACAATCGATCGGACCAAGCAGCTTCAGGGTTATGCTGCCGGATGGCAGCAGCAGCCACTTGTCGCAATAACAGTGTTTCCATATTAATCGACAAATTGGCCGAGAGACACTGAATGAGCTAGTATTTTATTGGTTTCTATGTTTTGTACAGGGCTGTCAATGTGTGATCGTTGGACTAATTGTTTTCAGCTGAGTGTGCTCGTTAGAGCCCGATTGAGGTTTCTCGCTTAGCCGGTAGTTGAAGTCTTTCATATGTTCGATTCGATACGCGCAAAGCAACCATCATTATTCAGCATTGCTGAGACAAAGACTTCAATGGGCACAACAACGAATACCTCAACCTTGTGTTATCGGTCAAGATCTAAGCCAAATCGTCTCTTTCTTCAATTAAATTCTCGAACCAAGAAGTGTGAATCACCTTTGCCCGGGCGGCGCGCAGGGAAGAAATTGTTGCAACTTTGATTTATTTCCTCGTTCCCGTACACGTCCCAATGATTATTGCGAAATCGTTTTCATTAGCGAGCAGTTCTTTCGCGCCCCGGCTCGTGTGAAGACATTCGCGTCGGCGGAAAGACTCCAATGTTGCCGGCTAGTAGAATTACACATGAAGATTCCTCCAATGTCGAATGAATCTCAAACGCAAGTAACAATAATAGTTATAATTGCCGGGGCCAGGCACAGAGAGATTCGCGTGGAACGAATCGTCCCCCGATCCGGTGCCGTATGGTTGGTTGCCTGAATCTACCGAGGAAAGTTCCGCGCAAAACGATCTAATCGTGGTCCCCGCTCCGGTTTTCCGTGAGAAACTATCGTACAGAGAAAATCGTGTTTATTTCTTCATTATTGCCTGTTATTACAGTTGTGCGGATTGCGCGGCTGATGACCGGGGGGAAGTTTCAAGAAATTTGTGGGCTGGGATGCCGCGTGTGAATGTGAAGCTAGCAGATCAGATCTCGTCACGTCCCGCGCGAATGGTGTCCATATGCCGTCGCTAAATAATAGGGGTAATAGTTTAATTTTCCATATCATCTCTGGCCGAATGACCGTTCCAGCACTCATCTCGTTAGTTTTGTCTCGAAGCCGGAATCTACGGAAAGTGGGCAAACGTTTGCCGTTGTCATCGCTGTCGTCTTCTCTCGTCGGATGGACCAGTTCTAGCTGAGTTGATTGCCGGTGTGCCGTACCGGATGCGCTGAGTACATACTGCTAGATGATCGTAGACAAGCGGGGGTTCTGCTTGACATGATGCACTCAGATTGCGCGATCTTGATACGCCGCCATTGGCAAGCAATTGTTACGAAATGGGCCGATCTCGTCGGTTTGTTCTAGCGCGTGTCCTTCACTGCCACGAGAGAGAGAGAACAATGGCGACCGTCAAAGTTTCACCTTTTAATGAGATCTACCGTCCTCCACCACCGGCTGCCAGGTGGGAATCCCGATCTTCTCCATTCACAACGCGCGATTGACAGTTCTGATGTTTATCGAATCTCTTTCAAACGTCCGTTCGATTGTATGCAGCATTCTGGACTTTTCTTCTGCACAATTTACACACAATTTTCACACTCTTTGGTACCAACCGATAAAATCACAGTGTCACTTCTAGTTAGTAGGTAGCTCCAGCAGAAGATTTGAGCAGCTGTTTCCTTTCGAAGCAAACGCCTCCTTTCCCCCTGGAAAGCAACGACGACGCCATGACTTGGCGCAATTTCATTCATTCAACACAAAAGTCCCTGGGTTTTGCCGAAATCAGTTCACGCAAAGCAAATCAGATTATTGTAACAAGTCAACTCTCGTTAGGAGCTCCGGCAACAAATTGTCGATTATCGTGCCGGGCTTTTTTTTTTCTTCTTTCGATTCTCAGCTGAATCATCAACGTCATCACTCCCAAGGGAGCAGGCAGACTGGCCCGAGACGGTTTTCATCCGCTTGGGAACAACCTCGTTCAAGCTGGGCCCGCTTTTATGATTGATCTGTGAACGAAACAGTCATGGTTTCACGGGTCTATCTCCCTAAACGAAAACGACTGACGACGGGCATTCCGTGCCCTATCGGAAATTCGCTCGAAACGTTCAATCATCCTCGGTTTGATTTTGGTCCGGTCATTCCCAAGAGTTTTGAGGAGGGGTGACAAATTGTGAATTTGTTGGAAAAAATTCCAACATTCAGACGATTTTGATTTCTGGATATCAGTTTCAATTCGAAGTCTCGAATTTCGATTCTGAATTAGGAATCGGAACCCTGACTTTGCCTGAGCCTTGACTTTAAATTGGAACTTTTAACTTTAAAGCTGAATTTGTAACAGAATTTAAACAAATTGTGGCACTCCTGGTGGACGGATTAGGAAATTTTTGGCACCCACTTGTCGGAAATGTTGTCAGCTTCACGTATGTTTTTTGACAATCCGCGAATCGAGTGTACTTTGTAAACAATTAACATGGAAGCCGAAAGAAGAGAAAAACAAAATGTGCACATTTATTTGGAAAAACCATTGCGGTTTGCATCTAGGCTAGCTAAACAGCTGAATTTGCCCAGAAATACTGCATGGCGCGTTATCAAACGTTATTGACGACTATTCGAAAGCAGGGGTGCCAGGTGGATTCGTCAAAAATAAGGACAACGCGAAGCTAAAAATCAGGATTTTTCGAGACACGTCTTGATTCATGGAAATAATAAGCAGCTCTGCTTTGATTGCATTAATAAAAGCGCAATACAGGTGCTGTAAATGCCTTGATTTATGCAACAGCTTTCATAGCTTCTTGTCTGGTCTGCAGTTCATATCGAAAAACGCCATTTAAGTATCATCTAAACTGAAGATTAACACCTATTGAATGGGTTTAGCTATTTTTTTACAGATTTGATCGATTGTCTCATAGTTTAACTAAATATTCGATTATATTTGAGAAGTTTTTATGAAAATCGGGACAATTCAGGACTTTTTAGAGACCAATACTAAAAATTCAGGACAACTCGAGGGTTTTTGAAAATCATGAAGGTCTCTCGAAAATCAGTACAATTCTGATAAATCAGGTCCCCAGGCACCTCTGATCGGAAGCCAACGACCGTTCGAAGACGATTAAGAGGAATTTAAATTTTTCGGCCTGCCCATAGTACCGTGAGGAGAATTCTACTCCGGGATGGAATCAAGTCGTATCGAGCTAGCAAACGATCAATTCAGACCATAAAACAGAAAAGTGTGGACCATGATCCGAAGCTATACACAGCAAAAAATGTGCTGTAACAAAGAGGAGCAGGACATTTACCGTTATTTTACAGGTCAAAAAACAAATTACGTGACATTTAATTTTCAGTGTACAACTTTTTTACAGGACATTTGCTGTAATAATAAATTAATCTTCGTTAACTTTCAAGGAAAACAATTTTAAATTACCGGTTTTGTCAATTACAGGTTGATTTATTTTAAAGGTTGCAGTTTCAGTGACACGTAATAGTCAAAAAATTTTTCTGTGAATGATAAGGTGCTGACAAAGTTCGACGGGTGTCTTCTGATGGACGATGAAACCTATATCAAGGCTGACTTCGGGCAGATCCTAAGTAAAAAAATTTACTTGACAACTGCTCGGGGGGATGTTCCAGCCTGATTTAAATTTGTTTTGCCGACAAATTTGCACAAAATTTTATGATTTGGCAAAAATAACGAATGTTTTCGTTACAAATGACAATGACGACGGAACTATACAGGTGCTGTAAACGCCTTGATTTATGCAACAGCTTACACAGCTTCTAGGCTGGCCTACAGTTCATATCGAAAAACGCCTTTTAAAAATCATCTGAACTGAAGATTACCATTCTGTTAAATGTGTTTAGCTATTTATAACAGATTTATTCGATTTTCTCATAGTTTAACTACAAATTCGTTTAATTTTGAGAAGGTTTTATTAAAACAGGACAATTCAGGACATTTTAGGGACCAATTTTGAAAAATCGGGATAACTCGGGAGTTTTTGAAAAATCAGGAAGGTCTCTCGAAAATCAGGACAATTTCTGATAAATCATGGCACCTGGCACCTCTGTTTGGAAGCCTGAACGGAAGCCAACGACATTTTGAAGACGATTAAGAGGAATTTCAATCTGTCGGAACGTGATTTGGTCAGTTATTTCGGTTCCGCCCAATGCACCGTGAGGAAAATTCGACTCCGGAAAGGAATCAAGTCGTATCGAGCTAGCAAACAGCATAATAGGACCGCAAAACAGAAAAGTGTTGTCAAAATCCGTGCTCGGAAGCTAAACGAGCTATACGGCCAAATTCGACGGGTGTCTTTTGAAAGACGATGAAACCTATGTCAAGGCTGACTTCGGGCAAATTGCAGGTAAAAAAATTAAATTGACAACGGTTCGGGGGGATTTGTACGATTTGCAAATTTGCACGAAAATCTTTAATTAGGCACAACTAACCAAAGTTTTCGTTACAAATGAGACAATGACGTCAAAACTATACCAAAAAGAGTGTCTACAAAAACTAATTTTGCCGTTCATTCGATCCCACGACCATCATGTAATGTTTTGGCCAAATTTGGCAAGCTGTAATTACAGCAAAGTCGTTCAGTATGCAGAGAAAGGGGTCCAGTTTGTTCCGAAAAACCTCAACCCACCCAACTGCCCGCAGTTCAAACCTATTGAGAAACACTGGGCAACCATGAAGATGAGAGTCAAGGCAAAGGGAAAGGTTGTCAAAAACATCAATCAGATGAAGACTTGGTGGAATAAGATAGCTCATACGATAGACGAAGAAGGTATGCGCCGTCTAATGAGCCGTGTTACAGTAAAAATTCGAGAATGCCTTGTAAACCGTGACGAATAATATTACCCGAAATTTTTTCTAGAAAGTATGAAGAAAACACTACACTTGTTTAAAAATAAGATCATGAATTCTCACTATGAGAACATAACATTCACCGATAAGGCCGTAAAAATTAATTTCATAACAAAATCACGGTGATTAATCTTAATTAATAAGATCATGAATTCAATAATAAGTAACTGAAATACATGCTTTTTTTTCAATTCTATCTGAAGCAAGATTTATTCAAAAAAATTATCAATTACTGGATTCCACCTGACTTTTATTCAAAACAGTAAAATTCAATTTCAAGTTTGCACCCATAAATCGATTCCTCATTAACAAACCTTGCCAATCCGACTGGTCCTGTTAGAGTTAATTTTCAAGGAACTCGTGCTGCCAATAAACCCCCCGCTGAATCAAAAACACATCACAGTACTTGTTCTGCTGGCTCATCATCGGCACAAAAACATGTCCTATTAATAATCGTTACGACAAATCAAACAGACCATCATTCACGCCTGTATGTACGAGTGCCTGCTGCAAGTGTCTCGCTCGACACTGAAGAACATCAGAACATCAAATCCTCCTAGATTTCCGTACAAATGACGACGACGACGACGACACTTTGTCCAGGCAGACGAATTTATTTTCGAATAAAATAACCGCGTTAACCTGCTTTGCAAAACAAGACAAGACAAGTGTCTTTGGATGCGTTTCAGTAAATAGAAGAAAAAAAACGACATTCGTCCACCCCCTCTTTTAAGCTGGAGACGCTTGTTAGTCGCTTCAAAAAAACATCTAAAGAGTAGCTGAAACGAGGAGAATAAACGCAACGAGCAACACGATCGACCCTGTTCGGTTTCGCTAGGGGTAAAAGGTTATTTGATTGCCCCATAAACCCGGTAATGACGATCGCATGTTGACAACTTAACGAGCATCATTTAGGCCTGTAACTGTAGGCAAATTCTATCGTCGTTGTAGGACTTCTAGTAGGTTTACTCAATCGATTTCAACTTTTAAGGTTTCAACTTGTTTTTTTATTTAGTTTTGTTTTTTGGATCAAGTGAAACTTGAAAAGTACTTTCGGGGGTACATTATGATAATGCATTTAAATTTTATTCGGACATGAGGCCCTGTTTATCATAATCGAGAAACACCTTCGCCGAGGTTGGTTGGGATTTCTTTGGGCTTAACACCTCGGACCAACTCTAGGGCTACCAATCGCGTTCGCGTGATAAACGATTTATGGGAAAAGTCATAAACCGTGCTAAATAATTCATTTTCGTGCATATTGTTTTGCTTTTTTTTCTTATGTCGTTCCAAGAATTGAGTTTTGTTTTCCGCGAATCTTTTCGCGAGAAAAACAAAAAACAGAAGAGAAGCAGCTCCCAATGTGTCACGGTTCGGTGAATTTGGGCCGAGGCGCGGGCCCGGGAATATATTTGCTCAAGTGACAGCTGCTTCTGTCCCGAGAAAAGTGCATCGGATTCCGCGATTTCTTCTTCGTTTTTTTTTTTGGGTTTCGAAATCGGCGGAATCATTCCCACTAATTTTGAGAGTGTTGTTAAAGCGAATTTTAATTGCCACTTTTATTGGCGTTATCAGATAGCGGCGGCGTGGCGCGATGGCGGAGGTCCGGACGTCCAGACGTCTGCCGGCATCCAGCCGGCAAACACTGCATTACATGATGTGCGATGTTTGTTTTTCGAATACCATTTGAATACATTTTTGATGAGTGATGGCATTCGGATTTGCATGTGCAATGAGTGGTCGGTTTTGTTTGCTTGTTTTTCTGTTTTCGGCTATCGACAACCGAATCCTGCTCATTTAAATCCAGACGGCATGATTATGCTAATAAAATTTTAGAACCAGGAATTTGAACCTGTGAGACAGAATTATGAGTTCATGCCCAGTCTGGCGATTACCATCAAGGTTGATTTGGTCCAATAAAAAAGGTGCTAATTTATCAATCCTGGAACGCCTCCCGTGGACTATGTTCCGGGGTCTAATCGAAGAACTTGAGAGAGCGTTTTCCCTCGGCGCTGATGAGCAATTAGAATACCGCGCATTCCTGCTGCTACCGTTCGCAGCCTCCCGAAGAACTTCTGTTTAATGAGCCAAGGAGGCAAGAAGAACATCGCCGTTGGCAAGAAGCAAGAGGAGCCAAGCAAGCAAAACGATCGCAAAATTGTGATTAATCGATCACAGCAGATTATGGAAGCACTTCAATTAATTACCGCCATCATCATCAGCATCACTCGGGGTGGGTAATCATCATCATCACCGGGAGCGGAGCTGCTCCTGCTTCGTTTAAGAAAAAAAAAGTAAAGCTAAACTAAACCCTCGAATACACCAGAGCAAAGAGGCGAGCTAATGAAAGTTTAATTCCCCATCAAGCGGCAGCAAAACACCGGGCAAACGAGGTACTTTACCTTATTCCGGCGGATCGCCGCGGCCGATAAAGTGCAGTAGCAGCCACAGCAATCCGACCAGGTTATCATCAACAAACGACCAGCGCGGTAGAGCGCAAAAATGTTGCAAAAGGTAACAAATCTTCCCGGGCTTAACCTTTCCCTCGGTGATGTACCTACCTCACATAATTATGATCGGTTTTTATGGGACTCCTTTCTGTCTCTCTTTGGAAAACTTCGATGTCGTGGTTCTTTTCCCGGACCCCGGGTTTCCATGGGAGGAAGCCACGTTCATGTAAATCATTATTTAGATTAAAATATAAATATAAGAGCAAAAACTTCAGGTGCCCTTGCAGAATGCTAAACCGAAGGGAAGTGTTTTCCAGAGTTTAAGTCTTTTTTTCTAAGGAAACAAGTCTGGTCTTCTTCAAGGGTCGAACCACCGAGAGAACACAAACAAACATGTACCGAACAGGTTAGTCGTGAGCGACTTGGTTTAATTTTTCGGGATCGATAAATCTTCCGGACCCTTGACGACGACTGTTACAATTTAACAGATGGTGTTAAATGCTTCAACAACCAATCTGGAAACCATTCGGCAAGTAAGATCACTCATTGAGGGTTAAAACAAACCAGTGAGTGACATCATCTAGGGCGGCACGTGAACGTCGTCGTCCTCGTCTCCCCCTTTTGTAAGTCAGTCTTGAAGCCTACGGGACGTGATCGTGACGGATTCATTTGCCCGAAGTTCACCCGGATCTGTGCTGTGAACGAATAAGCTTAAGCAGCCCATCAACAGTAGGTTGAATTTCAACCGAATCAGATCCAATTTAATAATAGGCAGGGTTGTGTCGTGATCCCACCAGCTCAGGCAAGTGTGAATGGCTTCTAGAAATGTTCTGGTTTAAGGACGCTATTCCGTTCTGTTCTGTTTTTAAGTTCGTTTGTCATGCATTTTTAAGTTAAAATTTCCATCATATTAAACATATAATTCAAGCTTAAGTTAAATATTTTAAATGAAACCTTTAATGGAGTTGATTGGGACAAATTCAGGATACATTTCTCATAAGGCTATTTTGGCTGCCAGAGATTGTTCCAATTTCTGTCAAAAAAAAAATGGAAAACATTCTACTCGTTGTAGCCTCAAAAACAGCTTCGTGTGATTTAGGTTTTACAACATACTTTCAAAAACAATGTTCAACTGGTGAAAATGTAGTTGAAAGTTTATTTCAGAAGATTGTGAACTCTAGCTTTCGTTGTAATTCCAATGAAAAAATTATTGTGGTTGTTTTTGCCTCTAAATGTATGCATCATCATTAAAATATCGTCAAATGGGACATCATGCAACAGCAGGGTTAGATGCAACATTTTTATGCCATAACTTTTATTCAATTTTTATTTTAATATGAAATAATAAAGTTGTCATTTAATGAAAACATTGAAAACTTTCAAAACCGAGCAATAGTTGTGCAAATTTCAACACTTTTCGGTGCCGTAAAAAACTTCACCCAGTATGAGGAATTGACTTATTCACCTACAAACTATTGCTGTTATTTTCCTATACCAACACTGTAAGTGTCATGGTCGTAGGAACCGGGGGTGTTTTGGGGGTTAAGCTCGCCCCCCATGAGGGTCCAAAAAGGCAAGCGAGGTACTCTACTCTACAAAAGGGTTACCATACGTACTCTTTTAAGAGTACATGTACTCTTTTTCGATAGAGAAATGAGCGTACTCTTCATTCTGTAAAATTGTACGGAATGTATTCTTTTTTTTTTAATGAGAGTAATTTCATCAAAATTATGAACTTATTTGTTACAGTATCTATATGATATGTGTTCACCACATCTTATTCAAGAAATACGAAAGAAATTTGAAAGTAATTTACGGTGAGCGCAAAAAGCACCTTTGAGTATGCAATAAATTCCCGGACAGTTATCAAAGAGCACAAAAAGAGAAAAAAAGTGAAAAATTAATACATGAAAAATTATTTTTTATTAGGTCACATCAGTGGTGTTCAATTCAAATTTTACAATTCAAAAAATGTAAGCATGCGTATTTCGATGAAGCAAGCTCAAGAATTATAAGTTTTGTAAAAAAAAAAGTTTATTGGTTTGGATTTTGCTTACATTTTATATAAATCCGGGCATTTTTTTTCGATAGGCAACCGGGCCGGACCGAGATTTTTCTTTTTCTTTTTTTTTCCTTGAAAAAGCATGCCATTTGGAATGCTTAGTCATACCTATCACCTATCAAATTAGCAGAATTTGAACGACTTCAAAAACTCTTTTTTTTATTTTTTAAAGTTTTACTTACTTTTTAGTCATTTTTTTTATTGTACTCTTTTAAGCTTTGTGGGATTTGGTAGCCCTACTCTCCATTCAAAATTTGAAATTCAAAATCAAATTATTATAATAGAGTAAGGTTGTTCAAGAATAACAGTCTAGACTAAAAACTTATGCCAAAACCTTAAAAACCCATCCCAAGTTAAAAATTCTGCTACAGTTTTTCAAAATTTTCTTACTGGTTCATTGAAACTCAGGTTTGGATATAAAATTATAAATATAATTAAACCCAATTTGGAGGTTCTGGTTCCATATTCTCATAAGCAACGATGTATTTCTATTTTCGTATTTCAGATTCTGTATCCAGTTTAGGATTCTTGTTGAAATTAGAAAAGAAAAGCTGCTTTGAAAACCTGGTTCAATTTGGTTTATCATTTCATATCAAATTTGAATCATATTTTTAGAAAATCTTATGCATTTTCAATATTTTGATAATAGTTTCCGAATTGTAAAATCAGAATAGTTTAGTTTTTTATTCGAGTTCGAAGATTTTAAGATTTAATTTTTTGAAAAAAAAAAAACTATAGGGGAGAGTGGGGATACTTGATCCCCTTTTCTTGTTTTCACCATATCTTTTTGGAAAAATTTAGCAACTCGCCGTCTTTGACATTTTCTGACAGCTTGTAACATCAAGTTTCTATGCTCCAAAAATTAGAACGATACTTGAACCCGTTGATGAACTAGAAGCATTTTCGTGGGAGTAATAAAATTGTGATTTTTCTGAAGTTAGGGGAGACTCGATCCCCTATTGAAGGAGACTTGATCTTTTATTCAGGAAGCCCTAATCCTTGTATAAAAATCAAACAAAACCCCAAGATAGAATGTTAATTGACTATTTTGGTCATGTTTGTTCTTATTTCACAATTTATAGCAGACATAAGAAGAAAATTCTATAACTTTGACTCAACGCTAATAACTTTGCATACTTAAAGGCGCTATTTTTTTATAATTAAGAGAAAATTAATTATTTTTGCTCTTTACTTCAAAAAATTGTTTGATAAATATTAGTTTTTGGATAAATATTAGTAATTTCGTAATCAGCAATCAGAACGATCAATTCAGAAGAAGAATATGCCGTTTGGAAGGGGGATCAATTGTACCCAACTCTAGGGGATCAATTGTACCCATAATCAACATTTTAGAAAACTTTTTCTGAAAAAAAGTTGAAAGTTTTCCGTTGCTTTGAAATATGGTATTATGAAGTTCATTTTACGCTCAAACGATTGATACATTGGAACAAATATTTTTTTCATTATTTTACCATGTAAGAAACATTTTAAAGTGATGAAAAAAGATCTTCAAGTTACATTTTGTGAAATTTTTCAAACAAAGTTCAATTACTCAAACAATTATTTTGTTAAAAAATTTTAAACTGCAGACATTGTTATTTTGCTCATTTTGGCACATTTTTCTAGAACATTTGATCTTTGTAAGACATTCCAGTTTCGGGATATAGCTAAGGAATCAAGTATCCCCAGGGATCAAGTATCCTCATTCTCCCCTACATTTAAAGCTTCGAAAAGGCGATCCATAATAGAAAACTCAGATTCAGATTCTTTATTGAATTTTTATTTTTTTTTAATTCAGAATGAGAACACAGATTTGAAAATCAATAATTGAAATAATGAAATAAGATTAAACCAAAATGAGGGCTCTTAAACTTGGTTCATAAAATCCTGATCTGTAATAAAGATTCGGAAATCGTTTTTTTGTACATTTCAGAAATCGTATGGAAATTTTATTTTTCCTCAAAATCATTTGAAACAGGTGAGTTGTTTATGAGTACGTAAAGAAAAAAAATTAAAAAAAAACTATTTTCACTTTGTTCAAACATTAATTGTTGCAAATTTGTTACTTCATGAAACGAAGGGTTAAATTCAGGTTCAGAATTCCAACTTTCACATTTCAATCAAAACTAGGTTGTACCCACAATTCAAATGAAAATCACAAATATAAAGTAGAATTTAAATCAATTTTCTGAATTTTGTTTTATGGGAAAAACTCAAATTTTATTTTGAAAAATCATTCACAATTTTATTTTATTATGGAATTGATTCTTTATGGAACATGGTTTTTTATTCTAGTTCGAAGTTCTTAAACTTAATTTTTAGACAAAATTTTAACATTTGAAGCTTCTAAATGGCGATCCAAAATGCAAAACTCAAATTCAGATTCATTTTTGAAAATTCATGTATTAAATGAGATTCACAATACAGATTGAAAATCAATATTTTGAATAATGAATTTAAATTAAACCAAAACTAAAGAATTTAACTATAAGATCCATGAAAGAGGGCTCTAAAACTTGGTTCATGAAATTCTGATCTGGAATTAAGAATCGGAAATAGTGTTTTTTTTACATTTCAGAAATCGTATGAAAATTCGGAAACAGATTCATAGTTCAATTTTTAAATTCAGGTTCAAAATTCCAGATTTCAAATTTCCGATCACTAAAATCACTAAATCAAATTAGTTTGTACACTAAATTCTACAGAAAATCACAAATATTGAGTAGAATTTGAATAATATTTCTAAATTTTGTTTTATGGGTAAGCCTCAAATTTTATTTTAAAAAATATTCCACAGTTTTTTAATTTTGGAATTAATTCTCGACCTTCACCTTAAAATAAGTACAAAATTCTATATTTTCTCGGTGTATTGTTAAACATTTTAATATTGCAGTTTTTTGGCTTTGGATTTTTAACCAAATCTCAAACTATAATCATAAATTTAGTTAAAGTTTGCATCAAGCCTATTTTTCTGATTTTTTTTTATCTCGTACTTTTTTATTTGAATTTGATTAATTTTCATCATAGGTTAAAATCATTGATTTTTCGAAAGAATTTGAAAGATTGAGCATGTTTGATTTGAGTACAGATTTTTTTTAATTAAAATTTAAGGCTCTCCTAAAAAACTTATTGTATGCTCCAATCAAATCAGTTTTATCTACCAGACTCATAGAAAAACTTAAAGATTTTAACCTTCGATAAAAGTAAATTCCATATTTTGTGACTGAAGGCTTCATTATAAATTGAGATTCAGAACCAATTTTTTCAAGCTACGATTTCATACGAAAACTATTAATGTTGAAGTACTTAAATATGAATAATTATATAGTTACAAGTCTAATTTGTTCTAATTTTTTTTATTTGTGCATTGTTGGGCAAAAATCACAGATAAAAACCTGTCACCAAAACCCCCTCATGGGTCGGTTCTTCCTACGGCTCTGGTTGGTGTAGATATATTTTTGGGACAGTCACCAAATTTCTTTAAAAAGGTAAATATTTTTATAATTCAGTTACCAGTCTAGGCTAAACTTGGGTTACCATATCCTGCAACGCCAAAAAGAGTACATTGAGAAATATTCTCAAAACTGTAAAGTCATACGTCATTTATTCAAAACCATGATGTTTTAGGTCACTTAAGTTGATAAAAAACATTGCATTTAAAAAAACAGTTTTTGGAGGCGTATTTTTTCACTTTTTAAAAACATTATTTCTGATTCGTTCGCTTTTGATTTGTGTACTATGCTTTTAAGTAAGTTGTTTCTATGCGTATCTCCTACCATCCATTGCATACTCAAAGGCGCTAATTTTGAACGAAAATTGCAGATTGAAATCAGGAATATACTCGTTATTCCTTCCATAAGAAGCCATCCTTCGAAACATTTGACTAAAGAAGCTCAACTGAAGTGCAATAAATGAATAAAAAGTTAGATTTTTTGTATTTATAAGAATTTAATCTTCATGTATCGGAAAATTCTGTATTCTGTTTCTAAGATATTTTTACATTGTGACCAAAACTTTCAGAATAAACAAAAAATCAGTTGATGGAATGTGTTCTAACTTGTCAAAACAAATCGAAGGTCGATTTAATTTTCGAAATTTGGCAATTGATAAGGTCTGGAGCATCATTTTTGTATATTATGTGACTATTATGCGAGCATATTCGAAACGATTTACAAATCTACTCGCATAACAGTCCCATACAAAATATGTTTTGCTCACCAAGCAACTTTCTAAGACTTACATTTGATCATTTCTGAACTTCTGAATGCAGTTTAAAAAAATTGGAACATACTTGTGAGAAAATATCATGAATTCCACATTGTAAGTTGAATCTTCTTATGATTTTTAGTTGTTTCTGATAGTTCCTCTCACAGAAAGGCATTCCTTCCTTTATTTTAATCAATTGAGTTGAATATTTTTCAAATGACTTAAAGCGATAAATTAGAGATTATTTCACCGAAAAAAAATATACCTAGTAAGGTAACTACATCTGTGGAATTTCACATATGGGATTGTTATGCGGGTGTATTTCATATGAAGCAGTCACGAGCAAGGTTGCCGAAATCACAGAAAAATCTGTAATTTCACAGAATTTTAAGCAAATTTTCATCACAGAATCTGTGTCACAGAACACAGAATTTCGAAAAGTTCCCAGATTTCACAGATCTTTTTATTTTTTAATGGATTTCCGAAATTATAATATTTTATAAAAAGTTGGGATTTTTTACTTTGAATTTAAACAGTATAATAAGATTGATTATTTTTATTGATTTTACCTAACATAAATGTGAAAAAGATCCAATTTATCATGAATTTTCAATTAAATTAAAGGAAATAAAATCATAGAAAACCATCACAGAATTTTTGGGTAAAATCACAGAAAGTCAGAATTTTTTTTCTTTTTTTTTTAAGGCAACCTTGATCACGATTTGATTTTTTTTCGTAATTTCTAGAACTAAATCTCTTTTTTTATTGTATTATATTGAAATCTAATGTTCAAAATGACAAACTGTCATGTTCGATGAAAAAAAGACGAGAATTAGTAAAAAGCATCAAAACTCATATCAAAGATTCACCTTTCAAAACTCATTTCCATGAGCTGAAATATGGTTGCTTAGCATCAGTTGTTTGTGGATTTAAAACTTTCAGCCATACTAACAATAATTTTTACGATTTTACATGATAATTTTTTTGTAGAATTTTTTACCCCTGAATGTATGCAGCAACCTTACGATTTTCCTATAAAACCGTTTTTGTCAAATTTAATTCGAATTAAACAAAAATTACAGCAATTGGTGCTTTTTGCGTTAGGATATCACAAATTTATCAAAAACTGTATATTTTCAAACGTTTTCATTTGATTTTTCATTAAAAACAAAGATTGTTGCAACTTCTACTTTTACCTTAGTAGGGTGAACATCGCATGTTTTTGTCAATTTAAAAATAAATGGTGAAATCAATAATTTTCCTGACTATGTCAATTTGATCAATCCCATCAATCTTAAAACTTTTGATGAAGTTTTTAGGACCTATGAAGTTGAAAAGCGTTGCACGATGTCCCAGTTGACGTTACTATTTTTTGAAAATAAGTCTCTTTGGTTGAAGGAAAACAAATCAAATCATGGGTTTGAAGAAGTGAGTGAAAAATTGGATAAATCAGTACCGTCAGATTCGTACTGTTCAACAGTATGGTTGAACACCTGAACTCCCTTAAGCTTCCAGAAACTAAAACCACGATGACGTAAGCCAGGGTCATCTTCCGGGCATTGAGCCGAGAAAAAGTGGGAACGAATGAAGCCCACTTTACGAGCACCTCACCAGGCTGTTTTGCTCTTTTGGGGCAGCAGCTCATTATTGGATTCTCGATCCGTTTTTTTATGAACCTTGGTCAGTTGCGGTCGAAACTGGTTCTCATCGGCGGCCGACCTGACCAGAGCACTGATCCCAATGTTTTCGGGAATAAATCAATCTAATGAGAGCGATTAAGGGATCGGGCTTAGACGAAAAGCGTTTTAACGGCTTCTTGAAACAAATTAATTTTTTATTGGTGTTTTAGCTGGCTTTTGGCTTTTTCTTTCTGGGGTCTTCTCTGTCCGTGTTTGTGTTCGACTTTAGGGATCGATCGAGTAGATCAATACTATCGTTCTTTAAATTGTTGTTTCGAGAAAAAAGATTTTCTAAACTATTTCATTATTGTCGCCTTTTTTGTTTCTTAGGAATAGTTCAGCAGTTGGAAGCTGCAAGAACTGGGACAGGTCCCTTCACTCCTCTGGAAGCGGTGCTGTTACGGATCGTAAAAATCGAATAAACGCTATTTTACGACCCTTTACCCCCGAAGAAATATAAAAAAAAATCTTCAGGCTCCGGGAAAGTTGATGACGGCCACCACCGTTTCCAGAAAACGGTAGGCTTTCGGTGGAAATTTTCGTTTCTAATTAATTCAAATCCACTGCTCTGGTAGGTATTCAATAATGTTGTGACTACACGCTTCTCTGGAAGCAAAATTGCCCCGCGCGCGAACGATATATTAATTTATGGTCGCCGGGAAGCCCAAACGGTGGCCAAGCTCCTCGGAATCGTAAGCGCCTGTCCCGGGAGACAAGACAAAACAGACAGCCGTTACAAGGCCATAAAAATTAAACTGAAAAGCTGCTGACTACCAGCAGCGGTTGATTGCCCGTTGGATCCCGAATGCACCAACAACTATCAGGTCGTGAAATCCACACCACCCTGGACCGGCTGGATTGAAAATGGCTAAACTAGCGGCCGGTGGTCAGTGACAAGACCCGGTAAAGCACCCACCAGAGACAGGAGAGGTACGCATCGAGGGACACATTTTTCTTGTCACTCCGGCGAACTTATCTGCAAGTTTATATCTGTGGGTTGCGAATTTCTAGCTTCCATCCCGTGATGTGCTCTTTCGAATGTGTCGTTTGGGTAGCTATTGATCGCTCGTTGACTAGATCGTTCCTGATCCCGGGATTCCCGGTGGAAGGAGTGTCATTGGTTTGTGGGGATGCCTCATTAGCTCCCGGGAAAGGGTTCCTCTGGGCTGGCGTCAGTTGGATTTGTCGTGTGGTGATAATATTGCACTTAATTGGTCACCTTTTTGCGACCAACTCTCCCTCGGGCGTGTGTGTCTTCAACTACCCTGGACACGCATTAACGCGATTCAGGCGCAGAATTGTGAGGGAGTGGTTTGGCGTAAAAGGGCTCTCTCTGATTAGGCGTTACAAAGGAATGTTTTCGCTTGATACGATCGCGATCATTCAACTGGACATCTGTCGACTTAGAACCAATCCCACAGTTCAGGCTGGACGGAGGAGAGTTAACCGGGTTTCAAGTACTGGCAGCAGCTGCCGATCGGGAGAAAATCTTGAACATCATTGTGCTCTTCAGATCCGATAAGTGTTCTGGAAACCCTTCACAAGCTCAATGGCTTCTGCTGCTTCGCGGACGACCTGAAGATGGATCTTCACACCTCAAAAGCTGAACAACGCCTTGCGGTCGTCTTTTGGTGTTATTGAAATCGGTTGCACTTTGCTCTGTTTTTTCTTAGATTATTCCGGAACATCCGATCGCTAGCTTGACGTGATTTACCAAGCAAACGTCGTCGATTGAAATTTACCTACCAGAACTGTACTTGCGTCGCTCTAAAAGGTGCGATCTCTTGGCATCGCGTGCGCGCCCGGTTGTAAAATTGTGCAAAATAAATTACAGAAATTGAAGGTTTAGAGCCAAGATGTGTACAAACGACGTTTGACGATGATGCCCGCGCCACCGCGAGATCAAACAAACGAGATTATGTGTACCCGGGCCGGAGTGTTTGCGCATGGAGATCTGCGCGCGCGCGTCTCTATTGCGCAGTGCGTTGCAAAAACATTAGGCAGACAGAAGTCGAAATGAAAATCGATGTCATTTCAATTGCCATTTGCGGTTCGAAGCCGAAACTTGCGCAATTCCCCCCGCGCACCTTTTCGGTCTCAAACCAGCTTTCAATAATTCAAAAATTAATAAATACGAATCCGGCACGATCCGCGGCCAATTGTAACTCGGTCAACCAGACACGGCCAAGGTCGCGCAGGACCACAGACGTCGATCCAGGGTCTTCCCCGGGCGATTGAGACCGCGCTCTCATTGAAATTCACCATCAACGTCCACCCGCAGCTGGCTTCCACCTTCAACCCGTGATACACTTTTTTTTGTTTTGTTTTGTTTCGTTCCATTTTTTCCTCGGTCCTCGGTCAAATCGCGCAGAGGGTAGACTATTTCGGGCGTAACGACTTGTCGTGGTCGCCATCGACAACGAGACGAGCAAATACGACCGAAAAACCACCCGGTAATCGTTAACATAAATTAAAGACCATCTTCTTCGTTCCGGATCGGACTAGGGGTGTCCCGGAACGTGGTGGTTCGCGGAAAACAACCGAATCAAAACAACAACAAAAATCTGTTGGTACATATCTTGTAAGAAGCAAGAAGCAAGTTTGTAAGACAGATTTTTTTTCAGTGGCAGCTTAGTTCCTACTATAGTCTGGGGGAGCGCAATGATTTTTCGGGGGCACTTTTTGCTCAGTTGTTTTTTCGGTGTTCTGAATCACCAAAATTACGGTAATAAGTTCAAGGCCAATCGTTCGTGCGGTAGTTTAAACTCAAGTTTTGCTGGATTTCGCGCCGAGGAATGGAAACAAGTTGATGATGTTCCTACCGTATTAAATTGAAACTGGTGGGGTTGATGTTGCGGGTGGCTCCACACATAAGTACACAATGGTTGATCTGATCTTGAAAATCGCAAGTCGTTCTCCGGGCGTCCGAGCAGAGCGTTTTGTTTCTGGGTTGTTTTTGTGTTTTTTTTATTCCACTCTACTTCGAATGCACTGCTCCAGACTCGTTCGTCCATTGAGATGCACTGGCGATGATGACGACGGCGGCGATACGGAAATATTTTCGTCACGGCGCGATTCGAGACGCCTGTGAGTTATGGCAAAGGTCATGACGAGTGGGAAAATTGTGGGGCTGTTTTTTTTTTTGCCTTATTTGGGTTCACCAGTGGTCATCGGAAGCGTGCTGATCAGCTAAAAATGTTTTGATTGGGCAGATTTGCTTCATAATCACAGCAAATTGGAATGATTAGTGTTGGATTTTTTTAAACGAAAATCTGCCGGTTTTGTTGCAGTTTTGTAACTGCGATGATAACTCATTTTTCGGATAAAAATCCAGGCATCCAACGATAAGATAATTCCTAAAAACCCTGATTCTATGTTTTTGCCTTTCTTACAGAAAGTTTGAGGCTATCATATATTAAGGGTTCAAGACCCCACTTTAACCTCAATCGACTCAGCTCGACGAGTTACGAAGATGTCAGTGGATTTGTAAGTTCAAATAGAAATGAGTTTACCACCCTTTCTCCTATTCTGGGCTTTACCATTTTGATGAGTGCGCGGGTCCTACTGTTAAAACAAAAATAAAATTCAAAATTGTTTAATATTATTCTACTCCAAAGTATGTTGGCACCAAAAAAGGTTGCCATACGCTCAGCAATCGCTAAATCAATTACGGAGGCGAACGAAAATTTGACAAAAAGCTCATCAAACGAGCAGAGATTCGACTTCACGCCCTCTAACATGTGAGTGCAGGATGCTAATTGATCGATCACTAGTGAGTGTCGAAAAGTGTGGCTCTCAAACTGAAACAGTTGGAAACATTCCGATGGATAAACTTATTTGCTCCGTTCTGAAGTTTTAGCCGATTTGCCGTTTGTCGGTTTTGCCACAGAAACATTGTTTTAATATTTTCTAAGCTCTTTTTTTCATTTCTCCTTTTTCCTAGCTTTTCAGTACAGCAAATGGCGGCTTTTCGCAAGTTAACCGTAACAGCAGCTTTAAGAAAGGACAAAACTGATTAGAAGATTTTTTGAACCTTATTTTTCTAATCGTTCTGAAGTGTAATTTAAGACAGAAATTCAGATTAAGAAAATGTTCCAAATCAGATCAAGATTCAGAATTCAGATTTATAATTCAGTTTCAGAATTTAGATCTGACTTTTTTATCCACTAAACTTTACCGAAACTCCTGAAGGTAGGCTCTTTTTACATCCAACAACTTCGTGCCGCGTTCTTCGGACAGACTTACTTACTTTAAGTAAATAAAAAAGCCTGTCCGAAGAACGCGGTGACATGAAGAAAATAAGTAAGTTTGTCCGAAAAACGCGGCACCGGCACGATGTTCTTGGACGAATTAATGAGCCTACCTTCAGGAGTTAAAATGGGTTACTAATGTATTAGCAAGAATACGCTGGAATACGATGGAATTCATGAGTGATATTTTTTATTATGACTTCTACAGCTGAATTACTATACCGACTGAGGGTTCAATTTTAAAAAATTAAATTTTTTGAAGGGTTTGAATTCAGAGTAGGGGAGAATGAGGATACTTGATCCCTGGGGATACTTGATTCCTTAGCTATATCTCGAAACTGGAGTGTCTTACAAAGATCAAATGTTCTAGAAAAATGTGCCGAAATGAACAAAATAACAATGCTTGTAGTTTGAAAAATTTTAACAAAATAATTGTTTGAGTAATTGAACTTTGTTTGAAAAATTTCACAAAATGTAACTTGAAGATCTTTTTTCATCACTTTAGAATGTTCCTTACATGGGAAAGTTATGAAAAAAATATTTGTTCCAATGTATCAATCGTTCAAGCGTAACAAGAACTTCATAATGCCATATTTTCAAAGTAATGGAAAACTTCCAACTTTTTTCAAAAATAGTTTTCTAAAATGTTGATTATGGGTACAATTGATCCCCTAGAGTTGGGTACAATTGATCCTCCTTCCGAACGGCATATTCTTCTTCTGAATTGATCGTTATGATTGCTGATTACGAAATGACTAATATTTATCCAAAAACTAATATTTATCAAACAATTGTCTGAAGAAAAGAGCAAAAATAATTATTTTCTCTTAATTATAAAAAATAGCGCCTTTAACTATGTAATGTTATTAGCGTTGAGACAAAGTTACAAGGATTAGGGCTTCCTGAATAAAAGATCAAGTCTCCTTCAATAGGGAATCAAGTCTCCCCTAACTTCAGAAAAATCACAATTTTTTTACTCCCACGAAAATGCTTCTAGCTTATCAACGGGTTCAAGTATCGTTCTAATTTTTGGAGCATAGACACTTGAAGTTATAAGCTGTCAGAAAATGTCAAAGACGGCGAGTTGCTAAATTCTTCCAAAAAGATATGGTGAAAATAAGAAAACAAAATCGGATTCAGAACTGAGACTTCAGACTAAAATTTAAATTCAGAAATCAATTTTGGGATTCAGATTCAGCTTCAACTTCAGATGAATGTTGGTAA
Organism: Uranotaenia lowii; assembly: GCF_029784155.1. Classification (NCBI taxonomy): domain Eukaryota; kingdom Metazoa; phylum Arthropoda; class Insecta; order Diptera; family Culicidae; genus Uranotaenia; species Uranotaenia lowii. Next base: position 309,070,924 of record NC_073692.1, on the reverse strand, counting down.
ATTCAAAATATAAATGCTGAGTATTTTGGCAAAAATGATGCAGATTCAGATTTTACATTTAGTATTTAAGTTTAGTTTTAGAATTTCTGTTCGAAATTCAGATCAAAATTCCACTACAGATTCACATTCCAATGTCATTCAGAACCCACATTCAGATTGAAAAGTCGTGTTAACAACAATAATTCTAAATTTAGATTCAGAATTAAGATTTAGAAAATGTCTTTACCCTCTAAAACAAACCCCACCTGTAGACTCCTCGCAAAACCGTCATAAAACTCACGTGAAAAAAACAAAAAAAAACGGCAAATGTGTTCTCAGTTTACTTTACGTATGACTTAAGTTTTTTTTTTTTTTTTTGTTTCGATTATAGTCGTTTTACCATCTTTATGGCATTCGCGACTTTATCAACGTTGCAGTTGGCGGATCGTTATTGAAAAACTTATCCGGTACAACTGTGTTCGATATTTACTCTTGGGCTCGAACTCGCGGACATCGGCTCAGGAGACAACAGACTTGCCAACTGAGCTATATCACAAGCCATTAATATGACTTAAGTTATTTACAAAACAATCTATCAAAAACTTTATAAAAGCATATCTATGAAGCAGTTTTAATATGTTTAAAAATTTTGAAAACAAAAATGGCGCAGCCGGAAAAGTACCAAAAATTAAATTCTTCAGCCCCTTTGGTTATGCAATTTAGGAAAAGTTCAACATTTTTCTTCAGATTTAAATTTGTTTCTCCTTTCCACTGTATGCTTAGTGTTTTAGGTTGTTTTCGGCGGTTTCAGTCTAGTTTTTAGTTTTGCTTAGCGATACAGTTTTTCTTCGGAAAAAAGTTGTTTGTTATCATACAATTTAACTTCTGTGAATTTTTCAGCAAAAAAAAAGGTTGGAGAGAGTTTAAAACAAAAATTTATAATTCAAATTCAGGACCCAGATTATTTTTTGTAAATTGATTTTCAGCATATCGGTGAAAGTGTATATCCTTGGAGAAAGAATATCAGAAATGAAAATTGATAGAGATTGATTGAAAAGTTAGGAGTAAATTTACAGATGTTGAAAAAAGCGAAAGAGAATTCCATCTTTATCAATTTTTATTTCTAATATTCTTTCTCCAAGAACATACACTTTCACCGATATGCCGAAAATCAATTTCCAAAAAATCAATTAATGGTGGTCAACTTATCTTAAAGAACTAAGATTAAGAATTGAGATTTATAATTCCGTAGTTCTAATACATTTTGAGATACAGATTCGGAATTCAGATTCATAGGTGAAATTCAGAACTGACCATTCTTTTCAGAATTCAAATTAATAAATTAAGTCCACCACGAGCGCGCTGGAAGCAAAGCCAAACTAGGCGTCGATAAAGAATAAATTTAGATTTTGAACTACCTTTTAGATTGAAGTTTCGAAATTCAGGTTTAAAGTTCAGATTCAGATTTTTTGCGGATCTATTTCATTTAATGACTTCTTCAGCTGAGCTTCTATTTAAACTAAGGTTGTCAGAATTTTTTCAGCACGTATGCGGGCCAGACAAGTCCAAAATATTTTTTCCAAAGACCTAGCAAAATCCGGGCACTTGATTTCAAAATTGTTGACCAAAAGTTCGGGCAATACCCGTGCAAATTTTTTCAAAACCAAGGAAAAACAATCAACAAAAATCAAAAAAAGAAATCAAATTCAATTAGCACTTTTTAAATCGTATTTTAGGCTTTTTGTTTTTTGTTTGTTTGGGAAAATAAAGTGAATAAATCTGGGCAAAAGCTGAGTTTTTTTTAAATTAAACCGGGCCGGAACGAACTTTTGTAAAAATTAGTATTAGATTAGATTAGTATTAGAACTTTTGTAAAAATTAGTATTCGGACATCCAATTATAAATTCAGATTAGATGTGAGATTCAGGCTAAGTTTAGCTAGACTTTTAGTTTAGATTTTAAATTTCTGTTTGGAAATCAGATCAGGAATCACACTCAAAACCCAGATACAGATTTGAAATTCAGATTGAGTCATATTTAGTAGAAAAAAAATCATGAGTTCAGATTCAGAAGTAGAATATAGCTATTATTAACCCTCTAAAACCCAATCCCAAATGCAGGTTCAGCTTCAAATTAAGGAGACAGATTTATAATACAAATATAGAACTTATGTTCAAAATTAAAATCAAGAATTCTCATTCAAAATTAGAATTGTGAAATCAGATTAAGATTTCAGATTCAGATTTCATAATCAGCTTAATGAGTTTCTAATCATATCACTATCTTCTTATTCTGAACCATTTTTTTGGATAGGTTAGCTCTTAAAAGGTAAAAATCAATCAACACCACTCGTACAGGCGAAAAAAATCATTGCATAGCTTAAGGCGCTTAAGAAATTGGATTCTCAAAATCCAGGATTTCGTATTCCAGTTTCAAGTTGATTTACCAGGTTTGAAACGATTAAGTAAACGATTTCTTGGGCTTGAGTTGTGTATAACATTTTTTTTTCCTAAACTAAATACAACTTCCAGATAAAAAGTTGCAACATCGCCGCAACTTTGTTTCCCAAGACTGTATCCTAAGAAGCAGCTAGTCTCTAGCTAGTGCCGTGCAATGCAAAGTTGTTAGGGCTCGTGGGGGTGTCACCCGGGCGTAAAAAACTAGTCCGATTCGTCACAGCTGATTTGAATCGCGAGCCAAGCCGTGTTTCCCAACCGATTGATCGATTAATAAGCGCATGAGTAAGTCAGAAGACAAACAGCGTTGGCGCGCGTTCACGTTAATCTGTCTATGCGCGCAGTTCCTCCTTCTCAACCCCGGGACCAAAACTCCGCGCGTAAATCATTAATTATGCAATTAACCTGCTATTGTTGAATGTAAATCGAAGCGGCGCGAACGAACGAAAGTGAAACATTGGCACTCCTCTTCTTAGTCAGTCAGTAAGTGAGTTAGTAAGTAGGAGATGGGCCCGGTAGCATCGTCGAAGAATGTGCCCCTTAATTAAATAATTGAGCCAATTTGAGCACGATCGTCACGCTTCGACAAACGCTCTCGAGAAAAAGATGCAGCACTAGTGAAAGAGGTGCCGCTAGCTTGACAAAAAACTATGGAAGTAAAGGCAGCTCGCAGAGGAACCTATTTACAACGGGGAACAACAAACGAAAGGAAAAAAAAAAGCAAATAGTTTAATCTAATTTAGCATCGATTGTCTACTTCGCGGCGCACGGTGATGAATCTGGTCGCCACCCATCCGGGTTTTGCGCAGATTCCTCGGTACCCCCATAAATCTAAGCCGCGGTGAACGCGGTGAGCAGTCAATAAACTCGATAAAATATTGATCCGAGAGCCGAACTCGTCAGCCAGCCCCGAAGCCTCTGAAGAATGGGAAAGTTAATCTAGTTCAATTTCGTGGGTACAATAGAGGCCCGGATCGTCTCCGGATCTCAGTCGCTGATTTACCGGGAGAACATTCATCATTCCATCTGGGCCGGGACTGTCGCCGGAGCTCTTAAATGCCAGCCATGACCACCGCGGCACCAGATTGAAGATACGCTACGGGATCGTTTTTGCTCTCCACGCGAATGGTATTGTTCGCTTCCTGACTGACAGGACCCTCCCCACGCGCAAGAAGGAACCCCGATTCGAAGTCAAATCTCCCGAGACATTCCGCCGCTTGGCGGCGGCGGAGGAGCGTGGCTGACGCAAATAAATCTTTTTACATCATTTCTGCGAGATCTGCAGCAGGTAATTGTGCTCAGCTGCTCAACTAGTCTAGTGAGTCGCAGGTTCCAACTCATTGGAAGTGGATTCAATTGTTCCTTTTTTGCCGGAATTGGTGAGGCGCGAGCGCGTACCCTACGCCTAGGCGTTTTCGCGCGCCCGGTCCGGATCCAATTGATGCTTTTTGACCATTGGTGTTAATCGCACGCGGTGATTAGCGGCGTGAAAGAGTGGGAAAAAAACACCGGTGTCAAGCCCCACCGGCAATTATCCTCTTCGGGAAAAATCTACTTTAACCGACTGTGACCGAACTAGGAAGAAGGCATCTTCTACTTAGAGATTCCATTAGTAGGGTCCCCATCACTGACTGTTTACCCACTTCCTCTTCCCTGCAAGCTTAGCCGTTCTAATCTAAATAAATTGAAGTGTAATGGATTTCAAACAAAGAGACAAGTGCTGCTGCATTCAGTCAGCAACACACCGGCATTAGTGGGAGATGCATTAGGGACAAACAATCTGCCACGGCCACGACGACTTAGAAGTGTGTCTATTTACTCGTCGTGAAGCTAGACGTTTCGACCCATTAATGCGGCCCATCTCAGAAGGGTTATCCCTTACCTACTCATGAAAGCGTTTGTTTTTAGCACATCGCTTGGAACGCAGGCCTCGAAAAGTTGCGACCCGGTTGATTTTTCCTATAAGGTTCCGACCAATGACGTAAGTATGGTTTTCAGTTCGAATAGTTCTTCCCTAAGCTGATTCGAACTCAATTTTCTTCTGGTGATTTTAATATTTTTCTCTCGAATCACAACCAGAATGGTGATCAACAACAAATATTGAAAGCAATCAAAAATTCTGTTTAAAAGTTGGTCCCAATTTGCTAAACTAAAGGCTGTAACCCAAGGCATTGACATTTGATGCTTGGTTATGTATATCGCCTTAAGGTATACAATCCCAATCAGAAGTGGAGGATTTTTTTCGTCACACTTGATCATTTTTGACAAAAGCTTTAAAACATCTCGAAATGTTTAAGAAAATTCAAAATTATAAAAAGTTCCTCCTCACTTCCATCTGTACCGTTGAGCCGTCAACACGTACGCCGGAGCATCGTATCGTTGCTGTGTACCTGCAGGAACATTTTACATTATTTATTTTTTCCTTACCTGTATTTCAATCAGCACTTTTCAGTGCTAAAATTATTTTCATTTTCTTTTATTCATATTTTCTCTTTTCTTTCCAGCATGGGGAAGTCTTCGGCCGGCTCAAGGGCCGGAAGAAAACGGATTGCTGAACCTAATCCAGGGCCATCTGCCAAAAAAGTTGAAATTTCCAATTCATTCGATGTCCTTCATAACATCGGTGATGAGGAAATATTCATATTTAATTCTGATAAGAGTACTAAGAAACCTTCTTCTTCTTCTTATACTCTTAAAAACGAAAAGATTCCACCAATAACGGTCACGATTCCTGACTTCAATGCCTTTCGAAAAGAAATCGTCACTTCCGTCAAGGATGTGAAGATTTCTTTTCAGATCGGTCGAAGGGGAACTGCTCGTATATTGGCGGAATCTTTTAATGATTTTCAAAAGGTTTTAAATTATTTGAATAATAAAAAACACCAATTTTTTACGTACGACACTAGAAGTGATCGTCCATTTAAAGTTGTACTTCGTGGTCTCACTGGCGATCAGACACCGGATGAGATCACAGCTGAATTAAATTCTTTGTTAGGTTTTTCTCCAATTCAAGTAATTCAAATGAGGAAAAGAACCAACACGAATAATATCAGTAGTGTTGGTTTTGCTCCTGAACTTTATTTGATCCATTTTAAAAAGGATCAGGTTAATAATTTGCAAATTCTTGAAAAGGCTCGTCTTATGTTTCATTGTCGAGTCAAATTCGAACCTTTTCGTAAATCTTCTACCAATTTTCTTCAAAATATTACGCAATGTCGTCGTTGTCAAGCTTTTTGTCATGGCACTAAAAATTGTAGAATGAATGCCAGATGCATGTTTTGCGGCTCATTCGATCATGAAAAATCTAAATGCCTTTTTGGTGGTGATAAGCCAAAAACAGAATTTTTTAAGTGTGCAAATTGCGCAGGTAATCATTCCTCGAATTCGCTAGACTGTCCCATCAGGGCAAAAATTATTGCTTCTAGGAAAAATCCCAAAGTTTCCAGAAAAGTTTCTTCTCCTCCTTCCTCTTTTTCGTCTTCACACGTCGGGCCGGCAAACAACCTGCCTGTTCGCATTCAGCCTCGGTCTACATTGGAATCACGGCTGGGTAATACCCGAAGTGATTTTAATGTTACCTGGGCTGATTCTGCGCCCCAGACTCGTTGTTTATCGTTCTCAGAGGTGGTTGAAAATGGGTTTCCCTCTTCAGGTTTAACTAATAAAAATGGGAAAAAACCAAGTCTCAACGTTCATGCGAAGGCTTGGGAAAATCCCCGAAATTCAAATACTTTTTCTTCTCCTTCCTCTTCTGATTCTAACAATTTTGTTGATTTGGGTGAGATTACTGAGGAAAAATTAAAATTTTTGCATCAAAATTTAATGGAAATGATGCAACTTATGTTGAAAGCAAATTCAATGTTTGAAGCTTTCCAAACTTCTTTTAATTATGCTAACAAAATTATTATGACTTTACGATTCCCTAATGGATCCAAATAGATGTTTAAATATTATGAATTGGAATGCTAGATCTTTGCTGGCTAACCAAGATGAATTCTTTTTATTTTTGAAAACTCAAAACATACATATTACTGCCATCACTGAAACTTTTTTAAAGCCAGACAATAACTTGAAAAGCAATGCTTTCTTTAAAATTTTACGAAATGATCGACTTGATCGACAAGGTGGGGGTGTAGCTATTGTCATCAATAGTCGTCTCAAATTTAGACTTCTTCCTTCTTTCAATACAAAAGTCTTAGAAACAATTGGAATTGAATTAGAAACTTCTATGGGGAAAATTATAATTGTTGCCGCATATTTGCCTTTTCAATGTAGCGGTGAACAGAAAAATTTTTTGAAGGGAGATTTACAAAAACTCACCAGAAATAAATCTAAATTTTTTATTATTGGTGACTTTAATGCAAAACACCGATCTTGGAATAATATTTCATCAAATTCAAATGGGAATATTTTGTTTAATGACTGCTCTGCAGGTTATTATACTGTTGAATATCCTAATGGGCATACTTGTTTTTCTTCAATTAGAAATCCCTCCACAATTGATTTGGTTCTAACGGATTTAGGCGAGCATTGTAGTCAATTAGTTACTCATGCGGACCTCGATTCAGACCACCTTCCAGTAACATTTTCTTTATCCCAAAGTCCCATTGAAAACCCTTTAAAATCAACTTTTAATTTTCAAAAGGCTAACTGGGAGCGATATATGAATTTTATTGAACGTAATCTAGATGTAAACGTTCCATTGAATTCAATAGAAGATATTGATTTGGCTGTAGAAAATTTGACAACTTCAATAGTCAATGCTAGAGCCGCTTCAATACCTAAAGTTAAACATAAATTTAATCAACCTTTAATTGATGATGATCTTCAGTTTTTGATACGACTGAAAAACATTCGTCGACGCCAATTCCAACGAACTAGGGATCCTTATTTGAAATTAATTTATTGCGACCTTCAAAAAGAGATCAAACGTCGTTTAAATTTCATCCGTAATGAAAATTTTGCTAAAGCAGTAGAGGACATAAAACCCTACTCAAAGCCATTTTGGAAATTAACTAAAATTCTAAAAAAGCCCCAGAAGCCAATTCCTTCTTTGAAAGATGGGGATAAACTTCTTTTAACTAATTCAGAAAAAGCTCAAAAATTAGCCCAACAATTTGAGTCTGCTCATGATATTAATTTAAACGTTGTAAGTCCAATTGATGCTCAAATTTCCCTAGAATTTGATGATATTCTTTCTAAGCAAATTGTGTTTGAAAGTTCTTGTGAGACAAATATTGATGAACTTAAATTGATTTTCAAAAAATTTAAAAATATGAAAGCCCCGGGGGAAGATGGGATTTTCTATATTCTTATTAAAAAGTTGCCTGAAAGCACTTTAAATTTTTTAGTTAAAATCTTCAATAAATGTTTTCACTTGGCTTATTTTCCCAATAAATGGAAAAATGCCAAAGTAACTCCAATTTTGAAACCTGGAAAAAGTGCTTCAGAGCCTTCAAGTTATCGACCAATTAGTTTGCTTCCTTCTTTAAGTAAACTATTTGAGAGAGTTATTTTGAATAGAATGATGATTCACATTAATCAGAATTCTATTTTCCCTGATGAACAATTTGGTTTTCGTTATGGACATTCTACTACACATCAACTTTTGAGTGTAACTAATATGATTAACGCTAGCAAATCTGAGGGTTATTCAACTGGTGTTGCTCTTCTTGATATTGAAAAAGCTTTTGACAGTGTTTGGCACAAAGGTTTAGTAGCTAAATTAGCTCGATTTGATTTTCCTGTATATCTCACCAAAATTATTCAAAATTATTTGACTAGCCGAACTTTGCAAGTAAGCTATCAAAATTCATGCTCTGAAAGGATACCCATTAGAGCTGGTGTCCCTCAGGGTAGTATACTTGGGCCTATTTTATACAATATTTTTACTTCTGATCTTCCTGATGTCCCAGAAGGAAAAGGTAGAAGATTATTTGCTGACGATACTTTGCTTTCAGCCAAAGGTCGAAATTTACGGGTGGTACGCAGTAGATTGCAACAAAATTTAAATTCCTTTTTGAATTACTTGAAAATGTGGAAAATTTCTCCTAACGCTTCCAAAACTCAACTTATTTTATTTCCCCATAAGCCAAGAGCAAATTTTTTAAAACCTAATGAAAATCATTCCATAACTTTTAATGGGGTTTCTTTAGAATGGTCTGATCACGTGAAGTACTTGGGACTCACACTTGATCGGAATCTTACTTTTAAAAATCACATTGAAGATATTCAATCTAAGTGTAATAAATATACTAAATCTCTTTATTCTCTCATCAACAGGAAATCCAGGTTGTGTCTGCGAAACAAGATGTTAATCTACAAACAGGTATTCCGACCAGCGATAATGTATGCAGTTCCGATTTGGTCTAGCTGCTGCGCGACGAGGAAGAAAGCCATCCAGAGGATTCAGAACAAGGTTCTGAAAATGATTTTGCGGCTTCCACCTTGGCACAGCACCGAAGATCTTCATCGGATTGCGGGCATTGAATCGATCGAAGAGATGGCCAACAAAATCATCTCCAACTTCAGAGGCAAATCGATGCAGTCTTCCATCGCAGAGATTCGTTCTCTCTATAATTAGTTTTAATTTAGGATAGTTTTAGTTTTTAGTAGTAAGTTTAAAATATTTTTTGACATTACAGGATGTTCTCCTACATAAAAATACATGATTGCACTCAGCAAAATTAATTCAAATAAATAAATTATAGTGATTAAGAAACTATAGGGCTCTGAAAGTTCATTATTGAACCGAACACCTAATTTAATGTATTAATGTAATATAAATGTAATGATGAATTGGTACTAATAAAGATATATTTAAAAAAAAAAAAAAATAAAAAGTTCCTGCAGATTGCGTTTTACTTCGAACGCAATTTTTTCAAAGTTCTTTTTAACTTACTTCTGCATAGCTGTCAACTATTGGTATTTTTCAAATCAATCATCAATTGGAGCCGGATTTTTATCAGTTCAAATTTGACCTCGAATCCAGCGATCATGGGAGCTTTTGTCAAATATTAGCCTGAGTGACGAAGAAATACTCCACTTTTGATTGGGATTGCATACCTTAAGGCGATTTACATAACCAAGCATCAAATGTCAATGCCTTGGGTAACAGCCTTAAGTTTATAAAATTTATACATGAGATCTTTGGGCTGTTGTTTGTCAATAGTTTCAGCTCCGGTAAAAGGACGGCATGGCTGGAAAAGATTTCTAAGCTTAACTTTTCTGAAATGATGTGAAGTGCCCTCGTGGAGAGTAAAGAATCTCAACAGAGAAATATTCATCAACAGGATAGAGTAAAACAACACAATAATACAGCAAGAAGGTTTCCTAAATCTAGAAGCTTCTGCTGCTCTTTTCAAATAAGCAAACACTTAGTTTGGCGTTTGCTATACTCTGACCTGAATAACAGTTCATTCCAAAGTAGAACTTCAAATTTTTTTAGCATTTTCACTCTCAATTTGATCGACATAATTGTTTAAATGTTTCCAAAAATCTGTCTCACTTCAGTCACCTGTCAATCTACGCCAAAATCCACCTTCTTCTTCAAGAAAACCATACGTCCAAACATGTGTGTTACAGTTAGCTTTCCCACGCCTCAAATTCCCACATTGTACTCTGGGTCACTGACCCTTGCCGGTCATCATTGCGGCGGGATCTCTCCCGGGGCAGATTCCTGTAAATCCAAACCAAACCAAACCAAGTCAAACAGTAACAACTTGAGTCGGGGTTCAAATTGAACAATCATCAATCTTCGCGAGGACTCCGGCAAAACCCCATACAAAAAAAGAGTGACAACTCTTGGCGCGAGTAGCTCCGCAAAGTGCCTCCAAAATCACACCTCCTCTGCGAGTTCGAGTCCAAGTCTAGGAAGAAGGCAACTAAACGATGTGTTTTAGGGGGCTCCGCCCCCCGTACCACACACTCTATTTTGGCAGGTGAGAAAAGGCGAGCAAATTACATTTTAACCACTGTCGGGGCGCTCTCTTGGACAGTTTGACGCGTTTATTTAGAGACTAGACTACAGGAAGGTAGGCGGACAACGCCTCAAAGACGGCAAAGACTTGTAACCTGCCCGAAAAACATGATAATTACAGCCGCGCTGCCGCCGACGGAAAAAAGCGAAAATCCAAACTATTAAATTCGTTTTGTGATCATAGACCAGAAAGGGGGGGGGAAGAGAAGAAAAAATCGTCAAAATAAAACGCTGCGTGTCCAAATTGGATCTCGCCATGGGAAGATGAGTTTGTCTCTAGAGTTGATCCGAGAAAAGGTGATAAATATTTTGACATACACCCATATGAGTTTGCTTGATTTGGGTAAGACGTCTCCAGTAGGTAACTAATTTGATCATTCCGAAACGTAGCCACTTGCAGTGGTTGACATTTTCGATAAGTGACAAGAAAAATTTACCGACGAAGACTCAAACAAAATTTGAGCTCATTAACCACTTGTGTTTTTGAATAAGTGAACTTGACACTTAACCATTCAAAAGGCGCAACATTGTTTCAGAAACTCTGTCTGGCCGCTTTTCTCTGTTTGGCTCAAGGGCAGCTCCGAGAGTGAGCCTGGCACCTCGTCCGAACAGCCTCCGGAAATGACGGTCGCCATACAACAATTATCCACCTGATTGATGTTTGTTTCCAAACACAAAACCAGGGACCTAACGTGTTTTTTTTTGCACAATTGGACAAGGAGTTCACGCTAAAGAAAGCTTTTCACGCGCGCGCACAGACTGACTGTTGGGGAACAAAAACAGCATAATGACAAGGCTCATAAATAAAGCATATTAATGTGCCTTGTTGGAGCTTTTTCTTTCCCCGGGAGTCCTTTCAAAAGCCTCAATTTAACTGTACGCATACTCGTATAGAGTAAAAGAGTCTTACGGAGTGCAGTTTGCGCTCTGCTGAAGTCTGGAGTCGTCCAATTTCCCTCCCCCCTTTCGAAAGACAAAATTGATCGAGTGGGCTGTAACGCGCCGCCAAGCCACGGTACTTATCCAGTCGAAATCATAATTGAGTTATCATCGCCCCCTTACAGCTCAAAAGACTGTTGAAAGAGGGACGATTCGCTGCAAGTGCCAAGACTTTTTTCACGGGCTTTTCCTGTTTTTTAACCGGGGTCGTGATTGATGTTAACGAGGTTCAGGACTGGAGCACTTATTTGGCGCTGGTTCGATTCATTTCCAGGAAAATTTCCTACAATTGCAGCTCGATTCCACTCATCCTCCCACGAGTTCTTTAAGAAGTTTTTTTTTGTTATAAAGCCACATGTCTCTTCAATTTGTTTTACACCAGTAACCAGAATGATACAAAATCACTAGAGAATTTTGGTTTCAGAATCCAACTTAATACTCTGAATGTGATTTAGGTTTCAGGTTCATGTTTTGGCAAAAACATGCGTTGAAATTTGGGCATAATTTCAAAGTATAACTTAGGGCGCTTTTAAATGCAGCAATCAACAAGTATCACAAAGTATCGGATTCAAAATTCAGATTCAATATTTAGATTCAAAATTCAAATTTCAGATTCAGATTTCAGATTCAGATTTCAGATTTCAGATTTCAGATTCAGATTTCAGATTCAGATTTCAGATTCAGATTTCAGATTCAGATTTCAGATTCAGATTTCAGATTCAGATTTCAGATTCAGATTTCAGATTCAGATTTCAGATTCAGATTTCAGATTCAGATTTCAGATTCAGATTTCAGATTCAGATTTCAGATTCAGATTTCAGATTCAGTTTTCAGATTCAGATTTCAGATTCAGATTTCAGATTCAGATTTCAGATTCAGTTTTCAGATTCAGATTTCAGATTCAGATTTCAGATTCAGATTTCAGATTCAGATTTCAGATTCAGATTTCAGATTCAGATTTCAGATTCAGATTTCAGATTCAGATTTCAGATTCAGATTCAGATTTCAGATTCAGATTTCAGATTCAGATTTCAGATTCAGATTTCAGATTCAGATTTCAGATTCAGATTTCAGATTTCAGATTCAGATTTCAGATTTAAGATTCAGATTTCAGATTCAGATTTCAGATTCAGATTTCAGATTCAGATTTCAGATTCAGATTTCAGATTCAGATTTCAGATTCAGGTTTCAGATTCAGATTTCAGATTCAGATTTCAGATTCAGATTTCAGATTCAGATTTCAGATTCAGATTTCAGATTCAGATTTGAAGATTAAGATTCGAATGATTGGTTTTCTCTCAAATGAGTTTGTTTCTGTTGTCCGAGAAAGTGACGTTTCTGCGATAGCGTTGTAGAGCAAGATAAATCGCATCAGGTAATTGGGAAATATTTCATATTTATTACAATTGTTTAAAGAAATGGGTCTCTAAGTTTCCCAGCTTGACGAATATGGATTGAAGGGTCGAACCAATATGATTCCTTCAACCGAGAAGATCGCTACACTTTGTATGACTTTCCTAGGCCATCCAACACAAACTAGGAAAAGACTTTGTGAACTCAATTTTTCAACAGATTCGATTCGATTTCCTTGAACGGTGGACGATGGACTTCAAGTTCGCAAACGACGAAGAAGTTATTAATCAAACTAATGTGTTTCTGTTAGGGGGTCCCCTATCTGCGAGCAAACTGGAGTGCGGGAAAACATCGCTTACGCCGCTGCTAACGAAGGTTAATCAATCGCCTCCCCTCGGCCGCCTTAATATAGGCACACTAAGGGCGAGATTCTTCATCGTTCATCTTCGGGAGCAGATGAAACAAAAGAAGATTGATTAACTTGGTTGTGAGATGTTGTTGGATTGTTGCTGACGATGGTAGCCAAGTTTGTTCCTCTACTAGTTGGTTAAGATTGGATGAAACTGGAAGTTGATTTTCCTTCGCCCACGGATAAAATCAAGTCAATACGACAAATATTAAAATCCAATTCATTATCCTCCTGATTCAATGCGCTTTGAAGGGAATCGAAAGGAAAACACGTTGAATCCAGTTCAGAATTATTCATAATGTTCAACGCTGCTGCTGCCGATGCTTTTTAACCTTCTACATCTCTCTATTACCAAAGTTTAAACGACAAAACGCTTCCAGCTTCTTTCTCCAGCGCTTAGCCAGTTTTTACTTTGCATAAACAGGCAGCGACAGCGAGATCACGAGCGAACGTCTTGGCTGTTTGCGATCCCAGAGGGTTCTCCTTCGCTTTATTTAGGCGTTTAAGTCACTTGAGTTCCACCGCTAAACTGAAGAACTGGTTGAGGGAAGTGTTGATTTCTTAAAGGGAACCACCCTAGCCCGAATCTGTGCAACCGAGAGCATAAATGGAAAGATCGCACACGCGAGAACCGTACTTGTTTCGCGTGTCCGGGTCCTTCCGCCTGCACCGTTTCGCGCGCTAAACGAGCTCGCGCGCCGCGCTCTGGCTCGATCGAGCCGTGGGAACTAGATCATCCGGCTCAACGATCGATTCAACACAAAGTTTTGAACGGGTTGGGCCCCTCGGTCGTTGTTGTGGTTGTTCATCCTCGCGATCGCGATCGGGATCGACCAATCGATCGATCGCCCCCGCTTTTCTTTCAGCTTTTTTTTGCTGTCTTCAACGAAAAAACACAAGTGGAGCTGCGCTCCTCGATCATCTTAACCTTGCTTGCTCCGTCCATTGATTGTTGGTGGGGTGATGATCGATAGGAACCATAAAATAATTTGAAATGTGCGAGGGTGTTTTTCGGAGCAGATCATTGAGGAAAACGGGGGGTAACCCACAACAAAATAACTCAACTGGGTTCCCCCAGGGCAAAGGAAACGACGCGGAGACGCGGCAACGATCATATCGATCATTTTCGGAGACGGACGTGTATTGTTGTTGGGTTTTCTCGACTTCAGACGCGTCGATCGATCGAACCAGCTCATGGAATAGTTTAAATTACCTTCAATTTTCGAGACGCTAACAATCGAATTCCAAACTGCTGAAGTCGTGAAATATCACAACCTCACTTTTTCCTCACTACGGGTTAGGGAGCTCACCTGAAACGATAAATAAAAGCGAAGATCTGGATCAGTGTTCTGAAGGACTTTTGACAGATTTGTGTTGGACCCGCGGGGGGTGTCACAGTTTGATTTTTTTTTTCATTTCAGTTCGGCAGAAGATTTTTATAATTCTAATCATGGCGGGTGAAGAATTTTAATACAATAGCTCAACAGCAAAACAATCGCTTCGGGAAGATCACCGGCTACGTCGCGGATTGTCTCGATGCAGGTCCCGTAGAAATCGGAGCGTCCGTGAGCTAGCTACAAGCCATCGCCATATTGTGCACTTGCTTTGCTAGACGTGACACTTTGGAGCAAAACAACAACAAAAAAAATCAGAACTGTGCCAGGTGACAATGACTTTAATGTTTCATAAATCTACGTGCTGTCACTGGGGTTTGCGATCAAACAGGGCCGGATTTTAAATTTCAGATTTCGAGGGGCTTGGGCGTATAGTTATACATAATTTGATTTAGTTTTGTGCAGAAGTTTTGATTTTTGTTAAAATTTTTTTTTAATATTTTCAAAGAATCAAAGGGAAAGTTAAACGCCTTTATGTAGGCAACAAAACTGCATGAGATAACTTTCGAAAAACAACGTTTATAAAGTATGATACAAATCTGGTGTTCCGATTTTTACCGTAATAATCGCAGTTTTGCCTACATTCAGGAGTTTAGTTTAACGCATGCATTTCTGACAATATTTGATCGGGATTCGGACCAAGGATGCCGAAATCACAGAAAAATCTGTAATTTCACAGAATTTTGTGCCAATTTTCATCACAGAATCTGTGTCACAGAACACAGAATTTTGACATTGTCACAGATTTCACAGAATTTTTAAATTTTGAAGGGATTTCCGAATTTTTTTTTTGGACAGTATCAAACTTAGATTTCTTACTTTAAATAAGAAAAGTATGATATGATTGGTAATGATTAGGTGATTTTGCCCTATTAAAATGTGAAAAAGATCCAATTTATCATGAATTTTCTATGATATCCAAGGAAATAGCATCACAGAAATCTATCACAGAATTTTCTGGTAAAATCACAAAAAGTCAGAATTATTTTTCTAAAAAACACAGAATTTTTTTACGGCAACCTTGATTCGGACCAGACCAAACTTAACGCCATAAACTTTAATTCGAGAAAATCGAGTCTAAATTTCACAGACCTACCAATTGATATTCATTCATTTGGCCATTTTACCATCATATGAAATTTTAGACTCTTATAAAGCCGTCGAGACTTGACTGGACAATTTATGATTACACAATATGCAGAAAGCTTCATTTTAATTGCAAGATGTTTGAACCCAATTCATTCTGGTCGATCCAAAACGTTTAAAAAATTGCCATACACTATTATTTGACTGGGAAATTTGTTCTGAAATTTATAGCCTACTTAAAGGCGCATTACGAGCGGCACCCAATAAGTATGGCTGATGCTTGATCAAGCATTTTTCTGTTGAGCCAGAGTGAACTGAGCACAAATTTCGCACTTTGAAATGTGGAATATCTTTAATTGAAACTCACCGGTTGCGATCTTAACGTCAGTTAGCAATAAAATCATCTTTGATTGTTGGATGTTGAAAATTCTAACATTCCCTTTAGTAAATTGGAAATTGTTTCATTATATTATTGTTTCATTATATACAAAATTTAATAAAACGGTAAAAAATGCGCCTTTGGGTAGGCAATAAAATTCAAAATATCAAGAAATCACGTGAGCGTGTGTTTCCATTATGTCGTATGAAACAAAATGTAAAAAAACAGTTTTATAACAAAAAAAATGACAGAAACTACTCAAAACTTTTTTCCATTAGGAATATTTGTAGTCTTGACAACATATTTTATATGTGAAATCAAAATTTAAGAGTTGTTTTCATAACTTTTACAGCAGTTTTCAGTGAATTCTTAAGATGTTTCATAGAATGAACGAGAAATGAAGATCAAAAAAGGTAATTCTCGCGTGGGCTTTCATTACGTCGTATGAAACATCTTAAGAATTCACAGAAAACTGCTGCAAAAGTTATCAAAACAACTTTAAAATTTGTATTTCACATATAGAATATGTTTTCCAAACTACAAATATTCAAAATGGAAAGCAGTTGCGACTAGTTTATGTCAGTTTTTGTGTTTTTACGTGATAAAACTGTTACGATATTGTTTCAAAATGTAAGTTCTGTTACTTTTTTTTTCAGATAAACCTAAATGCGGCTCTGATTCGAAGGGAACAAACCGATTGAGAGGGGGTGGTAAACGGGGGACCCATTAAAAGTTACAAATCATTATCGAGAGACGACACACGAACCGGGGGAGTTTGCTCGCGTTACGCGAAACCAATTCAAACCGAACGCGATCGACCCGGTATGTGATCTGAATTCGTTCGGTTAGTTATAGGTAGTTGCGAATTGCGCGTGATCGTGAGTAAGTTCCAAGTAGTAGTCGGTAGTAGCAGCAAGTTGCTACAGTTCTACCTGAAACCGATCGATTGCAACTGCCCTGGACCGGTATAGCAAACCGGGGACCTGACAACATGTATGCAGTTTTAGTACATCGTTTAAAAAATATAATGATAAACGTGCTGGAATGGGAATAATTTATGGAAAAATATTACCGCAAGGCACCTCCCCATCGTTTTTTTTTCTCTCTTCTGTTTTTGTTTCTGTTTCGAGTTCGCTTTGTTCCCTGGCCTCGGTACGTGTTACACAGCTTTTTGTCGATCCCATAAAGTTTTTTCTTCTTTCACCTAGGATTTGGAACTAGCGCGGGCGGCTCGCAGAAGATGAGATGACCTTTGGATGACCCTTTTCCTCCAGGTTTCCCCAGCAAGTATGCTTTGAACTGTAGCAAATTGATAGACATGTGTTGGTTTGGTGCGCTCCACAAGTTTTCCCACATAATCTGCGCTCAAATTGCATGTGAGCTCGCTTCAGCCACCCACCTTCCTGGACCGCAGCAAACAGAAACACTGCTGAAATCATAATTTCGCTTCAAACTTTGGTTCCGTATTCGTCTTCACCGGGACTCTTCATCGGCTCGAGCGAGCTGTCCCAAAGTTCGCCACCACTTTAAGGTAAAAGAAGGCAAAGAGAAAGAACCAACACCATCGACCATCTTCAACTGGGAAAAAAACACCAGGTCGAGGCGAGATGGTATAAAAGGAATACAAAATTAATTAAAATTTTATTGAGCATTTAATTTTATAACATGGTTTTTGTTTCTCGGGGGCCCACCGCGAAAGTGCGAGAGTGTGGCTCTCGGGGAACTCGCGATTATGATGTGAATATGATACACCCTTTTTTTCCTGATCGCTGCACCGGACCGCGATAAGCGAGTCAGCGCATGGTTTTACAAAGGCCACACAAGATGCCGCTCCAGTTTCCACTACCGACTTCAACTACTTTCAGGCGGGAGACGAGGATAACTTCAGGCGGCGAAGAGCTGCACCGGATCACGTTCCGGGCAGCGCGCTTCGAATTTATCGATATGAAGTTCGAGGGGAACCATAAAAATCGATAACAAATGCCCCCTTGTCTTGGGTGACGGGCGACGACATGGGCTCATCCCGATTGAGGACCCACTTGATGGAGGCCATAGCGTTCCCGCGAAGAGCAGCAACAAACTCTCTCCCGACAAACATCCGCCAGAGTTGACAAGTCACCAGCAATAGCGTAGGGACAGCTGACAAACCATCTCCTCCAAGAAGATCAGAAACCAACGCAAAACAGCACACGCGCGCTTGCGCTCCTGTCCTGATCTAGAAGAAGCTCGGGCACAAGTGATCGCGCTACGCTACGCATTGTGAATATATTGAAACGAATATAATAACCAATAAATTATTGTCATAGACACACACAAACCGATGACTGCCGGTGCATTTTTAAACGACGGCAACGCAGCTAGCTTGGCTGCAGCAACGCCACACCCTCCGCCTCAAGTTGACAAGTAATCCTTGGCAACTCAACCGTTACCGGACCCCAAACGTCGGGCGGCAGAATCGCCAATTGTGAAATGGATCGATCGATGGATAAAGCCAAGCAAGCAAACAACAATACCGCAAAACGTCTCCCTCCCTTCTTGCGTTGCGAAGGGAAGAATGCGCGTTTCAAGCCAAGGTTCAGTGACGGGGGAGGTCGGTCAATCGAAAAATAAGTTCATTGTACATCGCGGGCAGGGTCTGGTTCAAGTATTGCTGGCTGCCGTTATTATGTCGAAAATCAGCTCGAGCTGAATGCGAAATGAGGAAGCTACCCCATCCGACGATCGATCGCAGTCAGTCTCTCTGTCTCGGTTTAGGTTTAGGTTTAAGACGGAATCGGTACTTCACTCACCCGGGCAGAAGGATTAACAATACCGGTAATTGAACGAGTTGCGGTCGCGGGGATTGATTGAAATCAAATTTGTGAATCTCCCTGTACTTCATAGGAAGGTTCGGAACTACCTACTAGTCGAAGGGGTTTGTTTTTGGATCGGTTTCTCAAAGCCAAGCTTCGCGAGAAGATTTATCTGGCGGTGCAGATCAATGAATTGGATGGCGGCGCAGTAGAAGTTTGTTCAATTTGTTGCGGAACTGGTGCCGCTCAAGAATGGATTTGTTTCCGAAACAATCCCCGGGAAGTTGGGCAATGCCGAAACAATGATCACTTCGTCAAATCGGGACATGTGCCGGCTGCTGAAGAAGAAGCTAGCTCATAGTTTGAAATAGGACTAGAATGGGGGTTACAAAACAAAAAGTGGTTGGAAGATGTTTGTCGTTTGGCAATTGGAAGTTAGTTCTTTGTTCTAACTTGCAAAGCTGTTTTGAGTTTTCAACGAAAAATGTTCTTTCGGGGAGTTTTTCCGGCTTGCAGTCTTGTTTTTAGCGAAAACGACGAATTGATGTACGTTTTCAACATTTCGATCCTTATTGGGTTTTCTTCAGGGACGAAAAGATGTCGCTTTCTTCTCGGCTGGTCATGTATAGCTGTCTTTTGATTGCGTCCGCAGCATCGAACTTTTAGCACAGTCCTTACTTTTCACAGGGAAAACAAAATAAGTGAAAAGTGGAGACTGTGCTAAAAGTTCGATACTGTGGAAAACTAATCCCAAAAACACTGGACAAACGGATTTTTATCCACAAACATCTGCACCCATTCAAAAGACAGCTATACACGACCAGCCAAGTCGACACTCAAAAGAAAACGGCAACTTTTTGTCCCTGGAGAAGATCCAACAAAGGATCAAAATGTGGGAAACGTAAATCAATACATCGTTTTTTGCTAAAAACAAGACTACAAGCAAGGTTGCTGAAAAAAATTCTGTGATTTTGCCCAAAAAAATCTGATTTTCTGTGATTTTACCCAGATATTCTGTGATGGACACAGCATAAATTTCTTTGAAAAGTCACGAAGAAATGAGTATTTTTTCACATTTCACTTAAGAAAAATCAATTTACATTTCCAATCTTAGCATGTTTTTCAAAAACAAAGTAAGGAATCCAAAATTTTTGTTGACATAATATTTATCAGTTCGGAAATACGTACAATATTCAAAAAATCTGTGAAATCTGTGAATATATTTCCAAAATTCTGTGTCACGAAGTCACGAAGAAATGAGTATTTTTTCACATTTCACTTAAGAAAAATCAATTTACATTTCCAATCTTAGCATGTTTTTCAAAAACAAAGTAAGGAATCCAAAATTTTTGTTGACATAATATTTATCAGTTCGGAAATACGTACAATATTCAAAAAATCTGTGAAATCTGTGAATATATTTCCAAAATTCTGTGTTCTGTGATACAGATTCTGTGATAAAATTTGCTCAAAATTCTGTGAAATTATAGATTTTTCTGTGATTTCGGCAACCTTGACCTTGACCTAATACGTCGTGTGTTATTTGTGTAACCTTGACTACAAGCCGAAAATACTCCCCGAAAAAACATATTTCCAGTCAAATTTGTTACCACAAAAACAGACAATGTTCTAAATGTTTGAGAAATCGTTCATTTTGTTGGTCTATTACTTGCCAAATTCTGATCCCAGAGACTTGAAATTTTGTTTTATTAATCTAGAATTAATTTCACGATTCAAAAAAAGGTCAAAGTTATGTTATTTTAAACATTCTTGCTTTGAGAAGTAAACACTTAGGCTCATTAGTACATATTTAGTTCACCTGTACTAATCAACCAGGCACGATTTAATGCGCCATAATGTATGCAATCAATGCTGATTTCCTGAATTTCAACCTTTATTTGATGAATTATTCTCAATGAAGGTTTTAAAGTAAACTACCTGTATTTGAATCGACCAAACCAATGTTATAAAAACAAATCAGTTTGATATAGATATTTCGGACTCAAATTGGCAACAAAAATAGTATCTGAAGATACCAATTCTGAGGTAGGATTGATGTTAGTCGAAAAGTGACTGAAAAGATATTTTGCTACCAACGAAGTTCATTTCAGTGTTAAACATATTTATTTTGAACCTTAAAAGCTAGGTTCCACAATCTATTTGTTAAAGACTGATTGAGACATCTCCTTTTCCAATACAGTTGGGAAATTCAGACAGGCTTCAATAACAAAAGTTAGCACACGTGGTTGCCCACAGGGAGGTGTACTATCACCTCTTTTGTGGAACCTAGTTGCAGACGGCTTGTTGAGAAAACTCAATGACCGTGGAATACCAACCTATGGATTCGCAGATGATTATCTTCTGCTGGTAAGAGGTTTGTGCATAAGCACATTATTTGATATAATGCAACAAGCTCTGCGCTCTGTTGAACGATGGTGTTCTCATGTAGAACTTACAGTTAATCCTCTAAAAACTAATATTGTTTTATTTACTAAAAAACGTATCACCCGCGGGGTGCGCCCTCTGCTGTTTTATGGTTCCGAAATCACCGTGTCTAATCAAGTTAAATATTTGGGTGTCATTCTTGACTCCAAATTAAACTGGTCTGATCACATCGAATTCAGAATCAAAAAAGCATGCATGGCCTTCGGACAATGCCGACGTGCAATCGGAAAAACTGGGGACTCAAACCCAAACATATTCACTGGATTTACTCCACAATAGTAAGACCAATTCTGGCCTATGGGTGTCTGGTGTGGTGGCAGAAAGGAGAAGTTGCAACAGTTCGGACTAAACTAAATCACCTTCAAAGAATGTGTCTTTTGGGGATGTCCGGATCGTTCACTACAACTCCTACTGCAGCACTAGAGGCTCTGTTTTCTATCAAACCTCTACACTTGTTTCTAAAACAGGAAGCCTTCTCATGTGCTTTTCGTCTACAGGCAGTTGGTCTCTGGCTGTCAGGAAATATCGAAAGATCATCGAGTCATACAAATGTGTGGCCTGAATTAGTTAGATTAAACAAGTTTAATCTAGCGCCAAACGATTTAACACTCTCGAGTAGTTTTCCCTACATGGGGTTTAAAGTCAAATATCCTTCTCCTCAAGAATGGTTATCAGGTTTCGTAGAGGACCAAATGTCCTCTCATATTGTATTCTATACTGACGGTTCATTATCAAACGGCCGTGCAGGTGCAGGAATTTACTGTCACGAGTTGAACGTAGAATATGCTCAACCTCTAGGAAAATATTGTACAGTCTTTCAGGCTGAGCTATATGCTATTATGTATGGAGTGCAAATTGCACTTCAAAAGAAGATTATGTTCAGAACAATTTATTTCTGTTCAGATAGCCAAGCAGCTATCAAATCACTCAGTGCTTCCAGTTCTAGATCAAAACTGGTAATCGCATGCCGGAAAGCAATCGAAGAACTTGCTGAAGGCAATGGATTAAACCTTCTATGGGTACCCGGACATAAGGGAATTTTTGGAAACGAATGCGCCGACGAACTCGCTAGAGCTGGGTCGGAAAAGGAATTTTACGGACCAGAGCCGGCTGTCCCAATATCACCATGTTGGTTCAGAAACGAAATTCAAACTTGGTCCTCTAACCAGCATAAACGATACTGGGAAGAGTTGGACACTTGTCGCCAAACTAAATTATTTTTAGAAAAACCATCTCCAATCATATCGAGTTACTTATTAACTTTAAATAAATCTCATTGCAGCATCTTGATCAGAGCACTCTCCGGTCATTGTAAACTCAACTATCACATGCACAACATTCAGCGTGCTGAATCTCCAGTATGTGGTAGTTGTGAATCAGATGTGGAAGATCCCTTACATCTTATATGTAACTGTCCCTCATTTGCCAGACTACGTTTTCGTACTCTGGGATCTTACGCTTTAAGCGAATCTGAGTTTAAGAAATTAAACTTAAAAAACATTCTATCATTCCTTACCGAATGTAGAAAAGAGCTTTAATGCTAATAATCCCTAGTGGAAAGGCTTTATGCCATCTTAAATAGATTGAATTTATTTCTTCCTTTTATAGGTTTTTCAGGTTTCTCAGGTAAATGATGAAATCTTGGATAAAAAAAAGGCTAGGCACAATTTTCCCGTATGTTTGGATAACGTGCCGCTATTAAGCCTACCCCCATTCTGATACCTGATACCTGATACCAATTCTGAGGTAGGATTGATGTTAGTCGAAAAGTGACTGAAAAGATATTTTGCTACCAACGAAGTTCATTTCAGTGTTAAACATATTTATTTTGAACCTTAAAAGCTAGGTTCCACAATCTATTTGTTAAAGACTGATTGAGACATCTCCTTTTCCAATACAGTTGGGAAATTTTAATTTGTTTTACTCCAAATAGAAGTTAATTTTTGGAACATATTCAAGGGATAACATACGTACTCTTTTAACACATGTACTCTTTTTCAATAGAAAAATGACCATTTTCTTCTTTTTGCGAAACTCTATGAAATGCTTTTTTTTTGTTGGGAGACATTTGTGAGAAAAACGGGCTAACTTCCCTATGGTATACAAGAATAACGAAAGAAAAACAGATTATAACAATTTACCTTTACATCCGGTTTTCATCAAGGCATCTTCTGTATAATAAACTATGAAGGTGAAAAACGCCTTTGAGTATGCAATGGAAACCAAACAGTAATCAGCATCCACATCCAGCATCCAGCATATTTTATTATGTTTGGTGTGGGTTGTCAGTTTAACAAAAAATACTAGGATACTTATGTATGTTTTGAAAAATCTTCCGCATTGGACAGTTTTCCGTTTTGTTTTCGAGTTATATTTTATGAATTTTGTTCTGCTTATAGCATTTGTAAACCAAACAAAATCTTCTAATTCTGAAGCTAGAAATTAGAAAATTATTATCAAAACAAGTGTCTGACTTTTATTTCAATTTAATTGCTAAAGGTTAAGTTTTAAAGATTTTGAATGCGTACTTATTTCCATACGAAAGCTGTTAGAAAAGCACCGATACACAAATAAATTGCTGTTATTTTTGTGTTCTATAATTTGCTGCTTTTAAGACTTATTTATCAATTTAAAACAGAATTTATTAAATGTTAAATACTGGTGCTGTAAATTTACATTAAAAAAAATAATTGACTACCAACAAACAGTGTACTTAAACATTTGGCTTTTGGAATTGCTTGTTTTTTTTTTTCAAGGTTTTTTAGAAGCATGGAAACGGTGTTAATCAACAGTGATTTTAATGCTTTTAAAACACCTTGAAAAAAAAACAAGCAATTTGAAAAGCCCTATGTTTGTATATCTTTCTTATCAAAAGAATATTCCCTTGCATGTTAAAATTATCATCAAGAAAGTTAACTAAGAATTTTAGTGTAATAACTGTTGACCGTTATAAAAGGTCGAGAATAAACAATTTAGGAATTGCTTTTTTTTTTCAAGCCGTTCTAGAAGCATGGAAACAATGTTCATAAACAGTGTTTTTTATGCTTTCAAAACACCTTGAAAAAGACATGCAAATGCGAAAAGCCAAATGTTTGAATATCTTTCTAATCAAAGGAATGTTCTCTTGGATGTTAAATTGTCATCGAGAAAGTTTACTTATAATTTTGGTGTAATAACTGTTGACCGTTATAAAAGGTCAAAAATAAACGAATCAGTCTGCTTTATAAGACCAATCTTTTTTGAGTGGAAATTACTATCGAAAATTGGATATTTTACCCTAATATCCCTTCGAATATTTAAACTATGAATTTTAAGATCCTGACACTTCACTCAAACTTTACCAGAAAATGAACAAAAACCGGAATTGTGATTTTAAGCTAAGGATACTTTACGTACTCGATCAAGAAATGGGCATACTCTTCTTTTGTAAAATTTTAGAAATGTACTCTTTTTTATGAGAGCCATTTAGGCAGAAAAATTAACTTAATTGTTTCTGTTTATGAAGTATGGTTTCCATATCTTATTCCAGAAATTCGAGAGAAATACAACTTACAAAAACTTTCAAACCTTTCCTAAATATCTCGTATTCATGAAGGCATCCTTGAATTGTAATCAACTGTGAGCGCAATAAGCGCCTTTGAGTATCAATAAATTCCCTAACAGTTATCAAAGAGCACAAAAGCGATACAGACTCCGTTCGAATTTGGAAACATGCCTGAAAAATTTTATGTTTCGTTGCGCACAAATCTGACAAATTGTTGGTTTAAAGGAAAAATACGCGCCAAAAATCTCCTTTTGAAATAAAGTATTTTATCGTGTTTGGTGTGGTTTGTCAGGATAACATCAAATACAACTTATCTTTCGAAGAATCCAAATAGGAATATTCAGCCTCTGACTTTTCCCTTTTCATTATTTGTAAAACATTTTAAGAAAAACAAACTATTACTCTATACGTCATACCAAAGCTTTTCAGGAATTTTTCTGAGCGTTTTCGGGCCGGGCAAATCCGGGCGTTTTTACCCAAAAACCTGAGAAAAATTGCGAGTAATGGATTTTAAAATTTTCAATTCAAAACCCAGATTATATCCGGGCAAATCTGATCAAAAGCGAGGCATTTCTTATAAAAATTCAAGAGAAATCATGAAAAATGAATGCATAATTTTTTTCTTTTTATTGAGTCACATCAACGGTGTTCAATTGAAATTTTACATTTCCGAAAAATGCTCGCACGTGTATTTAGATGAAACAAGCTCAAAAAACATGTGAAAAAAGTGGTTTTAGTTTAGATGTGTCGTACTCGTTACATATTTTCACAATACTTAATGAAGTTTTCCACTTTTTTCCGAATTAATTTTAATATCGACCTTTCTTTGTCTCTTTTCCTTCAATAACCTATCATCCAAGTCATCCGGGTCTTTCATCGGATCTCCAAATCATCCTCCGAGTCTTGCATCGGATCTCTAAATCATCATCCGAGACTTTCATCGAGTCCCCAAATCATCATCCGAATCTTGCATCGGATCACCAAATCATCCTCCGAGTCTTGCATCGGATAATTAATCAATTATCAGAGTCTATCATCGGATCATCAAATCATCATCCGAGTCTTGCATTGGATCACCAAATAATCCTCCGAGTCTTGCATTGGAACAGTAATCGAGTTTTGGCACGAAAGGTCGATATTGAAATTGATAATTAAAAATGATTTCTATCAGTTCGGAAACCGTAGTGAGATTGTTCTTCGATAAGCTTGGCGGGGTCATGTTGGTCGAATTTTGGCCAATGTTATCTCATGTTTTCCTTTATTCGTGATAAGATCAGATAGAAAATTTTGTTTTTATTCGAAACAGTGCAGTGGTCTTCTGTACAAAATAAAATTAATCTCATTTCAAGTTGAATCTAACAACAAGATTCAACTTGAACTGAGAATAATTTTATTTTGGACAGAAGAACCCTGTACTCTCCCAAAAAATAGCACAATTTTCATCTCGTCTTATCACAAATAAAGGAAAACATTAGATAACATTGTTCAAAATTCGACCAGCAAGCCCCCACCTGATCCGATTGGGGTGTTAGCAAAATCCGCCCGATTTCGAAACATCAATCAACAGATCAAACCCAATCAGCCGACAATACTCGAATTGATGAAGTTCACACCCCACCGCATCCAGGGGTCTGAACCGAGACTTGCCCAACCGCCCGCCAAAGCGCCCATGATGTCCATTTATGGGAAGTTCAGACATTGTTGGCCACCGCCGCTGCCGCCATTCCTCAACCCCCAATCGGCATCGAAAACATAGACCAGCAAACAAACCAGCTTCAGCTCACTGAAGAAAGCTATGTGAAAAATGCGCTACAAGCGCGCAAACAAGTGTCGATCGTTACTGCGCGCCGCGTTTCGTTCAACAACTCTATAACGAGCCAATTAGTTTACTGGATCACATTTGTCAGAAGGGGGTGAGCTCGGTCCATTTCAACGTTGGGGATGCTGAACCAATTCCACAAGCATCATCTGACTCACCACCAGCCTCCATTTGGAATCGAGAAACAGGTGTCGCTTTAATTGATCGCTTTAGCTCAACATCGAACGTTTTGTTTCTGTCTGTGGTGTTGTTTTTTTTTCTCACGCGTCCTCGTCCGGAGTTCAGCAGAAATAGATTGAGTCATTTGCATGTGATTTCTCACCGATGCCATCCGAATGGTGGCGTGACTCTGATTGAGTTTCGTCAGCTTCCACAATTCTAATTAATTAGGGCGCTGATCGTGCACTTGTGGCTGGACGACGGAGGAGATCTCCGTGCATTTCCGGGCAACCGGGTACTAATCTCATCTCCGAGAAATCTAAGCTTCCGATAAGTGCCACTCACTGACTGGTGGCGGCGTTTGGACTGGACGATATCTTTCGGGGAATGGTTTGAACTTGGAGTTTACTGCTTTGCTTATGCAATCGCTAGAGGTGCTTCACATAAAGCCGGACTACTGGACGGTGGTAATCAGTCGATTGCGATCGTACTTTTAATCGATTTGTTGGGTTTAGAGCGGTTGAGCAGGTCACTATGAGTGAGATCACACCTTGAGGTTTCCCACATTTGGCGGTGCGACCTCGTGACTCAGATCGTCCGCGTCCGCGGATTCAAGAAAGCTCCCGGGCGTCCGGTGCCGCTCTTTTTTCCTGCCGTTTTTTGCCAGACTGATTCGTCATGGAGGGCGTGAAATGGATCGCGCGCTCAATTATATACGAATCGATCTGTAATAATTGTCCGAAATAAATTCATCATCCCATTGCGGGCTGCTTTGGGCGAGAGTGCGCGCGCACACTCGCGCCTAGAAGGTGGCGCGAAAAGGGTGAAAATTGGATTAAGTAAGGCCCTGGGAAAGACGCGCTCAAAGCGCACATGTGAAAGATCCACAAAACATAAATTATGATCTAATTGCTTTGGGATGTACTTTCGGTTTTCCAGTTGCCTTTTTCCCATTTCAAATGTTGCCGAATCTATCTCTCTAGTCGGTATTGAATGTTACTTTTTTTCTGTGATTTGGTCGTAAACTAGTTCCCACACCCGAAAAGAGACTAGCCGAAGGTGTGAAAATGAAGCGTGATGGGGACCCTTCTATGTGGGGTTTAACAAAACCTCCCGCATCGAAGAACGCATCTACAAAGTAAACCGACTTGGTTGGAGTTTGTTCGCGCTCCGTGATGATGTTTTGTTAATAATTTTTCTTTGTTATGCCGCAAAAGTCATTGCGGTGCGTGCTATAATTTGATACAAATATGGATATAATTGTCCGAAATCGGTCGGGGCGCGGCGCAGTTCACTGACACGGTTGTCACAACGGCTGTTGTGTGGAATCATTCTGAATGATTTGGCGCTTTTTTTTCGGTCCGATTATTCATATTTGGATTCGATTCAGCATTTGATTCAGCCTTAATGCCTGCCTGTCATATCATTTGGAGTTCGTTTTACACGCAGGGCTTTTGAGACGGTTTAACTGACTGAACTTGTGCCCCCAAATGGACGGTTTACTCCTGCTGAGAGTGAGAAATTTTTGAGATTTTTTTCAATTTATGGCCCATTCAGTTTTTGTTCAGATTTTTAATATACGCAAAGGTTAATTGGTTTTTAACAGTTTAAGTGTAATTTCAATTTTTTGTGCATTTTCGATGGTTAGTGGACGGTGTTTTGAGCATTTACAAGTATTATTTCATACTGATGCTGTAAAAAGCGCCTGAATGTATACTCTCATTATTCAGACTTGTACTAAATCCAGAGTCTAGCTAAATGGCAGACAATCAATAGCGCCTATTGGTATGCAATAAAAATGGTCAATACGGGATATTTTTTCCAAGGAATTTATGCCGTCATTCTTCCCAAACTTGCGGGATATGGAAAGTAAAAAAATTCTCAAAACTCTGATTCATGATAGGCTAAGGTTGCCAGAATTTTTTCGGCATGTAGATATTCGGGTTGAACAAATCCGAGCTATTTTATCTTAAAACCTGGCAAAGTCCGGTCATTTGAGTCCAAAATTGTCGACTAAAAATGCGGGCAATATCCGGGGAAAATTGGTCAAAACCCAGGATTTACTGAACAAAAATCAGGAAAAAGAAACTTCAAAATTTTTTTTTCATCAAAACTCATAAGCAGCTTTTTAATCGTAGTTTAGGCTTCCAAAAACTTTTAATGATTTTTTATAGCTATAACTTGCTCAAACAATTTCGTTTGAGACGCACAATTCAGCATTTGATTCAGCCTTAAGCTGCCTGTCATATCATTTGGAGTTCGTTTTACACGCAGGGCTTTTGAGCTGGTTTAACTGACTGACTTTGTTCCCCCAAATGGACGTTTTATTCCTGCTGAGAGTAAGAAATTTTTGAGACTTTTTCAATTCAAGCTCTATTTGTTTTTTGTTCAGATTTTTAATATTCGAAATAAGTTAAGTTCAAGTTCAAGCATGGAACATTTTAATTATTTTTTGCATTTTCCGATGGTAATTGAACAATTTTTGACCATTTACAGACCTAAATTCTTGCAACTACTGCTGTAAAAAAGCGCCTAAATTTACAATATCAAATTTCATAGTTGTACTAAATCCAGTCTTGATTGCAGACAATCTTTAGCGACTATTGATATTCATTAAATTTGGTCAATACGCGAAGAAAAGCGAACACATTCTCAAAACACGATAGATTTATGATAGACTAAGGTTGTCAGCATTTTTTCAGCACGTTTCCGGCCCGGACAAATCTTAAAACCTGGGAAAATCCGGACATTTGATTCCAAAATTTTCGGCTAAAAATCCGGACAATATCCGACGAAAATTGGCAAAACCCAGAATTACTCAACAAAGACCAATACCAAGAATTTTTTTCCGTCAAAACTCATCAGCATCATTTCAATCGAATTTTAAGTTTCCAAAAATCTTTCACGGTTGTTTTTATTAACTTGCTCAAACAATTTCGTTTGAGCCACATAAACAAAAAAATACCACAATTTTTTTATTTTTGTTTAATTTGGCATATAAAGTGAATAAATTCGGCAAAAAACCGGGTATTTTTCAATGAATTCGTAAACAGAAATAAGTAAGCATTTGAAACATTTATTTTTTCTCATACCGTCAAAGTCAATTGCAGTAATTTAAGGTTTTTTTCGAATTAAATTTTTCATATTTTTTGTAAAAAATGTTTTTCAAGAAAAAGCATAAAGGGATTGCATACATTTGCATACTAAAAATCATAAAAATTAATGTTTGGATGGATGAAAATTTTAAATCACCAAACGATGATAGTTAAAAAATCTTAGAACACAATTGGTTTTTTGATTTGTTAAATATGGCAAATTAAGTTAAAAATTCGGACTGAATTGACTTCTTCCATGAAACTCAGGCTTAAAACCGGACTTTTCTCAAATTTGGTAAAAAAAATCCGGACAAACCTGGACAACAAATTTCAAAATCGTTAACAGAAATAAACTAGCATGATAAAATATAAATGCCGATGTCTTTTCTTAAGCCTCTTGAAGCCAATATTGAAAA
Organism: Uranotaenia lowii; assembly: GCF_029784155.1. Classification (NCBI taxonomy): domain Eukaryota; kingdom Metazoa; phylum Arthropoda; class Insecta; order Diptera; family Culicidae; genus Uranotaenia; species Uranotaenia lowii. Next base: position 309,040,681 of record NC_073692.1, on the reverse strand, counting down.
AAATTGTGAGGCACACACGAGAAACAAGAGAAATTCGACAGTCCTTCTAAAAACAAAAAAAAACTTCCACAACTGACCAAAACAACCGGGTGCAACCTGAAAATCAACCTTCAAGGATCCACTTTGCTCTCGGCCGAGGGCTCAAGGGGAGTCCTCAGCTTGGGACCCGGAGCAGACTCGAAAAACATGAAAGGGAACGCCGCTGCCACCCGGCCGCTTTGCGCTCATATTTGGAGCAATAAAAGTAATAAAATTACCGCAGCTCGATTCCTTTTGTCGGTCCCGAGATATTCCTGAAGGGGTCATCATTATCGCGGGATTGCACTGTTTTATTCCGAGGTTTTTCCCCCGGATCAAAATCAACGCCCGGGCGAAAGCATTTTGAATAGTCATAAAAATCGATTGGAATAACATCACTGTTGCTGCTGCTCGAAAACCGAGCGCCTGGCAGCTGCCCAGAGCCAAGAAAACTCAAGATTCAGACCAAGAGGATGGGTTTAGGGGGAGCTTCGATCAGCAGTTTGTAATGAAAATATTATTTAAAAGCAGTTGCGATATAGATCTCCGCTCTTCGCACCTTCGCTCTTTTGACGCGATGATGAATAATCAGAAACGGGTTGAAAACAGAATAAATCTTTTCTTTCTGCTCTTTTTGTCTGCCTCGATTGCCTCGGCTGAATCAGTTGGAAGTGTGAGACGAGCTGGTGAGCATAAACAGCTAGAAATATTACACGCTCTTTTCGGCGGGGAGAAGGCGCGTTTCGAATGATTCGGGTGGGCTTCAGCTTTCGTCGATTCGTTCGGCCGATATCAAATAAAGATTTCTGGGAGAATTGGATTATTAGCACCTTTTATGTTGGACTAATCTTGATACACTAATTACCGCCTCGAATAAAGCCGCGGCTTGGACGATTGATGAACATGACATAGATGGGAGTAAACTTTTGTTGGGGCTGAGTTTTGAGGGTTTCTGCTTTAATTGCGACTAAGAAGTGACATCAACCTGTTTCGTTTGGTCCTGACCAATTCGTTCATGACCTCACAGGAAAGATTACTGATCGTGTCCTCGATCTCTGCGCGCGGAGTGATCATCATCAGCAGCACTGTTAAGCGCGAGCCTTTTAGTCGATCATTATCAACCCCGCGAGCAGCATACGTGTCATCTTAATAGCGAATCAAGTAACACCAACCCCCAGGCAAGGAGAGTCCTCGCGGAACCCCCGCCTCCCAAGAAAAAACCCATAAATTAATTCTCAAAGTATAGCAATAAAAACGAGGGGTTGCAATTGCCAAGAAGATGTGCTGGGCTGCCTCCGGTCCATATCACACTTACATGTGCTGATTGCCATTCGTCGTGAGTGATCTTACAATACTGGTCGCGGAACGTTTCAGGCACAAAAACGGCAGCATCTTCACCTGGTCCGGTCGAAACAACAGATTCCCCCTACCCCAGAAAATAGAAAAAAAAATCCAATCCAAATGCTTCCAAGATGAACAATTCCTCTCGTTTAGCAAATCGAATAACAACAGCATGGCATCTCGACTCAAAATATCTATCTATCTAGCCATAGTGAGACCTTCACACGTCAGCTCGGTCACGTTAAGCTGACTAATTAAATTTTTATAATCTTGCTACATTTGAATATTGAGTGTCGTCGTCGGGGGCTCCTCCGACTTGACTAAGTAGGGTGTTGAGGAATGGGACGCTGCAAAATGTAGCACATGTCCTCTTCTCAGAAAATGTCAGTTCACAAAGTTTCCCCCCCTCAAAGACGACAACCGGCGGCTTGAAGACGGTGTGGTGCAATATAGTAAATTGAATTATTTTAATGCTTTCAGGGGTTGGGTCAGCAACGTTTCGACGATTTTTCGCATCTTCTAGCTCTTCGATCCGTGAAAAAACCGCCGGCCAAGCTTCCTGGATGAGTGAGCGAACCCAACGCAACAGGAAACGCAGATCCGAAAGCGTGAGCGTTCACACCGAATCCAATAATTTAAACCCGAAAATTAATAATTTAGTACCATCAATTTGTCTATTAATTTTTCCACCAGGTTGGCTGCTACCGGTTTCACGCAACCAACTCGGGGAATCGTTGGCGGTCTTTCGAGAAGTAAAGGTTGAAGAGCAGACTTTCAACTGAGCGAGCAGCGAAAAAATAAACGTGTACCTTACATATAAAAATAATTAGATTACACAACATTTAAACACGGGTGGAACTCTGACTCTGATTCGGATCTTAGCGCCTCTTCTGTAGCTCCGAAATCGGGGAAGATTTCCGGCAAGGCAATCACAGCTTCGCGGTGAGAAAGTTCCTAAATTTGTAATTGACGTTTATTTCGAGGGGGCCAGCAAACTCGAAAGCGGAGGTGAAACTGGAAGCCAAGATTTTTTTCTTCCTACTTCGTTCATGCCCTCGAATCAAGGGGGAAACGATTGGCGCGTTGATGGGCAGCAATTATCATTAAATTGTATGAGAATTTAGTCTACATTTTTATATCGTGAGAAGTTTTCGATTGGGGAAGGGTTTTTCTTTCCTGTCTAGGAAGGTTGGTTCTGGTGAAATACCAAAGTTGATTTTTTTTTTGTCTCTCGGGAGCAGGAAAAGATTAGCCGGAATTGAGGGCATCTGTTCAGTCTTGTCATTTGATATTAAGTTGATAAAGTTTGTTAATTTTTATCAGATAGAAAGAACTGATAACTTTAGTTTAGGCAACAAACAACGGTTAAGAACTTTTTTGCTTGTATTTTGCTTGAGTCTCGTTGAAATGAGAATCTATAATGAATTAAAAATTTTATTTTCATATTTCAAGGAAACATTTTTTGTGATCGAAGTGGTATCTGTAAGAAAGCTGAATATCAATTGATCGATCTTGAATCGATCTTTGGTAAATCGATATTTCCAGCTCAGAATTTCAATTCTTTTTATCGATTGTTAAGCACGGAAAAAATCAAATTATTTTCGATTCGATCTATCGAACTTTTAGATTTTGATATTCGCCTAGCCGAAATAATTAGGTTCAACTTTGATAACCGAATTGATGCCAAACAGTAAAATCTATTGGACATCTTGTCGATATCAATACTCAAATTGGATTGGCTTACCTGTATTTTAGGCTTTTTTCGTCACCAGGTAGAAAATAAATTCATCTTTGAAGCATCGTGTTGATTTTGTTTTTTTTTTTTTAGCAAAAAGTAGTTCTATTTAGTTAGAAATGCAAAAGATCATTTCTCAAGCTCCGCTTATTTAGGTGGATCTATCCTAAGACCGTTTAAAAAAATATGTTTGCCAACAGCTGTTTTGAAGCTCCTAGAACTTACCACTCCTACAAAATTAAACAAAAACAGGGAAAATTTCTGTCTTCTTTTTTCATATTGAAACATGCTCAAGTTTCCTCCTTCATGTGTATCAATTTGAAAGGCAATCATACAGAAAAATCGGTTTATTCAAAACACATCGTGCGATTTTAAAGGCCTGATTCAAAAACTCGAATCAAACAAGTTCATCGTGTCATTTATGTAATCATCCAACTCATTCCAGACAAAACAGTATCGAAAAAATCTCTCAATTTTCAGAATATTTTTTTTCTTTTATCTGATTTGAACATTTATAAATTGGGTGAAATTACTTTCAGTTACTCTTCAATACTTCAAAAATAAAAATGTTTTTTAGTGTCTCAAGAGATCACATAAACAATTTTCATCGAAAACTTATTGGTTTTCGAATTTCGAAACATGATAAAACAAAAAGATTATATTCTTGTTTTTCCTTTCCTGGCAAATATTGGAAAAAAATCGTCATTTTATGATTTTTTTAACACTAAACGTACCGGAGGCGGTCAAATGACGGTTTTAAACGACTTTAAACGATGATTACGCCTTATATAATTGTTTTTTCGCAAATTTAACGACAGGACTATTTTTGTTTTTGAAATGCAAGTATTTTTGCGTTTTTAAATTTTTTTTAAGTGTTACGGTTTTCGAATAACGTATGTGGTATACCTATTCATACCGCGAGCGGTCAAATGACGGCAAACACCGTTTTCGCTAAAACTCCCTTGTTTCTCAACCGATTTCTACCAAATTTAAAGTTTTGAATAGCTTATAATTCGACTCAAATATGTTTCTCAGACAATTTTCATCTACAATCAATAACTTTAAAGCTATTTACAGTACAAGAAAAATTTTATGAAAAAACATGCTTCAGGAAAAAGGTTGTAAACCAGTTATTAAGTGCTCGAAAAAAATTTCACTTAGTGCCTGAGAAAGCTGAAGTTAGAAGCTATATGTTGCACATATGAAAATTTTTTTTGAAAATTTTCTAAGATCATGGCCACAAAAAATGTAAAAAAGTTGTGTAAAACCCGTACTTTTCAATCAATCAACCGCCAAAGCTGTTCCTGTTACAGTAGAAAATTTTGAAAAAGTGAATTGAAAAGTAGACGTAATTTGTCACATTTTGGCATGTTTAGATTTTTTGAAATACGAAGTACATAATTTATGACGACTTTTCAAAGGTAGCTGTTTTTCGAACTTTTTATCATTTTGGATTTTCTAAGACAATTCCTACACCTAAGCTCAGCTTTGCACTGGATTTTGAGTACGTTAACGTAAGGTTTAGGCAATAAAACTATATGCAAAAGAAAGCTTATTTCATACCGGTTCTAGTGGTGTAACTGCATTGGCGGTGCAATGCTTGGCAAAAATATGATAAATAAAACAGTGAACTAGTTTCTGAATTTTGAGAAGTCAGCACAAATTCTTGCTTGGCAGACGGGCGCAGTGGGTGGTAATATCTCAAAGCTATTTTGCACACGAAGACGGGTGAAAGGAAACGAAAAAATAAACGAGCAATCGCTCAAATTTTCTGTTTTTATTTTCAGAAATATATTTATTATATTTTTGTCAAGCATCGCACCGCCAATGCAGTTACATCACTAGAACCGGTATGAAATTTGCTTTCTTTTGCATATAGTTTTATTGCCTAAACTATACGTTAACGTACTCAAAATCCAGTGCAAAGCTGAATTTAAGTGTAGGGATTGTCTCAGAAAATCCAGATTCATAAAAAGTTCGCAAAACAACTACCTTTGAAAAGCCGTCAAAAATTATGTATTTAGTATTTTAAAAATCTAAAGATGCCAAAATGTGACAAATTACGTCTACTTTTCAATTCACTTTTTCAAAATTTTCTACTGTAACAGGAACAGCTTTGGCGGTTGATTGATTGAAAAGTACGGGTTTTACCCAACTTTTTTACATTTTTTGTGGCCATGATCTTAGAAAATTTTTAAAAATTTAATCCATATGTGCAACATATAGCTTCTAACTTCAGCTTTCTCAGGCACTAAGTGAAATTTTTTTCGAGCACTTAATAACTGATTTACAACCTTTGTTCTGAAGCATGTTTTTTCATAATTTTTTTTTTGTACTGTAAATAACTTTAAAGTTATTGATTGTAGTTGAAAATTGTCTGAAAAACATATTTGAGTCGAATTATAAGCTATTCAAAACTTTAAATTTGGTAGAAATCGGTTGAGAAACAAGGGAGTTTTAGCGAAAACGGTGTTTGCCGTCATTTGACCGCTCGCGGTATGAATAGGTATATACAAAGTGTCGGTATGTTTAGTGTTAAAAAACCTTTTCATTGTTTTGAAGTTTTCAAAGATTTCATCTCTTTCTTCATTTGTCAGATTACACTGCCCTCTGAGTGTGATTTAATGTACTCATTTGACTTCAATTGATGACAAGATATTGCATACTCATAGGCGCAATCGCTTCGGTGGCTGATTTTATATTGATTATTTATTTTTTAATTGTATATTCTTATGTAAAATCTCTAATGGAAGTGATGAAATTTTTAGTGACATAAAAACATCAGAAAAATAAGTTCTTCGTCGAATTTTTCACATGTAGTTTCGATAAAATTTTGAGTCTGGCGTTTGAAGTGATTTTTGTAGTGTTCGCTTAGTAGATGTTTCGACGAGTAGGTCAGATCCCAGAATGGGAACACTGTCGACATAGGGACAAAAGGAATTCGCAGGCGAAATCTTGTACCAGATGTTAAGAATAAAACAGATCTGCCTCTTTGTTACTGGCTTCCGTCCTAACCAGACGTGTGTCGTCTTATTTATTTAAAACACAAGAAACCCCTTTATTTGTGTCCTTAATTATAAGTGGTAAATCTTAGTAATGATGGGTTACTTCAACTGGCGACGAGGATGTTGGAACTCAAGCGGCAAGTCGAACATTTTCGGTTTTTTATTCGAATGCAGTTTCCGAGTGAGTATTTTGGTGAAAGTTTTGGGTTCGGAAAATCAATTTCTAATAGTGGCTTAAGTTTTCTATTAGCCTTGATTTTTTTCAGCCCACAGTAACACAAGTTTCACAACTTTCATCTTAATTGTTCATTTGAAAAGTTTTGATGTATACCGAATACATTTTTTTTCATAAGAGAAACACGTTTTGGTTGTTTGATGGCATTTTTGTTTTGCCTTATATTGTTCATACTGTCTGACCGCATTTTCTATTTTTCCCGACAGTATCTTTTGTGAGTTCTTTAGGTGTTTTTAAAGTCATCTGGGCACACTCTCTGAGTGACTCTCCGCACTCCGCATCAGAAAATTGTCATTATACGTCAGTGGTCATGCAGTTGCAGATTTCCATCGTTTTGTGGTTCGGCGCGTTTTGAATCGGCGTGCAAATTGATACTTTTAAGTTGTTGCCGCAACAAAATAGCAGCAATAGCGTTTTAGTGTGATAATCCGATCTGACCAAGTGACTATATTTATGCATATGAAAAAAAAACCCGGAAGTACTGCCTTCCCGTTGGTAAGTTCCTTCTGCTGTACTCGGAGGTGTTAATGTTTTATCGGCGCTATAACATATATCTTGCATTGGAGATAGTGTTGTGTTGGGGATTATTTTTTTTGAGCTGTTTTTTCAAACATTTTCAGCGTTTGAAAAGTTTTTTTTCCTTTTCATGAAATCCTTTGTATTTTTTTTTGGTAATTTTCAATCATTTTTTCCTGTTGGTAATTTTTGTTGGCGGGTCAACGCCATTTTGTTTAATTCCAGGTTCCAGTTCAGGTAGCACTGAAATTGAGCGACACTCAACGGTCACTCTTTTTTTTTCTGGGAGCATTCACAACCGGCTCAACAGCACTGTTCAGTGAGTCGTGTAATTCGAGAAAGTGAGTTGGTGAGAAGCATCGGAATTCTAAAAGTGCAGCGGAGTCCTTGAAGTGCACTAAGTGATTTTCTCGTTTGGATCGGAAAATTAAGTAGAATTTTTCGAAAATCTTACCATTTTTGATAACTGCTTTAGAACCTGACAGTTGGAAGCTGCTGTAGATTTTTGGAACCTACGCTGATGATGCTCAGATGGGTTTATTTTACCAGCAGGAGTTTGTTGTTTTTGCGGACCGCCAAAGTACCTACCAATTTTATTCTGTAACACTGGTGTAAGAAGCTGTATTTAAGGTATGTTTTCTTAATGTTTATTTTGTGTTACGTATTTTTGAAATTTTATTTTATTGATTTTTTTAAAATGCCATTTTTTTATATTTTTTTTTTGTTTTTCAATGGCTGAATTGAGTTTCATAAAAAGCAAATGATTATGACAAGAATTTCTTGTTTTTTTTAAGCAACCTGAAAGGGATTTTAATGTTTATGCTTTTGTTAATTTGATTATCACATGCATAAAAATTGCAAAACTTTATTTCTTTAGAAATGATTTCTTTTTGAAGCCGTGATTTGTCAATGGCTTAAATTTGTACATTGCTAAAAAAAAAAAAATTAAATAAATATAAAGCAGCGGACTTTTCATCATGTAAAAAAAACGAACATCAAGGTTCAAAGTCACTTCCAGAGTGTGAAGGATATATACATCCGATTTACCCATAAATTTTGATGATGCCAGAGCGATACATTTTGCATGGTTTGTGCTTTTATCGTTTTTTAAGGTATCTTCTTCAGACCGCATCTTTCTGGCGTATAAACGCCATTTGAAGGTTTTTTATTCTCTGGAAATTAGGAAGTTTCCCACTTTTCATGACGAGTTCAACCTAGTAATTCGTTGGGAATTTCCAACGATTTGGTTTTTTTTTTCATCCAGGCAACTCATGGACGTGAGTATAATTTTTATCCTGGTGGTGTTCACAGTAGGAGAAATCATGAAGACGGCGAAGCAGAAATTGATTTCAATGATGATTTTCCAGTCATCCAATTCATCTTGTCGGAATAGGATGGCGATCAGTGTTAAAACAGTGAAGAAGAAAAATACGATACACGATACGAAAATCTAAATTTTGTTATGTAATGATTGTTTATAAATACCTTTTGGTTAGGTTTCGATAAATCAAATAGATTTTCAGTTAATTGTTTTCATTATCGAAAACGTTCGAGATTGAAAGTGAATATGTATTTAATATTTTGTTAGAACAATTAGTTTTGACTTGAGGGTGAAGGAGTTGTAGTGTTCGCTTAGTAGATGTTTCGACGAGTAGGTCAGATCCCAGAATGGGAACACTGTCGACATAGGGACAAAAGGAATTCGCAGGCGAAATCTTGTACCAGATGTTAAGAATAAAACAGATCTGCCTCTTTGTTACTGGCTTCCGTCCTAACCAGACGTGTGTCGTCTTATTTATTTAAAACACAAGAAACCCCTTTATTTGTGTCCTTAATTATAAGTGGTAAATCTTAGTAATGATGGGTTACTTCAATTTTCAACGTTGAATGCAGTCCAATTAATCTTGAGTTCTAAAAATTCAATCAAAATGCTGCTGTTTAAGTCGTTTGTAGCTGCTTCCAGGAGTCATCAGTCCATCAGGGCAAATTATGTCAGCATCGCTAGAACTTTACAACCCATGTCAACCTGTCACGATTGGCATTCTGGGTGGAAAAAACACCAGAATAATACAAGAAGTAGTCGTCATCGTCAAGCGCTACCGACCACAAGAAGTTGTTGCGCTGTGCGCATCACGCGACTGCATTCGGAAGACCCCTTTTTTTGGAGCAGCAGCAGAAGACAAAAGAAATCACACGGGGTGGGGCACGCGCGATGGTCCTGATCTAGAGGACCGGACAAAAACAGTCAAGCGTGGAATATTACGCGCGGATCAGCGCAGGAGGACATTCACATTGCGCCAGAGAGCTGGCGTAGCGCAATTTTTCGCCGCTGCATCGGACCGTAAACAATCTCAATTACACAGTGCAGTGGCATTCGCGTTATTAATAGCCATCATTGTCGGTCCGGGTTTGTTTTTCGTGGAATTGGCCCAAAGTCTTGCACAGGACACAAAGATCTGTTTTTTTCTGTGTGCTGTTGAATGATAAACGAGCCAGTTGCGGCTTATTATAATTTGGCGGGTTAATTTTTAAGGTAGCAAATCGCGGCGGGAATCGGCGTTCCGGCTGCACACAAACAGGTGTTGCAGCTAATGTGGTGCACTTTGACGCGCGCGCGCGACCGCTCCATAAGCCGGATGCCGAGGATTATTCATCATACTCGGCGGCTGACGTTTTGACTGCAAAGTGGAATAGAACAGAATAAGGGAGCTCGAGAGCGTTCCGCTCGGAAGTCGTGCGCCTTTGTTCCCGAGGGGGTGCGCGATTTCGTGATGCCAATCAATGTCGCAGCAGTTTTTGATTTAGGATACTCGCTTGGAGTGGAGCCCTCCCTTTCCGAAGACAGAGGTTTCTCACGGTCGCCAAACGACGAATGTCATTATCCAAATATAGTTCGGGCCGCCGATTTGTTTCTCACACTCGCCGGAGCCTCCGAAAACAATTAGGCAACAAAACGAATGCGAAAATAACTAACCAACACACTATGGGGCGTAATTAGAGACCCACATCATAGGACGTGGACAGAGACACGCCCCAAAACCCGAAGCCCTGGTACAAGTTAACAATTTGCGACCAAATAGTTGGCCCAGCACAACACTCAGTCCCATTGTCATTGCTCGCTTTCTATTGAATGGTGGCCCGGGGGCAACGCTTCAAATTTGATTACCATCATCCGTCAACAAACGACAACAACAACAGAGCCCCCGTGCCTTACAAGCGATCGTGAAACGGCAAATTCTCACCTCGATGGAGCCTCCCGAAATCGGAGAGCTCCTCGACGCGGCAGACAATTACACGAAACCCCAACCCACGGAAAAGAAGACGTGGAAACTAAGGAGCAGGAGGAGGGCGAAGACGACGAGGACGGTTTGGCACGAAACACACATTGTAATCGGAAGCTGAGGGTTCTTGGTTTGCTGCCGGGTTCAAGTTCAAGGGACGTACCAGGGCTAAGTGGCGCTACACGGCCTCATTCTCGAACCTGAACAAGAGCATTTTTGCACCGATATCTCCTGGGACCTGACTTGTCTTTTGCTTCTGCTGGGGCCGTTTGGACCTTTGGCTTTTGCTTTCCGTCGTCGTCGTCGTCGTCGTTACTCGAGAAAGTAGAAATTGGTGGTCAGATAACGAATCTTTTCGGGGGGACCCCGAACAACACCGGCAGCTGCCGGAGTGCAAGAAACCGATCGCTATTGATCGTGTGGATTACGTTCAAAGTTTTGTCGTTGGGCTGCTTCAGTTTTTTTTTGTTGGTCCAAGTTGTCTGTTGCTTCGTTTGGGCGGTTTGGCGATGACGCGCGCAAGCGCACGGGGACCCGATCTCGTTTGTTGCGCCTAGGACCCAAACTAGTGGGCATGAAAGCGAACGCGAAGGCGTTAAATAGGTTTATTTCCCACGGTTTGTTGATCGCAAACCAATACGGCACCCTCGAGAGGTTTCCTTGCCAACGCCCGGGCAACGAAACGAAAAAAAAAAGTAGAACTAGTTACGACATGGCTCGTGAGCATCGAGACGGCGACGACGACGACTGGATACCTTCTGCTGAAGAAGCACGATGGGCCGAGTGCGCCCGCGATCGTGGTGCCACGGGGTCTCTGAGATATGGAATGGTGGTATCCACATTCTTGCGCCCGCTGCCTGAAAGCTGCTTGGGACTTGCAGTATTTTCAAGGGGAGCTCCGGTTCACAGACAGGTAGAAACTCGAATGAAGAAATTTTCCTCGTGCTTTCGTATGAGAATTACACTTTGGGGTGAGCATTAGTTGTTCCGGAGATGAAATTGAATCGATTTCTCAATTTGAATTTTTTTTAAAATTCAAATTTAAAGCAGTTTCTTAACCAAAATTTTCAATATACTGAAAGCAAACTAATTTGTGGTACCTCCAATTCGGTAATAAAATTTTAACTACAAACAGTCAACTAACGCCTGAATTGCTACCATTGATGAGAGATCTCTAAAATCGCAAATTTCAAATCTTCAAGCTCCTTTTCAAGTGTTCTTAAACTGTTTTGAGGCAAAAATCGAACTTCCAATTCTGCTTTAAAAAAAATCGATTATTTGCTACATCTCTTATCAAATTGTTGACTTATAAATTCAACATTATTCGTCCAAGAAAGGACTGTTATGATTGCGCCTTTGAGTAGACTAAAATCTGTCGTACCGTCTCCGCTTAACCGGTGTCCGGTAATCCAGGCCTTTCGTGTAATCCAAGCCACAATGTTTATTACATAACTGATGTAGAGTTGTGTATCATCACCACAATGCACTGTTGAGCTATTTACTCGACGCTTTTCGGCGAGTTCAAGGTTTAATCTTACCAAAACGTCGAGAAAATAGCATATCAAAATTCAGTATAAACTGAGTTGTGCGCCTAATGATATGCAAAAGCTGAAAAAAAAGATAGAGACTTCAACGTAATTCGTGTTATTCGAAATTTCACTTATTCGAGGTGGCCCTTTCATCGACTACCTCAAATAAGCGTGATTCTACTGTTTTTTAGTCCCAAAAAACGCTTCTCGATCTTCTTCTGGTTCACATATTGATCTAACTTTTGCAGCATATAAACTTGCAATTACACGCTGTCAGAAAATTCGAATTGAAAAAAAAAACTTAAAATTTATCTCAACAAATGACTAAATTCAGCACCTCGAGCTCAAACTCGAAAAATTAACATCGATAATAGTGCCATCGGATTGAGTTTTAATTGCATGTCCCATGAATTTGGGGACAAAAATTACATGAAAATCATCCAACGATTATAAACGGAAGAAAAAAGCGCCTTTATGTATGCAACAAATCAGCTGTGGAAGTGTTGAGGTTGTTTCCCATGAGAATAATAATTATCAAGACCAATTTCAATTGAGTCGAATAATCGCCTCAAAAATATTCTTGCTCTCAATCTTTGCAGCTGTGTCACAGAAACTTCAGATAGAACCGAATTATCCAAGTTTATAATATATTAATTCAACCTCAAAATAAAATGTTTGAATTTCAGCTACAAACCCAAAATTTTAGGTTAATACACGAAAAAAACCTTAAAACCAATTTTATTCCAAACTATAAATTTATTATGGAAAATTAAAATGAAAAAAATCCTAATAAACATTTTGTTCAAATTCCGTCCAATTAAAATTGGCGCATCTCAAAGCTGTCTTCATAATCAGGCAAATTCGAACCTGTCCCACTAGAATCCGCACCCCAGGTACTGCATCCGATTTAATTAGGAACTGGAGGGCGGGTACCCATTAACGCATGGCACCGGTAATTTCTTTTGCGCGCACCGCTAAACTTCCCCGATGCGATTTAACGTCCCACCATAGTTACTGCCTTCTGATCAACTGGGCTGCACCAAACTAGGCTTCGCGATTGCGTGCCGTTAATTGTTTTCAATTAATATTTCTATTTCTGTCCCCTTGGTTGTTGGGGGGGATTCCACGTGAAGCTCTGAACGGAAAACATAAAAGTTGGAGGCACATTTTAATCATAGAGCACTTTTAGTCACGGACGCCCCTGCTTCGATTGAATCGAGATCGAAGCCAATTGAGCGCTCTTTCTGGGTGAGGAGACTCAAGCTCGATGCACTCTGACTGAAAGCCTGGAATGTTTCCGCTTAGGTTCAGGTGATTGATGGAAACCGTCTCCCGTCCTCAGGAATGCATCGGAACGAGAGAAGGGGTTCGTCGCTTACGAGACAGACAGAAACACAGAGCGTTTCAGTTGTTTCGAAATATATCGATCCAAAGCGTGCCGGCACCATCCCAGTTTTTTTTCCAGTTCGATCTGTCGGCTTCGAGCATCGCGATGTATTTGGTTCAAATTAATCAACTTTTCAACAAGGTGCTCATCACTTATGAGATGAGGACTTTGGAATGTTCCGATAAAATCTATGGCGGCGTGAAAAAACGTGACCCCCAGTTATCGCTTCGAGAGCAGTATCACACCTTCGGAGAGAAATTCGTTTGGCCGGATTATCATTAATCACAGTTTTAATTTTATTACGGTTTGAATTTTTTGGAACTGCGTAGAATTTTTTGTGTCTCGTGCGCTCAAAAATTTAACCTTAAACTTTAAACCGAAACAATTTAAATTGGAAAACCATCAACCTGTTTTCGGACCCAATTTGGGACCCACGCCACTCATTAGCCGAGGCCTTGAAATCTTCATTTGATTGATTTTTGTTCCTAAATCTCCGGAGACTTCGGATTCGAGCAATTAATTCATCGTTCGATCGCTTAACTCCTTTTAAAGCCGGGCCGCGCCGCTCCGATCGATTTGCGTTAATTAACACCCTGAATCACAGAACAAAATCAAAAATACCGACGTCGTTTGTCGCCAAACTGCCCCCCCGAGCTATCGACCGAAGCCTCACCTGTTTTTGAGATCTTTGGTGTAAGAAAAACGTGAGAATTTAAGACTCCGATCAATTAACATTTATTAGGATTCACAACCGTCAGAAAGTGAGGGCACGCATCGGAACACACTTTGAAATGACAAACGATCGGCCATCAATCGCACCTCATCTTCTGCTGGCAGTCAAGCCAAGCCAATGATGGTAGAAAGCAATTAAACTTAACTAATGTGTGATTCTCTGATGAAAAATTCAAACTTTTTTCGCTTTTTTGTTTCTCGGTGCCCACTCGGCGGAACAAATCGAATTAAGAGACTTAAACGTCCGAACAGCGAAAAACCAGCGACGAACCTTGTTCGAAATGAACAAGTTACAATTAAACTGCACTGCAAACCAACTTCGATTCGATACCTCAAAAGAAAATTTGCTAATCATTCACGTTAAAGGTGCACAAAATTGCACCTTATAAAGTACCTCTGCTCGGTTTGAAGATCGGCGGACCACCCGCGGTTTTTAGGACTTGAGCGTCTTGGCTCTTGATAAATCGCGTTTTAATTATTCTCAATAGACCGTATTAAATCAAAATATTGCGTTGCCCCCTTGAAGCCCCTTTCGGAACTTAAGGGGAGACGCACAAAAAAAAGTTTCAACAAGAAGGGTACTTGAGTGAGTCGCAAAACGCGAATTCAAGAACTGCAACAAGACGCGTCGGTCGCCTCAGTCTTTAGGAACTTACAGGCGCGGATTGTGCACTTGTGGTTTGAAGATTTTTTTTTGTTTCGCGGTTTTTGTTGCGTTTTGTTTCGCGCGGGCATGCGCCCGAATCAGCCTAAAACAATGTGTGCATTTTAACCCTCGTCCGCCGTTTCGCTTCCACCGGCCGGTCAAGCGACATACGTGAATAACAATAAGCAATTTACCCACCCCCACCCACGCGATTTTGTTCATGAAGTGCAGTAAGTCCGATGCCAAGTTTAGGGGGTGGTTTGAGGTTGGTGGTTTTGGGAACCAACAACGCAGAAGGGTTTTTTTTTAATCGTCTACTTCATTCCGTTGTATGGTTGTTCATTATTATAGCACTCTCGGAAGGTGACCGTGGGTCACTGACCAGGTTTAGGGTTGAGCCTTCGCGTTTGGTGTTTGGTAGGTTCGATTGTGATGGGGGTTAGTGAGAGGGTGCAACAGGTTGACGTAGGAGTGGTTTTGCGTTTTGATTGATCACTGTGTTCTGGTTGATAATTGTGCTACGAGTTTGTGTGTTTGTTTTTTTTTTTCGGGACTCAGTCAAGGTTTTTAGGCAAATGATGGGCTTAAAGTGGCTTTTTAAAGTGGGGAAGATAAGTGTTTTTATATTTTTTCCCTCTTCCATAGAGAAGGTTTGAAAAGACTATCCAAAACAAACCATCTAAATTTAAGCCATACGATACTTGGAAAGCAGTTATGAAAAGGGCTTAAAATTTTTCAGATTTTTTTTAAATGGACAAGAAAGTGTGAGTGTGAAGAAGATATTTTTTATTTATTTCAAGAGGAGTTTAACCACGCAAGCTCATTATCCTTTATCATCCTTTATCGCAAGCTCATTATCATTAATTTTTTTTTACGTGAAATATCAGATTGTTCTAATTGGTCAAATTACAGTTGCTACATAAGAAACCTGAGGAGTTTAAATCCAAACCATTATGTATAAATTAGTGCTTAAATATAGAAACAATACAAAATTCTGTATCCGCTACAAATGTTCAGAAAAAAATTTGTCCAAAAAGTAGTAATTGTTTACAAACATTGGCCTAGCCTAAGGTTGCCAGATTTTTTCCAGCACGTACCCGGGCCGGACAAATACGGGATATTTTATCTAAAAACCAGATTAAGTCCTAGCATATGATTTCAAAACTGTCGAATAAAACCCGGGCAATAGCCGGGCAAATTTGGTCAAAACCCTGGAATTATTTAACACAAATCAAGAAAAAAACTTGTAATTTTTTTAATTCATCATATCAGCGGTTTTTGAATCGTATTTTTAGCTTTCAATAAACCTTTCATAATTATTTTTGTTAAACTTGCTCAAAGCATTGACCTAGCCTAAGGTTGCGAGAATTTTTTCAGCACATACCCAGGCTGGATAAATCCGGGCTATTTTATCTTAAATCCTGACAAAATCCGGGCATTTCATGTCAAAACTGTCGCCCAAAATCCGGGCAACAGCCGGGCAAATTTGGTCAAAACTCAGAAATTATTCGACACAAATAAAAATAAACTTGAACAAATATTTATCATCATATCAGCGGTTTTTGGATCGTATTTTGGGCTTTCAATAAGATGAATAAACACTGGCAGAATCCGGGCTCTTTTCAATAAAATTCAGGCAATCGGGCCGGATCGGACTTTTGCCAAATTTTGCATTGGATATCCGGGCAAATCCGGATAAAACCGGGCAATCAGTCAACCTTAAAGTTTCATAGATCGAGTATTATATTGTTTAAATAAAAAAAAAGTTTTTTTTAAATGGTTAACGATCGCTGGGCTAAATATGAGATGGACATCGATCGAGAACTCTTTAAATCATTTTAAATTTAATTTCAAATTTGGTCAAGCATTTATCTCGCGGATTAGAACGATTATGAGCCTCTTTTTATAGAGAAGAAATCAGTTTTTGAGGACAAATTTTCCATGAAAATATTTATCACAACTTTGATTTTAAGTTGAGTCAAATTTTGTTTTCGAAGATTTTTAAAACTTAAATCAATGCAGCTAGGCTTCAAGTCACAAGAGAGCAAAAAATAAAGATTAGATCCAGAAAAAGCCTAAAAATGACTGGCTAGGCAAATTAAGATTTTGATCTGGAACCTAATAGATTATTTAGCTTGTTTGATTTGAAAGCTTGTTTGATTTCTATGCTTATTTGAATAACGATAAAAAAAACTACCTCAATTTTATATTTTGTTAAAACTTTTCTTGAACAAGATTCGTAAAATATTTCGACTGCTTTCAGCAATTCTTTTGTGACAAAATACACGAGTCTTGCTTTTCAGTTTCTTTTGCGAATCAGCTTACAACATGTTATATCAAACTAACGCAGACTTGTCGGAATAAAGTGTGTTTGAAGAAATTGAAACTTTAGTTGTTGTTTTAAACATTTTTATTTCATTAATTTCAAATTTAATATACAGAATTATAATGTTCTGTTTTTAGGACGAATTTTTAACAAAAGTTCCTGAATTCAGTTAGATCAATTTAAAAAAAATTATGATGATTGGAAAAGATTCATCTTTTATCTTTTATAGAAGTCCATAAAAACTTAAAACAAAAGCCCAGATTTTGCCCGGATTTTTTCACTTATTTGCCGAAACAAAAAAAAAATCAAACTGTGTCGCAAACATTTTTGTTTATGCGTCCAAAAACTATTTTGAGAGCGATTTTTATGTGAATTATCATGAAAGGTTTTTTGACGTCCAAAAATACGGTTTAAAAACTGCTGCTGTTTTGCGATGATTTTTTTTAGTTTTTTTTTCTTTGATTTGTGTTGGATTTTTACCAAATGATCCCAGATATTGCTCGAATTAGGAAAAGATTCATCTTTGATCTTTTATAGAAGTGCATAAAATCTTTGAACAAACGCCTGGATTTTGCCCGGATTTATTCACTTTATTTGCCAAATCAAACAGAAAAAAAACAATTTGAGTTGCAAATATTTTTCTATATGCGTCCAATAAAAGTTTTGCAGGTGATTTTTATAAAAATCATCGTGAGAGGTTTTCTGAAAGCCAAAAATTCTATTTAAAAACTGCTGATAAGCTATGATAATTTTTTTTTCAAAATTGAAGTTGAATTTCCCTAAGTGATTCCTGTGTGTTTATCAAATAATCCCAGATATTGCCCGGATTTAATAAGGTTTTTGGATAAAATAGCCAGGATTTGTCCGAACTTATTGGATAGCGCTTGTGAATTGTAAGCAAGGTTGCCGAAATCACAGAGAAATCTATTATTTCACAGAATTTTGAGCCAAATTTCATCACAGAATCTGTGTCACAGAACACACAATTTTTGGAACATTCACAGAATTTTAAAATTTTGGACGTTTTTTGAAAATTTTTTTTTTATATCAATTCAAATTTTGGATAATTATCTTTGAATTGGAGAAATATGATAAAATTGATAATGTTAATTGATTTTTCTTAAGTTAAAAAGACGCAATTTGACATGACTTTTGAATGAACACAGAAAATCGTCACAGAATTTTTGGGAAAAATCACAGAAAGTCAAAATTTGTTTACGTTAAAACACAGAATTTTTTTCGGCAACCTTGATTGTAAGATGAAGGTGTTTGGTTCGACTCCCTAATCAATTTCACTTTTTTTTTGTTACCATTGCTCACATACAAAATAGCCCAGATTTGTCCGGCTGGATACAGGTTGAAAAAAATCTGGCAAGTTAAGGCCAGATTTTTTTTCCCAAATATTAGAGTAAACATTGAGTTCAAAAGTTTTGGATAGCTTAAAAAATCAATAATTATACTAAGGTTGCTCTTGACTTCTACACATATTTAAAACCTAAGCTAATTTAGAAATTTTAAATCCATGCAAAACTGATTTTTTGGTTTTATTTATGTTTAAGTGTATCAATGAGAAAAATTCAACAAAAGTGAATTCTTTTCATTAGGTTCAACTTTCTATGGGTAAAATTAAGACTACATTTGAAACATTTTCCAGAAGATATTCTAGAAATAAGAAAACTAGAAGAATCATGGATCTTTTCAGTTCGCTCCAAATCACTCCTGAATGTTTTTCAGGGTCTTGGAGCGTAATGAGATCACTAGCAGATCTTTGGAATCGTCCGAAACAACTGCAAAAGAGAAAAGTTCTCATAACATGGCTTAGAGTCTCCCTGGAGAAACTTGATCTCATTTTCTTATTTTAAACACATCTTTTAAGAAAAATTCAACAACTCGCTCTTCTTTACATTTTCTGAAAGCGTATAGCTTCAAGTGCGTATGCTCCAAAAGTTAGAAAGATAATTGAACCCGTAGATGAACTAGAAGCATTTTCTCGACAATAAAAAATTCGCGGTATTTATTAAGTTGAGGAAGACTTGATCCTCTATTGGGGCAGAGTTGATCCTTGAAAAAAAAAAAAATCAAACAAAAACCCAAGATAGAATGTTAAATAACTATTTTGGTCATGTTTGTTTTCATTTCACAATTTATAAGTGTCAGACGAAGAAAATTCCAGCACTCTGTCTCAACCCTACGGGCATTGCATACTTGAAGGCACTTTTATCTATAATAAGGACAATTTTGGGCCTTTTTTCAGACAATTATTGGAAACATATTAGATGTTTGATGAATATTCGTTATTTCGTTGTCAACAATGATCACGATCCATTCGGAAGAAGACTATACCTTTTCAATTATTCCATAATGAACATTCCAAAAAACCTTTTTTTTTAAGTTGAGAGTTTTCCGTTGTTCTTATAACACTCTTATGATTGATATATATGAATAACTAGTTTTTTTTTTATATTTTTCAAGTTTCAAACATTTAAGATTGATAAAAAAGGTCCTCAATCATATTTTGTGAAATTCTACAAAACTCAATAACTCAAAAAAAAAAAATTGTTTTGGCACATTTTTCTTGAACATTTGATCATTGTAAGACATTCCAGTTTCGGGATATAGATAAGAAATCAAGCACCCCCAGGGATCAAATATCCTCATTCTACCATGAACGATTAAAAACAGTAATTTCAATGATATTCTAAAAAAAATCAATTTGGTGTCCTACTGAATGCAGAGCCATCCTGACTGCCCAATAAGTATATCTTTAGGCGCAAACACCGGTCAAAATCCTAATCACAACCAAAATTGGGATTTTTCCTCTTTCTATCTGGAGTTTTGAAAGTTCACAAGCTGCTTAAAATTCTTAAAAAAGTTCACATAAACCTTACCTTGATAAATTATGACGATCCGGCAATCAAAGTTAAGGGAAAATGCAGGATTCCAGCTGGTCAGCTCTCTCGACGAGGGGTTTTCTCTTCTTCTGGACAGGATCAACTTTAAACAACTAACTCCGGCAGTCTATTGGTTCACTTGAGCGTTATCCATTTTTTTAATTCTTCAAACAGTTAAAATCTCTCAATCACTATTTTCACCTCAAATCACACTTGGTCTGAATCCATTCGATCAACTTTTTGAGGATTTTTTTTTCTCTCGTTAACACGATTTGTTCATCTGTATCAGCCTATTTGTGTTCCTCGTTATCGGAGACTAACTGTTATCACTTTTGTCACTATTCGTAAGTTGTAAGCTACAAAATCCACTTAGAGGAGGGGATCCAGTTCAACCACTATTGGAGTAAGTAGTCGCCGCTGTTGTCACTAACAATTTTCGTTCAAACCGAACTGAAGAGGATTATTCGTTGCCGAGCAATTAGCACCGAACTGATAAGCGTGCTTCTGCTGCTGCTTTTCATTCACAGTCTATCTGCTCCGTAATGGACCGAACTGGATTCGTTGTTCTGGTTGTTCTGCATCTGTTGCTTCTGCCTTCAAATGGCATAAGGGGGGACCAATTCGAGAGCAGGCGATAATTTGCGATTTAGTCGCTTGTTTGGGTAACGATTTAGTTGGGTAGCTAGTCACTAACAACAACTGAGTTGAACAACTATGGTTGTTGATTGGCCACGCGTATTTGTTTGCAAGGGGTTTCACTTTTTTTTAAAATGGGATTTCGCCCTAAGTCGAGGAGACGATCACTTTCCTTTAGTGTTTTGTAACTTATTACACTTGGGTTAGCACCTGTTCAAAACTACGACGTCAGGTAAATACACGTGTGCTTCCGTTATCTCCAGCTGGAGCACTGCACACGAAACGATTTCGAGTGCCGACACGAGTGCCACGAGTCAGAACAAGGCGGAAACTGTTTCGTTGAACCGGTGCTTCGGAACTGTTAACCCCGCGTGCCCAAGATTATGTGGTCTACTGCCGCCTCCGAAAGGGTTCCAACACAACCCTACCAAGACCGAGACCAAGACTGAGACGACAACAAACACCACACGACCGCTACGATCCGTGAACACCCGCACACTATACACACACGATCGATCACATGCGCGTCTTATCGCGCGCTCGCCCTCTGGCCAAAACACCTGAACACAGCTGCTGAGAGCATAAACGATGACGACAGCGCTAGAGGCCGCGAGGAGCATAAACCACACAGAAACCGACCGCTTCAAAAAACCGGATGAGGAGTCGAGAAATGCACCAACGGAAGGCCTACGGACGAAGCCAACAGCACACCTTGTGATCGTGAGCGCGCACATTCAGTGACTGAAACCGAAAATCATCGCAAAGCTCTTGCACGCTGTGTTCGGTCCAAAACGACACAAACCCTCCTCAACAGAGATTCGACTTCAACAGTTCCTCAGTTCCGTCAGTGTGTTGGTGCTGTGTACGATACTGTTGAACCTCACCCGACCTATCGGTACACGACCCACCAAACCCCGAAGACGCTCGTGTGAGTACGAAGCAGCAGAACACAACACAAAGCGCAAAGCAACCCTCAACAAACGAGAAGAGACACGAGCCAGCTGCCAAACAGCCGGTCAGCCAGGTAGAAAGGGAAACGATCGAGCCAATCAGCGCTTCAAACCGGCCGGTTTCCGAGGGGCGGAGTCTCAACCCCTCTGCGCTGAGTAAGCACTCGCGAGGCGAGCTATACTCAACTCAACTCGTTCGCTTTGTGCGAGTCTTCGTTACTCCCAACTAGCGAGACGGTTGCGTTCGTTCAATCGCGATCGGGAGGCGGAATCCAGATCTAACGCTGTTCGGTGATCTGGTTTGCTGATACTTCACCTCCCCACAGTCGAGCGTTCGACTTCGGTGTTTGTGAATCTTCAATACCAACACATCTTTAAGAGTGAAGAAAAATCATAGAAACAAAAAACATCAACGAAGGACTTTTATTGATCTGTCAGGGGCCAGGGCAACTACTAATTGTAACGGAGCATCCCTCAATTCGTCGATCGATCCGAGTCGCAGGCATCGGGAAACGGAGCGCGCTTTTATTGTTTTATGGTTTGTTTTGGGACCCGATTGATTTTATTGACGCCCCCTTTTTTGCCCCGGTTCACATCCCTGACTGGACCGAACCCCGGACATATGAACGTATGCCCTGCCGACGACAACGGTAATTACCGAAAGAAAGCAGGACGATTATGGGTCGGGATCGACCCCCTTTCTGTCACTTTTTTTCTGCCAAAGGAAAAAAACTGAACCAAATCGGGGAAAAAACTCGATTCTGTCAAAACGGGTAGTAGTCGGTCGGATGTTCAGGTTACCCTGGAATTGGATTTGTTAGTTTTTTAACTGTTTGCATAGAACACGTCTAGATAAACTTTGCACCGGAATAAACATAAAATATTCAGCAACAAAAAACGTTATGATTGTTTTCTGTCGTTCCGTTTTTATTGGGGGGGTCAACCGTCAGCCCGAATGTGTTGAACCAATTTCTTTCTCGGGTTCGTCGTTTGTTTTAGTGCTTGTTTACAGAATTGGTGGTTGGGTGGGTTTGGCAAGCTATTCTGTTCTGGCAGGCAGTATCTTATGCGACTATCACGATGCTCGGTAACTGAAATCCAAAATATCTAACAAGTTTCGAGATGTCATTCCTCATTTTGAAAAATACTATACTTCATGTCTAACAATCACCACTCAATGTGAAAGAATAACATTATTTAAGACGTTCGTCGCTACTGCATCCGTAGAGGAAAACTGTACAAGACGCACCAGTTAAGCATAATTGCTATTTATAGCGAGACCAATCATCTAAGGACCAAAACGAAAGTTGACGACGATTCAAGGATCAGATTTACGTATTTTTAAAATGAAAGAATATAATAAAAATTTGATTTTGACTATATTATTGTAAACAACTAAAACAGTCAGAAAACGAACAGCGGGATAGAAATTTAAAACTATTGGAGAGAACGCACCATGGTAAGAAATGGAACTATGATTATATGGAATGTAATAATCGAAACATCGTATCCCGCGTCTTATGAAACAAAATGTAAACAAACAGTATTATTACAAAAAAATACAAAAACTGACATAAACTAGTCGCCATTTTTTCCATTTAGAATATTTGTAGCCTGGACAACATATTCTGTATGTAAAATAATTTTTTTATGGTTTTGATAAATTTTGAAGCAGTTTTCTGTGAATTCTTAAGATGTTTCATACGATGTAATGAAAGCTCACGCGAGAAATGTTGAGCTGCATGTTCATCGTATTTTTGTTAACTAACCATTCTTTGGCATAAACTTATTTATTTTTGCTAAACTTATCGTAAATTCCGCTTTTCAAAATACACTTTTTTATATCCTCATAGGTAAAACGCAAATTTATTTCTTGACTGATATCGTGGCAAATGTTGCAGCAGATATTTTTTTCGAATCGAATATTGGTGCACATTTTTAACGAGAACAAGGACGAAATTTGTTATAATAATGCATTGTGCAAATAAAAAAGAATGGTATTTTGTTTAGATATTCGGATATTCTCAAAAGTTAAAAGCATTCAAAATTAAAAAAATCCTTCTGTTTCTTAAAAATAATGTCGGTTTAGTGAACTTTTCTTCTATTAAAGGCTAAAGGATAGAAAAGCTAGTTTTCCACAATAAAAACGAAGAACATCATTATTTGAAGTAATAAATAAGCGTATTTTCAAGAAATAGAGCGCCTTATGTCTGAGTAACAACTGATCCAATTTGAACCTACCTACCTACCTAAGGGTCCAGCGCCGATTGACCGACGCATAGGGCTGAGATAAAAGATCTCCACTGCTGGCGATCCGGAGCCAGCGTCTTCACTTGCAGCCAGCCAAGGTTCTCTGTGGTCAACTGTGCGGATTTCAGCGGCTAGACTTCGCCGCCACGAGCTTTGGGCCTGCCTCTTATTCGATGCCCATCTGGATTCCAGTCAAACGCCTCTCTGCAAATCTCGTTTTCATCTCTTCGCAGCGTGTGCCCAATCCATCTCCACTTACGTTTCCGAATCTCGATTTCTAGCGCCTTTTGATGACACCGGCGATGAAGTTCAACGTTTGAGAGCCAGTTGCCAGGCCACCAAGCGCGGATGATGTTCCGCAGGCAGCGATTCACAAAAACTTGCAGTTTCCGCGTTGTCACCGCATATGTGCACCAAGTTTCACACCCGTACAGCAATACGGATTTGACGTTCGAGTTGAACATTCGGATCTTAGTTCGTAGAGAGATCTGGCGTGAGCGCCAGATGTTTCGGAGACTCGCGAACGCTGATCGGGCTTTCCTGATCCGGGTTTCGATGTCCTTCTTGGTACCACCATCAGGCGTAATCTGGCTACCAAGATACTGGAAGCACTCCACTGTCTCAACCTGTTGTCCAGCTACCACGAAATTGGAACGATTTTCTGTGATGATTTCCATCGACTTGGTCTTTCCGACATTGATTTTGAGACCTGCGGCATTGGACTTTCGGTGAGGTCGTCGAGTTTGCTCTGCATGTCTTGTTGTGTTTGGGCGAGCAAAACAATATCGTCTGCCAGGTCAAGGTCGTTCAGTTGCTCAATCGCTGAAGGATTGGTCTACAGTCAATCGATCCAGTCAAGATCTTATCCATTACGATGAGAAAAAGTAGCGGTGACAAAATACATCCTTGTCTCACTCCAGCAGTTACCGGGATTGGTTCGAACAAGACACCGTCGTGCAAGACCTTGCACGAAAATGCCTCGTACTGTGCTTCGATGAGATAGACTGGTTTCTTTGGGACTCCTCGTTGTCTTAGAGCAGCCCAGATGTTTTCGTGGTTCAGTCGTTCAAATGCTTTTTCGAAATCAACGAACACCAGCAGAAGAAAGTCCTGGAATTCGTTGATTTGTTCCAGTATTATTCGTAGCGTTGTGATGTGGTCCACACATGATCGTCCGGATCGGAATCCAGCTTGTTGCCATCGGAGTGTAGCGTCGATTTTCTCCTGGATCCTGTTCAGGATCACTTTGCAGAGTACTTTGAGGGTTGTATAGATCAAAGTTATGCCACGCCAGTTACCGCACTCTGTTAGGTCTCCTTTCTTCGGGACCTTTACGAGGATACCCTGCATCCAGTCGACCGGGAATGTTGCAGTATCCCAAATATCAGCGAAAAGACGGTGTAACATTTGTGCTGACAAGGAAGGGTCGGCTTTGAGCATTTCAGCAGGAATGCAATCGATTCCAGGCACTTTGTTGGATTTCATGTCCTTGATTGCCGCTAGTATTTCAGCCAGCGAGGGCGCTTCCGAGTTGACGCCATTAATGCGACTTACTGTGGGCGCCTCGAGCTGCGGGTTCTGTTGGCCATTGCTATTTGAACAAACCTTTAATTTTTGAAATACCATAATTTCAGGTTTTTCTTTATTTTTTTCTAAAAGCTTTATTCGGATGTCAATTTAAAGATAAGCTTTAAAACATGATTTTGCCAAATTGGCTGCAAACACTGCATTGCATTTGCATGATGACATTTTATTTAATAAGTCATGAATCTTCAACATATTTCAAGGAACACAGTGATTTATCTATAATTTGAAACCAATTTTTACCAAAAACTACCAAAAAGTATTTAACGTGCCAGCCGCTTGCGGGACGTCTTGGGCTTGGAAAAATTAATCGGGTTTACTCTCGGCGCTAAACGTGTTAAACAAAAAAAAAACATAAACAACCATGTTGAAAGAAGAAGAAAGATTATTAAAGAAACAAATCTCATTTCAGAACAGTTCCAGTTAACTTAAATCAACAGCTGTAGGTACTCCATTTCCCCGAAAATGTTTACCCAGGATGAAAAATTCCCAGAATTTCAATCACCAGAAAACTTCTCCAGATTTTTTTTCTCAGACGAACCATTCCGCAGCAAATTATTCGCCAGAATTATCATTTTCCAGAAAGCTAAAAAAAAAACATCCAAACAGGATTAAAAAAAAATGGATTCGTTTCCAAATAAAATGGGTTCTCCAAAGCTGTAACCAGCGAGGTTGAAGGGGCCAAGGCGGCGCAAATCCGCCGATGCTCTCAAATTCGAAGTGGGTGCCGACCCGCCGACAATACTGGTTTAAAAATTTTGTTGAAAATTTTCTAACAATTGTTATAAAATGTAAATTAGATAAACTTCAGAAAAAAACTCACTTTGGGAAATGGTCCATTCTGGGAAAAAAAAATTCTGGTAAAAGGTGCGTTCTGGGAAAAAAATCCAGAAAATAGGTCATTCCGGGGTTTTATTTCGAGTATTAGTCAAACTAGGTAAATGTTTTTAGGCTTTTGGGATACCATCAAATCTACTATATAAAAGGTAATACTGAGTAATTTTTATGCATTGAAATGAGGAAGCAAGCTTTTCTGCAGATATTGGAACGGATTTGGAACAATTGATTTAGAATACAAAAAGGGCAACATAATTCACATGTTTCCGAGATGAAAAGAAAATTTCAGCTATTGTTGGCTAACTTTGAGACAGTTATTACACATACTCGTTTAGTTTTATTTCTATCAGCTCTACGAGATAACTTCAAAAAAAGGGTTATAATTTATTGAATAAATTTGTGCACATTTTTGCAAAACAGTAAAACATTGAAAATATTTTGAAAATAAAGGTTTTAACTCAATTATCAACTTTCCTGAAAGATGCGAGAAATGTTGGATTTTGAGAGTTATGGATGTATTCTTTTTGTTATTTTTTTCTAAAAGGGAATGACCCCTACAATTTTCAAATATTAAGAAAAAACCACTAAGGATAAGTCTTATTTGGTTTTCAATTTTCAAGTCCAAACATGTTTTTTTCTGAATGAATTGAAAAATGTAGGAAAATAGAGGGTAATAACAATTATGAATATAAGCTTCCATTCGATTTTTCGAAAAAATCAAATAAAGTTGGTCTCATTTAATTCATGCCCGAACTTCCTTTTTTCCATATAGGAGAGTCGGGAATCATGGGCCACTTTTTTTTATGTTCCATGACTTCTTTTTTATAAAAGATAAAAAAAAATGGTATGGTTTTCTACATTTTTCAGGAATCTTTTGGCATTTTTTTATTTTAATAAGTTATTTTTCCCAAGTTCTGACTGTTTAAAAAAAGCTAGGGTTAGTTGTCCTACTTTGGACTCTTAAAGCGTTGGTTTTTAAATAATCATGTTTTTCTCATAAATGAACGGGAAGTTTATATCTTTCAGGAAATACATTCATAGTTCATGATGAAAATTTTCAACATAGGTTTCGCCGTTATTGAAAGATTTGCAATTATATGGATGATCAAAATTTCCAACTTTAACCTACTGTTCCTGTTTTTTTTACTGAACCGGTACCTTTCGTTTGATTCAATGCTAAAATTATTATAAAAAGTATGATTATTTGAGAATAAATTCAAATTTGAAAATAATCAATTGTTACAGTTTTTCTACGATAAAAAAATCTGTTATGAATATCACAAACCCGTTCCCTCCCCGTCAGCTCTATCAGCGGAACAATAGCTGAAACTTGTTTGTGTAAAAAAGGCAAAAAATGTAAAAATGTTCAATATTGGTTCTGAATTGAGCGTTAAATTTCGCAATTCGCACCTTTTTTGATTTGTTGGTATTGAAACAAAGTTTTAGTGATGTCAGGTCTAAAGAAGGAACATCAAAGTCGGAAGTTTCCTATAGTTGGACCCTTTGCAATTTTTCCGAGTTTTCCATTGATTTTCATGAATTTTAATAAAAATAAATAGTTCATATTATTCAAAGTGAAAGTAATTTTCCTGTAAACTTTAAGTCGGACAGTAAAAAATCGCGATTTTTCCTTAAACACTCTAAACACTCAATATGCGCCCCATTAATTGAGCTGTCTGAGGAAGTACATTTTTAAAAACAATGAAAATTTTTTAAATTAATAAAAATAAAAATTTTAATTAATGCCAAAAACATGGCATGATGGGATTTAGGAAAAATAAGAGTTTATTGTGTGCATAGGAATATCTTTATTATTTGACAGCAAAATGAATTATTCACAATCTTCGGCGTTTTTGGACTATAAGTCCAAAGTAGGAGCACTCACCCTATATTTTTTGGATATTGAAAAGTGATGGGGAGTCGTGGACCACTAAATCCAAATTGACCAAATAACATGCAAAGTTTTTAAGTTGACCCAAAACTGTAATTTCATAATTCTTTTCGTATTTTAAAGCAACATCAGATGATGAAATAAAAAAGAGACTTGTGTATGATCAAATAAATTCAAAAACCTGGCTCGCGAAGGTTTTGGCAAAATTCATTATATGGGATGGACAGAATATTTTTCATAACTCTTCATTTGGCCTGAAAAAAACTTTACAGATGAGAAAAACTTTTTTTAAGATCTGAAATTTTATTAAAAATATTGAAATACAGGTGACCCAAGACACGCTACAAAATGTGGCCCACGATTCCCCACAAGCAATGATTTGCAAATTTGTTGTGTTTGTGTGACTAATTGACGTTTCATCAAAAATTCCTTTTCCACGTCATAGAACATGACAAAACTAAGATCACAAGGGTATGAGCATATTTATGTTATGAACTTTAGGTTTCTCCTCGATGCAATTAGCGAGTGTTTGTTTAATTTTGTAAGTAAACTTTTTTAAGCTTGATACATAAAAGAAGCATGTGATGCGTATTTAAGTCAACAACATAGATATAGAAAAATATGCTTACGCAAAGCAACGACGATGGCAGTTGGATTGAGATTTATATCTCAACACACATCTGAGATATTCAGAGTGGCCCACGTTTCCCCATTGATCACGATACCCCACTCTCCCATAATTAATGTAAAAATATAGGGAAATTGAGTGTAAAATTAGCAATATCTTTTTTTTCCGAAGCGTGAGGTAGCTCAAACAGCCTACTTTTGATTTCTCGGAAACAATCACACCCGAAAAGTTTGTTTTTGTTCAAAATTTTTTAGTCCAAATCCGTGCTTTTCTAGATTGTTTTCAATATATAGGGGAACTAGGGGTTGAAAGACAATATATCTTCGGTCATAAACTCGTTCGGCATCTGAATTTATGCCCAATCGTTTCTCCGGACATTTTCACTAAAGAAAAGTTTATTTTCATAGACTTGGTTCGTGTAGGAGGGAACATTTTGAATTTCATCGTGGTTTATACACTTTTTTCCACTGTATTGTCAAATAACCCTTTGAAAAATTTAATTTGTTTAAAATATGATTAAAATAAATTATTAAAATATTGAATATTATGTTTTAAAAATTAATTGTTGATGGAAAAGATTCAAAACTTCAAAAATAAGGACCTTGGAATGTTTCCAATAATATTATTTTAGATAAACGGTTCTGGATTCATATAACTACTAAATACTCAATACTTCTCAATAAGTAAATTGAATTTGTTATTTGCGACGTTTTAATTTCTCAAAGTAGTAGTTTCTTGTTTATTGAACACTTTTAAGACCATAAAAGCCGTCACCGAAATCGTCTGATTACCCAAGCTATACGATATGTGGACTGTTCTATTCAATTTAATTAGAAATTTCGAGCAATAATTTAGGAAAAGCTGCAGACCAACCAATTTTCAAGAACATAGAATTTTGTTTCAAGCTTACGACCGTCTCCACATTATCTCTTAACAAGCTGTAGCTAATAAACCATTCCTTCGATTGAGAAAAAAAAATTCACTGAAGATCGTGCATTAGAGTGCTGACAGGACCTGTTTAACCCTTCATTTCATGATTTTTTATTTTTTCTTGAAAAAATTCTCAATGGTGCGCAATGATGAGTACATGAAGGGAAAAATAATGAAAAAATATTATTTTCTCATATTTCGAGGATTTAGCCAAAATTTGTAATTTGTAATAATTGTTGCAAATTTGCAACAACGTGAAATGGTTATACCTTTTCGTTCCTCATACAAGACAGCTAGAAATAAATGCTTATTCCTAATTTACCCAGCACTAATCATAGTTAAAGCTCAAGAACTTCGTAAACCTAGTGTCTGGACACAATTTAGCTGGGGTTAGTACTAAAGTATGTTGGTTATCCACCATGGGTGCACGGATTCACCTAAGTTTCTGCCTAAGGATGTACTTACATGCATTATTTAGATCAAATAGTTCGACAAATTTCCAATGCAGCTTACACTATATCCAAGCCCCATGGCTTCGTTTGATCTGTTATCGAGTAAATGTATTAGTTATGTTGATGAAACTATATTTTGGAAGAACATGTCAATCAGGTGGGCTAGTTTACTATATGAATTCCGGTATCCGTGTATATTAAGCTGACCTGGAAAACTGATTAAACATTCTTATATATGAGAATTTCAAGGAAGCACATCTTACCTGTTGGCCATTTCTGTGATTTGGACCTAAAAGTTTTCTGCCGATACCCGTAATCGAACCCATTACGCCTAGCATACCAAAACCAGACTCGCGCCAGCGTATTCGCTAGCGGCTAGACCTCCCAGGCACAGTATTATTTTGGGAGCTGGGGGGGGGGGGGGGGGGGGTTAGTTATGCGATAATATTCATTACGTTTGCTTGAAGGTGCTATATGGAAAGCTGAAACGTCTTTCCAATACAAATTTTTTGAAAAAAATAATTTTGTCAAAATCAATATTTTGACAATAACATTAAAGCTTTGGACTTGTATTCAGTTCTTTTTCAGTAACTTCATTTTTTGTGAAAAGTTTAATGGTGTCTTCGTGCTCATAGTTTTTTTAGCGCAATATACTGCAATCTAGAAACAAGTTCATTCTCGGCTAACAGCAACGGTTGAATTATAAAACCTTAAAAACTGTGATGAAAAAATGATTTTTATGCATGGTATACTTAGATTCAAAGAATCAAGTAACTTGAAAATCAGGAAATACAAATTGTTGAAGAAACAAATTGCGTTTTTTCTTCAAACACCTACAATATAAAAAAACAAATTTTTATTATTCTTTAATATTAAAAAAAAAACCGATGGTTAAAATACATTAAAAATGGTTTTACCCGTATAACATTTGTTGAATATGGTACGCGTTTGGGAGAGTAAACAGAATTAAAAGTAGGACTTAAATGGAACTGCCATTTTCGTCTCACCATGATGATTAAATTCGTACTGAAAACATTAAAACTGTTATCATAAATACTATACAAACGATTAAAAGTATTTGAAGAACATTAAGGGACTAATGTTTCAAACTAGGGTATAACATTATTAAGTAGTGAGCGGAAAAAAATGTAAATTATTATTTTCTAAAAATTTGCAAATTTTTTCTACGAACAAATACAATTTTTTCCGGGAATCATAAAATTATATTTAAAATCATCGTTGGTTGCATTTGAAAAATTAAAGATTCAAATTATTAATATAAACACTTTAACTACTCAAAAGTCACAAATTTGTACTAAATGTGACGCATGGTTGATGATCTAGCCAAAAGAATTTGTTCTTGGTTTTCCCCAATATTTTTACAGTTGTCAGCCATTTTGTTCAGTTAGAGGCTTATTCATCTGCATTATTTCAAAAATATCTCGACAACATGATAATATAACATTAAAAATAATAATACTTTCATCAGGAAACATATACACTGTTTAAACGATGAAACATTAGAAAGCACACTTTGTAGCCCATAGACCTAACTAAAGGTGCTACCGTTGCATGATGTTGCAAATTTGCAACAATTAATTAAAGGCCGTTTTATCAGACAAAAAATCAAAAAAATCTTCAAATTGTATTCAATTAGGTTAATTGCATTACTGAAATTGCGAAAATATTTTTTTCAGACAATTTTTTTTTCGCAGTGTGAATTGGACTAGGTCAAAACTCTGAAAAATAAGCCTTTTTAAATATTTCATATTTTTCAGATTCACGTTGGTCTAGTTTCTATATGTATAATCAGAAAGTCATTTTTTTTTTAATTGAATGTAATCTTGAAGTTAGAAATATTATTGCCCTGAAGAAAAAAGTTGACTATTTGGCTTTCTGCAAAAGTTACAACAGTTTTAATTAATTGTTGCAAATTTGTTACTTTATGAAACGAAGGGTGAACCAGATTAAATATGGTAGTGCAGTAAAGATAATTAGACTGTTCAACATTGGCAACACACTGAATATATGTTGTGTAAGATTGTGTAAGATCTGCTTCCGTTTGTAATGTTTTTTTGTCAATTCTTATTTGGAAACAGTAGCTTAATTTGTAATAATTTTTTTTTCTAACATTAATTTTCTGGTCTTCGACTGATAGTGTGACTTTACATACTAGTTCTGATTTTTTTTCTATTTATTAAACCTACTGAAAATGGTTCTTGTTAATTTCAATTTAAAGCAATTCGTTTCTTGTTCAAATAATGTTTTAAAATGTAATCGAAATTTGTGTTTTGTTTTTTTTTTCTATGGCTAGCGATTAGCAATAAGCACTGTATTAGAGATCAATTAGTTTTATTCAACATTCAGTAGTTTTAATAAGCAATTGCTTAGTTTTCTGAGCGAGTAATTCAATTAGCTTTACAGTAAGCAATGCCGAAAACCATGATATCTCCACTACAGTGCTCCGTTTTCGGTTGAATATTACAGCGCTAAAGCTTGCTTCAGATAGAATTGGAACAAAAAAATTGTATGTTTTCCAGTTATTTAGTAATTTAGTAGGTAATAAACAGCGCTGAGTCAATATATTCTGAAAATTACTGGTTAAAATTGTGTTAACAAAAGGTTTTTTTTTTCTAGGGTTTCATCTAATGATTAAAATTTTTTGACAGGTTTTAAATTTCAGATTTGAACTAAAAATTTAAAAAAAAAACAATTCAAGGACATTTATGAGCTCTTGTGCAGTAGAGGGTTCATAATGTAAATTTAACTAAGTAGTTGTTAAGTTGTTATTTTGTCACCATTTTGTGAAAACGTTCTCTAAATGTGGGCACCAACTTTACTCATCGATTTATTGCTGTAAACCGATTCCGAAAAGTCCAGGCAAATATTTGCCCCCTCCCCCAGTATTTCCGAATCATTGCCTTTGGGGCTACTGGCTGACAACTACTTTAATAACTTAAAAAAGCACCCCCAATGAACCCCCGACGACAACGACGAAGACGACGATCAAATAACATCTCGGTAAGTAAATTCAGTGGGCAGGTAAATCAGAAGCTCGAAGTCGCTAATGAAATTGATGAGCTGCCGTGTCCGATCGCAAGTTTTTGAAATTTGAGAGAAAAAAAACATCCGAAAAACAACAAAATGTGGGAGCTCTGACCTCGAATGTGGTTGATCCAAAAACAAATAGAAATCTGTGAGATACATGAACGTTTTCTTGAAATGTAAGCGCACGTGAAAAAAGGTGGCGGGTGGCGTACTTGCACAAATCCATACCGGGTGTGAGGTGGTACCAAAAAAAAAAAACGCGGATGAGCTGAGGAAATAATGAGGAAGCCGCCCTCCCGGTGAGTGCGAGCGATCGATATGGACTTTATTTTTCAAACTGGCACCTGAAATTTGTTTGCCATCATGAGCTTCTTCAGGCTCTTGGCGGCCGAATCATCCAGAAACTGACTTTGACTGGAAGACAAGTGGCATATCGGCGTTGAGTTTAAGAGTGGTTCGTTGTTTATGTCCAAGATTGGTTGAACAAATTTGGACAATGTGCGCTATTTGGGCAAGCAATAATCAGATTTGGAATATACGGTGCGATTTTTGTGGGTGATGATTATGACAGTATGTACAATATGATGGGAACGATGGTCGGTTGAATTTCTCAGCGATAACCATTAGAATAATTTAAGTTCATTGGGATACCACTTACTTTTGAACGATCACTACAATATTATTTATTACTTAGCTGACCAGACGAATCAGGTACAACTGCCCTGAATAAAATGTTGTTGAATCATTCAAATCACACGTCTTGCACAAAATTTCAACATCCTACAATGTTTCTTATGTAACTTATTGTAACTTAAAGTTTCATTTTTCATAAACTTCACGCGCGTTTATTGAAAAAACTTTCAAGTGGATTTTTGAAACAAATAGATCACAGTTATTTTCAACTACCTTCTGCCTTCGTTTTGCATAGCATTTTTTTCCTTTTTCTCAGGGGTTTTAAACCAAGTAGGTTTATTCATCCCGAAATTCTGCGTACCACGAAAACCAATTTCTGTATGGAAACACGCAAATCACGTCATATAAATGTTGTGTTCAAATATGAGCTCGTGGGGAGAAATGATACCAACACCGATTTTTTGCACTTGGTTCAAGGTTTAAACTTAAAAATTCAATATGTTAGCTTGGAAACGTCTTAGAATGCTGAAATCTTGTGCAAAATTTGTGATTTGAATGCGGCAACAATTGTTTAGAACATTAAGTGTATGTAAACCAACCCCCTGGCAGCTTGACGTTTCCCATACAAATCGCGTGCGCCAATTTTTTTCTGGTTCTCTGGTTCTGTCAAATCGAAAATCAAGCGACTTAACATGTCGGAAGGGCGCATATGGAAATATGTTTTCTTTTAATTGATTCAACAAATGAAAAAAACGATTCGAATTTAAAATAAGCTCAGTTATACGTAAAGTGAATCTGTTTTCAAAAGTTCAGTCGAAACAAACGGCACACATACTTAAATCTGTGTGTCGATTATTAGGTTTAAAACTTCTTGACTGATCAAAATAATTCACTGATAAATGGCAATTTTTTGGAATAAGAACCACTTCACCCGAAACTATTGATGACGGTCGTACACAATAAATGTAAAACGAAACATTACCACAACAATCATCGAGTGATTTTCATGAACTGCGTTACATATAAAACTTTTAGAATAACAAAACTTTCTAATTATATCCGAACATTTCTCGGTTTATAGAACACTGTTCCTACACAATAAATAAATAGGTAGAATATTGAATGAGAATAATAATATCGATTGAAACATTTTCATTCATTTGAATTTTATGATTCTCACCACATTTGATGAGGTGCCTTTTCTATACGCATGGCTCGGAAAGTATGTAAACAAGCGGTACACATGCGAAATCTGCGAATTTTAATCAGGCACACGAAACTCGCCAGAACTGTCAAGTTGCCAGGGGGTTGATGTAAACCAACATCTAACAATAGTAATGTTTTAAAAACTAAGACACCTATACCTCTATAACTCTGCTCTGAACAGAGATACATCTTTGACATTTTGAACAAAGTTTCATAGTTTTGCTTATTTTACAACTTCGTAGAACAAAATAAAGCTCTAACGCTGGAAACAAATAGGTTAAAATTTTCATTTTTTTCCTAGCAGATTTTGACTAATTTTTTATGATTCCAAGTTAAGAAGCATGTCTGAAGGAGCTAATTTTCTGAAGACAATTTAGAGCTAATATGATAGACAAGGGCGCTAGGATAAAAGTTCCACTTTTTGCTCTTTTGGACCGATGCGCACTGCACTGGTTGGATGTTCTTAGAAAAACACAATCACTATAAAATTTCATGTCTTGTATATTATACAATAATTTCCGTTTGTTATGTGTAGGATAACGCTCCGCAGGCTCCTAAACAAAGCGATAGAACCAAAAAGACACCTCCGATATTTGATGTACCGTAAACTGGGGGAACTTTGAACACTTTTTTCATTCATTTTTGAATATTTTTCAAGGGGTTGCTTCTTCGTAATACCTAAAAGCTTTAAAACCCTTACTTAGGTGAGGAGTATTAAACATGATCATTGATTGCAGTAAATTCAAACGACATTACCTACCTACCTAAGGGTCCAGCGCCGATTGACCGGCGCATAGGGCTGAGATAAAAGATCTCCACTGCTGGCGATCCGGAGCCAGCGTCTTCACTTGCTGCCAGCCGAGGTTCTCGTCAACTGTGCGGATTTCAGCGGCTAGACTTCGCCGCCACGAGCTTTTGGGCCTGCCTCTTCTTCGATGCCCATCTGGATTCCAGTCAAGCGCCTCTCTGCAAATCTCGTTTTCATCTCTTCGCAGCGTGTGCCCAATCCATCTCCACTTACGTTCCCGAATCTCGATTTCTAGCGCCTTTTGATGACACCGGCGATAAAGTTCAACGTTTGAGATCCAGTTGCCAGGCCACCAAGCGCGGATGATGTTCCGCAGGCAGCGATTCACAAAAACTTGCAGTTTTCGCGTCGTCACCGCATATGTGCACCAAGTTTCACACCCGTACAGCAATACGGATTTGACGTTTGAGTTGAAGATTCGGATCTTAGTTCGTAGAGAGATCTGGCGTGACCGCCAGATGTTTCGGAGACTCGCAAACGCAAATCGGGCTTTTCTGATCCGGGTCTCGATGTCCTTCTTGGTCCCACCATCAGGCGTAATCTGGCTACCAAGATACTGGAAGCACTCCACTGTCTCAACCTGTTGTCCAGCTACCACGAAATTGGAACGATTTTCTGTATTGATTTCCATCGACTTGATCTTTCCTACATTGATTTTGAGACCTGCTGCCTTGGAGCTTTCGGTGAGGTCGTCGAGTTTGCTCTGCATGTCTTGTTGTGTTTGGGCGAGCAAAACAATATCGTCTGCCAGGTCAAGGTCGTTCAGTTGCTCCATGGTTGAAGGATTCCACGGCAATCCTCGGTTTGGTCTACAGTCAATCGATCCAGTCAAGATCTCATCCATTACGATGAGAAAAAGCAGCGGTGACAAAATACATCCTTGTCTCACTCCAGCAGTTACCGGGATTGGTTCGGACAAGACACCGTCGTGCAAGACCTTGCACGAAAATGCCTCGTACTGTGCTTCGATGAGATGGACTAGTTTCTCTGGGACCCCTAGTCGTCTAAGAGCAGCCCAGATGTTTTCGTGGTTCAGTCGGTCAAATGCTTTTTCGAAATCAACGAACACCAGCAGAAGAGAGTCCTGGAATTCGTTGATTTGTTCCAGTATTATTCGTAGCGTTGTGATGTGGTCCACACATGATCGTCCGGATCGGAATCCAGCTTGTTGCCGTCGGAGTGTAGCGTCGATTTTCTCCTGGATCCTGTTCAGGATCACTTTGCAGAGTACTTTGAGGGTTGTACAGATCAAAGTTATGCCACGCCAGTTACCGCACTCTGTTAGGTCTCCTTTCTTTGGGACCTTTACGAGGATACCCTGCATCCAGTCGGCCGGGAATGTTGCAGTATCCCAAATGTCAGCGAATAGACGGTGCAACATTTGTGCTGACAAGGCAGGGTCGGCTTTGAGCATTTCAGCAGGAATGCAATCGATTCCAGGCGCTTTGTTGGATTTCATGTCCTTGATTGCCACTTCTATTTCAGCCTGCGAGGGCGCTTCCGAGTTGACGCCATTAATGCGACTTACTGTGGGCGCCTCGAGCTGCGGGTTCTGTTGGCCATTGCTATTTGTAACTCGAAAAAGTTGATCAAAATGCTCAGTCCAACGCTTGAGCTGATCTGTTCGATCTGTCAGCAGCTGACCTGCTCGGTTTTTCAGCGGCATTCTTGCATTAGTCCTTGCACCACTAAGGCGGCGAGAAATATCATATAATAATCGGATATCTCCAATGGCGGCGGCTCTTTCTCCCTCTTCGGCTAGGGAGTTTGTCCAGGCTCTCTTGTCTCGTCTACAAGCTCGTTTAACTGCCTTTTCCAGCTCCGCATATCGTAAGCGGGCGGCTGCTTTGGCTGACCCGGTACATGCCTGCTCAATTCCGACTTTCGCCTTTCTCCGATCATCGATCATCCTCCAGGTTTCATCTGGCATCCATTCACTTCGTCTTCCACAAACTTTACCGAGAGTACCATGGCTCGTCGTGATAAAGGCATTCTTGATTCCACACCACTGTTCTTCGACTGTTCCGTCTGTCGGCAGCTCCGAGGCTCGGGATTCTAGCTGTTCAACGTATGCCCTTTTCACCTCTGGATTCTCCAACCGGCGGACGTCGTATCGACACCCGACTTTCTCCTCGCGCCGTTGGACACGCGCATCTCTCAGTCGTATCTCGCCAAGGGCGAGGTGATGGTCAGATGCAATGTCTGCACTTCGTTTGTTGCGGACATCAAGAAGGCTCCTTCTCCATTTTCGGCTGATGCATATGTGGTCAATTTGATTTTCTGTTCGGCCATCTCGGGATACCCAAGTGACCTTATGTGCTGGTCGATGGGGGAAGAGCGATCCACCGATCACCATGTTGTTGTTGCCACAAAATTCTACAAACAGCTCTCCGTTTTCGCTCATCTGTCCTAGGCCATGGCGCCCCATGATGCGCTCAAAGTCCTGATTATCGGAGCCAATCTTTGCGTTGAAGTCGCCTAAGTGGATTTGAATGTCACCCTTCGGAATTCTCTCAACCACGCTGTTCAATTGACTGTAAAACTGCTCTTTCTCCTGCAAATCGGCAACGTCAGTTGGCGCATAACACTGGACCATTGTAAGGTTTCTAACCCGTGTTCTGAATCTGGCTACGATTATTCTTTCGTTTATCGGTTCCCATCTTATGAGGGCCGCATGGGCCTGCGGGCTTAACAGGAAACCAACTCCTCGTTCCCGAGTAGCATGTTCTCCTCGTATGCCAGAGTAAAGCAGTACTTGCCCGGACTGTGTCTTGTGTTCTCCAGTGTTAGACCAACGGACTTCGCTCAGTCCCAATATCTCTAGCTTGAGGCGGCTAGCTTCTCTAGCAAGTTGAGTCAGCTTTCCTGGCTGGGCAAGGGTCAAAACATTCCAAGTTCCAATTCTAGTCCGTGTTTTCATGCTTCAAATTCAAATTCAAACGACATTGGTGGTTATAATTAAATGTTCGTTACAAAATCAGATTTCATTTTGCGGGGTAACTTTGATCACTATGGTTTTTAAGTATCTCAACATATTCAAATTTGTTGTTTGATGCTATTAAGCACAGAAGACTCAAAACATCGATAACAGTAATTTTTTTGGACTCAATTGAATTTTTCAACGTTTTCTTACAAAAACAAATATACTCTAAAGATGGACAATGTTGCTGCATACATTTAGGGGCAGAATTTTAAGCATTTCTCAAATTTTTTTGGCATCAAAAACAAATAAAATTTCACCTTCTTGCAATTCCTCAAGTCCTCGTACTGTTCCCATACACTTTTTTTTCTTCAAACTTAACCATTTTATAGGGTTTTAGCCATTTTTTCTATACGGGCTTTTTCATGGAAAATGACCGTTTTTTTTCAATATCCAAAAATTATCATCAAATGACCGTAAAAACAACATTTAAACTTAACTCAAACCAAGAAAAAAGTTGAACATTGAATAACCAATTTAATCCTTAATGCTTAAATTTGTTCAGGAGATATGTTTGTTTGTGAGCCTTCAAAAAACCAGATATTTTAAGATTTTAAAATTTCATTTTAAGTTATATATAACATCTTCTAATACAAACCAAATTTAGTTTATTTGTAAATCAATTTCAGGCTTTCAAACGTAGTTAACAGTTTTCAGATATTTTCACTTTATACTTAGTTAATGATGATTATCTGCATAAATTTCATGTTGATCAAAGTTACCCCGCTGATCAAAGTTCCCCCAGTTTGCGGTACCGTTTAAAGGGATAGAACAGTGCCCTCTTGAACCAGCTCTACAGGAGACCTTCTTTGACGACTGTCTGAGGGTTGGACGACGGTTATGGCGTGCCGCCCTCGTGATGGATACTAACTTTATTCTGCTATTCTGCTCCAACTTGCGGGCTCAAAACGTTTGAATGATATGTCGGACAAATGCCGAAAAAACTAGTCCTTTAAGATGTACTAGCCCGTTGTCTTAGGACCAAATGGTGCCACGTGTATCATGGTTTCAAGAATTAAGCCTTCTGAGTTTTGATGAAGAATCCGGTAAGAATAAGAGTTTTGCAAATCGCGTTGATTACTCACTTCCCACATGGAGCAGTATCCTACAATACCGATCTCCATTAGCTTCTTCCCAAGACGACCAAAAGCTTCATAATTTTTGGATTATAACTGAACGATTATGCTCTTAGTTTTCTCATCAAATAGAACCGTTTAGATATAACGACACAGGGAACGGTTAATTTTCTCCTACTAAACATCTGTTTTCTCCTCCTTCTGTAAATTTTCTCCTACTAAACATCTGCTTTATCTATCCATCATTTAATTTTCAGTCTGTAATTCTTCTATAAAAGAATTTTCGTCGTAACGTTCACCGCAATGCCATTAAAACTAGCATAAAAATTATAATCAACGGTGACTATTCGTTAAAAGAATAAAGGATTATTAGAGGATTATTAGAGCACCTGTATCCGTGGTTCAAAAAGCTGGGTTAGACCCATATTCGTACCAAAGCATCCGAACTGGAGGTCCAAAACCAATTTATACTCAACTTTTTTTTAAGAACCGGTATAAGTATTGGTTCAAAACTGAACAAATTTGGATCCAATTTAACGCATTTCTAAACCATTTGACAGTTCCCTTTAATGCATAGTGTTGTTTTAAAATAACACAAATCAAAATATCTCGGAAACGCGAAAATATTTTTGGGTAATGTACTGACAAAAAATATTCTAGAGGTCATTTAGAATTGGTAACACCTTTCATGCTTCCGAATGTATTCTATCCGTCTATAATTTTTATTACTTTCATTTGATATTCTTCCTAATAGAATGTACAGTTCACCGAAATGCCATTAATCATTCAATTAAATCATAAAAACCAGCGGTGATAATCTGTTAACACAATTGGTAATTTTATTACGAAATTTGAATGTATCTATGTGAGAGATATCGAACAAAGTATGCGGAAAAATTGAAAAATCAATTTTTTTTTGAAAAAATTTCTGTTCTTTCTACAAATTTGCAAATTCTAGCAAATACTTTAATCGCAATCAATCACAAACACTATCCTGCACCCAATCAGCAAGGTTTGGAAGAAGTTTGCAAAATTCGCATTGAAATGAATTAAGGGATTTAAAAATTATTCTTCAACTTTGATGGGCCATAATTTTAATTATATTTAAAATAATGACTTCAAACCTGTTCAGTTGTGTTTTTTGAATCATAATGTGGATATTTCACTGATTCAATAACTGCTATTCTCATCTGCTTGAGCACCGACCAAATATAAAATTAAAGTATTAGAAAGTTTCTAAACAATGTAAACAAAATTAAGATTTGATTAGAAACTCCTATCGGGAGAACTAATGATTATCATTTTAAAGGTTCCATACATGGTTACAACCAGGAAATGCCGAAAGACTCTGGAATGTTTGAATTGATAATTATGACTGATTTTTTAGTAGTTTCCGTTAAGTTTTTGGTTTTTGACCCCTTTGCTGCATCATAATCAACTACACTTCAACCGAAAATTCGAAATTATGACATCACTTAGATTTTCTGAGTTTAATCAAATTAGTCAAAACTAAAAAAAATCGTGTTTTTTCCGAAACCCACCCCAACCTAAAATTTCTTTGACAGAAAAATCTTTGATCAACTTATTTCTTGTCTGATGGGGATACTTTTTCAGGTAACTTAAGCGTTTGCAATTCTTGAAACTGAATGAAGTTGTACAAACATGATTAGCATAGGTAATACCCACATTAACATTAAAAAACCAACTGTCTCAAGGCGAAACCAAAAACACTCAAACATACATTCTGGATACCTGGAAAGCAAACTTTATGTCAACAAAAAAAAAACGCAAACCATTGCAAAAAATATTTAAATTGAAAATAATGAACAGGCTCTTAAGCGTCCAAATTGCAATGCAACAAAAATTCCATTTTCTGCTCACAACTTTATAGCTCGGGACCAATGGTTTTACGATTGACGCAAAGACGTCCTGCACATGGAAAGAGTCCGTTCGCCGGGGCATTTTTTAAGACCTTGCAAGGACAAAACCCTCCACTTCCAGTCCGTGGTCTCTCGCAACCAGCAAAAACATCTTCTTTACGGTACCCACAAACAAAAATACCACAAGCACGAACCGAAATCACCTCAAAAATTTGCTCTCCAGGACCAGCAAAAGAATGCATGCCAAGACCAGGGCCAAACATTACACTCACACACCAAACGGAGCTGAGATTCGAGCTGATTCTGTCAACATGCAAGGAAGTACCTGCCCTCGGATCGATTGTGGGTGAACTATGCTGCTGACCAAGTTTCCTGGGATAAAAAAATGTAAGGAAAGGAAAAAAAGAACTTATAGGTACTTGCAATTCGCAAAAGAATTGCACATTTTTTCGTGCTCTTTTCAAAAACGTAACTGTTTTATGGTAGAATAAAGAGCAATTTTACGACAGCTATAATGGTGATGCTTTTTTTGTTGTCGTTGCGCCGGTTCTCCGCTTCCTGGGGCCCCGAATTCGTCACCCATGCCATGGAACGACGGACGACGTCTCGCTCGATAAATGCCATAAATGCATTTTTTGTACATACTTTTTCCAAAGATTCGCCTGGAATGCATGCAGATTTTGTTGGTCGGTTTTATTTTGTTTTCTGTTACTGTTAGTTTTTGATAAACAGAGTTGTAATCTTCTGACAGAGGTTAAGAGATATTTTTTGAAACTTCAGGACAGGACAGTCGTCCTAAAGCGTAGGGGAGAGTGAGGATAGTTGATCCCTGGGGATACTTGATTCCTTAGCTGTATCTTGAAACCGGAATGTCCTACAAATATTAAATATTCAAGAAAAATGTGCCAAATGGAGCAAAACGACAATGCTTTAAGCTCAAAAAATTTTAACAAAACAATTTTTTGAGTAATTTAAATTTTTTTTTTAAATTTTTACGCAAGGTGACTTAAAGATCTTTTTTCATCACTTTAAAATGTTCCATTCATGGAAAAAATATAACCAAAATATTTATTCAAATTCAATAGTTTCAATCATTCGAGCGTAATATGAACTTCATAATACAATATTTTCGAAGCAATGGAAAACTCTCAATTTTTTTCACAAAAAGTTTTCTAAAATGTTGATTATGGATTAAAT
This sequence comes from Uranotaenia lowii, assembly GCF_029784155.1. Taxonomy (NCBI): domain Eukaryota; kingdom Metazoa; phylum Arthropoda; class Insecta; order Diptera; family Culicidae; genus Uranotaenia; species Uranotaenia lowii. The sequence continues at coordinate 308,998,053 of NC_073692.1, read as the reverse complement.
TGATCCCTAGAGTCAAAACCGGTATTTACTTCTTCTGAATTGAATGTGATCATTGTTAATTACGAGATTTCCAATATTAATCCAATAACTACTATTTATCCAACAATTGTCTGGAGAAATATAATGTGTTAATATAATAAATTTTCTCTTAAGTATAGAAAATAGCGCCTTCAAGTATGCAATGTCATTACCGTTGAGGCAAAGTTATAGAATTTTCTTCTTCTGTCAGTTTTAAATTGTGAAATGAGAACAAATATGACCAAAATAGTCAATTGACATTCTGTCTTGGGTTTTGTTTGATTTTTTTTTCTTAGGATTAGGGCTTCCTTAATAAAGGATCAAGTCTCCTTCGATAAGGGTATATACGGGCGATAGTGTTGGCGAAAAATTGGGCTCAGCCATAACCTCAAATTTTGATTTGCTGGCGGCCTCACCAGTGATGCTAGGTGCGTTATTAAAATCAGTATTTGCTTGTTTTAAACTAATTATAACATTTCTGAATTGATTGCAGTTTTTAACTATCAGCAGCTTAACGTTTGAATTCATTAAGGGGCGTCCCTTAATGGATGAAGATAAGCCATCTTTTGCTAATGAATTTTCAAGGTGAATTCAAAACATCTTAAATATATTTTCATGTACTGCTTGGTAGATTAAAAAGAGTTGTTTCTAACTCTTAAACAAATGCAAAATCATTGACTGTTACAAACAAGTAAATTAAAGAAAGCCATTAGGTTGACTTTGAAAATATTCGCCTGTATTCTCTGATTATTTTAAACATGTCCACATAATCCGCTATATCGTTTAAGTGTGTGATACAGTAAGTTGTTATTTCGTTCAGATAAATGAGGCGTTTAATTTCCCATTCGTAAAGAAATCTACGGGAAAGTTGCAAATCCTCAGTACTCATGAAATTGTTTTTCAATAACAATGCAATTAAAAAATATAATCATTTGCCAAATATCAATGCAGATGGCACCCCGAAACCCCCCTTAAAAAACAAAACACGATCATCTGTGTATTACTTTTCCACAGGGCGAATTTATCGATACCTAAAAATCGCGTTTATTGTGTGCGCTTCTCAAAAATGGATTCTGTTCTCCTATGGTTTGAGGTTAGGGCTGAGGCCTCCTGCTAAGGTGGTGTTCGTGTAGAACTGTCAATATATCCTAATAGAGGATCAAGTCTCCCTTAACTTATAAAATATCGCAATTTTTTTACTCCCACGAAAATGCTTGTTGTTTATCTACAGGTTCAAGTATCGTTCTTATTTTTGGAGCATGGAAACTTGAAGTTACACGCTGTCAGAAAATGTAAAAGGGTGCGAGTTGCTAATATTTTCCAAAAAGATATGGTGAAAATAAGAAAAGGGGATCAAGTAACCCCACTCTTCCCTATCCGTCTAGCCTTTCGCCACCTTCTGGATATTGAGTTTGCCGTAGAGTCCCGCGAGCTCTTGATTCATCCTTTGCGTCCACACTCCGTTCTTCTGCACGCCGCTTAAGATGGATTTTAACAATCATCGCTCGAATACTCCGAGTTGCGCTAGTCCACCTCGAGCAATATCAACACAAACAATCAGCAACAGAAAATGCGCTTTCTGAGCCAATTCCGGCTTTTTCCACCGAACGGCCAAATCAAAACAAACAATTAACAGCAGCCATGAAAATATGCGCTTTCTAGCCATTACATCTTTTTCCACCGGAAATCTAAACCAACACAAACAATCAGCAGCAGCTCAAAAAATCTGCGCTGCCTAAGCCAATCCGTCTTTTTCCACCGGATGGCCAAATCAAAATAAACAATAAGGGGCTGTCCATTAATGATGTCACGCAAAATTAGGAAAAAATTTACTCCCCTCCCCCCTCCATCACATATTGTCACAAATTCCGTAACCCTCTTTTGTATTACGTCACGTTTTCCTAGCACCCCCCCCCCCCCCTCCCGCCGGAGTAAAATTTTCAACTCTTAGAAATTTGATTAAAAAATGTAGCTTTTTTAAAATTCATCAGTTTTATTCAAAGAATTGAAAAAAAGATTAACAACTTTTAACAAGTTCTATCAGAAACTCAACGCATCCCGCAAAGGCTTCGTGCCGCAAGCCGAAATGTGCCGGGATAAGGACGGGGGTATCCTGACGGACAATCGTGAGGTGATCAAAAGGTGGAAGCAGCACTTCGATGAACACCTGAACGGCGCACATGCAGGAGATCAAGACGGTGGGGGAAGGTACATCGCCGGCGTAGCCAACGACGAAGAGGAGCCACTCCCAACGATGAGTGAAGTTAAGGAAGCCATTCGCCAGCTGAATAGAAACAAGTCGGCTGGGAAGGATGGCATCGCAGCTGAACTCATCAAAATGGGCCCGGACAGGTTGGCCGATTGCCTACACCGGTTGATAATCCGGATCTGGGACATAGAACAGCTACCGGAGGAGTGGAAGGAAGGGGTAATATGCCCCATCTACAAGAAGGGCGACAAATTGGACTGTGAGAACTACCGAGCGATCACTGTCCTCAATGCCGCCTACAAAGTGTTGTCCCGAATCCTACTCCGCCGCCTCACGCCACAAGCAAACAGATTCGTGGGAAGTCATCAGGCCGGCTTCATGGAGGGACGGTCTACGACGGACCAGATATTCACATTACGGCAAATCCTCCAAAAATGCCGTGAACACCAAGTCCCTACGCATCATCTATTCATCGACTTCAAAGCCGCATACGACACGATCGACCGTAACGAGCTATGGAAAATCATGGACGAGAACGGCTTTTCCGGGAAGCTAATCAGACTGATCAAGGCGACGATGGATGGAACGCAGTGCTGTGTGCGGATTTCGGGTGAATTGTCGAGTTCATTCGAATCGCGCAGGGGGCTTCGACAAGGTGATGGTCTATCCTGCATGATGTTCAACGTGGCGCTAGAAGGTGTTATTCGACGAGCGGTGGGCGAAATGCGGGGCACGATTTTCAACAGATCCAGTCAACTTATCTGCTTTGCCGATGACATTGATATAGTCGGCAGATCATCTGCGGCGGTGGAGGAGATCTACCGCAAACTGAAACGCGAAGCAGGAAGGATTGGGTTGATGATTAATACGTCCAAGACGAAGTACATGCTGGCCTGCGGATCCGAGACCGACCGAACCCGCTTGTCCAGTAATAACAAGGTCACGATCGACGGCGACGAGCTGGAGATAGTCGAAGACTTTGTCTATCTCGGCTCACTGGTGACCGCAGACAATGACACCAGCCGTGAGATCCGGAGGCGAATTATCAGCGGAAGTCGTGCCTACTATGGACTCCACAAGCAACTGCGGTCGAGAAGACTTAGCCCTCGCACGAAGTGTAACCTGTATATGACGCTTATTAGACCGGTTGTTCTCTACGGGCACGAGACATGGATATTGCTCGAGGGGGACCTGCGTACACTCGGGGTATTCGAGCGACGAGTGTTAAGAACCATCTTTGGCGGCGTACAGGAGAACGGAGTGTGGAGGCGAAGGATGAACCACGAGCTCGCGCGACTCTACGGCGAACCCAGTATCCAGAAGGTGGTGAAAGCTGGCCGGATACGCTGGGCGGGACATGTTGCGAGAATGCCGGACGACTGTCCTGCAAAACAGGTGTTCGCTACGAATCCGGTAGGAACAAGACGAGCGGGGGCGCAACGAGCGAGGTGGTTAGACCAAGTGGAGCGTGATCTGGCGAACGTGGGGTGCCCGAGGAATTGGAGAACGGTTGCCATGGACCGAGTGAATTTTAGGAATTATGTTCGTCAAGTTATGTCGTGAGACGGAATACTATGTAAATAAATAAATAAATAATAACAAGCCTTCAATCATTGCTTAAAACACATTTCAATCACGAGTCCAAGGACTATGTTGATGACTTTCCATATCAACGACCAAATCTAGTCTATCCAACCATCCAAATCTAGTTCCTCTTTTTCAATTCATTCGCAATCCAAATCTTCTCCACAGGTTAGAATAGCCAAGCAATCCTGTTCACATTTTGCCACAATTTAAGTGGGAAGGACTTTCCTGAGTGTTGCAGTGAAAGTGTTCTTGTGAACTTTCTTAAGCTAATAAAATTTACCAAAAGTGATTACGTGAGTATTATTATTCATTAAATGAATGGTGCAAGTGTAGTTTTATTGAATTTACTAAATTTAGGAAAAAATTATTTGTTATTGTTTTGCTGTGTTTTTTTTTTGTAATGATAAGTGATGTCACGCTCAAGCTGAGCCTCCCTCCCCCCATGTCACAAATTGTCACAAAAATCAAAACCCCCTCCCCCCCCCCCCCCTAACGCGTGACATCATTTATGGACGACCCCTAATAGTCTCAAAAATCGGCGCTTCTCAAGCCAATTTTTTCTTTTTTCCACCGGCAGGCCAAATCAAAGCAAACAATAAGCAAAAGCCTTACAAATCTGCGCAACCTAAGCCATTCCATCTTTTCCATCGGAATGTCAAATTAACACAAATAATCAGTAGCAGAATTAAAAATCTGAGCTTCCTAAGCCATTCAGTCTTATTCCACCAGACGGCCAATCAACACAAACAATAAGCAGCTGCTTTAAAACTGTGCGCTGCCAAAGCCAATTCGTGTTTTCCCACCGATCGGCGAAATCATTTTATTAAAACAGGGCTTTTTGGATTTTGATTTTCATTTTCTTTTTACAAAACCTTAGAAAGTTAATAATTTGTTTGTTAATATATAATGCCAGAAAGCCAGCACTGTTAGTTTTTGACAAATACTCACGTTTATCATCTGACTCAGGTAGTACACGGGTGAAGCTATCGGATTGGCAAGATGAAGGTAAATGTTGTTGTGAATTCGATTCTCCCAACCCGACGGCGTTTTTGATTTTTTTGTTTCACTTGAATGTAGTGGTCATGCATCATTTCGATTAGGAGCTCGAGTCCTCAAGCCAGTAGGGGGAAAGTTCATGTAACGCCCCAAGTGGGTCAATACGCGCCATTCGTATTTTTGAAGAATCTGTAATATTTTAAGCCTGCCAAATATTTCCAACTTGTTTGAAATGCTGTGATTGGCCATGGTAAGTCTGAATATTTCCTCAAAATATCCATGTGTCGTAAAAATTTCACAATTTAGATTTTTATTCATTTCGATGTAAATTTGAAAACACTTTCAATAAGGCGTCACCACCCAGAGAAAAATGATACAGACAATATCTTCTGATACAGACAATATCTTCTGATACAGACAATATCTTCATAGTTAGAAGCAAAGTTGATAAAAGATTCTGTGTTAAAATACATACTGAATTTGCTAAAATATGCTTTTTATGGATATGTTTTATCACGGTCCATGCACTCATAATAACAAAAAATAAATAAACAAATAAACAAATAACGCGGAAAACGTTATAAGCTGCAAATAGCATTAAAAAAATTTTCAAAACGGACAGTTTTCATTGAAAGTGAACAAAAATTAAAAAACTATTTATTGAGCGTTAATTACCAAAAAGTCTACTTTTCGTTGTTTTAAATATTAGTCCATTTTGATTGTTTTCCAGTCAAAGTGTCTGTAAGTTTAAGTGCGTTTTCGTTCTTTGGCTGCTTTCGGGTGTGTTCGGCTGCTATTTAGGCGCGAATTGAATACAGATACAGTACCGTTCATAATTGTATAGAAATTGGAAGCAAGCGCACTGTCACTTCGACTTTGAACTTCCATAATTTTTTACTCAGTCGATATTTTTTTAAAAACTTTTTTTTCGTTAGATAGATCAACTATCACGCTATAATATCACAAAATTTGATCTTTCTGGAGTTTGTGTGGCCTGAGAAACAATAATTCTACGAAAATCGGACTTTTTGGACTTTTCTCATTCAAACTGCAATATCTCTGAAACTACGCTACATTTTTTATTGAAATTTTGCAGAGTGATTGTTGAAATATAAAGCTAGAATGTCTGAAGTTTTCGAAAAGTTCTATCGATGATATCAGAAGTAACGAGGTGCAATATTTCAGGCATGGATCTTGAAATGCGATTTCTACACGCGATTTGTACTCGGTGCAACGCAGTTTTGTTCTGTGGCTTTGAATTAGTTTTAAAAATTCTAGTTTTTAGAACAATTAAATGAATTTTAGAAATACAAAATCATAAACATTTATAGAAAACCATTTCCGTCAATGAGTATACTCGTTTTCTACACAAATTGTACTTGGAATAAATAGATATTCAGCCATTCGCTTAAGTGGGGCATTATAGAGAATGTTCCTCAAGTGTTTTTCCAATCATATCATTTTTGGTATAATGCATGTTTAAGCGTATTTTTGGCATAAATTTATCGCCCAGCGTCATTGAAAATACATAACAAACGCTCGTTTAATGAAAAAAAATCCAAAAATGCCTAAAATTACTTGTTGATAGAAAAAACTTAATTGTGACGTTCGAAATAAATTTTGTTGTTATCAAAAATGAGAAAAAGACTGCAATACCTGCAAGGGGAACCAATCATTTATAAGTTCCTCCCGCCTGACATCGACACACACCGGAACCGGACCGAAGATTCTTCTGGGGCAGAAAGTGGCCATAAAAAGTTGGTTCGGTCAGTTTTTTTTGTGACTGTTCACCAATTTTGCTGCTTTTTGCATGCATTCGGTTTTGGCTGCAAATAATATACTGAAATACAAATAACAAAAAAAATAAAAACAATCCATCGACTGAGAGTGACAAAGAGCTTGTAAAACGGTTGTCTCAAAAGGTTTTTTAATGTTTGAATTTAGATGCCATCAGTCATATCGGTTTATGATTAGCTGCAGACCTATCTGGTGAGCTGACGCAAAAGCTTGCCGATTTTTTTTTTGAATTATTTGAATGAATCTGAATGAGTTAATCAGGAGACTTTTTTCTAACTCTACCACATTTTTTATCAGGGTGGTGGGATCAATTTTGCCTGAACAGAAAAACTCTCTAGGATATCGTTTTCCGCTTCTGTTTTGAAAATTCTGGTAAAGTTCTCGGAAAAAGTTTCAGTCAAAACGTGAGCAGAACGCCCAAATCCAAACCACATTCGACAGTTGTCTAACATGTGCCCTGGAAGAATCATGTCTCGTCGTAAGTCCTAGACTGGCCAAAAGGATGGGTTTTACCATCGGGGAATTCATAATCCAGAGGAATTATTCAAATGATTGCTCAAAATCCACCGAGAGTAGACATCTCACTTCCTTTCTCCGGTTTGATTTGTTGTTTTTTTTCGTTCCGTTTTCGGACCGCTTTTTGTTTCCTCTGATCCTGGGGCTTGGAAAAGTTTCCGTACTTCCCGAAAAAAGAAAACAGGAGTATTCTTCTTCGTCCAAGCCGTGAACTGCACCAACTCAAAGTTGACTTTTGACTATGGTAATTTCGAGGATTTGGAAAAGATCGGAAAGGGTAAGTGGAAGCCAAACGTATTTTACGAGACAGATAGATAGGTTAGGGAAAGAATAATGAACGTAAAAACTGTGTACAAGAAAAGGGTTGGATAAACAAACAAACACCGGAATGCTACAAGAGAGGGCCCAAGATGTAAGCAATTGACAAGTCATGGTCCGTGTCGTGGCAAAAAATCTTCCTCGTCTACCTGTACCTGAGCTAATGTGGTGCTCATCTTTTCGGTTGTGTTTATTGATGACCCGTATAAAATCATGATCGATCGAAGATGGTAAGTGTATTGCTAATATAAATCTTAAGAAGTTAATTTTTTGTCCAACTTAAAAGTTTTTGTCAGTCTCAATTTTTGCATATGTTGGTTGTTGTTGTCCCGATCGGATGAAAAAAAAAAACAGTTTATATCATATATACCTTGATTGAATTTTGTCAAGATTATAAGTTAATCAGACAGGAATTAGACTACCAAAAATTAGACGAATACAAGTCTTGTGTGCAAGCTTTTAAACAATGCTTGTCTTGTATCATTCTCTTGTATACAAATGTTGAACTGCCTCCTGCATTGTCCTCACACTTTCGCGCATTGTTTCCAACTCTAACAAACCTTAAAAAAGTTTTGCGAACAGCCAGGAGATTCGAACCTTGACCTGCAGGTTGAGAGGCGCGCACGCTACCCAAAATTCAAATTCAAGTTTTTGAAGGAGTAAAATTGAGGCAGAAAAAACAAATGACAAACAGCAAATTTATTCGTTACTGACATAGTTCTCGCATTTTGAGTGTTGGTTTTTAAGTGCCTTAGGCATCATTTAGGTGTCATTATTTAGAAAACAGAATATCAAATATTTTGATTAACCGTTTCGCCAGCCTTTTCAAAGGAGTTTTTAAGAACACAACGATGCCAAATTTTGGTTTAGAGATCACCGAAATTGGCATTAATATGCTCTAAAGAAGGCATTTTTGAGGTTTCAGTGAATCCTACACTCCTTAAATGAAAAGTGAAACCCAAATTCTGGCATTGTATTACCTATATTCGTGCAAAATGATACCAGCTTTCGCTTTCAAGGCATGTTGGCAAAGTTAGAGTTCGTTTTGGCATAAAGGCTTGCTCGGGATAATATCTCGTTGAAAGGGATTGAGCAACAATTTTGATATGTTCTACTGATCTAGATGTTTTATTTTTTATGAACTGATATAATAAAAGTTCGTAACAAAAATCCGTCATGAACATAATTAGAGCAGTTGAGATAAACATTGAGCAGAGGTCTCCAGTTTTTATGCACAGTCTCAATCCGAAAATTGTTATTTTTTTTTGTATTCGCAACAAATGGGTCAGCGGAATTTCCAAATCGCTTGCATAAACTAGTTTTGTCCCCTTCATCCGTCTGACTCGTAATCATCCCTAGACCCAGATAAAGTCGGAAAACTAAGACGACATCCAAACAAACTTCAGAAGAAAACAGTACAAACCAACGTCTAAATCTATAAACATTTTTCTATCTCAAAGGCCCAGCATGTTTTAGCCTCGCACCTAGGGTGCGTACATTCCCAGATTTGACCAAAACAACAACCCCCGATGGATAGTCCGAAGTAAAAACAAGCAAAAAACCCACTTCTGGCGGCGATTAAGTTATTATGAGTCCGAAACCACAGCAAAGAAATTTTCTCGTATCCTGGAGGCACACCAACAGAAAGAAGGACCTTCTACTCCGAGTAACAGAAAAAAGAACCCTTTTTTCTCTTGTCCTTTCTTTCTTGTCCCAAACCTTTCGACGACCCCTTGGGACCATTTGCTGTCATTGGAGTGATTTCTAAACAAATATACATAATTCATAACTGTTATAATTTTCAGTATCCCATTATTCTATTTGTCTTAACAGCATGCGGCAATAATGGATTTTTGGTCCCCTTTTCCTCACTCTGTTTTGTCATTTTTCGGAGTCCGAATGTTCTCGTTTCTCCCGAAGGAAGAAAGATCCCATTGAAGGTCTCCGGTTCAGCAAGGGGTCCAGCAGCTACCTCGAAACTTGTGAAATAGAACGAAGACTGCGACTGAGGACGCTTGCATATTTTCCAGGTCCAGCACCAAAACACACTCAAGGGTTGGCCGGGACCAAATGGCCGGCCATTCGGAAGGGTCGTTCTAATAATCGTTGTGGCCTGGCTGGTCAATTGGAGGTCCTCGTTGCCCGAAAGGGTCTATTTACCCGCAGCGTGGACTACCAAAAGCAATAAACAGATAATCCTTTCGGTTTTACTTTGCTCCATTTATGTGACCATCTTTCGTTTATCAGATAGCGTGGTGCTGGAATGGACATGCGTGAATGTAAAATAATACTTAATTGTTTTCGATTAATAGATTGGTTCCCATATTTTTGGATTTCATTGAATTCTATTGAAATTTTCGAAAGGTCTCCCAAATCTTTTCAGCGTTTCTGTGTTAGGGAAAAACTGATCAAAACGCATCAGTTAAGCATTAGCGCTATTTACAGCGCTGTCAATGAATGATAAAAAACTGAACTTGATGATATTTTTGTAAAAACCTAAAATATTATAATTTTAATTGCATGTTCGGCGGAATGAAAAACTAGAGATAATTTTATTTTATAGAAATTTGAAAGAAAGGTGGATAGACAGGCATTAGTGCGCTCATGCACATTTCTTGGTGCACTAATGCCTGTCTATCCACCTTTCTTTCAAATTTCTATAAAAAAAATTCTCTCTAGTTTTTCATTCCGCCGAACACGCCATTAAAATCATAATGATAAAAATTAAAATCATATAACAAAAACCTCAGGGCCGGATTAAGCCAGAAGCAATTTTTCTCGGGGGGCCCTGTGAATTTTTTTTTTTCATATGCCATCCCAGAAACGAGTTCAGTGTATTTCCCGATTATCCGATTTTATACGGGCATGATCAAATATTCAGTTTCAAAATTTAGGAAAGTTGCGGTCCGGCCCAATAAGCTAAAAATATGAGAAGAAAGTCCAGTTTCTGCCAGATTTATTCAAATTACTTGCAAAACTTAACAAGTAGAGTTATTAAAATTATTTTTGTCAAACGGATATCTGGCAAGCTAAGTAATTTGCAATGACATTCAGAACTTAGAATTTGAAATAAAAACTAGAAAAAATAATGAAAAAATAATCAAATCCATAGAGATACAGCTATAAGAGTTCAAGAGATTTGAAGAATTGAAACCTAAAATCGGATTTCTTTCAGAACCACAATTCTGCGTCTCAAATCAAAGATTTGAGAAATAAATAACAAATGCATTTTTAATTCAAAATTCGGACACAAAGCTACAACCAGGGCCAAAGCAGGAACTGCAAAATTTATAATTGAAATCCAAATGTTTTATTTCAATTTCATATCTCAAAAAAAAGTTTTCATGCAATTTGTTTGAAATTGAAAAAATTATGCGGATGATTAACAATTATGTTTAAAGAATAAGATTCTCATCAGATAAAATATCCAATAAATAACAGAAAATTTTGTGAATTAGTTCTTCTATATATGGCAGAATGCTCAAAACACAGAATCATAAATCTGGAAGAAGATAAGATTTAAATCATATTCATATTTAGAGAATAACTCAATGAAAGTCGAAATTCAACTATGAGTATGTTTTTATGATAAAAATTGTTTGAAATTGATCTCCAAGAAAATAACATGCTGGTTTCCGATATTTGCTTAAGTAGAGGATAATTTTAAAATAAAAATGCTAACAATAATTTAGCATTTTTCATTCTAATACTTTTGCATGCTTAAAAAGCGAGTATAATTACTGTTCGATTTTATTTTTATTGTAGTCGTCGTTAGCAGTCGTTAAAATAATACCTTTTTTTAAATGTTTACAAAAATATTTCATATTCAAAAAATAATGATTGATTCGCTAGTAGCTCCTGGAATATTTTATTGATTTTTAAAAGTTTTCACCGGACGAGTGAAGCAAACTATGATCTGGCTCAAACAAAACTCAAATCGGTCTCAATGTTCTTCAGCTAACTTTTTTTTGGGAATTTTAAAAACAATTCGAATGTTGTTGACAAGTATCGAAAAAAAATGAAAATTAAAGATATTGGGTTTTGGTCACTTTGTTCTTGATTTTTTTTTTTGAATAATTTGATTTGAATTTGATTTGTTCGTTTTTTGTTTAAAAAAGATCAAAACCAAATGCCCAGATTTTGCTCGGTTTTGAAAATTTTGTTCTGATTTACCCAACCAATATTAATATGGAGAAAACTCTGCAATTTTTTTTCTTGGGGCCCCTTAACTTATAATATAGTGATTTTATTTCACTGGGGCCCCCTTATTCGTTATATTTTACGTATTAATTCAAATTTTCTCGTTTCAATCCTTGTTTGATTAGATTTCAAGAGCTTAAAGCGAAATGATTGAAGTAATGTTATATTTTTTTTCTTCCTCGGGGGGCCCCCTTGAGCCGGGGGGCCCAGGGCAATTGCCCCTTTTGCCCCCCCTTTAATCCGGCCTTGAAAAACCTAAAACAGCAAAGCGCACCGTGAGATAGAACAAGTGGACAGAACGCACGACATCGAAAGGGTGGTCAGAAATGAAACAATGATTATACGGAAAATTTGTCAACATTTGTCAACATTTGTCAACATTTTGTCAACTAACCATTTTTTCGCAAAAGCTCATTTAACTTATCGAAAATTTTGCTTTTTAAGGTACACTTGTTGATATCCTTTTAAGCAAAACGCTTTGAAGTAGGCAACGAAAATCATTTTCTTGACTGATATCGCGGCAAATATGGCAGCAGATAATTTTTCCGATTAGAATATAGCTGCAACTTTTAAACTTGAACAAGGATGAAATTTATTATAATTATGCATTCTGATAGTCATTTGGGAGTCACCTAATAAAAATAATGACATTTAGTTTTGATATATCTGAGGTTTTTCTCAAAAGTTACCAGCATTCAATATTTGAACGTTAAATAGGTCGTTAAGCGCGCATTCTGCCCAAACTTCATATGATTGTTTTTTTTTTAATTCGTGGGAAGTTGAAAAAAGAAAATTGACAAAATATTCATAGTCAACCGAAAATTCATACGAGTGGAAAAAAGAAAAGCTGCAGTTTTATCGCATTGTGAAGGCTCTTTTACAATAGCTTTGTATTTGTTAACTTGAGATGTACCGTATAGTACGGCCGAATACCGAATATTGACATTTTCATTTATTCGGCCAAATGAATATTCAGCCTCATTTTCTGACGAATATTCAATTGAGTTTTTTTCTTTGAAAAAAAAAAAAACAAATACGATTATGTCAATTTTTTTTTATTTCTTCCATTTTAATGACCCCCCTGTTTTTAAATCGATTAATTACAACCAAATGATATTACTAGATGATGTATTACAAGATTTTTTCAAGAAGGGGTCTCTATGATTTTGAAAATATAACTGAAAGGGGGCTTCGAAATTCAAATTAGGCAAGAAAAATAACAATTCCAAAAATGCACGATAAATATGGTAGTTCTAAAGGATTTCTTTAAGCATTTTCTTACTTATGCTCATTACACAAACTCGAAAAAATAAGAATAAAAATATATTTTACTGAGACGATTAAAAAAAACAAAGTTTTAAATGAATGTTATTTCTGATAAGTCATTCATAAACTTTTCAAAATAATATTTATGATTGGAAAATTATGATCGATTAAAAAAAAAAAACATTAAAAGTTTAAATATGAGTGAAACGTTTATAAATTTTCAAGCACAGGTTTAATAGTTTAAAATTTCAGGCTCTGAATATTTTGTCACGAACAATTTAAATCTTGGGTGCTCCGGTAAAAAATTTTCCAAATGTTTTTTTTTTTGTGAGGAAATTTAAATTCTTTTATTCGTTTGGACACTTATATAACAATGTTGAGTTTCAGTGTAAGAATAAAGTGAAGAAATGGTCGCAAATCAGCTGGAGGATGATATTGAAATTAGACGGATCGAGCGATGGGATATTTTGGAAGCTTAAAATGAACACTAGCAAAGTTGCTTCCATGAGAAGTTTCGGTGAGATCAATCTAATTTACTTTCTATTTTACAACATTTTTTATTACCATCTGCAATTCCGTCTTAAAATGAATCTGTGTAAAGCACAAATTTTGTTGTGACGTTTATCATATTGTGTATGAAAATGCATAAAGATAGAGAAACAAAGGTAAAAAAACTAGCGATCGCCGGGTTGGAGAAGCTTTATTTTCATGATATTGCCAAAGTGCAATTTATCTTTGCTAAGCTTGCTGCGAACGGACTCCTTGGTTATGCTGCAATTATTGTTGATGGGTTAAGAATGAACAATTTTTGAATGTGCGATCGAGACTTTCCGTACCGCCTCGAGTCGAAAGACCTATCAGGCACTGGTGGGTTCCCATACATACAAACATACATACGAACAATTTAAATCTTGGGTCTTGGGAAGGGCAAAGGTACAAATTATGTTTTCATCTTAAAAATTTAGAAATAATAGGCTTTCAGGAATGTAATGTTTCCAGAACACAGAAATTCAGAATCAAAAAACCAAGACAAACTAATTAAAAAGAAATAAAACATAATTCTGTAATTTTTTATGGAAATTTAAACAAAATATGATGATACTTACTTACTTACTTAATGATCCCGCGCCGATCCTCCGGTGCATAGGGCCGTGGTAAAAGACCTCTACTGTTGACGATCCGGAGCCAGCGACTTCACCTGGTCCCAGTCAAGATTCTCGTCGACAGTTCGGATTTCAGCGGCTAGGCTTCGCCGCCATGAGTTTCTGGGCCTGCCTCTTCTTCGATGACCTTCTGGATTCCAGTCAAGCGCCTCTCTGCAAATCTCGTTTTCATCTTTTCGCAGCGTGTGCCCAATCCATCTCCACTTACGTTCCCGAATCTCGATTTCTAGCGCCCTTTGATGACACCGGCGATGTAGTTCCTCATTCGAGATCCAGTTGCCAGGCCACCAAGCGCGGATGATGTTCCGCAGGCAGCGGTTTACAAATACTTGCAGAAATATGATGATGAAAAAAAAAATTTACACATGTTAGAATGACATATTTTTTAATGAAAATGCCTTACCATTTTTAAAACTCATTTAAAGTATATGAACTCTAGGAAACAGCATTTATTCAGATACGTAGTTTATAAGTTTTAAAATGAATCAGTTTCGAGTGAAATTATTCCTTGATAAATGATGAACTAAGCAACTTACATGAAAAAAAAAACTGATTCTAATTTTGTTTGTAATACTTCATTCCACTAGAAGATAAAATTTTGATAATCATGATAATGAATGATCTAAAAAAATTAAACTCCAAAATTTTTACAAATTCTTTTGCCATTACTGAAAAAAGCAAAGAAAAAGGATTTATTTGCTTTAAAAAATTTCTTAAAATCAGCAAATCTATCTGATTTTTATCTCAAAATATTTCAAACTAAATTAGGTTTTAATTTTTTTTAAGTTTCCGTTATTTACAGAGTAAACTTCCATAATTCAAAACTACTTGGAGTCTTGAAGAAAGTTGATAATTGAATTAAGTCCGTTCCTTTAAAATTTCATATAATACTGGAATTCTTTTGGCATATTTTCAAAAGTTATTTAAAAATAAAATTTTATAGAAAAAAAAATTTATTGCATATTTGGATTCAGGGTCTCCAAATTAATCATAATTTGCTCTAGAAAACTTTGCACAAGTTTTCTCAAAATAAAACTGGGGCTGGGAATGTTTTCTTGAAGAGTATCTCGAATGAATATAAAATTTGTAATGACATAAACTATTCTTTTATTGTCAGAGTAGTTGATAATAATTACCACCAACTTGTTGTTGTTTAAAATCAGTATTTGATGAATGTAGTTTAAGGTTAAAATTGTTGATTGTATACTCTGAATATGTTTAGGTAGTCCAGTAGTACGCTTCTTAATAAAAACCAATACTTGAGACGAGGTAATTGTGTGTTAAGTTTTGAGTTCAATACAAAGAGTTTATTGAATTGCATATCGAAATAAACAATTGAAAACTTGTTCCAATAAGTGAACGTCATATAATGTCGCAAAATGAAATGTTTTAGCCCTAGAGTGATTAAGGGCTTAATTCAGCCGGAGGCGATCCAATTTTCTGACATGTTTGTTCACAATAATTTTAAACACCTTTTGGAATCAAGTGCATTCATTTCATGAACTGAAAATTTTACCTTGGAAAAAATCTCCGTGGGGGGAAGGGGGTTTAACCCCTAAACACCCCCCTCCACCCCGTTTGCACAGCCTTGATTCAACAAATCTGTTTTTTTTTTTAGTTTTGAAAATAAATATTTGGCCTATTCGGCCTATTTATTATTTTCACGCAGACTCGATAAATACTTCTATTTCTAAGAGTTAAAGACGATTTAGTAAACTTTTCACCTTTCAAAGCCATAGGTTGGCGTATATTTAGGAAACAAGGCTTGAGCCATCTCAACCCGCTGCACAGTGAGAAAATTAGTGTTTAAACCACGAAAAAATTCAATATTATTCCTCCTTAATGAACCAAATCTATTAAAATATAGTTTTTTGTGGAAATCTCCGGAGATAAAAAAAATAGTTTAAGAATCAGCACGACCTTGTGAATGGAGATATAGTTTGTTGTATGTATGTTGGTAATCCACCATGGGTGCACGGATTCACCGCAGTTTCTGCCAAAGTATGGGTTCACATACATTCCTTAGATTATTAGGTTCGACAAATCTCCAATGCAGCGCGCCACCATACCCGGACCCCATGGCTTCGTATGAACTGTTATGTGGTGAATGTATTGCGTGTGTTGATGTAGGTATATTTTGGAAGAACGAATCAATCAGGTGGGCTAGTTTACTTACAGGTATTCCGGCATCCGTGTATATACCTGGCCAGCTGGCAACTGATTGAACATTCCAATTATATAGTCAGTTATATAATGAAACACATCTTACCTGTCGGCTCCGCTTATGGGATTCGAACCCAAAAGTTTTTCTTGCCGATACCGGGAATCGAACCCAGTACGCCTGGCGTACCAATACCAGACTCGCGCCAGCCTATCCACTAGACCATATCGGCGCTACTCACCTTGTGAATGGAGATATAGTGCCTTTTAAACCCCTAATTCCCCAATATTTTGAAAACAATCCAGAAAAACACTGATTTGGACTAAAAAATTCTAAACAAAAATAAACCTATTTCGTGTGATTTTTTCCGAAAAAAGCTGTTTGAGTTACCCCACGCTTTGCTAACTGGAGTTATGGCTGATTTTACTCTCAATTCTACTTTACTTTTCAATTAAATTTGGAAAAAGGTATTGCGTATACAGAGAAAAATTGGATTTACAGAACGGTAGCTAGACCCGAAATTTGACAACTGCAATTAGACAGCTCTGCTGATAGGTTGCATTTTCGTCTGTGTAGCCGAGAAACACTAAAGCAAATCATCATATGGTTTGTATATCGTTTTTCAATATGCACTAAATTAATATTTGAATGAATGTATCGAATTTTCGGCGAGTTTTGTAAATGATTAGATATCGAAAAGAGTCGGTTACTTTAAAACATCTATGACTTATTTGAAACATTCGTAGTACTGTGTATTATGTGATAATGTTGAATGTTTGTGTTAACGCAATTCATTCAAATTTAGGATATCAAATTTAGTTTTTATTCAATATTTCTATCGCGCCAGCACTAAATTTAACTTCAGATATCGGGCTTCCAACTTCCGATGAAAAAAAATTATGTTTGTACTAGATTGTCGGAAGTATGTGTTGTCAGTTACCAACCGATGCACAATATTGTTAAAAAGCTGTTTGACACGTTGTGTGTTTTTACTTAAAATTAATATATATATAAGTAATTATTTTCACGGTTTCAAGATTTTTTTTCATAAAACAATTTTTGAATCTTCTAATAACCATGTTAAAAAACTGCGTAGTCTTTCAAGTTGCATGCCAGCATAATTTATCAGTAGTTTTTTTTTGCAAGGATGATTCATCGCTCAGTATTTTACAGTCGTTATTCAAATCGCTATTCAATTAACGATTGAAAAATCTTGAGAAATGAATCATCCTTGCGAGTGAAAATAACAAAACATCAGCAACTTAGGAAAGCTGGCAAAAGTAATTTCACTACTTTTGGCATTTTTGCCGAAACTAAACTCTAGAATATTTTTTTGACATTTTGTTCCGAACACGAAAATTTGCCAAAAAGATTCAAAGTTTGAAAGAAAAACACCTTTTATTGTATGTTGATCTTTCGATTGTATGTTTAAAAATACGGAGAAAACAATTCGTAATTAGTTCTGCATTATTTTTTCTTCTTCCTTCTGATTAAATTTTTAAATCAAGTTTACCAAAGTTCTTTAAGAAAACAATGTTCATTTTTAAATGGTTTGAAATGTTGCTTAAATTTCATGATTGAGTCTGAAACATGATGTTTGTCTTAGTAAAAAACGCAAGAAAGTGTTCTAAAGATTTATTTCAGTTTCAAAGTTCAGTTTCCATGTTTGATGTTTGCGGTAGTGCTTCTTCTTACTCAGAAAGAGTTGAGAAAATAAATTGTTCGAACTCGAAAACTTTAAACCAAATGAGACCTATCCTATGTAATTTTTTTTCAGAAGAATCGAATTAAGGCTATTTGAACCACCACATGCATCGGAAAAAGGAGTCATGACTGTTTAACTCTCAATTCCCCAAAAATTTTCAAATATTTGAGAAAAAAATCGTACTTGAAAATGTTGATCCAAATGAAACTTATCTTGTTTGATTTATTCCGAGGAGTTGATTAAAGGATGTTTGAGTTACCACACTCATCGGAAAATGAAGTTATGGCTGTTTTACCCCCAATTCCCAAATATCTTTAATATTGTTTGGAAAAAACTTGCTCGGACTGGAATATTTTGGAGAAAATGAGACGTATTTTATGTGTTTTTGCCGAGAAATCGAATAAAGGTGAGTTGAGCCATCGCACCGAAAAATGGAATTATCACTGTTTTAAACTCAACTCACCTATATATTTTTTAAATTTCAGGTAAAGCATGTTCTGATTTGAAATTTTGAACCAAACTTATCATAAAACTTATCTTGAGTGATTGTTTTTTTAAGAATCTAGTAAAGGCTAATTAAACTACCCCATGCTACATAAAATGGAGTTATTGCTGATTTTACCATCGATTCCTCTATATTTTTCAATTAATAATTGTTGAGTGATGTTTTTAAAAGAATTGATTTAACGATATTTGAGCACCTACACCCATTGGAAAATGAGACTATGGCCATTTTTATCCTAAATTCCCCCACATTTTTCAAATATTTAAGCAATAACTCCTTTTTCCGAAGCGTGCAGTGGCTCAAAAAGCCTTCATTCGATTCCTCGGAGAAAATCATACAAGATAAGTGTCATCTGGTTTTAAATTTTTAAGTCCGAACACTTTTTTTTTCTAAAATATTTAAAAACCGTAGGGGAACTGAGAGTAAATCACCCATAACTACGTTTTCTGATGCGTGCGATGAGTCAATTAGCCTTCATTTGCCTTTTTTTGTGTTGATTGAAAAATTTAGGGAAATTTAGGAAAAAACAGCCATACCTCCAGTTTATGAGGTGTGCGGTGGCCTTCATTTGATTTCTCAAAAAAATCACTCCAATGCTATGTTCAAAAGACGATTCATTAGCTTAAGAGATTCATGATACGGGATCATTTTTAACCAAACCGCGCTCGAAATAAAATTGAGTATTATATCACGAAATTATTATTCAACTAAATAATTAACGCCAATGAGCAAAGCTTATAAACTCCAACTTGGTATGGTTGTTTTATTCAAACTCATAGAAGAACTTAATTTTTTTTCCCTAAAAGTTTGTCAATAAGTTCATAGATTTATTTTACATCTATAGTTTGATGGTGCATTCAATGCATTTGGAATTTTAAAGAAGATTCATGCGATAGTTCGGAGAAGTCGAAATTTGTAAAGCTTTTTAACGGATCCGGTAATTACTAGAAGAGAATACTTGATAAGACTGAGCCATTTTTTATTTCTGAAATCCTGGAATCTTAAAAGCTTCGTTTTGGTCCAAAACTCGTCCATAATTAGCAGAATTTTTAAGTTACGTTAACAAGATTAAATTTGACTTTTAAGTTTGTATGGAAAAATTGAATATTATGTACTGAAAATCAACATCATTGTTGTTTCTTCTGTGTAACCGAGTCATCTAATGGTTTTTGTGGCTATTTATAAATTCTTTATAGGAAATTTTTCGCTGAACAACTTTGTTTAAGACCGTAACTTCGTATCTTGTTAGGATAAAAGTTCCCCTGTTCAACAGGGGTATGTCTTTTGGCATTGAAAAATTATAAATTCAATTGACATTACTGCTGGGTGTATTGCATGACTACTTTTCATGCAATACCTCGTTAGGCTGCCGTTGTGATGTCAATTTAATTTATTGTTTATCAACGCGAAAAGACCTGCCCCTGTTGAACAACCAATAACTGTTTTGCCTGATAAGATAAGAAGTTACGGTCTTCAACAAAGTTTTTTAGTGAAAAATTCCTTACCTCTAAATAAAATCGTTCAAAAAATATGGTTGGAGTTTCAGTTCAAATTGGCTCATTCAAAAAACAACATTGTATCATAATTTGCTATACATTACATACTCCTGTCAAAGGTCACAAAGCTCATTGCAAACCACAAAACATAGTCCATTGCTGACCTCGATCTACACAACCTTTGACGATAGCACCCAAGGGTGGTTCAGATGCTTCGATCTGGGAGATACCTTTGGCTCATCCTGCCCCGAAAATGAACCAACTTAATTTCTAACGGCCCTGCCCTGTTTGAGCCATGATGGTCATGGTTAGGTTTTTGTTTCTCCCATGTTTACTATCTTGTACGAGTGATGATGACATGAAGGCCCAACATATCTGTTTTTATGACGCGAGCCACAAGCAGCCGATATTAGTTAGTCTGGCCGGGGTCCAACCATTCGCTCGTTTCGTTCATTCGTCTGACCCTCCTCCCACATCCATCGCATCGGAATATGGCAATAGACATTCGAAGCCTTACGGCATTTCTTTATTAGTTCATCTCATAAAGCATCGTCGTCGTCTTCGGACGGTACGGTGCGGCTTTTTCATTTTTTTTTATTCTTTCTCTGTTTGTGCCCCGGAACAATTTCACCCGTACTATTTAGCTTCCTTATACATTTCCCAGGTGGATCTTCGCGGCTGCGCAGCTATACATGAAGGAACTCTGCACTGGAAGCTTGATACTACTAAAAGTCTCTATGACATATTTTCAGAAACATTCTACAGTATCTAATTTAAATGGTCCTTATATGGTTCTAAGTTGAAGACTTAGTTTCTAAACAATTTTGAAAAAGGTTTAGTTTCAAACCAATTTTCAATATCTCAACTTTTCCGTGTTGGCCCATCTTCGGATCCAGGGCGTATTTATGTTTGCTCAAAATCGACTCTTTCCCATAAGGTAAATTGTATGGCGGTGTGGCTGGGCTTAATTTAATTTGAACCTTTCTTTCATGCTATTTTAGCGCTCTAGGTTTTTTTTCAAATATTTCACCATCCTTCCCGGGGTCGATATGCTATGTGTCTTTTATGTTGTGGGTTACGTGAGTACCGCAATGTTACGGGGCACACCGATCGCGATGAGTAAACCCGACCGTCGATGAGTCGACCCGCGCATAACTCTGACGGCCGACGACGATCAGGACGGCAAATCAGTTTTCTACTTCTTTGACTCGGCAATTAGAAGAAGGTTTTTGAGAACAATATCTTGGACGATATGTTAAATGTGTTCGGCATCTTTCGGCGATTATCCCCCTCCTTCATCATACATCGGTCGCTCAGAGGGCATAACCGTATCAAGTGGACCACAATGTTTGGAACGCTTTTTAACGCCTTTCATGGTCCATTGCGAAGGAGGCACGCCGTTCACTGATCTATGAGGCTGCTTTTGTTCTGCTTTCATTTCGGTCAAATATATTCACCGAAAAGGTAATTGGTATTTGAGAAGATAATTCAAAGATTTTAAAAAAGTTTTCAATACCCTAATGAGGATGGGTAATTTGTCAGTCACGCTGCTCGGCCGGCTTTTAAAGATATTTGATAAAAACAAATTTAAATATGGCTAGGATTAATGGATAACTTTGGAAAGGGGTAACAATGTTTGAATAAGGCTCTTCATCGGAAGGCGTTAATGTGCCTTATGAATACAAAGCTTTCGGTTCGATCGTGAGAAAGAACTGTCATTATATAGGACACATTTGAAAGATTCAGTATACCCCTATTTTTACTATAATTTTTGTATTTTGTACTAAAGCTTAGTTCTTTTAGAAATGTGACAGTAACGAATGCGTTTATCTCAAAAACCTTTCGTTTGATCTTAATACTTTCTATGAAGGAAATGAAGGTAATCTATGACAATTCATGAAAAAAATTAAAAAACAATATTTATCGTTTTTTTGTAAGAAAATTCTACTTTATGCCTGGGACCTCCCATCGGCCGGCGCACACTTTTTTCAGCCAAGATATTGATCAGTTTTTCAATATTATACTTCGTTTAATTTGTAATTTAGGTGGCTACATCCTACTCTTTAAATTTGTGCTACTTTTCGGTCCAATGCTTCTCTTTAAAAAAAAACTGAAAGCAATTTAGTGGATACAGCTGTTTCAAAATTAACAAATTTGTTTTTTTTGCCACTTTTTGAGCGTTTTAATGAATTTTCTGCTGGCAAAAACTGACAATAACGAAGTAAATGTAATGAGATAAAGGTAATGAGATAGAACTCAAAGTATAATCGTTTAGTAAAGATTGTAGGTTGCGAAGGGTACATACAAGAATACTCTTTTAAGACTTTTAAAAACAGTTATAAACCAAAGTTTTCGTTTTGAAATTTGTTGTATTTTCCACAGGAGCAGAATTTTGGCTGAGGGAACTGGGGGAACTTTGATCAACGGGGTAATTTTGATCATATGAAATTTTTGCAGATAATCATCATTAGGTTAAAATATCTGGTAACAGTTAACTACGTTTGAAAGCCTATAAATTGAGTAGCAGATAAGCTTAAGGTTTTTATTAGGAGTTTTTTTATGTTACTTAAAATGTTTTTTTTAATGCTAAAATATCTGGTGTTTTAAAGGCTCACAAACAAACATTTCTCCTGGTCAAGTTTAAGCATTTAGGAGCAAATGGGTTGTTTAATGTGAAAGTTTAACTTTTTTCTTGGTTTAGGTTTAGTTTAAGTGTTATTTTTATGGTCATTTGATGATAATTTTTAAATTAGAAAAACGGTAATTTTCCAAGCCCTTATAGAAAAAATGGCTAAACACTAGAGTGCCCCAAATGACCCGACTTTTAAAAAAGTTATGCGCTGCAGGTTAAAATTGAACCTTGGCCTAGTACATGATCTCATGCCAAATTTGGGCCAGATCGGATCACGGGAAGGAGTCGCTCAACGAGCCTGAAGTTTGTATGGGATTTCGAGACATTTTGTTCGGGAGAAACATGAAAAACCAGTTTTTCATCAATAACTTTGGTTTCCGTCTGCCGATTTCTTTCAAAAACGGGTTTTCTCAAAGCCTAAATTATGAACAATATTTCATCTGAAGACTGCATTTCAATAAGAGTTAAGATAAAAAAGTTATTAAGCATCTAAAATGGGCTTTTTCAACGGTGGTATTCATCACTGTTAATGAGGCGTCAATATGTTCAACCGCCTCGACTCATTAACAGTGATGAATACCATCCTTAAAAAAGTTAGCCCATTTTCGAAGCTTAATAACTTTTTTATCTTAACTCTAATTGAAATGCAGTCTTCGGATGAAATATTTTTCATAATTTAGGCTTTAAGAAAACCCGTTTTTGAAAGAAATCGGCCGACGGAAACCAAAGTTATTGTTGAAAAACTGGTTTTTCATGTTTTTTCCGAACAAAATGTCTCGAAATCCCATACAAACTTCAGGCTCGTTGAGCGACCCCTTCCCGTGATCCGATCTGGCCCAAATTTGGCATGAGATCTTGCACTAGGACTAGGATCAATTTCAGCCTGCAGCACATAACATTTCACAGGTTTTGAATTTCTCATACAAATTTGGGGCAGTCTACTAAACACCCTATCAAATGGTTAAGTTTGAAGAAAATAGAACATGGGAACAGTGGAAGGACTAAGGGAATTGCATGAAGGTAAAATTGCATTTGTTTTTGAGGCCAAAAAATATTGAGAAATATTTATAATTTTTGCCCCTGAATGTATGCAGCACCTTTGTCAATTTTTTGAGTACATATATTATGTTTTTGAAAGAAAACGTTGAAAACTTCAATTGAGTCCAAACAAAAGTTACTGTTATCGATGTTTTGAACCTTCTGTGCTAAATGGCCTCAAAACAATAAATTAAGATACGTAAAAACCATAGTGATCAAAGTTATCCCGAAATTCGAAATCTGGTTTAGTAACAAACATTTAATTAAAACCACCAATGTCGTCTCAATTAACTGCAATCAATGATCATGTTTAATAATCCTCACCTCAGTTAGTGTTTCAAAGCTTACAGGTATTACGAAAAAGCAAACCCTTCCAAAGTATTCTCAAATGAATGAAAAAAGTGATCAAAGTTCCCCCAGTTTACGGTATTTCATAAGTTTTGTTGTTCATTAGAAATCACCTGTCCCATAGCCTCGGTACCGGCTATACAGCTTACGAGCTCTGGAACTATTTGTTGTTTTAGGTTGGGTTGAATGACTCATTACTAGACAACACTTTCAGCTTTTTGGAGAAATTTTTTTCGGACATTTCAGCGAACTACCCTTAATTTTTCGCTTATTGAAAATTAAAATGATGATCTATGACTTGACTTCCCTAATGCCCTTTGCCGATCATTTGCTCCACTCCAATGCTCCAATAATGGATTTTGAAGAAAACTGTGCAAAATTATTTTTTTCTTTTTCTGTAAATATCTCAAAAACGCGTCGGGTAGTACTTTTTGTAGGCAACAAAATGCTGTCAAAATTTTGAATGTCCGATTAATAGAAAACGAACTATTAGCAAAAGAAAGTGTCCCATTTCTAAAAGAACTAAGCTTAATTTCATGATTCCATAATCAAAAACACGTGAATCGAAAATTTATCAATGTGATAAAAATTTTTTTTTTTATCTTTATCTTCTACTAGCTACTAGTTTAACGGGTCAACTTTGTTGAGCTTTTGAGTTTTGACAGAAATAATGTTCATGTCAGTAGCAGGTAAATCATTATTTATGTTCATGAAACTAGATTGGTACCGTAAAATGGGATAAATAGGCACAGTTTTCTGACAGTTTTAAAAATATTTTTGCTAAAGAAAATATAGAAGTAGAATTAAAAAAAACTCGATCAAAGAAAAAAAGTAGTTATGACTTCTTTTAGCAATTTTTAATCTGATATTTTTGTTGAATAGATACAGTGGCTTATTAATTGAGGAATTTGTCATTTGAGCCTTCAACATATCGAACGTTGATCAGTGCATTGCTTTTCGTCCGCAGATATTTTCCGTTTATTCCAATTCCTTGTAATCATCATTTTGATCACCCATACCCATAGGGTAAATGATCTTGAGCGGAACTAGTCAAAATCTGATCTTGAGCGGAACCATTTACTTTTCCTAAGATTTAAACAATGATTGTTTATGAATCTTATCAAATTGTTGAAAAAAAACACTTTTTCAAGAACTTTTCATACAAGCATTGACATTTTTTTCTTAAATTTATTAACTGAAATAATGTTATTAGAAGATTTAAAAACATATTCATTTCTACTGCAATTTTCATAAATTTACGCTGACTTTGAACGTCAGTTTATGTCCCCCTTGACCGTTGTAAACTGATTCTCAATGAATAAAATTGTAGAAAAATTAATAAAAAGTATTTTTCAGGTTTTTGTAACAAGTTTTCCATCAAAATATCAATTAATGGCGAAGTTTTTAAAAGTAAAATATGATCTTGAGCGAAACTACTAGCTTCCGAAATAAACCGCTAGGTGCGCTGCCTTATGCCTAATGTCTCACACGCGGTTTTTACCCCTGAATGTATGCTGCACCTTTGTATATTTCTTATTATATCAGTTTTAGGGATAGAAAAGGTATAAAATTACGTTAGAATAGAACAAAAACTAATTAATTGGTGCCACAGCGTACCAAACTAGGCACACAAAAAGTTTTTTTTGGGGTACAAGAAATGTGTACTGGTTTTTTTTTCAGAGGGACGACGGGAGGAGGAAGGCTTTCATACATATTTTTTGGCATAATTCGAGAATTAATGCAGCCAACAAAGTTAAGTAATTATTTCAGAATAAGAATCAATCTTCATTGCCAATACTATTCGTACTTAAAGAAGTAGCTTTCTTCTAGAGAGGTTGTTTTCAATGTTCACAATCCAATTGAAAACGATATGCTATCCAATAAACAAAATTCCAATTTGTTTTTACACACATTCCTTCAGTTTTACAAAGTGTAGCAAAGCACACTGGGTTAGCAATTTTATAAAACTCCACGATTCAATTGGTGGCCTAACCGGCCTAAAAACCTAACCGATCTTGTATTTGAATTTACTCTTGAGCTCGAACTGAAAATCGGTTTGAGAAATAATTGTTTTATCAATTGAGCTAAATAATTTATGATTCCATATTTTTTTAATATAAATAAATATTAACGTGATTCATAAGACACTGGAATTTATTATAAAATTAATTCTTAGAATGAGTTGCTTGGAGCAAGACTGCCGAAATCATAGAAAAATCTGTTATTTTACAGAATTTTGAGGAAACTTTTATCACAGCATCTGTGTCACAGAACACGATATTTTGAAATATTTACAGATTTCACAGAATTTTTGAATTTCGAATGGATTTCCATAATTATAACTTTTTGGGTCAGTATAAAATTTAAGTTTCTTACTTTAAATTAGAAAAGTATGAAAAGATTTTCAACGTAAAGTGATTTTTCCCAACTAAAATATAAAAGAAAAAGTATGAAAAGATTTTCCACGGAAACTGATTTTTCCTATCTAAAATATAAAAATGACCCAATTGATCATGAATTTCCAATAAAATTAAAGGAATAACAAATGAAAAAAAAAACGGTTTTTTTTTCTCATAAACATTGATGTTGAGCAATGTACAGTTTTTTGTTTGCAAAATCTGTAATTTAAGGCATCTTCTTTTGTATTACCGTAATCCGGGGTAATATTGATCACTTTTTTCAATATTTTACGATTATTATTTCTGTCAAGGGGAATGTGGCATGTTTCATATTTTTAAAACCAGTACTGGACTCCTATGAACGTAAAACATGGTTGCAGAAATTTATCAGACTATTTTAAATTTGTTTTAAGAATCGATTTCGTTTCAGTTCAGAATTTGATGCTTTGGGGTAATATTGATCAGTCTCTATTTAAACGGTTGTAACGAGTTTTCTTGATCATTAAGGTTACAAAACACCATCATAATATTTACATATGCTAGTTTACCAATTTTATCTTGCTTTTAACGATTTCTTTTAAAAACATTTACATTCGAAAAAAGATTAATGATGCTGCATACATTCAGGGGCAAAAATTATAACAATTGCTAAATAGTTTTAACTTAAAAATACATATGAAATTTTACCTTCACACATTCCCCTAGGTCCTCCCATTATTTCCATTTTAATTTATTCTTCAAAAGTAACCATTTGATAGGGTTCCTATCCATTTGTCCGATACGGGCTTACTCTATGAAAATGTCCTTATTTTTTAAATATCACAAATTTATCATTGAATAACTATAAAAATAGCACTCTAACTATACATATTCAAAGAAAAAAAGTTTTTCTATCACATTTAATAACCCTTTGCCTCTAAATGCTTTTTGGTATCATCAGGAGAGTTGTTTGTTTGCGAGCCCTGGAAAAAATAGATATTTTAAAATTTTGAAATTACATTTTAAAACACAGAAAAAAATTTCAAATACAAATCCGATTTTTCTTACTTGATACCCAATTTATAGGCTTTCAAACGTTGAAAACATTTAAAGAAAATTTCAACTATAGACTGAGCTATTGATGATAATGTGGGAAAATTTATTGTTGGTCAAATTTACCCCGGTGATCAATGTTACCCCATTTTACGGTACTGACTTTGTCGTTACCTTCAAAAGTTGTTCGGGGCAATATGACCCGAAACTCGCACATTCAAAACATCAATCAAATATACTTACGAATTCAATTTTTGAGATAAAAAAAAAATTTCAGAATGGGTACAGTAAATCAAAGCGAAATTGTACTTTTTTAAGCAAGAAATAAATTAAAACGGATATTATGAGAACAACTTTGGAACGCTAAGTCTCTTTTTTTAACGTAACAACATTAATTTTTTAACTTAAATAAAAAAAAAATATCTTCAAAGATGACATTTAATTGAAGTTTTCACAGTTACACAAGTATTTGGAATAAGAGCTATTGAAGATGTTGACAGAAGAAAATGGTTCCGCTCAAGATCATATTTTAGTTCCGCTCAAGATCAGCATGGTTCCGCTCAAGATCAGAATTCTTACTCCAGTAAAACAGCTCTAGAGTTATAAGGATTTACTCTAAAATCATCATTAGAAAGCAGAAACCCAGATCTATCCGCTGAATTGAAAAAAAATATTGTTCCGATCTAACAGAAAGCCATACCGCTTGATCAACTGTTCTGAGTTGCGTCGAATTGAGCCAATTAGTTCTGCTCAAGATCATTTACCCTACTTATTTTAGAAAAAAAAAAACGGTAATGGTGGTGTCTTGCTCCAGGGGCTAAAATTGTCGTTGATATTTTTTAGTTATTTTTTCTTGATTTTCAGAGAGCGCTGAAAGCGAATATATACTGGGATGAAATTTAATAAGAATTTTCTTCCGTTTTACATGATTTTCATTGTTTGCAGAAAAATGAAATATGTCGGCATTTTTAGCAGTTTTAATATTCTTTATTTTTCGCAAAAATATGCAAAAAGTATTCTTAGCCGAAACATTTTATTTTGTCTTGTTTTTTAATCTCAGTGTTCTGTAATCCGGTTCCAAACTCTCATTCTTGGTTCATATTTTTCTTTTTCAATATTTTATTTTCTAAAGCTTCTGGTGCTATTGGATCAAATTGTACCTGTTCATGACTTCTGATACTGAATGTTGAATAAAATTATGAGTTTTATTTCTACAAAGCTAGCCAAAGCTTTTAGGCATTTAAGCATGAAAGAATGAATAGGAGATTTTCTAACTTGTCCTATATTTTCAATTTTTTGTTCCAATTTTACGATTCTATTCCAAAACTAACTGCATACGTTCTTAAAATTTAACAAAACATCATAATAATCAATATATGGTTTCCTTATGCTAATTTTTGGTAAAAATAAGACGTTTTCGTTAAGTAACCATAAATATAAAAAGAAAATTTTTAATGAAATATTTCATCGTTATCTTTTTAGTAAGTTTGAGTTTGTCAATTTTCCCTGAGATATAATGGGTGATACGGTCAAAATTTGGTCAATATCAACTTGAGGTGTTTCTTTCAATTTTTCATTTTAAAAACCTGAACACCCCTCATTTTGAAGGTGTATGTGTGTAACATGTTGCTCCTATTTTGATTTTGGAATTCAGTCTTCAATTGTTAAACTGCCGTCCAAGGAAGAAGAACAGCGTATCAAAATTTTGCTCGCGCATCGCGGAAATCCGAGCTACTCGCACGCAAAGCTGGCAAAATCGCTAAAAGTTGCCAAATCAACCGTTACAAATGTAATTAAAGTGTTTGGGGAACGTTTTTCGACAGCCAGGAAGTCTGGATCGGGGGATAATCGAAAACCGGAAGCCGCTGAGACGACAAAGAGAGTTGCCGGTAGTTCCAAGCGAAACTAACCTCTCTCTCCGGGATGCCGCAAATAAGCTGGGTGTATCGTCTACAACCGTGCATCGAGCCAAAAAACGAGCCGGACTATCGACTTTCAAGAAGGTAGTGACTCCAAATCGCGATGATAAACAAAATACGACGGCCAAAGCGCGATCCCGGAGGCTGTACACGACGATGCTGACGAAGTTTGACTGCGTGGTAATGGACGACGAAACCTACGTCAAAGCCGACTACAAGCAGCTTCCGGGACAGGAGTTATATACGGCAAAAGGAAGGCGAAAGGTAGCAGATATTTTCAAGCACATGAAACTGTCAGCGTTCGCGAAGAAATATCTGGTTCGGCAAGCCTTCTGTACCTGTGGCTTGAAAAGCAGCATTTTCATAGCTTTCGGGACTGTTAACCAAGAAATATACGTGAAAGTGTGTTTGAATAAACGTCTGCTGCGTTTCCTGAATAAACACGGTTGTTCCGTACTGTTTTGGCTGGATTTGGCATCTTGCCATTACGGTAAAAAGGCCATGGAGTGGTACGCCGCCTTCAACGTGTAGGTGGTTCCCAAGGACAAGAACTCTCCCAACACGCCAGAGCTCCGCCCAATTGAGAAATACTGGGGTATTGTCAAGCGGAACCTAAAGAAGATCAAAAAAACTGCTAAGGACGAGCAGCAGTTCAAGGCAAACTGGCTTTCTGCGGCGAAGAAGGTGGAGAAGGCTGTACAAAATCAGATGACAGGGGTTAAGCGTAAGGTCCGGCAATTCAGATTTGGTAAGGCGGAAGCCTAACTGAGTATTTTTCCTGAATTTTGTACTAATTAAACTTGAAAAAGAAATTTAATTTGATTTTTTGAATAAACGATTTCACCGATTTACACGCGTTTTCCCTTGACCAAATTTTGACCGTATCACCCTTTAATACTCACTCGGTCCATTGCAACCATCCACCGATTTCTCGGACATCCCACATTCGCCAGACAGCTTACAAATACTACTACCATAACCTACAGAAAGTGTAATATGTACAGTTGCGTTCAAAAAAGAATGAAATCGCGTGAAGCTGCGCACCCACTTCCAACTTTGATAAGCTGCCATTTCTCTCTCGGTTCATATTTTTTCATGAAAATTTCACACAATCTAGTTCAACTATTCAAGTAACACTCTGCGAAGTTACAATGACGGGAAACAAAGATAGAGCTATTTCCGTAAAAAAAAGGAAATTTGGAGTTGCCACACTAAACTTGCTGTATCTTCGACAATATCCATTGAAAAATCTTGAAATTTGGTCCGAAGATGTAAAAATGTTTAATCTAATACTAGGCCAAGTTTCGTCAAAATCGATGAACGTGATCAAAAATGGTGCCGGGTAGAAAATCAGTTTCATTATCGCCCAACAGACGATTTCATTCTTTTTTGGACGGATGTTTGTATGGAAAGCATCGTAATCAATGTATTCTTGGTTTTTTCTTTAACAAAACCAAAAATTTTCACAAAGAATTTTGTAAATTGCTAAAAACTTCATTTGTACTTTGTTTCAAAAGAGAAAATGTTTCAACAGGGTTCAAAATTAGAAGAAGAGAGTTTCAGTTCAGAAATGACCTGCTAATTATACCGATATACAAATTTGATCAACGATTACAGCGCTATTTTGTTCCAATACCAGCTCTGTTGGAACAATTTCTATTTCTAAACAAAGCAAGAATGATGTTTTTATCAATTTACAACATTCTTTGTAATAAATGTTGGATTTGTGAAAGAAAATACCAAGAATACATTGATTACGATGCTTTCCATACAAACATCCGTCCAAAAAAGAATGAAATCGTCTGCTGAGCGATAATGAACCTCATTTTCAATCCGGAACCATTTTTGATCACGTTCATCGATTTTGACGAAACTTGGCCTGATATTAGATCAAACATTTTTACATCTTTGGGCCAAATTTCAAGTTTTTGAAATAAAAATTGTCAAAGATACAGCAAATTTAGTGAAGCAATTCCAAATTTCTCTTTTTTACGTTAATAGCTGTATCTTTGTTTCCCCTCATTGTAATGACTTCAAATTTTGTGGAGTGTTAGTTGGATAGTTGTACTAGATTGTGTGAAATTTTCATGAAAAAATATAAACCGAGAGAGAAATGGCTGCTTGTCAAAGTTGGAAGTGGGTGCGCAGCTTCAAGCGATTTCATTCTTTTTTGAACGCAACTGTATGTCTTGACCGGGATTTCATTTCATGACGGTTGGCTTTGAAGACTCGAACGCTATTTACTGGTGGCGGCTTGTTTCAGAATATTGAGTTTCTAGAAAAAATCATCCATACAAACAAAATCTATAGTTGAACGAGAAATTTTGTACTTTTACTAGATCGAACTGTGTCAAAGATCCATGTTTACTTGATCTTTGATAAACAAACCTCTGAAAATGTGCTTAAAACTAATAAGAATGAGCCAATTTAATAAATTTCATGCTCAAATTATGATTAACATAAACTTTAATAATTTAAAATAGAAATGGAAAAAGGTTTTGATTTTGTGATTTTGAGTTGACAAAATTGAAATGTTTCTGTACTTATTTAGTCCTCAAGGTTTTGATTTCGATGCTTATCGATATTTGGACCCATTAAATGAAGGATTTTATTCGTGGAAATCTTCAATTTTCATCCTGTGCACTGACATTCTACTGAAATGTTTTAACAAAAAGGCGTTTGCTCGAGAAAGCAAAAGAAATAAACAAATTTTAATCAGATAAAACAAACGAGAGGCAAGCGGAAATGTTATCATTCAATATTCATAACGCATTAATCGAAACACTTGTGAACCAGGTTTAAACCTGGTTCAGCTCGAAACCGGAAGGCACGCATAACTTGCTTGGCATCGTACCGATAATGTGTCCCTCAATACTGCTCTCCGTAGCATTCAAAACAAGCCTGAAAAGCGACGACTCGACGAAGTTGAAGATAATTTATGGTGGAAAACGAATCCCGTTCCCACAATAAAATTATTAACTAAAATCAGAATCTCCCTCCCCACCTGGCTCTTCTTGAGGCGTCTCTAGTCCTAGTTCGAGACGGGATCCCATAGGCCACAAATCGTTTCCAATTCAATGCAATTGAATTGAACGCGGTCGTCAGTTTTCCTATCTGGGAGTGCTGCTCTCTTCTGCCGTTTACATTTTCGTTTCTGCCGCGTCCAGGACGCGTTGATTCCCATATGAAAGCCATGCTCCATGCATTACTTTACGTGTGTTATATTAATTTAACCTGTTAACCTGGGCTTGGACTGGAGGAATTCCTGATTGTGGGGGATAAGCGACAAAGAGAGAAAAAAAAGTTAGTCGACTAGCTGTGTGCGCTGAATGAAAGTTGGAGGTCGGCCAATTCAGGCGTGTTGAGCTCTGAGCTTAGGCGCAAACTTGGCGATTTTAATGCAACTTTAAATTACGACGAATGAAGACGATTCACTAGGATTCAACCGGCAGAAACGCTGGGCTGGGAGAATTAATTACATCTTTCAGGCGAACGTTGGCATGTGGGTGTCACTACATTTAGATGGGCACGATACGGTTGTTGTGTGAAAAGTTGTTCTAGCTTTGATTTCGCGAATGGCGTTGGGGTAATGAATGATGCATTGTGATGTGATAGCCGTTTAAATATTTTGTCCATCACACGAACTGTGTATAAAAATTGGCCATACATTGCTTAAGTTCCTAAGAATAAAGCTGAGTTTTCCTAATTATTTAATAAAATGTTTCCTACCAATCCACTGTTTTTATAAATCTAGGATTTTTTTTTGGAATTTGGTAGTTTGTATTAAGTATATAAAAATGATCTCGATTAAATGTTTCTTATATTGAGCCAGAAAAAAAAATTCTTAAACTACACCCTTAAAAGATGTTAAAAAAATCCTTTAAAAAATCTCTGTGCCGAAAATGTGCTGAAATATGCACTGTGTTTGAAAAAAACACTACTGGCACAAGGACTCGAGCTCCCAACCCAAATGAAGCATGACCAACACATTCAAGCGAAACAAGAAAAACATTTAATAGGATTTCCTTAGGATAATTCATCCCAGCAACAAGAAAAAACAATCGCGCCGTATGGAGAGTCGAACTCACATCACCAACTTAATTGTCTTGCCAGCCCGACATCTTAACCAATGTACTAAATATATGAGCTTCATTTAGAATGAGAGATATTAGTCATAGGCTTCCTACCACCGATCAATCACAAAAAAAAACGCATAACGGTGGCTTCCTGGCGTTTGGCCGCCTTGCAAGTTAGTCCTTTGCCTTTTGATGAAAACGGTAAAGGGAACGGGAGTGAAGGGAACGGGAAACCCATTGAATGAGAACTGTGTTTTGCTAACTGCCTGCCTTACATACACACGCACAGCTGCTAAAGCCGGGCAGCTTGACCGGTGGATTGAATTAGGGAAATGTTTTTTGTTGCTACATGCATACGCTTAGTGCTCGGTTTGCTGGCT
Source organism: Uranotaenia lowii (assembly GCF_029784155.1). Lineage (NCBI taxonomy): Eukaryota > Metazoa > Arthropoda > Insecta > Diptera > Culicidae > Uranotaenia > Uranotaenia lowii. The sequence goes on along the minus strand of NC_073692.1, from coordinate 308,964,292 downwards.
GCCTGGTTTGGCCGGTATTTATTTCCATCCTTTTTTATTTTTATTTTGTTTCTTTCAGACATACGCAATTCGGTTGCGCTGGGAGGTTAATGCCGGTGGACGCAAATCGAATCAGCACCGGTCGCGGTATTTTCTTGTGCCAATGATGCTATGTAATTGATTACACGCGATTTGCACAGAGGCTGAATTTTGGGAGTACTAGTATTTTTTTTATTTTAACACTTCAAATAATTTGACAACAAACTTTTTCACAAAACGAAACCTTTGTCTTTAAATCTTTCCATTGTTGTATAGAACATAAAAATTGATTATGATCACTAAAGTATTCAAAAAGTTCAAAACCATTTTAAAAGTGACAACATGTAATTGAACGAAATTTCTAAATTTATGTCTATTTATTTTCATAGTACTCAATCTTACGACATAACTTGATGAGCATAACTCCTAATTTCACTCGGTTTATGGCAGCCGTTCTCCAATTTTTCGGACATTCCACATTCGCCAGATCACGCTCCATTTGGTCAAACCACCTTGCATGTTGCCCCCTGCTCGTCTCATTCCAACCGGATTGGCAGCGAACACCTGTTTTGCAGGACATTCGTCCGGCATTCTCGCAACATGTTTTGCTCAACGTATCCGACCAGCTTTCACCACCTTCTGGTACTTACACTTTCACTTTCATTGTGTGAAAAATAATTTCAAATAAATTATTGTTGTTTCGTCATCTTCATCGGGTATTTTAACGCTCGGATCGGCTAGAAGAAGGAATTCAGACCGACATTCGGAAGGTTCAGCACGCACCGCTGACCAACGAAAACAGCATCAGACTTATAGATTTTGCCGCCTCCAAACGAATGGCCGTACGTAGCAAAGCAAAGCCTCCAACACAAGTACACCTGGAGATCACTCTACCAAATGTAATCACAGATCGACCACGTTTTGATAGACTGCCGACACTTCTTGGACATCATCGACGTCAGATCCTGTTGAGGTGCCAACATCGAGTCAGAGCAATGTGGCAGAAAGAGAGGTGATGAGAAAGAAACGTTACAAAGGTAGTAGTAAAGTTTATTCTTCGTAAACATGGTAATCATAAAAAAGTGACGTCACTTCAGACAATTTTTGCGACGCATATTGCCTAGTGTAGAGTAATAATCTTGCGGTTAGCGCGCTATCCCCAACATCCGTTAATCCATCAAAGCGAGCCAGAGACCAAGAGAGAAAACATCCGAGAGATTGGCGCGTTAATCCAATCCTCGAGCGATGCGGATGACTCGATAGTACAGTCAGTGAATAACTTACCTTTGTAGAGATTGATTATAAAAAGAAAGTTTTTTCTAATTCACGAGTTTATTTCTTTCGAGTGCAAAGTGTCTCTTCCCCAAATTGTCATATTCTACAAATATGATAAATGGGATTTCCTGACAACGACGCGTCGCAACGCAGGCTTTGTTTCTGTTCATTTTTTGCAAAAGTGCGATAGTGTGTGTACTTCTTGCGCCACATTAGTAAAAATGTACCTCATTGGAGCCAGACCACTAACTGGTGAGGGTGAAGATATCGTTAAATATCGTACGACTGAAGCAACCTGAGGTCACGGTAGACTACGCGCAATCGATGCCGGCAGATAGTGAGCTTGACGAAGCCCCTCTTGTGGGCTGTTGGGATACCATCAAGACAGCAATCAACCGCATTACAGAGAACGTCATCGGTTATGTGGACAAACTCGACGGAACGACTGGTTCGTCGAGGAATGTAAGAGGGTTATGGACGAAGAGAACGCCGCGCTGGCGGCAGTAGTGCAAAGAGACACTGGTCGAAACGTGGAAAATCACCAACAGAGGAAGAGACAGCGAGTCCGAATTGTCAAGGAGTCTATGCGCCGCCTGGAGGAGGAGAAGTTAGAGGAGCTGGAGCAGCTGCATCGTTCCCAAGAAACACGAAAGTTCTATCAGAACGCATTCCGTAAAGGCATCCTGACGGATAATCGTGAGGTGATCAAAAGTTGGAAGCAGCACTTCGATGAACACCTGAACGACGCACATGCAGGAGATCAAGACGGTGGGGGAAGGTACATCGCCGGCGTAGCCAACGACGTAGAGGAGCCACTCCCAACGATGAGTGAAGTTAAGGAAGCCATTCGCCAGCTGAATAGGAACAAGTCGGCTGGAAAGGATGGCATCGAAGCTGAACTCATCAAAATGGGCCCGGACAAGTTGGCCGATTGCCTACACCGGTTGATGGTCCAGATCTGGCACACAGAACAGCTACCAGAGGAGTGGAAGGAGAAAAGCTCCGAGAATTTTTTTGGGCCCGGTTAGTAAAACTACTAAAATGAGCGTGGTGACGAACGTGTTAAGTCAGATTGAAGTGTTATGAAAAGGTAAGATGGAAATAGCACTGCTTCATTCAATGCATATTTCATGTTTTTATGCTTATGATGAGCATATAATCGCATCCGAAATACCTGTTAAAGAACATGTTCTGAATTAAAGATCTCAGGATCTGAGGGATCTAAGTTCTGTTACCATCAATTTTGAATTAAGTTTACTTTTCAACACTTAAAAATATCTCATTTTACATCTGCCGCAAACTCAGATTTTTTTTACAATTTGAAACACCTTTTTGATTGAATCGAAATCCAAAATCAGAAAAAAACACATTAACAGCTTCAAAGCGCTATTTGTCAAAGCTGTTTTTGGGCACTTACACACCTTTGATTATGGGGCCTCAGTTTTATTTTATAGTGTCCATTTCTCGGCCATTTTAGCGTTCCCGGAAATCGGGAAATCTGACGATCCTTTTCCTGGAAATTCTTGGGGTCCTGGGAAAAATTGAAAAATAAGATTTTAACACTCTACTGCAAACGAAAACTCATCTTTGTATACGGTATTTTGTAATTTTTAGGTAGTAGTATTGCAAACCATTTCGAGCCTTTTCAAAGCCTCATAATCCAATAAGCATTTATCAAACCCAAGACCCAAAAAAATACCCAAAATGACGAGTGTTGCAAAACAGAACATTCAGATTAATTTCGTAGCGTTTCTATATTGAATTTGTTTGGTTTTATAGATTCTTTGTTGTTTCCCAGCAAACATTCTTGTAGATATATTCTTAACGTTCCATATACATTGTAGAATGATCATATAAAAGTTGAAAAAAAAGCATTTAACTACCAAAGTTAAGGCAATATACATACATAAAGTTCATTTATTCCCAAATCGACGAAAACTCCACCAATTGGGCGCTATCCGACACTTTATTCGTATCAATCGGAAGAATGTAAGAGTGGGCTAAATTAAGCTCTCATAGCCATCAAATTGTTGCCAACGACAATATTTTCCAGTTCTAATTACAATCACATCAACTTTCACATTTAAATGTTCGATTGTCTCAAGAATACTATCAAATTTGTCCATGCTATTCATACTACAGATGTTCCATTGCAAAATTCTTAGAGTTTTATGATTATTTTTTGTGAGAAACTGACAAATATTAATATTTTGATTATTATTGTTACTATTATTGCTATTACTATGACTTTGATTATAATTATGTTTATTGTTATTAATATTAAGATTTATATGAAGGCTATCATTATAATTGACATTATTATTAATATTATTATTGATATTGTTATAATTAAAATTATTGCTATTTCTAATGCTTATGTTATTATTATTATCATTGATATTATTTATATAATTTAAATTATTATTTTGACTGCGACAATTAAGATTAAAATCATCTATATTATCATAAATGCTATTCAAGGCGGTATCCATGTTTGTTTTAAATAACAGTTGATCAAGAAGAGGAAAGTAATATTTAATTTCTTTTGCGCTTAGGAGAAGGCGTATCTTTTTGAGCTAGCGTTGTATCATTATTAAGTTGAATCAGATGTTCGCTGAAGAAGTTGTTTAGTTGAAGTTTGCTTTTGATCGATATTGGCTTAGAATCCTCAGATTTTTTACGAGTATAGCACCTCCCTTACCAGGCCAAATGTATTTCATTTTCAATAAATCTTGAGACTCTCTAAGCTCTGTTAATATTTCCATGCCTTGCGGAGTTAATTCATCACGAATTGAGACGTTTGTTGCTCTGCCATTGATCAATAATAAGGTGTCAATTACTGTTGAGGAAAGTTTACCATAACTTCGCTTTTTATTAAAAATTTCTTCCTTAATCGCAGTGCTTTTAAAACAAAATTTTATTGTACGAATAATATCATTTGTTTTTTCAGCAGAATAAAGTCTAACCGCATATTCAACATGTTCTATATTCAAATCATAGCCAAAAGAACAGCATGTTTTACGAACTGTTTCTAGAGTATTTTCATTATTAGCAAGCGGTAAACCGAAAATCATATAGTTTTTTGATACAGCTTCCTTATTAACTCGATCCAAATTGGTTTCAAGCTTAGAGACTTCATTTTTAAGATTTGAGTGTTTTTTTTAGATCCGTTACCTCCGCTTCTAGAGCTTCGTTACGGGATTTTAAGTCTTTAAAGTCAGTTTGAATTTCTTCAAACTTCAAAGACAAAAATTCCTGAGAAGACTGTATTGCGGATGTAACGGATTTCATTTCTGTTTTAAGTGTAGAAGTTTCTGTTGCCACTACGTTTTGAATGACTTCTTTAATTTGGTTATTTATGCTATTAATAATAGTGTCCTGATCGTTGCGTTGTCCAATAATTTTAAAATATATATGTGCACAGTTTGAATCACAAAAATATTGTTGTTTTTTTTTTACTTTACGAGCTGCACTACCTAGTATGTTTTTGCAACGAAGATGCACACTTTTAAACAATAATCGCAAGTTAAAACTCGGTCAGGACAATTTTCCACGTTTTTAAATTCAACACATACAACACTAGTTTCATTTTCCATTTTCGCACATTTGTGTAAGAAGAATTCACTTAAAAACTCCGCAAATCTTCAAAATTTATCAAAATATAATATATGTTATAACCAGTTTTTAGAAGATGAAATATGCTTTAGTCTAAACCATATTAAGAACTTTCATTTTTCTTGCTCAATCTGATCAATTTTTCCAATTCAGATCATGTGAAATTTTAGTAATTTAGCACTTTTTATTGACTTAGGGAATTCCGGGGATTGTGAGCGTTTCCCGGGATTCAGAAATTCTCGATTTTTTTTTTATACCACGGAATTATTGGTCGGGAAATCCCGGGTAGGACACTCTAGCTTATAAGACATATAAACGAAATAAATTTATTTCAAAATGTTAAAGCTATGTAAAACTGACACTGAGGATTGAAACGTAGTTTCTAGCGCATAGATTGGCGAAACTTCAATGCATCCGTGCACCCATAGTGCATTTTCTACTAACATATGCACATTATTACAGCATGGTACATTCAAATGTTTAGTTTTTCAGTTAAAAATTTTACCAAATTTAAATTGCTACCGCAGTCAAAACTTTACAGCGTTCCAATGCACGGTTTTTCCAACCAAATTTTTTTCACAATCCTGAGATGCCTCAGGTCGACCACCTACATACAACAGCAAAGGTGATCACACCCGTTCAATATTGATATTTGCACTACCAAATTGTAAAGTGCTAAAATAATACCCTCTTGAAATGTCATTCGAACAGAAGCACGATACAAGCCCAGGTAAGCTGCTGGATCGACATATTTTTGTCATACTACCGGAGATCAATATTTATATTTACCATTGTGTTGAAATGCGATCAAGTGTTTCGCTTTTTGGGCGACGATTTGCTTGTTTTAATTCAAGTTGCGCATATCATCACCAAGCAATCAATGGTCATCCAACACTTGAGCCGAGATGGCATGAATGCGATTTTCGATGCCCGGGCAATGATCAAATTAATCGCTTTTCTGTCACCTTCCGTCTCAGGTACAGCAGAGGAGTCTCTGACTAAACAAGGAAATTGGTCGAACGTATTGGTGCCAAATCGATTTGGGTACACCACTTAAATGTCAAGTACTGTTCACTAGCCGTCGTCGTCGTCGCGATGCCATCGCTAATGGATTGGAACCAAATTGTTAACCAAACATGTGCGCCACCAAATCGATTCTACTTACCTAAATAGTCGAGTTTTTGTTATGTTCATTTAGATTTTCGAAGCACTTAAACGTTAGAACGGAACAGACTGTACCTTTTCTGGTTTCGAACCAAATTCGAACTTTGTCTCGACCGACCTGGACCCGATTCAGTAGATACTCTGCTAGAGGTAAAAAACTAATCAGACAACTACAGGTAGACGACGGACGATTGTTTTACGACAGGATGCAGATTTGCCATCGAAGTTGGTTTACGATTTGCAAACATAACTGTTTTCGTTCTAGCCGGGCAGTAAAAAACGGTCGTTGCAGTTTTTTTGCTGCTCTTCTGTTTGTGTTGCTAAAAAATGAACCATTTTTTATGGAACTATCATCGTCTTGGGCAGTTGACGCTAAAGTACAGCGTTTATGTTATTTCCCATCAACAGAATAAACATCCGCCCCCGAAATCGATGCCCGGATTTTGGGTTTTGCTGTTTGTTCTGGAGGGTCATGCGCAAATAAAATGTTGCAAAATAACTTGTTTATGACAAGGGCCAAAAGTTGTCCCGGCTATGTTTTGTTCTAGAATGGGTTTGGCGATCATATTGAGAAATTTAGTTTTAGTGAACACAGTTGAATGAAAATTTGATGAATCAGCCATCGTACATCGTAGCACTTATTTGATCAAAACATATACTAAATACTTATAAGAAAAACATTTTAATAGTTGGCAATGCTGTGTACATGAAAGAAACTTTTTTTTATGTAACACAAGCAACGAACAACAGACAACACACTTCAGATGAACAGCATAAATAGTGAATAGAAAATTATTTCACCTAAAAATGGAAGTGTCTCATATTTTGCTAAACTTTGTTATGGATTTTGAGATCTTTGATGACTCTGTTTCATCATTAATACTTATGTTTAAATTTTTAAGTAACCAAGTTCAAAAAAATTTCTTTCCTGTGTTTAAATTTTAATTGATCATTTGCAGCTTTATTTTACGAAAAATAGAATGATTTCAAAAGCTTTGCTGTTTGGTTTAACCAATTTTCAACTCTTCGTTTCTCATTAATGGTCTATGGTGATATATTTAGCTTTACTAGTCAAGTCATTGACTCAAGAATCGAAACGCTGTGAGTAGAAGCATTGATTTTAAAGTAACACTCAAAAAATAGCATAGGGGCCCTTGCAAAAAATCAGGTTTGATGTTGTTCATGAAAAATCCGGAAAATTTTTGAGGACATTTTTTTGCTGGAGAATGCTTCCACAGACCTTCCTAGAGCAATGTAGGTAGTGAGGTGTCTCAGTTGTTAAAATCTTGGCGTTGGTGGAGAAAATCCTGTAGCGAGTTTTAGTAGCGAGCATCGCAAAATTCTTTTTTCACTTACTGAAAAAAATAACTGATTTTCGATTTTTGGATCGATTCTATAGCTCGAAAGAATTTGATTAAATTGGTTTATTTTCTGTACATTCTTTCAATTTTTTTAATTCTTTTTTTTTTGCTGCGCCGGATATTTAGATTCAATTATGATAGCCGATTTCAATCAAACAGCACGGAGAAAAATGTATGGTATTTCCATCAATAATACACTTATATCTGATTAATCGACGTACTATAATTATCAAGCTTTCAACAATACATAAAGTAGACAATCTGATTGAATTCATACATTCAACAATATATACGTTACATTCATCTGTGGTTGTATGATAAATTTTGTGCATTTAACTTTAAATATAATAGATTCAACTATAATGTACGATTGATAAGATACATTCCACAGTAACTATAGTAGATTCAACTATAATTATATGATTGATTTGATTATAAATATGATAGATTCAACTAAAATAATATAATGTTTTGTTTGTTTCATCGGTAGAGCTTGTAAAAGTCTTATAATGTAGTGTCTTGGGTTGTTAATATGATAGATTCAACTAAAATAATATAATGTTTTGTTTGTTCCATCGGTAGAGCTTGTAAAAGTCTAATAATGTAGTGTCTTGGGTTGTAAATCGGTCGTCTGTTTTGTATTTTCGAAGAACATCCGAAATTTGTAACGGTAGAAATTGTGCTGTGTGTTCTTTGCGGACTAAAAAGGTGCACGATAAACTTTCCTCCCGATCCAGCAGCAGTGAAGAAACGGCAGACAAAACGAACCAACTGGCCAGCGCAGAAAGAACTGTTCGTCCTTCGTTCTATGCTAGTAAATATCCGTCCCGTTGGCGAGCAACGGATAGTAAACCCTCCGATCGAATTTTAAGTGGTAAGCTACCCCCTGAATCCTCAACATTGGTGCTTCGAACCGGATGTTCCAGCGGTTGCAAAGCTTCAGTACATGTTACAGAGTTTGGAAGGCGAAGCCAAGACACCTTTCGAGTCCTTGAACGTTGAGCTGACTATTATCTCATTACTTGGGAAGCATTGATGAAGTGGTATGATAACCAGCGGTACCTGAAACGATAGCACTTCAGGGCAACCTTTGAGGAAAGAATCTTCGAAGGATCTCCATGCCTTGACAGATGACTTTGACCGTCATGTGAAGGCCATGGTCAAACTGGGCGAGCCGGTTGGTTACTGGGATATTCCGCTAGTGAATCTACTGTGCTACAAACTGGATCCTACTACTCTTCGAGCCTGGGAGTAGAAAACGATCGATCTTAGAGACATCACCTATCAAGAGCTGATCAATTTCCTGTATTCTCGAGCGATGATGCTGAAGACGATCGTCTCAGAGGAGCAGCACAATTTGCAAACGATGCCAACGAGGATGACGGGATCCCAACCGAAGAAGCAGTTCCGATTAGTGCCAAATCTTGATGCATCGGATACAAAACCTGATCCACCGCCGTGTATTGTATGTTCGGAACGACACCATCTGTTTCGCTGCAGGAAATTCGCCAGTTTTTCACCCAATAATCGACGACAAGTGGTTACATCCCATAGTTTGTGTTGGAGTTGTTTCAATTCTGGACATTTAGCAACAACCTGTTCCTCTCGACACACTTGTCGTTTCTGCAATGGAAAACATCACACCTCAAATAATGTAGCCTTCAAAGCCGACGACAGCGCCACAAGCCACCAGTATGTAGCCAGGAAGCTTCAACACGTCACAACCAGAGGGCCATCCACGGTGACCCGCGCTGCTTGGTAACCACCCGATCGGTAGCGACGCACGATGAGTTGACGAAGGCGAAGCGATCGTGTCCGCCATAATGGGAGAGGAACGACCTGTACTCGCGGTTCAAGGCCGGTCAAAGGAGGCTTCCTGGTGCTGGCTCACTTCCAATAATACCATGACACGGTGAAGTACAAAGTGCACGATACATCCAGCACACAAACCCATCTAAGTGATAAAAGCCAGACACCAGGTAAGCCATGAGACACCGAACCGCCATTTTGTTCCCGCTGAAATGCATTAGCCTGATTCCTCAACAGGACCCCTTAGTCTTTGGCGAAAAGCAACTATTTGGAGGGACGAAAGTCAACTTGGTCCCTGAGCCCTGGTCCTGAATCGGCCTTGGTATTGGTCTCGATCGTCACGGATAGCCATTTCACCCGGGCGATCATTCGTTGGAGGTTTGGGGTCGGTTCCGAATCACGAACCCTTCGGATCGACCAACCATTTCTCCCAACCGTTCGTTCGTCCTCGTGGCCGAGATTCCCGGAAGGAAAGTCCTGGTTACCGGTAGGAATCGGACCAAAAGAGGAGTTGGTTAGTCGTAGCGTTGCCTTGTCGAAGCTCCGCCATCTTCAAGACCGACAACCATAGAAGGTACCGTAACCATTTTGTGAAGTTAACAATTGATGTGGCGTTGAAAATAAAGTTCAAGAAGTGCATTTTAGAGTTTTTCTTAGGTCAAAGTTCGAACTCCCTGCGATTTCTTTTGGTACGCGAGCCGCCCTGAAGCCTAATAAAGGGAGTCCCTGTAACGCCGGTGGGGTGTTAGGTTTTAAACTAACAAGTCTTAGGCGACATCCTGTCACTCGAGAAGCCTACATTTGTTTTATGGCCGACTACGTACGTTTGGGCCACATGATAAAGTTGACTGATTTAGTTAACGACTCTGTCCCCGACTGCTATCTACCACATCATCCAGTCTTCAAGGAGTCAAGCACAAGCACCGAGGTCTGTGTTGTTTTTGACGCTTCGTACAAGACATCAACCGGTTGCTCCATCAACGATATGCAGTTGGTGACACCTACTATCCAGGACGATCTAATGTCGATCGTTATGCGCTTCCGGACCTACCCAATCGAACTAGTAGCCGACATTGAGAAGATTTCCCGCCAAATACAACTGCACATGAACGACTGTACGTACCAACAAATTCACTGGCGAAAAAGATCCGAAGAGCCTCTCGAAACGTTTGAGCTGCAGACTGTGACGTAAGGTTTCGCTTCAGCACCATTTTTGACCACTCGCACGTTATAACGACTCGCAGAGGATGAAGTCAATCGTTTTCCTGTTATCACCAAAGTTTTCAAGAACGACACCATTCCACTCCATCGAGAAGCATCCGCTCTAGCTGCTTCTGCCGGTTTACGACTCAAGAAATGGACATCCAGTGTTCCTGAAGCGCTGGTATTCCTCCAGAAGATTTGGCCGTATCCGCAATCCACTGCCTGCAGGATAATCAGGCTGTCTCCACGCTCGGACTCCACGCTTGGTTTCGAAAACAAGGTCTGACGTTTTACGTTTTCGTGTCCAATTGCCTCTGCCAGCTCCAGTACTCACAAAACTCAAGATTATGTCGGACATCGCCCAGATCTTCGATCCACTTCGTTTGGTTGGACCGATTAAGGCTATGATCATTTAGTATCCGGACACTTTATATCAGTGATAGCCACGTTAATAGAGCTCGGATATGCAAAACTTTAATAGCGTTGTGTTGGTTATGAAAATGACTATCTTGCATATTTTTGATAGATTTTTAAGTTAACGTGTGTTTGAGATATTTACAACGCAAAAAGACATGGTAAAAATAATTTTGCACAAATTTGCTCCTTTTACGCATTTTGCGCATCGAAAATTCTTCTTTGTTGACTTGAGAGCTTATGAACTGTTGGTTTTTTCTGATTTTTTTTTTCGAACCAAATTATTAAGAAGTATAAGGAGCCACTCTAGGATCCACACGAAGTTCAAACCAACCATCGGAATGCAACCCTTGATCTTAAATATTTTAAAAAGTCTATGGTTATTGGGGATAACTGAACGCAGACTCCTTAAATAATGCAAAAAATCCTTTTCCGGCAGGCAAATAGTGTTGCCTGACTAGTAGACACCAAGTAAATAACTAATAATGATCAGTTCCAAAGATCGCAATCTGTGCATCCGGTTTTTACGCAATATGACAGATGTGTACTGATGGACAACAAAATTTATGTTAAAACCGGATTTTAGAAATCAAATTCTTCGAGATGCCTACTCATGAAAAGGTTCCAACCAGATTCTAATTGTTTTTTCTAGGTGAGTTTGTGTAAAATATCATGATTGCAAAGGTTTTGCTTCTGTGGTAAAAAAAATAAATCAATACATGACTGAAAAAAGTGTGCAAGAATAAAAAAGAGATTTTATGAAAAAATTAGAGTATTTCTTGAAATCATTGATAAATATTTATTTTTATATTTTTAAATTAAATGTCATATTAACACCTTCATTTCCTCCATAGACAGTTTTTCGATCAAATGAATAGTTTAAAAAATACACACGTTTGTAACTGCCCGGATACTAAATGATCATAGCCTTATTACCGTCGCCTAACTGTGAGAATTACGCGAATGGGATCGCCCACTACCAGCCTCGTACCAGGTCGTTTGGAAGGAGTTTCACAGAACGCGGGATACCATCGCCATAATCCAAGCTCCTTGCTACGTGTTTTCTGCCAATGCCACATCCTTTCAGTTGCATTTCTTTTCGGACGCGTCGGAAAGGGCCTACGGCAACTGCTGCTACATTCGGTCCAGTTCACTTCGAAACACCATCGAGATAAGACGTGCTATCTAGTGAGGTGTTAGTTTGAGTAAAATACGAGCCCTTTGTTGAAGTTGCTTCACTTCGGTGATTTGTTGACCTTGAAAAAATTGGACCTGATAAAAAAGAAACCATGAGTGCTGGTAGTAGCAATTCATCTCGTAATTTCCGAACAAATTCTTTACGGTTCCATTTTGGGTCGGGCCAACCTATGCCCACGGATTTGGAGGTTTTCAAGTTTTTCAGAAAACTCGGATTTGAGGCCGATTCGTTGAAAGCCATGTATAAAGAAGTGAGAGAATTTTGCGTGTACGCCATGTTTATTTCGGAAAAAATCATGGATTCTGCCTTTTCAAAAGTTGGTGAAAGTGCTGAGTTCGAATACGAGAATGGATTAACCATAACGGTTACAGTTTCCCTTGCGAGTAGTGCTGTAAAATATATCCGTTTATTTGGGCTCCCCCCGGATGTCCAAGATGCTGAGATTGCCCAAGTGATGTCTAAGTACGGCAAAATCCATCGTATGGTGCGTGAGCGTTATGGTGCTGAAACAGGATTCCCGATTTGGAATGGAGTCCGCGGAGTGCACATGGAGCTGACAAAGGAACTGTCAGCCACCATCCACGTGTTGCACTTCCAAGTGCGTATTTACTATGACGGACTTTTGAACAAATGCTTCTCGTGTGGTGCCACGGGTCATGTTAAAAGCAATTGTCCCAATCGGAAATCCGTCAACAGCCGTTTACAGCAGATACGTGGAGGTGACGGGGTAGCTGAGGTGGATGAAAGTCCAAAATCTGGCTTACCAGTACTATATAGTCAGGTGCTGGGTTCTAACTCGAAAAACGAAGGAAAGCTTAATATGGTAAAGCTCAATCCGAAATCAAGTCTGGTTGAAAAAGTTGTTGCAGTCGTGGAGACACCGGTTGAGATGGAAACTCAGGGGGAGGCGACGCCTTTGCCTTCTGAGGTTCAAACAGCTGTGGGTGAGCGAGAAGCTTCCGAATGGGAGGTGGTTCGCGGGAGAGGAATCAAACGTACAGCAGTGAGGAAAACCGCCTCATCGAATTCTTCGGAGGGAGACGGAGAGATTGAGGCTTCAAAATCTGCTGAAACTGGAGATCAACAACAGGAGAGAGGAGAGTTGCGACGTCAACGTTCGAAATCGAAGCAGCGGAGAATTAGCGAGAGCGACGCCTCTAAATTCAGCGTCCCGAAGGAGGCCGATCTTCTTGCGATGCAGAGAACGCGTTCTAAAGCTAAGTATCAAAATACTGTTGAAAAAGAAAAATAAGTTTGTCTTACGTGGCAGTGAGACGTGAGTTGTTTTTTTTTCTCTTCCAATATTTCATAAAGAGCAAATGAATTACACACTAGCTTTAGCAACCATAAACTTAAATAGTTCTAATAGTGAGCTGAACAAACAATCTCTCAGAGATTTTATTGTGAACCATAATCTAGACATAATTTTCTTACAAGAGTTGACTTATGAGAATTTTCGTTTCATACCAGGGTTCAATTCAGTCGTTAATATAGGTTCCTGTAAGCGAGGAACGGGTATCCTTATACGAAATTCTCTGCAGTATAGAGGACAACTGTTCGATATAGATGGCAGAATAACTTCTATTGTAATCAATGACATTAATTATGTTAATATTTATGCTCCTTCAGGCTCGAACCATAAAAAATCTAGGGATGATCTTTTTAGAAACAACATTGCTCCACATATGGATAAAACAGGAATTTTATATTCAATAGTAGGTGGTGATTTCAACTGCATCCTCAATGCTGCTGATTGTAATGGTCCTCAGAAAAACCACTCTGCTGGTTTGAAGCAATTCGTAGATCTCTTTAATCTTAAAGATATTTTTTCAACATTGAAAAAAAAACCAATTTACGTTCTTTCGAGGTAACAGTGCTTCCCGTTTAGATCGGTTTTACGCTCCCACTATCTTCCTGGAAAGCATCGCGGACCTAAAAACCGTATGTGTGCCATTTTCCGACCACTATGCTTTGACTTTGAAAATAAATATCAATGCTAATATCTTCTCCAGTCGCGGCAAAGGTTTTTGGAGAATCAACTCTGATCTATTGTAAAAAGAAGACATTGCGAACCGTTTCATTCTCGAAATTGGTAGGCTGAAACAACGACATATTTATGGAGTTGATCTCAATTCTTGGTGGAACTATGCTCTCAAAACAAAATGTAGGTCATTCTATAAAAATGAGTCTTGGATTTATAATCAAACATGTAGATCCCAGAAAAGCACGTTATATGCTGAGCTAGAATCTCTCGCCACTGATCAGCAAACTGGGCGCGATGTATCAGCTGAAGTTAAAATTGTTAAATCAAAGCTTTTAGAGATCGAACAAAACAGGTTGAACTACCTCGGAAGAAACTATTTGAACAATTCACTGCAAGCTGATGAAAGAGCAAACATTTTTCAGGTATCTGCCCTCATTAATAAATATCAAAAAAATTCTAAATTTTCTCTGCGAGTTGATGGTGAGGTGATTTCCGATGTTTCTTCATTAAAACGTGTCATTCATCAATATTTTTCTCGAACTTTTGATTCAAGAAGTGTTCCACCTCAAGGATTTGATGAACCTGGAAGTATGTTAAATAGTTTGTCAAACAGGGTGTCTCAGGAGCAACAGGTTAACCTATTGATACCAATATCTGAGGACGAAATTTTGGCTGTGCTAAAAAATGCTTCAAAGAAAAAATCGCCCGGTCCGGATGGGCTGACTTATGAATTTTACTTGAAAAACTTTGATTCTATTAAACTTGAGATGTGCACTATTTTCAACGGATATCTGCAAGGAACAATAATTCCTCCTAAGGAATTCACCGCGGGGATTGTTTCATTGATTCCAAAGACAGGAGATCCTGGAAGTTTAGATAATTATAGACTTATAAGTCAACTAAATACAGACTATAAAATATTTACTAAAATATTGTACAACAGAATGAACCTGGTTTTGCCTGATATTATTGGTCCAGGACAAGCAGCCTGCATGCCAGACCGGTCGTGTATTGGTAATCTAAAGGAGGTGAGAAAATTGCTTGTCAGCGCTAATGATTCGAGGCGTTTCAAGGGTTTTTTGATGAGCCTTGATTATAAAAAAGCCTTTGACAACGTTAACCACAGCTACTTATGGGCAGTTCTTAGAAAATACGCTTTCCCGGAACAATTAATAAAATGTTTGGAAATATTGTACAACAAAGCAACATCTAGGATCATATTCAACGGTCATCTTACGGAAGAAATTCAAATCAAATCGTCAGTGAGACAGGGATGCCCTTTGAGCATGTTGCTGTTCGCAATTTACATTGAGCCATTGATTCGTAAAATCTACGACAGCATTCAAGGGATTACGACTTACGGTCGTAACTTGAAGATAATCGCTTACGCTGATGATCTCAACATTTTTGTAAGAAGCAACGAAGAATTTGATTTGATATTTCAAATCATTAACTCTTTCACCGCGTATGCAAACATTGAAATCAATACTCTTAAGTCTAGTTTCATGAGATTTAATCATTGTGTTGGAGGTCCACATCAGATTCAGGAGTCAAATCAGATAACTATCCTTGGAATGCAAATCACCCATAAATGGACAGATATGGTCAACCTGAACTACAATCACTTGATAAGGAATATGTCACATCGCCTGTATCTACATGGAAGTAGAAGAATGAATCTTTTAGAATGTGTATGGTTCTTAAATTCTTTTGTTCTTTCCAAAGTTTGGTATTTAGCGCAAATTATTCCCCCTAGTAATCGACATCTAGCGGAAATGAAGACAATGATAGGAAAATACCTTTGGCGTGGAATGATGTTCAAAACAAATCGTGATCAGCTTTACCTACCGTGCGAGGAAGGTGGTTTGAATTTAATTGATCCAGAAGCCAAATCGAAAGCACTGTTTATCAATAATCTGATTAGAAATGATGATGAAGCTTATTTACTTGAACACCCACAAATTAACAGATTTTGTCGAAATACTAGGGAATGGATTGTGGAGGCAAGGAGAATCAAGGAAATTTCTCAGCTTGATACATCGAACAAAATTTACTGGAACTTCATCAATGGAAAATCGATAAAACCTTCGCCCATGGATCGTTTCCCGGATATGAAATGGAAAGAAATATGGATAAATTCCAACTCTAAATTGATATCCAGCACCGATCGATCGAGTATGTTTATGCTCTTCAACGATCTTCTTCCAAATAAAGGAAAATTAAGAGCTTACAACATCGGAAACCTACAAGATAGCAATTGCTCAGAATGCTCACAGGAAGACAGCAACGAACACAGAATAAAAAAATGCACCACTTCGAAAGAATTATGGAATTGGCTAGAAAATGTTCTAAGAACAAATTTAAAGTTGACCATTGATAAACCTGAAGATTTGTTAAGTGTGAGGTTAAATAGTAACGATAAATCCTTGAAAACAGGCGTATGGTTGGTTATTCGTACGATTAGTTTTATAATCAGAAGATACCCTAACAGTAGCATGTTTGAGTTGAGGAAAGAGATTATTGAATGGAGATGGAAGAATAAGGAGCAAGTTTTAAATTAATTAGGAAATTGGTTATTTTTAATCTTTTAAACGTATTTGTAGTGTGAACTGGTAATTTCTTAGTTTTAATAAAAAAATTTTAAACCTTAAAAAAAAAAAAAAAAAAAAAAAAAAAAAAAAAAAAAAAAAAAAAAAAAAAAAAAAAATGTAATGGAGTCGTCCGTGTCGTATTGCTGACATCTAAGTCCAAGGTCGCACCGCTGAAGAGCCACCACTGCATTGCCCGGTTGGAGCTTTGTGGAGCCGTTTTGTCTGTCAGCCTATCCGAGAAGGTCAACCGTGCTCTCAAGTTGTCTGTCAAAGTGCCCTTCTGGACTGATTCCTCGACGGTTCTTCAGTGGCTACAACCATCGCCTAATCGCTGCAAGACATTTGTTGCCAACCGAGTGAGTTCGACCGATGTAAATTTGTGGAGGCCTGTTCGCGGAGAATCGAATCCAGCCGATGTACTGTCCCTTGGGATAAGTCCACCTGAGCTTGCAATCATCTGCTTTGGTGGACTGGATCTCCATGGCTTCAGTTACCGCCTTCAAAGTGCCCACGAACGAAGTTGTCAGCTTGCCAAACCAGTTTGACGAGTGATATGAGAGTACCAATTGCTGCGCTTCCAGCTGTCGTGAAGGATGCCGAGTTTGCCGATCGTATCTTTGGAATGTACTCCAGTTATCAAAAATTCAGTTGAAAGCTGCTGCACGAAAGACGGAAATGAACCCATTTCAAGCGTTTATCACCGTCGATCTGCAAAAAGCAGTTAATCACCCATGCATCGAACGACCGTCTTCCATCTTCTTCGCAGTTGAAGTACATCCGCACAAAACTGAACTCAGATTTAGTCATTTGGATTAGAGTAGTTCTGGCCTACGCAACCGTTCCGGAAGCCTTAGGAAAGAAATTGTCCTTTCCTTCAACTTTGCACACCACGACCGACGATCATCGTGTTACAAGTTTATTTTTCCCGTGTCGAACCCGCAACATTTAAAATTAAACGTAGGTGTACCAACTTAATGTCAATTTTTTTGTGACATTTGTATCTCATTGTACAACGTTTCTTTTAAATTGCAGTTCAAAAAAGGAACCTCAATATGTGATGCTATTATCTGCTTCTAGTATGTTTTTTTATTTTATTTTTTACTTATCGCATTTCTGTACATTAAATATAATTTGGTTGAACCAGAAATAAAAATTTATGAAAATCGTCAGAAAAGCACGAGTTCAATCAATTTTGTTGCACACTAGCGGCAAGCGAAAAAACGAGATATCTCATATTTGATTGTTAGAAGAAGTTTGTAAGATGTTCATTAGAAAGCACACAAGTTATGTATGATTTTGAAATTTAGTCATAACGCACAAAAATGACTTTTAGAGGTCGTTCAAATGTATAAATCGAGCATTTACGAAAATCGAATACCTTTTATTCAGCCAAATGTCGACTTTGAATGTACACGATTAAGAAGCTGTGCGACTTCTGGTTACTGAGGAATTTTCTCTACCATTACTAAAATAGCTGTATCACATTTCCTACGGCACGCAGAATGTTCAAAACTCAAGGAATGAAGAGTTTATAAGTTTATATTGTGTGAAAGTTTCTTGAAAAAATATCAACTGTGAGAGAAATGGCAATTTATCAAATTTGGATGTGTGTGCGCTTTTTCGCGCTTTTTATTCTTTTTTTTTAGCGCAACAGTATGAAAGTAAATATTGCTCGTCGTTAATATAATCACTCGTTATATGATGCACACTAAATTTGAGTTGATCACTGGAGTTGATTGACCACTGCTCCTGTTTCTATCTTCTAAATTAAAAAAATAACATTCTCAGACCTCTGCCAAATAAATGGCCCTCAAAAACCTCCCCAACAAACCCCTTCTTTCCAGATGCCAAACACCTCAGTACAAATTCAAATGTTTTAATTTATGACTGTGGGAGAAAATATTTACGACAGCAATTGTTTTGCACCCTTTCACGAGATTTCTACAGAAGCAGTGCTCGGCTCACAACGCAACCGATCCGATTGTCTCTAGATTCGTCCGGTAAAATAGGAAAGAGTTAAAGGACTCCCTGTTGCTCTCCAGTCCAGTTCGGGGTAGAGACTTGGTGACGAGCTGATGATTTCGAGAGGGCGATTGAGCTAAAACAATTTGCTCCGGCAAGGAAAAACGAAATGGGTCGAAACTGGTAGCTGTCAGAAAATGAATGAAACCTGCTGCTAGCTGCCACAAGGAGAAATATATCCTACCAGCAAAATCCATTTGCCATGCTGGATTGATTTGAACTCGATACTGTATTCGTTGTAATTTCCATACCCCATTACCCATATTGGGCACACAGCAGAAGGTCCAGGGCATGAATGTGCGGTCACTCTACTATCCGGTTTACTGTCGGTCGAACATAAGTAAGTATCGATCGTTTTACCCGGACCGGTGGAAACTTTTATGACTTTATTAGGACGGATCGGCTTAGGTTGGCTAGTTACCCCGTTCATTGGAACACTTTGAGCTAGCAATAGGAAGGAAGGATGGCTAGAGAAAAAAGAACTTCGAGAGGATAGTTATTGGCTGACCATCGCCATCATCGTCGTCATCATCGGCAGTCCTTTCTGGCTGTCAGTATGAAAGTTTATGCATGTTTAATTGATTTATGGTTGGCGGTTGCCTTTTGACGGTTCAGCTGATGAACGACGCTTACCAGGCAGTACCCTTCACGTGATAATCGGTTGAAGCTACTGATTGCAAAACGGATGGAATTTCTTACATACCGACTTCAAGTGTCAAGATATGTGCAACATTTTACCGAGTATGATTTATGCGAAAGTAAAGCTATCCGAACCATTTTTGCATACTGGCGCATGCTATTAGTTTGGAAAATAAAACTGTAATAACGTCTTTTATGACCTGAGCAAACTTGAAATTTCAATTATAACAGCCAATTTTCTTAAAACTAGAAAATCAAACCGGATCCTTCTGTGAATTAAAAAAATGTTCGTACAGCCCTTTCGTTAACATCAAAACTAAAGATGTACCGAATTTACGGCCGGCTGCATACTTCCCAAAAACCGTTAAACCGCATATTCAGCTCACCGAATACCTGAGCTAAGTAAATATTAGGCCAAATAGACCGAATATTTATTTGATAAATTTATGCAATAACAAACTTGTCGATTTTTCAAAAGGTTTTGGATAATTTGTTAAACATCCAAAAGTAATGTGGAAAAAGCTACACATTCTTAAAAAGCTTCTGGTTTCAGTGAAACATCTTGAGTGTATCCTTGTATCTTTCACTGTTAATCGTACAGAAGAATGCTGGCAAGTATTATCTTATACTTTAATCGTTCATTCCTGATTTTCTTGATATATCCAGGCAAACCCATAAATCCAAATAAATTTTCGATAAAAGTCAAAATTTGCCGGGATGCCCAGATATTGCTAATAGCTTTCCGGAGTTTTGCCTAATCTTAGTTAAATTATTTGATCAATAAATTAAAAAACTGGGCTTGTGATATAGCTCAGTTGTCAAGTCTGTTGTCTCCTGAGCCGATGTTCGCGAGTTCAGGCCCAAGAGTAAACATCGAACACTGTTGTACTGGATAAGTTTGTCAATAACGAACTGCAACGTTTATAAAGTCGTGAATGCCATAAAGATAGTAAAACGACTAGAATCGATACAAAAAATAATAAAATAAAAAATAAAAAACTCAAAAATTTGTATTCAAAAAGTATTTCAAATTGTTTTAAATGAACATTAATTTGTGCTTAGTTTTTGGATACCACTTCAAATTTGCTGCTGTGATTCAAAGAAGACTTTAAATTTCAAGTAATTTTCTTCAAATTTTCTCTTGCCTAGTTTTTTCGGTTTGCTCTTTTTTTGCATTTTGTTTGCAAAAATCGTCTCAATCAATCTCTGTGGATTGCTCAAACTCGACCTTCATCCAATTCAATATCAAATTGCTTGGCACCTGTTTCGACATGTTTCACAGGACACCAACTTATCCATCCACATGTTGGTGATAAACTCCCTAGAAACGAAAAATTATCGGATGTCGGCCTTTTCACAGATTTTTTTTATATTTTCTTTAAGTTTATTGATATTTTACGTTTATATTATTGGGTTTCTGTTATTTTACCTTTCTTAAAAACATAAGGTTTGATCTCAAGAAACGCTTACTGGACTCACTAATTCGTTGAGCCCAAATGAATAGCTATTTATTAGGGGAGAATGAGGATACTTGATCCCAGGGGATACTTGATTCCTTAGCTATATCTCGAAACTGGAATGTCTTACAAAGATCAAATGTTCTAGAAAAATGTGCCAAAATGAGCAAAATAACAATGCTTGTAGTTTAAAATTTTTTAACAAATTAATTGTTTGAGTAATTGAACTTTGTTTGAAAAATTTCACAAAATGTAACTTGAAGATCTTTTTTCATCACTTTAAAATGTTCCTTACATGGGAAAATTATGAAAAAAATATTTGTTCCAATGTATCAATCGTTCGAGCGTAAAATAAACTTCATAATGCCATATTTCCAAAGTAATGGAAAAATCTCAACTTTTTTCAGAAAAAGTTTACTAAAATGTTGATTATGGGTACAATTGATCCCCCTTCGAAACGGCATATTCTTCTTCTGAATTGATCGTTATGATTGCTGATTACAAATTACTAATATTTATCCAAAAACTAATATTTATCAAACAATTGTCTGAAGAAAAGAGCAAAAATAATTAATTTTCTCTTAATTATAAAAAATAGCGCCTTTAAGTATGCAATGTTATTAGCGTTGAGAAAAAGTTATAGAATTTTCTTCTTATGTCTGCTATAAATTGTGAAATGAGAACAAACATGACCAAAATAGTCAATAAACATTCTATCTTGGGGTTTTGTTTGAATTTTATACAAGGATTAGGGCTTCCTGAATAAAACTTCAAGTCTCCTTCAATAGGGGATCAAGTATCCCCTACCTTCAGAAAAATCGCAATTTTTTTAGTCCCACAAAAATGTTTCTAGTTCATCAACGAGTACAAGTATCGTTCTAATTTTTGGAGCATGGAAACTTGAAGTTACATGCTGTCAGAAAATGTCAAAGTCGGCGAGTTGCTAAATTATTCCAAAAAGATATGGTGAAAATAAGAAAAGGGGATCAAGTATCCCCACTCTTCCCTAATTTCCTAATCTTAAAATATTAAAATCGGCTGAAAAATCGTATGACCAGTCTTGGAGGGTCTCTGAAATCAGAAAAATAATCTGTAACGTTACTTTAATTTGTCGGCCTTAGCGGTGAAAAGTGATGTCCTTTTTAGTAGGGACATCTAAAGCTTAGGAAATTTTATAGGTGGATAGAAGGTTAGATGAAAATGACAGATGTTGAAAATGAGCGGGTAGAATTTATTTAGAAGCATATCATCACATATCAAATTTTTGTTCCTCACGGGCCTACTACTATGAAGCATCAGTAGCGTGGGGCGGACCACGCTTGGCCTACTAATGTGTGGTGGTAGATGCAACTCTATCTGTATCTACTGCTTCATAGTAGTAGGCCCGTGAGGAACAAAAATTTGATATGTGATGATATGCTTCTAAATAAATTCTACTCGCTCATTTTCAACATCTGTCATTTTCATCTAACCTTCTATCCACCTATAAAATTTCCTAAGCTTTAGATGTCCCTACTAAAAAGGACATCACTTTTCACCGCTAAGGCCGACAAATTAAAGTAACATACAAACATTATGGTGGTTAATCTCTCCATTATAATCTGTAATTATCTGAATCTATATATGATTCCATTTGAATCCATTCTCTTTTGATTTTCTGACTGTGAAAACATTGATGAAATTTTCAATAAACAAGATTAAAGATTAAAAAATCATTTTATACTTGAAACAACTTTAACTTTTTTGTGATAACGCCAATGCGATCTGGAGTTAAAACGTTTCTAATAATTCAAGCTTTAGGGAAATTAAGAAAATCAAATAGTTAATGAGTCAACATTGCGCATTTAAATTAAGCTTTAAGGTTGCTTCGAATCATTTTTCGAACTTTTCATGGACAAAAGCAAGAAAAAAAGTCATTCTTATTCAAAATTTAGATTACCCGATCAGGAGTGCATATCAAAATAATAACCCAAACGTATCTCATCAAGATATTTAAATCTGATTTAGTTATAATTAAGTACTCAAAATTTTCGATTTTAAGTTTCTCCAATCTGAATTATATCTGATTCTGATTGACAGACTTGAATGGGGTTGAGCTCATTTTCCATGATAAAGATTTTTTTTCGGATTGTCCTAAAATAAAATGATTATATCTTATTTTGATATACGTACAACTTTTTCTGAAACACGGACATCGAAGTCAACGGCCCAAACCGTGCATTAATGAGTTTCGCTCAACCGATCCATAAATTTGAATCCAACTTTTAGGAAACCAAAAATGGACCATGGTTTTAGCATTTAATGTGGTTTATTGACATTCCACTAGAAATTTTTCTCGAAACACTCATATCTTGATAAGTTATAATTTTGATAGGTTTTGTTCTGCTCAATATCAAACTATGCTATCTGAACGAGATATAATCTTGAAAGAAGCATATCTAAAATTGATATAATTTAGCTATGATCGCAAAGATTTTTTGATATAATTTGAATTTGAGATATTTTAACATCCTACGAGTACTGAATAATTACTCACTTAGATAGCAAAAAAGTTAGTATCAAAATATCTCATCTTGATATAATTTAGTTTTTTCCTCCTGATCGGGTAGGCTTCCAAGAAGATTATGTTTACAAAACACAAGAATTTGAACATAAAAAACAAAGACAAATTTATTAAATATTGTTCAAATTTCCTTAAAAAATTGACTTTAAAGTCCGTTAATTTTTTTTTTTGAAAAAATACAGCTTAACTTGGTTATTTTTTTGGAAATTATAATAATAAACTGTGAATTCAATTGACCGACCTTGTCGGTAAAAGTCATGATATTTCAGTAAGAACATATCACGATTATGAAAATGAAAATTTAATCCATTAGGAACAAATTGATGTCATGTGATGAAAATGATTCTTATTAAATTCTACTCATTTTTTTGTATTATTTATTCATATAATTTCTTGACATCTGCCTATTTTTTTATAGAATTAAATTGATGATTCAAATAATAAAACTTCTCGAAATCTGCCAGACGATTTGATTTTTGCTTCAAAATTATCTCAAATGCAATTAAGTTAAAACATCTTTAAAAGTTCGTTTAATATATATTATTTTACAAAATTGGGAAAAACGAACAAATGGGAAATAGGTTTTCAATAGGGTTTCTTCCGCAGAATTCAAAATAACTTAAAGTCTTGGGGAAAAAACCTTTGTATCAAATTTGTTTGAAATGTTTCAAAGTTTTATAAGAAAAGTGCAAAATTTTCTTATATAATTTATAACTTAAAGAATAGTTGCAAAACACCTAAATTAATCAAAATAAACTCCTAAATTCGTTACACCTGATATAAATAAGAAGGTGGTGGCCTTGTATAATTCATGTGTATTTCGAAAAAAAAAAATAAATAAACACAAATTAAAGTTGATGTTGAAATTTGTTGGTCTCTTGAAGAATATTTCATATCAGCATTAATTTTTTTATGATATAAAAGGGTTTTATAATTATAAAAATGATTAGTAATAACGTAATAGATGGACTTGTTTAGATAATTTTTTAAATAAAAACCAATTTCAAAGACAAGAGAGGGTTTTATTTGAAATTGTAGATCGAAATTGAATGTTAAAAACTAGTTTCAATTTGTAGATGTTATGTACTGTTGTAGAATGACCCCCCCCCCCCCCCCCCATTCACACGGCCTTGATTTGTGCAATAATATAGTATGCAATTTCGTTGCATACAAGCTTTCGAGCAATAACTTTCAATTTATTTGTTTTTCGCATTATTAGTTATCATCAAAATCATGATGAAATAGTTTTTCACATCGCTAGATAGTTTTTTAAAGTTTTTGATTTTCATAGAAAATTTAAAAAATCAAATAAAAGGTGTACCAAATTTACGTTTGTCAATGCCGTGAAAAACTTTACCCGATATAAAGCATGCATTGGCTTAATAATATCACCTACAAACTATATAGTGCTTTTATTATCCTGTACCAGCACTGTTGGTGTAAAATATTTTTCAGACAATCAAAAAAAAAATCAGTCACCAGTCTGGGCTAGAATGCATCAAAAAGCAAATCAAAGATCCAAATATTATATCTTTTTTTCCATACGCTGTAATATGAATGTTTTGCACCACGCGTTTGTTATTTTGAAAACTCCATCCATCCAAACAATAATTTTTATGATTTTTTATTCTTTTTTTCTCAGGGATTTGATTTTATGATTTCGGCAAGTAGATTTTGTATTGTATTTTTTACCCCTAAATGAGATGGTTCTTTTAAAAAAACAGTTTTGACAGAAAAAGTGTAAAACTTAATTTGATGACAATAAAAAATTATTGCAATCGGTGCTTTATGCGTTGAGCTATCACAAATATATCATAAACTTCAAATTTTGAAACGCTTTTATTTGATTTTTCATTAAAAACAAAGTTTGTTGCAAGTTACCCCCTTTTCTAAGAAGGGTAAAATTCGTATGCTTTTCTTAATTTAAAAATAACTGTTCTGACTACGTAAATTTGATGAACAATCAACCTTAAAACTTTTGATGTTCAAGCCGTATACTTATCTGTGGACATTTAATTTCCAGATGCCATTGAACATGAAAAGTGATGCATGATGGCCAAGAGGACGGTGCCGAATATTCAGAACCGAATACGCCAAATAGGCCGAATAGTTTTCTTTTTAGTTTACACAGCAGCAGACATGGCAATTTTTTCGAAGGAGGTTTATGAAATATCCAGAAGTAATGTTGGTTAGCTACATAATCAAAAAAATTAAGGTTTCAGTAAAACATCTAGGGTGTTTAATACTGTTTAGGTGTTTCTTACACGGTAGATCGAGCTGAAGAATGCTGACAAGTATTGTTTTATACTTTGATTATTGTTTATTCCTGATTTTTGGGTATATAACTGGGTGCCTAGATAATTTTAAAAACTTCCTTTATTTTTTCCGTTTTATTCACATTATTTACTCAATTCAATGGAAACTCATCTTCCTCTATGATAAGTTTTAGTTTTTGTTCCTTAAAAAGATTTTCAAAAAATATATAGCCCAGAATGGCCTGGCATGAGGATACGAGTGGTAGAAAG
The DNA here is from genome assembly GCF_029784155.1 of Uranotaenia lowii. Classification (NCBI taxonomy): domain Eukaryota; kingdom Metazoa; phylum Arthropoda; class Insecta; order Diptera; family Culicidae; genus Uranotaenia; species Uranotaenia lowii. The sequence continues at coordinate 308,938,454 of NC_073692.1, read as the reverse complement.
TATGGTATAAATAAGATTGAGGATAATCTTTCTGAATTTCTGAGATTTTATCAAAAATGTGACGGTTTTCTAAAATGCTATTTCCTTAATTTCTTGAGATGTATCGAACAGTGGTATTCGGCGAACGGCCGATACCGGAATATTGACATTTTCAACTATTCGGTTGAATATTCTATTGAGTTTTAAACGAAAAAAAAACAAAAGAGATTATTTCAATATCCTTATATTCTAAAAAATTTCCATTTTAGAGCCCCTCGTGTTTTGAGTCAATTATTTTCAACCGGGAAGGACATCAAATAACTTGTTGCTTCTTGAGCGTATATCAACAAGGAGATTGGTTCCTGTGAAATCCGGGACAAAACATGTCGAAACAAGTGCTAAGCTTTCGTCATCCTGAACGAATGACGTCCTGCGGTATTTTTTGGTCATCCACCGACACTGTGATTTAACCGTCTCAATCTGCTCCTTCACGTACTCCTGCGACCTCGTCTTCTTCCTGCAGACGATTCCTTCCATCTTGAGGGTACGATGGATCAATACGTGGGAGCAGCCATATTTCCGACCGGCGTCACGCAGGCTGGTTGCGCCCTTGTTGTCAAACAGCTTCTTTAACGATGTCTTCCTCTGCTTTGTCATTATCGTCACCGGACGACCACTTCCGACCTTCCGCTCTACGTTCAGGGAACCCAGGATACGATATACCATACTGACAGGTACATTTTCTTCCTTAAAATGTGCCACCGTGAACTTTTTTCCTTGCTGGAAATGCGTTTCGTAGAACCGTACAATGCGTTCGCGGAGCACGTGCTGTTTCGACGCCATCTTTGCTTTGACTAAATTCAAACTAGCAAAACCAAACACGCTTACGGTTTCTAGGGAGCCCAAAGAGCAATTTTCTTGGAGAAAGAAAATTTTACGCTCTTTATTAGAGTTACTGAAAGGTATTGAAAACATTCTCATTTTTTATTTAACATCCGTTATTCAGCCGAATATTTAGCTCAACTATTCGGTGAGCCGAATATTCTACTTAACGTTTTGTTTTTTTTGCAATATTCGGCCGACCGAATATTAGATACAACTCTATTATTTTTCATTGTAAAGTCAAGAGAAAGTGGGTCTACAAAATTTGATTAATTTTGAACTAAGTGTCTGGAAAATTGATCGAAAAAATCAAAATAACATTTGTTTTGTGTATACAATTAATTTTTCGAATGCAACCATAACTTCATTTTTAAAATACCTCGTGTTACAGTGGATCAATCATCATAAAAAGAAGAATATAACAATTCAATGCCTTTACTGCGATGATGATTCATTTTGAATTATCACCTGTCATCGCCCATGTATCGATGAGAAAAAAGAGATCTAATTGGCGTCAAAATTCTGCCAATTCTGCTTCCCTCGAAGTATGGTGTCGATGATCGGTTTCCACGCTCTAAAATGTGCCACCCAAACATTGCCACTGGTTACAAGCCCCAATTAAACATAGGATGAAACATGTTTACCACGCTATTTATTGACAATTTTGTCGTTCACTTTTCCGTTCCGATGTGGCAATGAATGACTCACGACGCCCGCCTTCAGGGACTTCTGGATATGAGCTCCCGGGAGTAACAACGTCTTCAATCGTTGAGTGAAGTCGTCACCATTCCAACGTCAAATGCTACAATCGATTATTTATTTTTATGTCTTTTAATTGTACTTCACCTGATTGATCGTGTTATTGGCCGGGAGCCATCAACTTAATTCAGTCCTCCCTCCCCGATTAACGGTTGGTGTTGAGGAACGTCCCGGACAGATTTAAACCCAAACTGGCTAGGGAACTCCCATCGAGTACCTTCAGAGAATACATCACGTGGAGCACTTTGGACTTCCGGACCAGAAAACTTTCCCAGCCACACAGAAGCTGAAATAAAACACACAAGACAGACAAAAAATGGGAATAATAGCTGAAACAGTCAAACTATGGTAATGGTAATTCGAGGCTTCTGGGCGCTAGACGGCCGAAATGATTTGATTAGATTTTGTGTGTCTGTCTTGCTAAGAGTGTTTTAGCAATTCCTAACATGTCGCAACCAGGAAGACCCATTTCTGAGACGACGACGACGACGACGACAATTGTTAGTTGAGGACAAGAAGACTGTCTCCACGATGCATTCGGTCATTGATGACGAGTTCGGGCTTTTCGGCTGGCTGTGGTCGATGGGTGAGAAATAATTGAATAATTTAATTTCGGTACATCATCGTTTGGAAACAAACGAACGCTTGGTGTGGATTGAAATGTTCGAACTGGAAAAGGGAAATGCTTGCGTGCCATCATCTGATGAACGGGAATCGGCTTCCGCCCCGGTTCTTGAGTTTATGGGATTTTTTTTAGATGCCAAGGAACGATTTGAAACAGGCATTTTGTTTGATGGTCTGTTCTACATACTGGATGCATGGATATTTTGAACATTAAGGTTTAAACATAAAATGCTCTTCTATGGGGCTTGTGATATAGCTCAGTTGGCAAGTCTGTTGTCTCCTGAGCCGATGACGGCGAGTTCGAGCCCAAGAGTAAACATCAAACACAGTTGTACCGGATAGTTTTTCAATAACAATTCGCCAACTGCAACGTTGATAAAGTCGCGAATGCCAGATGGTAAAACGACTATAATCGAAACAAAAAAAAAAAAATAAAATAAAAAAAAAAAAAAAACAAAATAAAATGCTCTTCGAAGGCAATCAATGTATTTTGATTGTTGATAAGTTTTTCAAATGAATGTTGATATTTTATCGAAGTTTGTCTAATATTATGTATGGTCAAATCCGTTCTAGTCAAATAACGAAAAAGTTACAAAACTTGGCATTTTCTAAACAAGATCTTTGACTCCTGATCTCACAAGTGTTTTTAATTAAGAATCATAGACTGGTTCAGGTACGGGCACGAGACATGGATATTGCTCGAGGAGGACCTGCGTACACTCGGAGTATTCGAGCGACGAGTGTTAAGAACCATCTTTGGCGGCGTACAGGAGAACGGAGTGTGGAGGCGAAGGATGAACCACGAGCTCGCGCGCCTCTACGGCGAACCCAGTATCCAGAAGGTGGTGAAGGCTGGCCGGATACGCTGGGCGGGACATGTTGCGAGAATGCCGGACGACTGTCCTGCAAAACAGGTGTTCGCTACGAATCCGGTAGGAACAAGACGAGCGGGGGCGCAACGAGCGAGGTGGTTAGACCATGTGGAGCGTGATCTGGCGAACGTGGGGTGCCCGAGAAATTGGAGAACGGTTGCTATGAACCGAGTGAATTTTAGGAATTATGTTCGTCAAGTTATGTCGTGAGACGGAATACTATGTAAATAAAATAAGACTGGTTCAAAATAAGTTTTTTATTTTGATTTGTTCATTTTTTATTTATATTTATCAAATGTTTTTCAAGTTTTTAAAGACATACGGACATGCGGCTTTATACGGTATAAGCCAATTTGGGCTTAACCAACTGAGTAGAGTGACCATTTTCTCGTTCTCGGGAATCGGGAAAACAAGTGGTCTGTTTCCCGTGAGTTCCCGGAATCACGGGAAATATTCAAAAACATTTAAAATATATGCACTTCGATTCAAATATAGCTCATCGAACCATTCGTCCTTACTAGCCCGTAATTTGTTCAAAATGTACTCTCCATTATGTTTCTTTAACTTATTTTCCATCAAATTAATCAAACTATTTTCGACAATGGGTTATGCAAAACAGTCAAACGAACTATAAAATAATTTGAATCAGTCAAATCTCGCGTGAGCTTTCATTACTTCGTATGATATAAAATGTAACAAACCAAGGGTGGAAAACTTCAGTCAAAATCGTTTCATCCTGACTAACGTCTAGTATAGTAAATGCATTGCAATGTTATCTAAAGAATATCAAAGTCTTCTACCAGTTGAATGACCAAGCTTAAGTTTGCCAGATTGCCCGTTTTTATCCGGGTTTGCCCGGATATTTGATGCAAAATTTCGATAAAGTCCGGTCCGGCCCGGTTGCCCGGATATCGTGAAAAAAGTCCGGATATTGCCCGGATTTTTTCACAATTTTCACAAAGAAACCCAAAAAAATCAAAGTTTTTGAGTAAGTTTTAGCAAAATCGATTAACGGTACGGAAATTTTTAACGGTTGTTTCAAATAATTTCGCTGAATTACTTTTATAAACCTTTAAATATTTAAGTGTTCTATAAAGTTTTTGGAAATCTGCAATTACATTAATAAAATATTAATTTATTTTTTTTTTTGCATTTTTTCTTTGCTTTTATGTATAATTACACCTAATTTTTGCCCGGTTTTTGCCCGGTTTTTGGATTTGAAAAATTGAAATCCATGCCCGGATTTTGCCAGGTTTTTTCGAAAAAATGCCCGGAATTGCTAGGCCCGGATGGGGGTGAAAAAATTCTGGCAACCTTAACCAAGCTACAATGTCTGTCAGACAGCAATATCAATATTGAATGACAATTTTGCACTCCACTCGAATCACACATACGATTGTCTTTCTATTTCGTTTTCTGACTGTGTTGGGAGGGATTTTACGTTATAAGTTGCGCAACAGTTGAAAAAAATGTAGTTATTTGCTGAAACATATTCTATATGTAAAATACAAATTTTAAAGTTGTTTTGATAACTTTTGCAGCAGTTTGCTGTGAATTCCTAAGACGTTTCATACGACATTATGAAAGCTCACGCGAGAAATGAAGAACTCCTTCATGCAACTAGGAGTAGTAAAAAAAATATCTTTTTATTTGTTTGGTTTATCCAACCTTTTTGTTTTTCTGATCACTTTACATATTTGCTCTTCATATGAAGAAAAAATTAATGACTTCTTCATTTTAAAGTTTTGAAATTCATCTGGCTTTCAAAGTCAAAGGGAAACAAGTACATTAATGTTGCTTTCGGAAAATCACAATCTGTATTGTGGGTTTTCGTTCAATGAAAATCGTGTGGAAATACATATAATATTTTTAAACTCAACTATTTGAATTAAAAAAAATGTCCCAAATGGCTGCAAAATGTGTACTGCGACAGGAACCGGCATATTCTCAATGAGTTTTGTATGACTACATTTGTTAAAAGAACAATCAGAATGGTTCCGGAGGCTTTCAAGCTTTTCCAGGGAAATATTTGCATACAATTCCCGGGAAAGGGAACTATTATTTCCGTCCGGGAAATCTCGAGAAGGACATTCTACAACTGACTAAAAGTGGACTACTTAAGATAACCGTTTAACACCCAATACCAAGTTGGGAATAAAGGAACCAATCAACTTGTTGAAAGATAAAAAGCCATTTGATAAGATACAACCTCGAATCTCTAGTTTTTTTTTTATTTTCCGGATGAAATCTCAAATGAGTAAAAATAGAGCACTCAGGAACCCTAACGTTTAGAAGTGCTCTCTGGAGATTTAAATGAATTGAACAAAAAAACTATTTTGATAAATTTTCCAATCCGGGTTTGTTGTAGCTTTTCTTACAAAAAACTGTTGAAATGTGATAACATGATTAAGATTCTAAATATTCTCTTCTTAATTAAATTTTAGCTTAATTTGCTGGCTGTTTGAAGCATTTAGCTTATTTGCAAGCTATTTTAAATGAAGGTAGAGCTTCAATTGGGAGCTTGTTTGGAATGGATGTCTTAGATACAAAATTTCTCTTTGTTTTTTTTTTACATCTGAACCTATTTATGTCTAATTTATTGACTTACGCCTATTCTTATAATTTTTTTCTGTTTGTCAAGATCCTCAATTTTTAATTATTATTATTATGAAATTCGAAACTTAAAAATAAATTTATCGAACTAAAAAGCTCCCACTTTTTCCCAAGCCCCAACTGGTAAACATTTTTCAGAATGTTGAAAACTTTTATTGACCTTAATTTTATTTAATAAAAAACTTTGATGCTGATAGCATTTTATGTTTTATCGTTGGTTGTAGAGTCTTTTTTAGTAAATTGTTTCATTCTAAAACCGTGCAAAAAATTCATGTAGTTAAATGCCTGGATATATTGAAAAATCAGAGCCCCTTTTTCAAAAATTGAATAAGTTTTCAAGAAAATAAATCATCTAAATACGATAAAGCAATTTCAAAGAAAATCATTTGAAAATAACTCAATGGATACCAAACTTCATGTTGGATTCATGTGAAAGCATTCTATAACAAAAAATGGAAGAGACCTTTGATATAAAAAAATCACCTAAATATTTAAAAAAAAAGACACACACCGTCTTAGCCGATTTAGGCTTTAAACAGACTGAATAAATGACGTGGACAACTTAAGATTAACATTTAACACCCACTACCGAGATGGGAATCGAACCCATGCCATCAATGAACCAGCGATTACCGTCTTACCTCGCTAGCCACTCGACCACCGAGACGAACATAAGGTTTTTGAAACTTTTTCATAAATAAAACTATCTGACCCGGTGTGCTTTGCTACACCTTTCAAAAATTTATGAAATTTTCTAAAATGTATTCAAATTTTATTGTTCTGTGGAGATAACATTGAATTAAATTACAACACATTTCAAAATCAACCTCTTTTAAATTAGAACTGCAGCTGGAGTTTTGAATTGCATTACAAAGATTACTTAAACTAGTGGTAAACTTGATATCTGAATTTGTTTTCAAGACCTGTTGTTCGTTGTTTTTGTTTTTCTGGGATTTTACACTCTCGTGTTATTTAATTTTTTTTCAAGACATGATATTTTTAATCTTTTCTATCAGGTTTTAAGTTCTTCAATGATTAAATTGATATGAGTTCCCCACCATTGCCGGAAGGGATCACGAACTATACTATTCTATACTTTTCCCGACTCCGCCCTGAAAAAGGAAGGTCTCAAATTATTCGTACGCAAACAACTTAACCGTTAATAATATGACCTTGTTTGATATGTTCTCGATTAATCAAAAAATGTTGTATTTGGGTTTATCGCCGCGAATGTTTGCTTCTTAGATTTTATCTACTTTTTTCGGCGAGTTTTAATATTAATCAATCCAAAAATATGAGGAGTCGAAAAATTCCCCCTTTTTATACGTCCGACAAAACGGTAAGCGGTCTGCCTACCTGGTGATCGACGAGGACAACATGGTCATATCGTGTCACGACGAGCAGGAGTACGACGACATCATAGCAGCGTTGAACCGAAAATTTTCCGTTACCTCGTTGGGTGACATTCATCATTTTCTCGACATTGAAGTAAGGCGCGAGGATGAGAACTTCAAGCTTAACCAACGAGCGTGCATCCAAAAGCTGCTGACACAGTTCGGTATGGAAAACGCAAAAATTTCCAAGATACCGATAAACCCCGGCCACTGTCAACAGAAGGAGGAGCAGAATCTGCTACCCAACAACCACTTGTATAGCAGCCTTATCGGTGGTCTGTTGCACGTGGCAGCCAACACCCGACCGGACATCGCAGCCAGTGTGGGCATACTGTGGCGATCAGTAAGCTCACCTCCCCAAGCCGATTGGACGGAGGCCAAACGGGTGCTCCGTTATCTGAAATCGACGTTGGACCATGAGTTGGTGCTAAGATCCGGCCAACCGAAGCTGGAAGCTTATTCCAACGCAGACTGGGCCAGCGATGCAGCAAGCCGGAAATCCAATACCGGTTACATGTTTCTGCTCAGTGGTGGTCCGATTTGCTGGGCATCGAGAAGGCAAACTTGCGTGGCATTAAGCAGTACCGAGGCAAAATACGTGGCGCTCGCCGAGTGCTGCCAAGAGTTGGTGTGGATCAAACGACTTCTTCGAGATTTCAACATTCACATTCACCAACCAACCAGAATATTTGGGGACAACCAGGCGTGCATCAAGCAGTTACAATCTACCCGAATCAACAACCGTTCGAAGCACGTGGACACCAAATATCATTATGTCCGCTCCCTTTACGAAGATGGGACAATAACCGTGAGCTACTGTTCTTCCGAAGATATGGTGGCGGATATATTAATCAAGCCGTTGGCTTACCTCAAGTTGGGAAAATTCCGAGAAGCAGCTGGAGTTACGCTGTCGAGGAGGAGTGTTGAACATGCAGTTCCGAATAACGACAGACAACCTCAGCATGCCATGACTTAGAATAAGTTAGTATTTAAGAACGAATTTTCTGGTAATAAAACACAGTTGTTATTTAACCGTCAAACCTTGTAGTTGGTTTATCCATTCCGATCTACGGCTAAATCCTACAGCCCTTTTCCTTCCTTCCCATATTTCCGATCCTATCCTCCTACTGCAAGAAAGGATTTTTCTGCAATCGAATTTATTCTTGAATAGAAATATCAACTTTTGCCAAATTTGAATCCATTTAATTGGTTAGTTCTCGAGTTATGCAAAAACCTTAAAAGGGATTCCCATTTTCCCTCTCTATTGATGGAGGGGTGACTATTTTATATTCATAGAAATATTTCTCGTTCTCAAAATCCCTTTGATGCCAAATTTGGTTCCATTTGCCCGATTAATTGTCCAGTTATGCAACAAATCTGTATGGAAGCCCACCTTCCCCCTTTAATATCTCCTAGCTGAAAAAAGGAGGGACTGAAATTCATCATAGAAACATTTCTCGTATTCAAATACCCTACCATGCCAAATGAGGCTCCATTTGCTCTATCAGCTTTTCAGTTATGTTGAAAATTGTAAGCGAGACCCCTTATATCCTTCCATGCCAAATTTGGTTTCATTGAATGAAATAGTTCTCGAGTTATGCATAAAAAATTGTATAAAGATCCCTTTCCGCTTTCTTTCCCCACTTGGAAGAAAGGAATTGCCTCAAATAACCAAAGGGGAAAGGTTTCTTAAATGAGCCTATCCGGTTAAATGTCCCTACGGCCGTATGACGAAATGGCTGACAAGACGACATATCTAATCTATATATTTTGGGGGTATACGCTTTGAACCTTATGTGATGCCTTATGCAAGAAAGAATTTTATCAATAAACCAATCCAAAAACATTTAAAAAATCATAGAAGGTTTTGATACCTTTTGATGTAATATTTTGACTTTTATAAATTATACGTAAAGATGCTCAAAACAAAAAGTTGGGTGGTTTTGGTTTCTTATTCAAATGAACCTTAGAAGTTAAACAAATTTATGCTTTTATGATGGTTTCATAATGATTGGTAAGTTGAATAAGAGAGTTTTTTATTGTATGCCCCCATCATGTTTGTAAAATGCCGCTTTCCTAGAATAATAGGTTAAATAGAATAAATATTTAATTTTTATCATTCAAACTTCGAATTTAACACTAAACATACCGACACTTTGTATATACCTATTCAACCGATTGCACTGTCAAGCATTGCACTGCCAATGCAGTTAAATCACTAGAACCGGTATGAAATTTTCTTTTTTTTTGCATATAATTTTTTTGCCTAAAACTTACTATAACATACTCAAAATCCAGTGCAAAGCTGAATTTAGGTGTAGGAATTGTATCAAAAATCCGAATTGATGAAATGTTTGAAAAACAGCTTCCTTTGAAAATTCGTCATAAATTATGTATTTCGTATTTTTAAAAATCTAAATATGTCAAAATGTGACAAATTACGTCAACTTTCCAATTCATTTTTTGAATTTTTTCTACTGTAACCGGAACAGCTTTGATGGTTGATTGATTGAAAAGTATGGGTTTTACACAACTTTTTTACATTTTTTGTGGCCATGATCTTTAAAAAAATTTGATAATAATTTCCGTATGTGCAACATATACCTTCTAACTTCAGCTTTTTCATGCACTAAGTGAAATTTTTTTCAAGCACTGATGAACAGATTTATAGCAATTTTCCTGAAGCATGTTTTTTGATAAAAAATTTCTTGGACTTAACATAACTTTAAAATAATTGATTGTAGCTGAAAATTTTCTGAGAAACATATTTGAGTCTGAGAAACATATTATAGGCTTTTCAAAACTATAAATTTCAAAAAAATCTGTTGAGAAACAAGAAAGTTTTAGCGAAAACAGTGTAAACCGTCATTTGACGGCTCGCGGTATGAATAGGTTTACCACATGCGTTATTCGAAAACCACAACACTTAGAAAAATTTTAAAAACGCAAAAATACTTGCATTTTGAAAATAAAAATAGTCCTGTCGTTAAATTTGCGAAAAAAAAAAATTATATCAGGTGTAATCATCATTCAAAGTTCAAAAACCGTCATTTGACCGCCTCCGGTACGTTTAGTGTTAAGCTCTAATTAACACATTTAGAAAGCATTGATAATCTCATAATAGATTTGATACAGTTTTTCTAATGGATTTACTTCCCCCATAATATAGCAACCCTTACTTTTGTGTTATTCTATAGTTTCATAAAAGATATAGATTTTTATATAACTTCAGCTTTTTTGTATGAGAGTTATCACTTTCAAGCATTTCCAATGAAATTCTACGGAAATATTACCTAAAAACAGAAATTTTGTCTTAAACATAAACAGGCGCATTTAGCCCGCACGCTTTGAGGGACGGCAATTTTGACAACAGTTAAAATCAAATCGATTTCTCAAAAATTGAAGGAGATTTCATCATTAAAACTACTCAAATGTATAGAAATCAGATGTCTGCTCATGTGTATATAGTTTTTGTACACATATTCGATGTAATATTTTATTAAATCAGTATTCTTCTTAATAGGCGTATATAGCCCGCTTCTCCCCTACAATAATTTCTCGTATCCAAATACCCATTCACGCCAAATTTGGTTATATTTGCTTAATTATTTCTCGAGTTAAGTAATAATTGTAAAAGTGCCCCCCTCCTACCTTCCTATCTACTCACTTAAAAAGGAGTTGTTCCAACTTACTTACTTACTTACTTACTTAATGATCCCGCGCCGATCCTCCGGTGCATAGGGCCGTGGTAAAAGACCTCCACTGTTGACGATCCGGAGCCAGCGTCTTCACCTGGTCCCAGTCGAGATTCTCGTCGACAGTTCGGATTTCAGCGGCTAGGCTTCGCCGCCACGAGTTTCTGGGCCTGCCTCTTCTTCGATGACCTTCTGGATTCCAATTTAGCGTCTCTCTGCAAATATGGTTTTCATCTTTCCGCAGCGTGTGCCCAATCCATCTCCACTTACGTTCCCGAATCTCGATTTCTAGCGCCCTTTGATGACACCGGCGATGTAGTTCCTCATTCGAGATCCAGTTGCCAGGCCACCAAGCGCGGATGATGTTCCGCAGGCAGCGGTTTACAAATACTTGCAGTTTTCGCGTCGTCACCGCATATGTGCACCAAGTTTCGCACTCGTACATCAATACGGACTTGACGTTTGAGTTAAAGATTCGGATTTTCGTTCGTAGAGAGATCTGGCATGACCGTCAGATGTTTCGGAGACTCGCAAACGCAAATCGGGCCTTTCTGATCCGGGTTTCGATGTCTTTCCTGGTACCACCATCAGGCGTTATCTGACTACCAAGATACTGGAAGCACTCCACTTTCTCAACTTGTTGCCCAGCTACCATGAAAATGGAGGGATTTCCTGTGTTGATCTCCATCGACTTGGTCTTTCCGACATTGGCTTTGAGACCTGCTGCCTTGGAACTTTCGGTGAGGTCGTCAAGTTTGCTCAGCATATCCGGTCGCGTTTGGGCGAGCAAAACAATATCGTCAGCCAAGTCAAGGTCGTTCAGATGCTCCATTGTTGAAGGATTCCACGGCAATCCTCGGTTCGATGCACAGTCGATCGATCCAGTCAGAATCTCATCCATTACGATTAGAAAAAGTAGCAGTGATAAAATACGTCCTTGTCTCACTCCAGCAGTTACCGGGACTGGTTCGGACAAGACGCCGTCGTGAAAGACCTTGCACGAAAATGCCTCGTGTTGTGTTTCGATGAGATGGACTAGTTTCTCTGGGAACCCTCGTCGTCTAAGAGCAGCCCAGATGTTTTCGTGGTTCAGTCGGTCAAATGATTTTTCGAAATCAACGAACATCAGCAGAAGAGAGTCCTGGAATTCGTTGATTTGTTCCAGTATAATTCGTAGCGTTGTGATGTGGTCCACACATGATCGTCCGGATCGGAATCCAGCTTGTTGCCGTCGAAGTGTAGCGTCGATTTTCTTCTGGATCCTGTTCAGAATCACTTTGCAGAGTACTTTGAGGGTTGTACAGATCAACGTTATGCCTCGCCAGAGTTGTTCCAAACTATTATAAAAACATTCCTAGTACCAAAATACACTCCCATGCCAAATTTGGTTCAATTTGTATGATCAGTTTTTGAGTTTTGAAGACTTGTAACTTTAATTTGACGGTTTTTTTTTTGTTTATCGCCGCAATTGATTGTGAATAAATTAATCGACTTTTTTCGTTTTTTTTTTTTTTTGGGGGGGAAACCCCTCTTAGTAAAAACGAGGGGTCGCAAACTATAATAGGAACTTTCCCGGCCTCAAAATCCTTATCTTTCCAAGTTTCACGTAAATCGGTTTAGTTTTTTTTTTAATCTAGAAGGAACAGACAGACAAACAAAAATTCATTTGTATAATAATATAGACAAGCTGACCCGGTGTGCGTCGCTACACCTACTAAATTGTGTAAAAATAGTTATATTATGAATTATTTTCTATAATTTTGCAATGAAAGCAAATTATTATTGGAGTACAAAGAAAATTAGATTCTCTGATATGATTTTTAAAAACTTGATCTGAAATTGCTTATCAATATTTAATATTATTTGAAATTAAGAACTTGTTTTTGTTTTATTTGTTCCCTACAATTTAAGGAGGGTCCACAAACTGCCCTAACAAATTTTGTCGTAACCAAATAACATCAAATTTGACATCTGGCTCCATTCGATTGATAAGTTTTCGAGCTATACATTCATTCTTTTTTCCGTTTATCCTCTGGAAGAAGGAGAGGTTTTTAATTTTAGAAAAAACCTCTCATGTAAAAAATGGTTGCTTTAGCTTGATTTTTTTTAAAATATGCGATAAAACTCCCCCGTTTGGTGGCTCTTTACTGTATGGAATTTCTCCTTAAAAAATAGATTTAACCCAAATATTTTTTCATTGAAATTTGGGTCCATTTGTTGGATAAATTCTCAAGTTATACAAAAAATTGTGCGGTACCCCTTTCCGTCTGTTTATCACCCACTGGAAGGTGAAAAGGGTTTTTTTTACTAACCATAGGATTATTTCAGAATTCATTTAAATTTCTTTGATGAGCTCTTGAATTTATCAAAACAAACGAATAGCAATTCTCTTTACTTTCCAATCCCGTGAGGGAAACCAAATCATCTTAGAAATATTTCTTGTATTTAAGTACTCTTCCAAATTTGTTACCATCTGCTGGGTTAGCACTCAAGTTATTAAAAAAAATGTATGGGTGCTCTCTTTCCCTTCCCTATCGAATCAGTGATAAGAGGAAGAATCTATAAACAATCAAAGAAAAAAAAAACTACTCAAATACGCTCTGCTATTTTAGTTTAAAAACAAGTTCTTGAGTGATTCAAAAATATTGTATGAAAACCTCCCTCCTTCGTCACCTCTTCCCGTAAGGGAGAGGAATGGGTCTCGAAACATTAAAAAACATTTCCCGTACTTGAATATACTTCCATGATAAATTTTGTTTTTTTTATTACTTCTCGACTAATGCCTAACAAGGAGACCCCCTTTCTTTATTCTTTTCCCTCCAGTTTAACAACAGATGGGTCTCAAACATCGTAGAAACTTAACTCTTAGCCTTTTACATTACGATGTGAAATTTGGATTCATTTGCAAGATTAGTCATCGAATTAAGCATTAAATTGTATGAAATACCCCCTCTTAGACCTTGTATCTTCCCAATTGAAAAGGGTGGAATTTCAAATAATCATAGAAACATTTTTCGTAACCAAATAACCACTCATGTTAATTTTGGTTCCATTTCCATTCCATTTTTTAATCTAAATTTTATTTAAATATTCTTACATCCAAATACCCTCGTATGCCAAATTTGGTTCCGTTTGCTTGATTAATTCTCGAACATAGCGAAAAATGGTATGAGAGCCTCTCTCGGTGCTTCCTTTTTCCTCATTATAAGGAGGGAGGGTTATAAAAACGTTTTAGAAAAATTTCTCGTGACCAAATACACTCCCATTCCAAATTTATTTAGATATGATTTCATTATTCGTTTCGTTATTTTAAAGCAATTCAGATGAGGAATTAAAAATAGGGTTGTGTATGATCAAATAATTTCAAAAACCTAGCTCGCAAACGTTTCGGCAAAGTTCCTTATAAAGGATGGACAAAATATTTTCCAAAACTCTTCATTTGGCATAAGAAAACATTACAGAAAGGAAAAACGTATTTTATGTGCTGAATGTGTGTAAAAACATCCAAATATAGGTGACCCAAAATACCCCACGAAATGTGGCCCACGATTCCCCACAAGCTATGATTTGCAAATTCGTAGCGTTTGTGTGACTTATTGATGTTTCATCGAAAATTCCTTTTCCACGTGAAATAACATGACCAAACTAAGATCGTAAGCGTATGAGCATATTTATGTTATGATGTTTTGATTCCCCATCGATGCCATTAGCGTTGTTTAGTTTTGTAAGTAATTTTTTCTAATTTTTTTAAGCTTGATAAATAAAAGTAGCATATGATGCGTATTTAAGTCAACATTATATAGAAAAATAAGCTTACATAAAGCGACGAAGATGACAGTTGGATTGAGATTTTTATCTCAACACACAGAGAGGCCCTTTTTATCTCATGGCCCACGTAAGGTATCTCTCCCCCATATATTGAAAAGTCTTGCAATACAGTGAATCTAGCTTCAAGCTTTATGAAAAAAACCTGAAAATTCTTTATGAGTAGGGGAGACGTGGGTATCGTGAGCCACTTTTAATATCTCAGATGTGTGTTGAGATAAAAATCTCAAGCCAACAGTCATCGTCGTCGCTTTGCGTGGGCATATATTTCTATTTGTTGTTGACGTAAATACGCATCATATGCCTCTTTTATTTATCAAGCTAAAAAAAGTTAGAAAAATTTACTAACATAATTAAAAAAAACACCTGCTAATTGCTTCAAAAGGAAAAAAATGTTCATAACAAAAATATGCTAATACACTTAAGATCTTAGTTTTGTCATGATCTTTCACGTGGAAAAGGAATTTTTGATGAAACATCAATAAGTCACACAAACACAACCAATTTGCAAATCATAGCTTGTGAGGAATCGTGGGCCACACATCTTAAACCACCTATATTTTTATGTTTTTATACACATTTAGAACTTAAAATACGTTTTCATTATCTGTAAAGTTTTCTTATTTATGAAAAATATTTTGTGTCCATCCTATATAAGGAATTTTGCCAAAACTTTCGCGAGCCAGGTTTTGGAATCTATTCGATCATACACAGCTCTCTTTTTGATTTCATCATCTGAAATTGCTTTAAAATAACGAAATGAATTATAAACCACAGTTTTGGGTCAACTCATGAACTTTGCATGTTATTTGGTCAATTTGGATTTAGTGGCCCACGATTCCCCATCATTTTTCAAAATCCAAAAAATATTGCTTTATTTAAATCAGTCCGAATTTGGGGGAAATAACTTATTGAAAATAAAAAAAAACATTATTAAACCTTGAAAATGTAGAAAATTATACCATTTTATATTTTAATTTTATCTTTTATAATAAAGAAGTTATGGAACAACTAAGAAAAGTGGCCCATGATTCCCCACTCTCCCATACTTAATACAAAAAAATGAGAATGGTTTTTAATGGAATAATTAATCTTACTAACTAAAACTTGCATTCCAATTAAAAAAATCTGCTGATTATGTCAAATTTTTATGAGAATTCAATGAAAAAAAAACTCTTGAAAGGTGTTTGAGTTTTACTTATAACGTTTAAAATCATCAAATCATATAAAAATTTTGTGGTTTTCCAAATTTGGTCAAAACAGTTTGAAAGTTGTTTGAGTTCAGTCTAATTTTATATTGATTGACCTTTTTTGATTTGTAGATTGATTTTAAACCAAAAATAGAGTATTTTCAAAATATATTTTTTTTATTTATTACTTGTATCAAAACTTGTTTATCAGTACAAAAAAATTTGTGTTGCTGTACAAAATTTGATTAAAAATGCTTGAAATTGTATGAATTGTGTCATAGAGAAAACGAGGGAAAACTGTAATAATTGATGAAATCATAATAAAATTTCCTTTCAGTATCAACCTTGATAAAGCTTATATGTGTTTTACTATCCGCCAAGGACTAGACCAATCAAAGTCCATAAAAAAAACTATGAATTCGTCAGTTTTATGATGTTCATTTCCATCGTATTCACAGTTATGGATTCCTTCAATCAAAGTGTTCCACAAGTCGACACCATGTCTGGTAGACGCGCTACACCCACCTTAAACCGGAGTTCCAGCTAGCGGTCTTTGAATTCAAGCTCTAATTGAAAGGCATCTTCAACTGAACTTGATTTGAATACCCGGTTAGCAATTCAAACTCTAATTTTCGAACCATACCGTCAAAATGTACAATGGCTTCATTCAGTCGAAGCCAAATTTGAATAACAACTATAACAACCGAGGCGTATTTCGGGGATTGAATAGAGCAATAACACTACATTCCCAAACCGCAAACACCTTACCGTGATGACCTATTTGAGTAGCGCACTGGCTCGAGATGGACCAGGTGCGATTCAAACAAACCTCACAAGAAGATCGCCCACCTCCCTTCATCAACCACCCACCCACTCCTTCAAGCCTCATTTGTTAAGCCTCTCTGTCAAATCTCGTTTGGTCATTGATTTGTGTCCTCGTGTAATCAGGAACTAACAATGGGTCCAAAATTTGACAGCTTCACACATCGCATGTGAATGTGCCCCTCTTTTCGGAGAGCTGAGTTGGTGTACTCCAAATTCCATCTGACCATTCATAAATTATTCATAGTTGACCTCGGGGAACAGCAAATCCCACAACAAGAGGAAAAAAAATGTCTAACAGATTTGTCAAAAAACATGAATTGTCACGAGTCTTGACACAAGCTGGGCAACAGTTTTGCTTCTGGTGGGAAAGTCCAGATTCAGATCAATCGGGGCTGCACACTGGGTTTAGGTGATTTTGAGTTTTATAACAAAAAAAAAAAATCATTTTTATTATGGAGTGCTTAATTGCCTCAAAAGTTCATAGTATCATTTTCTTTTTCATTTAATCCACAATTAAGATCAACTTAATCTTAATACGAAATAGTTAGCTGTTTTTTAAACATGTTCATGTATTCCACACATATTCCTACATTCCATATAAAATTTTCCACCAAGCTTTCTAAGAGTTATTGACTGTTACAATTCGAACCCATCTGTTGTGGAACCACGCACAGGTGAGGTAACTAATTTCGAAGAATTTGTCAACCGCTTGTTCACACACACGAAAGGTAGCTTGCTTCTGTTTGCCGGGGGCCAATATTTTGTCTTGCTGCTTGCTGCCAGGTTGTCTACTGAAGAAGCCAGCTTCTGGGTCCCCGAAATATGCGTGAAAGATTTCAAATGCTCTGCTCTGCTTACGATCTCGCTGAGAGATGCTGGTCCCCCGAAAAATGGAGGCTGCCATGCATTGGCCATCTCTCGAGTTGAGCGCTACTAATTTGTTATTCAAAACGTGTACAAACAGAGCAGATTTATTTTTTCGGGTGTGATTTATTTATGATAATGAATGGACCGAGCGATAGATCTAACAGCATCTGTTGCACGATATATTCTACTCATTAGGGGCCATTCAACAGAGATTTTTTTTTCCTTAAGGAGTTGCTGTTCAGTAGCAGTTGAATATGGCAACGCCGTGGTTTTCAATAAAATTTGATAATATAATTTAAATTTTACATCTCATGCATCTTCAAAAAATCATCCAACAATTTCTTGATTTTTGGAAAATTTCAGTACAAAGAGTTTTCACGGACAAAATAGCATGAAATTTAGTTAGAAACCTTGGCAAACTTAGTGAAGAAATTTATCAAGTGCATTTTAGGCCATATGCTAATGCTATGCTAATGCTATGCTAATGCTATGCTAATGCTATGCTAATGCTATGCTAATGCTATGCTAATGCTATGCTAATGCTATGCTAATGCTATGCTAATGCTATGCTAATGCTATGCTAATGCTATGCTAATGCTATGCTAATGCTATGCTAATGCTATGCTAATGCTATGCTAATGCTATGCTAATGCTATGCTAATGCTATGCTAATGCTATGCTAATGCTATGCTAATGCTATGCTAATGCTATGCTAATGCTATGCTAATGCTATGCTAATGCTATGCTAATGCTATGCTAATGCTATGCTAATGCTATGCTAATGCTATGCTAATGCTATGCTAATGCTATGCTAATGCTATGCTAATGCTATGCTAATGCTATGCTAATGCTATGCTAATGCTATGCTAATGCTATGCTAATGCTATGCTAATGCTATGCTAATGCTATGCTAATGCTATGCTAATGCTATGCTAATGCTATGCTAATGCTATGCTAATGCTATGCTAATGCTATGCTAATGCTATGCTAATGCTATGCTAATGCTATGCTAATGCTATGCTAATGCTATGCTAATGCTATGCTAATGCTATGCTAATGCTATGCTAATGCTATGCTAATGCTATGCTAATGCTATGCTAATGCTATGCTAATGCTATGCTAATGCTATGCTAATGCTATGCTAATGCTATGCTAATGCTATGCTAATGCTATGCTAATGCTATGCTAATGCTATGCTAATGCTATGCTAATGCTATGCTAATGCTATGCTAATGCTATGCTAATGCTATGCTAATGCTATGCTAATGCTATGCTAATGCTATGCTAATGCTATGCTAATGCTATGCTAATGCTATGCTAATGCTATGCTAATGCTATGCTAATGCTATGCTAATGCTATGCTAATGCTATGCTAATGCTATGCTAATGCTATGCTAATGCTATGCTAATGCTATGCTAATGCTATGCTAATGCTATGCTAATGCTATGCTAATGCTATGCTAATGCTATGCTAATGCTATGCTAATGCTATGCTAATGCTATGCTAATGCTATGCTAATGCTATGCTAATGCTATGCTAATGCTATGCTAATGCTATGCTAATGCTATGCTAATGCTATGCTAATGCTATGCTAATGCTATGCTAATGCTATGCTAATGCTATGCTAATGCTATGCTAATGCTATACTTATTCCAATAAAAAAAAATTCACAAAAACCAGATCAGTTATATTTAAATGAGAACATTGCTTTAATGCCAAAAATTGTACACCAATATACTAATCAAAATGGAGCAATACGAAACACAGTGGCATCTTAAGGAAATGAAACCGACAAACAAAAGTAATTTTTCCGGAAACGAAGGAAATTGGTCTGATTAGTTTCCTGTGAATGAAAGTATAAAAATGATGGCTTTCATAGCAGACGACATCATTGCTTGATACAGTTTCAACCAATTCAAAAGAAAGAAATCCATCCTAGAATAACTTATCATCTCAAAATGGTAGCTCTTAAACTAGTTCCAGTTGCAATTTTCGCCACCATGGTGGTCATTCTGCTAACCAACAGCGTAGAAGCGAACCCTCAGCTAGGTGAAATATTATCCAATTTCCAAATTACATGACGAAGTTCAAATTCGATTGTTTTTCTCCATTTTTCCATGCCTCAGATCTTCTCGGCGGATACGATATGATTGGAGTGTGCATCAACAATTGCGCCCAGTGCAAGAAGATGTTTGGAGAGTTCTTCGAGGGCCATCTGTGTGCCGAAGCCTGCATCCAGTTCAAGGGCAAGATGGTTCCGGACTGTGAGGATATCAACTCGATTGCCCCGTTCCTGACCAAACTGAACTGAAATCATTCATCATCATCATCGGCTCTTCGGCGTTCAACATACGGAAAATGCTGCTACCAAGTGGCTGGAATTCGACTCAAGTGACCACCTCTGTTCATTCGCTATCCACGTTTCGGTTTTTGGAAATGCAAATTCGAAATAGCTACCGTATTTGTTGCCGTCATCATCGGGTGGGTGCGTTTGTTTTGTTGTTGCTGTGTATTCAAACGTACAACTTGCTAAGGTAAACTCTCAAAAATTAAAGAAAATAAAGGAATCAGTGCTCGTTATAAAGATAAACAAAGTCGTTTCTTAGGGCACAGATAAAAAGATATGGCCCTGAGATTGAAAATCTAAAACTTGGAAATCTGAATCGTGCGTTCCCTAATGATACATGCGATTGTCTGTGATAAATCATATAGGAACTATCTTGAATGGAAAGAAAGGGATCATGTTTGCATAAGCCACCGGTCTAGTTTCGAAATGTTTTCAACGGAGCACCATAAGGTTGCCATATAGACTAGGAATAATAACAATCATGTTTATTTGCTCAACGTGAAGGTTTCTGATTTTTAAAAGCCTTTCTAATAAAATCTAAAACCCTTCACGTGCTCTTGAAGGCATGCCTTCTGTTTGTTTTCGAATGAGAATGAAAAATTGTATTGTGTGGTCTATCGATTTTCATTTTAAAAGTAAAGTTCGTGGTAGGAGTGATGAGAACAATTGCACGGCCGCGTTGCTGGTACTTCATTAAAATATCGACTTTTGACACAGACTGCTACCTAAATATTGAAACCTATCGCGAAGATAGTAACCAGTATCTCTGCAATTCTATTGAATTACAGAGAAAATTTCCATATCAACTACCTTACTTAGAAGTTATAGAAAAAACTAAATTACTTGTGATTAGAAGGTATGTTCCATATATTCGGCCGGCTGAAAACCGCCTAAAAATTGTTAAGCCAAACATACGGTTCACCGCATACCGCATTGAGCTAAGTATTTGGCCGAATAGGCCAAATATTTATTTTCAATACAGAAATGTCAAATCGTTCAAATAATTTTGGATATTTTTTTAAATATCCAGAAGTAATGTTGAAAAAGCTACACAATCACCATAAACTTAGGATTAGCCTAATGCTTAGGACTTAGGACTTAGGAATATATGCCAGTAGCGCTTCTCAAAGATACCATATTCGGCACAGTGTACATTTCAGCACATTATCGGCACAGATATTTGCGAAATAGGCATTGGATTTTGCAATCTCTTCTATGGGTGTAGTTATCGACGTTGAAGAAACAAAATTATGGGTTCAACAACAAATCTATGATATGGAAGAGTAAAATACGATTTTGCTATCGAGTCGGAGGAATTGCGTTGGGCAGAGCTAGCTGAACACACAGATATCGATAAGAAGAGTTTACTGAAATGTTGAAAATAGTATTGGAATTAAACTTTTTTTAATTTCAATGGATAAATCTTTGCACAGAAATTCGGTGTGCCAACGGGCAGTCCATTGAATCCGGTAATAGCGTAGTTTGCACTGGAGAGCATTGCGAATGCTGCGCTAGATGCTTTACTGGTACAGGATATCAATCCGGTACCGAAAAAAAGGGGTAACTTTGGCCATCAATAATTTTTTCCACATTATCATCAATAACTTAGTCTATAGTTAGAATATTTGAAAACTATTTTCTACGTTTGAAAACCTATTAGATTAGTGTTGAAATAATCAAATTTGGTTTGAATTTAAAATTGTTTTCTGTAAGTAAAAATTTAATTACAAAATCTTAAAATATATATTTTTTCCAAGGCTTGCAAAACAACTGCTCGGCTGATGATACCAAAAATATTTAGAATCAAGCGAGCGGTTTAATGTGAAAGAACAACTTTTATTCTTTGTAAATGTATTGTAATAGTGCTGTTTTTATAATCATTTAATGATAAATTTTTGATTTTAAAAAAGTAAGGACATTTTCCAAGAGTAAGCCCTTATTGGACAAATGGATAAGAATCCTACTAAATGATTAACTTTGAAGAAAAAATGAAATAGGAAATAGTGGAAGGGCTTAGGGGAATGTGTGAAGGAAAAATTTCATTTGTTTTTTAAAGTTTAAAGTTTAAACTTCAAAATACAAATGAAATTTAAAATTTAAACTTCAAAATACAAATGAAATTTTACCTTCACACATTCCCCTAAGCCCTTCCACTATTTCCTTTAAACTATTTAGCAATTATTAGAATTTTCGGCCCTAGATGTATGCAGCCTTTTTTGTTTTTTTCGATAATAAAAGTTTTAAAAAACGTTAAAAAGCAATGGGCTTGTGATATAGTTCAATTGGCAAGTCTGTTGTCTCCTGAGCCGATGTCCGCTTGTTCGAGCCCAAGAATAAACATCGAACACAGCTGTACCGGATAAGCTTTTCAATAACGATCCGCCAACTGCACCGATGATAAAGTCGCGAATGCCATAAAGATGGTAAAACGACTATAACCGAAACAAAACAAAGAAAAGATGAAATTCTAGGTAGAATAAATAAATTAGAATTTGTAAACAATTATGAAGGTGTTTTGTATCCTTTATTATCAAGAAAACTCGTTAAACCGTCAAAATATAGACTGATCAATGTAACCCCAAAGCATCGATTCCTGAACAGCGACGAAATCGATTTTTAAATCAAAATTAAAGTAGTCCAAAATTTTTTTGCAACCATGTTTCACGTTCATAGGTGTCACTTTAAAAATATGAAACATGCCGCATCCCCCTAAACAAAAAAATAATCGAAAAATAATGAAAAAAAGTGATCAATATTACCCCGGATTACGGTACTCGACAAGAGGTTCGTGGATGATGGTCTCGTGTGTGTAAAGGTGAATGAACAGCAGCTCATAATGGATATGTTCAACAGTATGCATCAACGGTTGAAATTTACATTGGACAAGAAGTAGATGGCAAAATTAAATGCCTGCACATGATCGTACGACGAGAGCAGCAAAGTTAAACAACGGAGTGGTTCCCGAAGGACGAGAAGGCCGATATTGGGATGTTGCATCTGTTAGTCCATTTTCACACAAATTGAACTCTATTGTTGTGGCACTAGTTGATAGAGCTTTAGAATAATTGAATGCTAGCTATAGAGAAGGAACTTGGAAAACTGTATAGAATATATTATAGATAAGCAACTACTCTCAACAACTAGTAACACAAACCATAAAAGAACGGACTCATAAAATGTACAATAGAGTGCCCCAAATGACCCGACTTTTGAAAAAGTTATGCGCTGAGGCTAAAATTGATCCTAGGCCTAGTACAAGATCTCATGCCAAATTTGGCCGAGATCAATGAGCCTGAAGTTTGTATGGGATTTTGAGACATTTTGTTCGGGAGAAACATGAACAACGAGTTTTTTTATAAATAACTTTGGTTCCTGTTGGTCGATTTCTTTCAAAACGGGTTTTCTTGAAGCCTAAATCATGAAAAATATTTCATCCGAAGACTGCATTTCTATAAGAGCTAAGATAAAAAAGTTATTAGGCTTCAAAAATGGGCGTTAAAAAACGGTGGTATTCATCACTGTTGATGAGGCGTAGGGGAGGAGCGGGCTATATGCGCCTATTAAGCAGAACACTGATTTAATCAAATATCACAACGAATATGTGTACAAAAACTATATACACGTGTGCGGGCATCTGTTATCTATACATTGGAGTAATTTTGATGTTAAAATTTTCTTCGGTTTCCAAGAAAACGATTTTATTATAAGTGTTGTCTAAAATGCTGAACCTCAAACCGTGCGGGCTAAATGCGCCTATTTATGTTTTATGAAAAATTTCTGTTTTCTTGGGCAATGTTTCCGAATAATTTCATTGAAACTGCTAGAAAGTAATAATTTCCGTACGACAAAGCTGAATTTTCATAAAAATCTATGTATATTATAATTTTATGGAATAAAACAAAAGTTAGGGTTGCCATACTATGGAGGCAGTTCATCCATGAGAAAAACTTTATCAAATCTGTTTTTAGATCTTCAATTCTTTCTAAAGATGTTGTTCAAAGCTTGGATTTGAAGGTTCAATGATAAAAATCATTTATTTATTCTATTCAACCTGTTATTTTAGGATGGAGGCATTTTACAAACATGATGGGGGCATACAAAAACACTTTATTATTCCACTATATAATCATTATTAAACCTCCACAAAAGCTGAAATATGTTTAATTTATTACGTTCATTTGAGTAAGAAACAAAAACCATCCTAGTTTTTGTTTTAAGCTTCTTTACGTATAATTTTTAAAAGTCGAAATATTACATCAAAATGTATCAAAACCTTGTACGAATTTTTAATTTTTTTTGAGTTTGTGAATTCATAAAATTCTTTCTTGCCTTATGTTCTAAGCGTATCACCCTCTAAATGCATTGGTCAGATAAGCTATCTAGTCAACCATTTCATCAAACAGCCGTAGGGTCATTTAACCCGATAGGCCCATTTTGGAAACCTTTCCCCTAAATATTTTAGACCGCCTCGACTCATTAACGATGATGAACACCATCCTTAAAAAAGTTAGCCCATTTTTGAAGCCTAATAACTTTTATGTCTCAACTCTAATCGAAATGCAGTCTTCGAATCAAATATTTTTCATGCAGCCTGCAGCGCATAACATTTCACAGGTTTAGAATTTCCCATACAAATTTGGGGCAGTCTAATGTACAACACTTTAAATTATAGTAAAATCAAACAATCCTAAAGTTACATTACAATTCCGTATTGTGTGGGTTTAGGTGAGAAGTTAGCCAAATATTTTAAACAATACGACATGATTATTGCCTTCAAATCCTTAAACAAAGTAAAGAACACATTTTCACGGAAACCAAATATAATATACCAAAAGAAAAAACAACAAATGTGGCTTACAACATAAAATGTGGAGGTTGTGAAAAATCTTACACTGGTGAAACTAGCCAATTTTTACATAAAAGATTAGAACAGCAAAAGAATGATGTAAAAAACAAAAAAGTTGGAGGCACAGGACTTGCTCAACATAAAATAGAGTACGGTCATGCTTTCGATTTAAAAAAACTCCAACATCTTAGAAAAAGTCTCAATGTACAACACTAGAATTTGAGCAGAAATGTCTCACATTAAAGTAAGAGGAGACAACGACATTTTTAACAAACAGAAATATTCAATTTATTTTAAATCAGCCTAAAACTTCATTTTACCCAAGATCAGAACAATGACTGATAAATGTAAACATAACATCACAAAAACAAACAACAGACAACAAACAGTAGTTAGACGATCGCTAGATAAAGTAAGTTTTTTTTTCTTTAGTTTTTATTTTTAATTTTTGCTCAAGAACCCTCCGCTCACCCCCTCCACCAAACAGCTCAATTGAGCTGCCTGGTGTGGGCTCCTTGGGGCAATAGACGAACTGGCAGCATATAATAATGATAATAGCAATAATAATTCAAGTTGTTAATTCAAATTCAAATAAATACTATTAATAACTAACTAAATGTCTATTGCCCATATAAAAAAGAAATTAAATAAAAAAAAAGAAGTGAGCAAAAATATATACAAAAAGTGCTTCCCAGTGGATTCGAAATCCTTTGAAGGGAAACATGATTTAATTGAATAGAAATTATGAACTAAATTTTATTGAAACTAAGCTCAATTTAATCTCATTATATCTATGAGAAAAAAAAATAAATGAATGTATTTACAAGAGTTTATAAAATGTTGATATTTACATACTAAATTATTCTAAATTTTGCTTTGTGGTGGAATTAAGTGTATATATACTCGTTTACTTTGCTTTTCAGGTAATTTTTCGTTTTTGTTTTAAATGATGCTCTATTTTGGATTTCTTTAAAATTTGTTGGAAGTTTATTGAAACAATGAGGGCCGCAAACGGAAAATCTAGTTTGTCCTAGGTTTGTTAATGCTCGATAGTACTGGAGATTATTCCGATTTCGGGTATTATGTAAATGGTTTGGAATAACAACGGTAAGATTATAGTGAGATGAAGAGTTAAACAAAATATTATGTACAAAAATAACTGTTTGTAATTCACAAAGTGCTCTGAGTGGTAAAATACCATGATCATCCCGGGAATATAATGATGATGTGGGAGACAACATTGGTAGAGAGAAAATAATTTTGACACATCTATTTTGAAGCGATTGTAGTGGACTTGGTAGGCTGTGGAAGAACAAAGCGGACGCGTTTTTTCTGACAGTAAAAACTGCAATTCCGAAAATTGAAAATTTTATGAAGTTTTCCAAGAAATCATCGAAGATCGAAGCTTTTATAGTAGTTTAAGTGGAAGGTTTTATACTGGCCGCTCGAAGAGTTTTCGACACCTGGAAGAAAAGGTCAAGTGTCAAACATCGGCCCCTCCGTAGGTGCAAGGAACGTTAGCTAAGGTTTTAACAGCAGATGAATCCATTTCTGTGCCCTGGATCGTTCGAGGTCAACATTTACTTTGCTTTGGTGAGCCCGTTCTAACTTTATATGTGAATTCTGCTTATATTTATTTCGTTAATCTAAAAATGGTTCCCTCGTTATCACCGAGGAACACTGCTTCAGATTGAACGCGATTGGTTTTTGTAGTTTTTTTTAGTGAGTTTGTGCAAGTTTTAGAAGATATAAATTGTAAAAGCTACTTGATAACGTTAAATTGAGTGTGTGATTTTATTCACAATGTAGAAAAAATGGTACATTCAGAATAATCTGAAAATTTCATTTCCGGAATTTGGTCTCATGTTAGCGTTACGCCTGAGAAAGTTTCAACAGGATAGGACTCAGGAGGGAATCCAATTGATCTATCGGTCAAGTTATCTTCATCACCAAATTCCCAAAAAAGCTTAGAACACTTTTATTCAAATCATGAATAGGTACCTTATGAAATTTCAATATGAGGGTTTTTTCTTTTTAATCTTGTGTAGTAATCCATTCATCTCATTTTTCTTCTCTCCAATCTGTTTTTTTTTTTAAATTTAGTACAAAATGAAATACATATTAAATCAAGAACAGTTATTCAAAAAATAAATTTTCAGTAGAGAAATGAATCCAACTTAGATGAAATTTCAGGGACTAGATATGGGAAAATTGATGTTGAAAAACATGCGAAAAAAATTCGCAAAAATAAGGCGGTGCCAAACACCGAATTTGGTTGGATATCCAAATACGGCAAACGCATCATTTCTCATCATAACTGACAACCCGTGCAGTATATGAGAAGGCAATGCAAATCTTGCCGTGCCTAAAATATCCAAATTTGAGTCCAACTACCATAAGATGAAAAGATGGGAATAGATATAGACCAAGAAAAATGATTATGATCACATGGGAGAACTATTCCCTTCATTCCGATAGACATCGACACTCAACCAGTATAATATTCATACGCCAGGTTGGTCTCCTGTAGTAGAATGTTAATACATGGGCCCCGGAGAGGCGCAAGATGTGGGTTCAAGTCTCACCGGGAGACAAGGCGAATTTTTTTCGCATGTTTTTCAACATCAATTTTCCCATATCTAGTCCCTGAAATTTCATCTAAGTTGGATTCATTTCTCTACAAAAAAAGTTTCGCTGACTGAATGTTTGAGTCAAGACCCATCTTTGGGTCACAGTTTAAAAATAAATTTTCATTTTAGGTATGTACATAAATAAGGAAAAATAGTAAGAATTTTGTAATAAACTTCAATACATACATACATTCTCGTTTTTTCGGAGCTTAATAAATGTTTTTGAAGATCGTTTTTATTGTATGTTTGTTTAAAAACTCATTATATTAAATTTCACAATACCATTTTAAATTGTTCAAGATTTTTGTATAAAAGCCTCATTAGAGCTAGGAGTTTCAGTAGGAAACTATAGGAGCGTAGGAGGTGTAGGACAAATTCATCACCCGTAATGCTGGCCTAGCATCTCCCAGGGTTTGCTTTCCCCAACTTAACCATTATTAACCTCCCCACGTTTATGGGTGGATCGTAGAGATCTCTGCATCTACCGTTGAAATAAACGTGAGTCACTTAAAGCGGCTAATGTACCCTTCCCTCTCCCTACACAGTCCGCAGGGTTCGGCCAGGGCACCTTCAACATTCTGTGGAAGCAAGTTTTTCAATTTAAGAGATTTTATAGTCTTAGGCAACGAATTGGAAGACTTTGCTTCTTTTGAAATTTCAAGTCAGGAAGTGTAACATCTTCTAGAAATAAAGGTGGTGCGATTCTCAAAGCTTGTTACATCATAAAACGGAGAGTTGACGAGTAGCGCCAACCGAAGTTTTAGGCGACTGTTTATGCGAATGCGAATGCGAATGCGAATCTATTTTGAAGCGATTGTAGTTTTTTTTATTCTTGATTGACAAGCTCGTCCCCAGACAATTATCATGTATTGCAACAATGAATGCACGCATGCGTAATAAGATTGTAGAATACTCCTTCTCGTTACAAAATGCCTAACTCTTTTCATTACTCCACAAAATGTGGAAACTTTCCGTTCGAGATTGTTGATGTGATCACTCCAGGTGAGCTTTGAATCTAAGGTTAAACCTAAATATTTGAAACGTTCAACTTTTTCTATTTCATGGTTATTAGACATTACCCAAGTAACACATAAAATTCAGATTGGTTTTATAATTTTTGAACGCTAGTTTATAAAGGTCGTATAATATCTATTATTGGTTTAAAAATCATTTAATAATAACCTTTTTACAACTAGTCTCTAGGACATCTACACGCCCATTATATATCCAACTTATATAACAACATTAAACTTTTGAGATTTGATTTTTATTAGGCACTGTGAGTGTCCTATAAAACATTTTTGTATTTGAAAAGATAGAGGATTTGAAAATGTTTAATTATACCTTCCTATGAATCTGTTCAGATTTATAAAAGCCCTTTCAAACCAATTCCTAGTATTCGTGTTCTTATACGGTCATTACAAGTGGCTTAGGTTTTAAACATGCAAATAAATAACTTTTTGTGGCGTCTATAAACCGTTTATAAGAAACTAAAACTTCTATACGCTGTAAAAGTTTTATAAAAGTTATTCGGTCGAATAATTGGCTTACAACAGTCCGTCGTCTCTCAATCGACCATAATGTCAACAATGGAAGGTGAATTTATAAATGACATCTTTCTATTTAAGAGATTAACCCTTATCCCCTAACCCACGCATTATAAATTTGGATATCCTTATTGCTGAGATAATATTTTAAAATTTATTTACAAACCAAAAGATGATTCAATAGTTGAAAGTAATATTTATTCGATCTATTTAATCGGTTTTTACTGTTTAAAAGAACGATTTACAGCAGGCCCACAATTTTTCCCAAATTTTCTCATGCCTATATGCGGTAAATTTGAAAGCGCAAGTAAATTAATAACAGGTATTGAGCATTCCGGCTTAGAAAATAGCATTGAATTACCTAAAGAATTAAGATATCCTTTGTGCTTTGTTTTTTTTTTCATTTTTGATTTGAATAAGATTCAATTGTTTTTTAAATTATTATTGAAAACCCACATATGCGGTGCACATATGCGGTGACGACGCGAAAACTGCAAGTTTTTGTGAATCGGTGCCTGCGGAACATCATCCGCGCTTGGTGGCCTGGCAACTTTATCTCAAACGTTGAACTTCATCGCCGGTGTCATCAAAAGGCGCTAGAAATCGAGATTCGGGAACGTAAGTGGAGATGGATTGGGCACACGCTGCGAAGAGATGAAAACGAGATTTGCAGAGAGGCGCTTGACTGGAATCCAGACGGGCATCGAAGAAGAGGCAGGCCCAAAAGCTCGTGGCGGCGAAGTCTAGCCGCTGAAATCCGCACAGTTGACGAGAACCTTGGCTGGCAGCAAGTGAAGACGCTGGCTCCGGATCGCCAGCAGTGGAGATCTTTTATCTCAGCCCTATGCGCCGGTCAATCGGCGCTGGACCCTTAGGTAGGTAGGTATTGAAAACCCAATTCCGGAGCAGAATTATTTGTAGATGAAAAAAATATAATAAATAGGTTTTATAAGCGAAATTCACACAGAACTCTGAAAGTTGACTTGGATTGGCAAGGTTTTATTATTTGCTCTGCAGAACCAACTGCAGAAGGGCCTTTTTGTGCTACTAAGCGTTGTATTGCAGTTTTATAGATCCTTACATAACCGGACGAGGTTTTATAGCTTTAATTTATAGTTGGTATGGAGTCCCTTATAAAACCTAAATTGTTACTTGGGTAAGCTCCTATGCTGTGGTATCTTTTTCTTGCTAGAATGAAAAATCATAAGTTTGGTTTTGTTTGGATAAAGCGAAAGGAGGATCGACTGGCAAAAGTTGTTAAGTAATATTAGATCGTTTTCCATCGAATTAATAATTGCATTAACATCAGCAGACGGGTAAAAAAGAGCAGTATCATCTGCGAATAACCTTGTGATTCCTTTCAACCGTATGTGTTCTATATCGTTAATGTTGTATAATAAACTAGTTCACTTTTCGGCTTTTTTCGCTGATCACAACGCCACTTACAGGGTTTGATCCTCATTCATTTTCAAGAACTCTGGCTGAATTTGAGCTCATTTAAGTAAGTTTCCAGCGTGCGCTAGAAGTTTTATTGAAAAAAGTCCATTTTTCCGGAAAATATTCGTAGATGTGTTCTAGCAAGCTGTTGTTAATATAAAATGATAATTTTATAGTGCTCGGTGATTGGTATGACAAGCATTCGTATGGACCTGTTTTAGATAATTGACTAAATCAAACCGAAAAAATTTAAAAATTCATAAACTACCAACTTTTACAGAAAATTTATTTACAAGTTAAGAGCTTAAAATCAGTAGTAAATAGAAAAAAAATATTTTCGATATAAACTTTTCATAAAAAGATAGCCTTATTTATAACCTTTAATTTGATGTATAACACTTAATTATCGCAACAGTACAAGCAAAGATATTCAAACATTCACATCACATTCTTTGAATCATAATGTTTTCTCCATTCAAGTTTTAGCATCGTGCAACCTGCAAAACGTGGCATCAAGAGGACTTGCTTACAACTTGATCAAAGCGCGCGCTTTTTTTAACTCCTGGCCCCGTCATGGGGTACTTGATTGAATAAAATATCCTTTCTTGTGCACAAGTTGGTGTGGAGCAAACTTGAATGAAAAATATTTTATCAAATCAAATTTGTTGCATAGATAACTTTGCTAGCACTCTTGCGATCATTAAGTGTTATACATCAAATTAAAGGTTATAAATAAGCCTATCTTAAGTTTAACAAATTTGTTGGAACCTGCAAAGCGATAAGATTTATACTTTGAAAAGTAAGAAAAATTTAATTTGGTTTAAAACTTCTTTAAAAAATCGTTAAATGAGGTAAAGTAAACAAATAGAAAATTTCTAGAAGTTTTTTCGCAGAATTAAAAATTACCTGAAAACTTGAAAACAATTTATAATTGAATCAAAATTTATTTATTTTAAAATGTTATGTTTTGTTTTAAAGTTTTGAAAATAAAATACAGACCTTCCGCAAATAATTTTAACCTATCAAGAAAAGGTATTTTGATAACAAAAGCTGACAGAAAAGTTGCAAATTTGGATTAAGGGCACTCAAATTAGTCAAAATTACTTTTTAAATTCATTGCTCCTCGGAAAATATAAATTTTGTGGCCTTGTGTAATTTATGATTTATGATGAAAATCAAGAAACACAAAATCAAACTGAGACTAATGTTGGTTTCTAACAGAATATTTCATATCAGCATAAATCTTGTAAAGACATCAATGATTTTTTCAAGTCAGAATTTTAAGTTATAAGGTAATTGTTGTAGATCTCAGAAGTTGAATAGCATGACATAAAAGACGCAAATTACTTATGACAACGTTTATTCTAAGATCGACGTAAAAACTAGAGTAGTAGGTAGTAGCTTGGTGCGCAATACAATAAGTAATCCAATACCGGATATCCAGGCGGGATTTATAATAAGCCTAAGCGTCACAACTTCGCACGGTTGTGCACTTTATTGCAGTTCCAAGGGGTCCAACACCTCCCCCTTTATTGTAGAAGTACGGGTTGTACCTCTCCGGCATCCGGCGGATACGAGTTGACCGCCGAAGAATGCTTGATGGCCTCGTTCGTTGTCGGTGTTGTGGTGGAATCGTAGCCGATGGTGCTGTTTGTCGAACCTCAGGTGTTGCTGGATCTTCGCCGAGATCGAAGTCTTGGAGCAGGATGTGCAGAGGCAGCTTGACCTCCGATGCAGCTTTTTCCGGGTATTCCTCGACTTTTGAGTCCCCCCGAGCACGGAGTTGGTTTGCATGTGACTTGATGAGCTGCTTCTTTTCTTCCAGCCAGACGTTTTAGTTAACAGTACCGATGCGTTCAATAATGGTGCCAATCAGCCAGACGAGCTTTCCTTGAATCAAAATGCTGGCGTAGACAGGGTCTCCTTTCTCGAACTGTCGCTTTTGTGCCCCGTGCCTTCGGTTAAACTGCTCTTCTTGGAGTTGGTTTCGCTCAAGTGGTGTTGTTCACTCTGAACCTGGCTTGAGCAAGTCCAGAGTTGTACGGTGTTTCCTCCCCATCAAAATTTCAGCAGGCGACAGACCATTAGGTGCTGACTTGTTGGGAGTAGCACGATAGGCAGCCAAAAATATTTGCAGTGATCGTGTGATGGAGTTGTGTGTTTCAGGCATAATCTTCCTCAGGCTCCGCTTAAGTGTGTCCACAAACCGTTCAGCTTGGCCGTTTGATTGTGGATGATACGGCGCAGTTCGAATGTGCAAAATGCCCAGGGAGTCGCACAGTTCTTTAAAAAGGCTACTGGAGAACTGCGTTCCGTTGTCGCTCACGATGGTTTCTGGTAGGCCATAGCGTGCGAATGTTTCCACAAGCAACTCAGTAGTCACTTTGGCGGAGATCGATGAAGTTCGAAGGATTTCAGGCCATTTGCTATAGGAGTCGATGATCACCAAAAAGTAATGACCTTCAACTGGGCCCGCGTAATCTATGTGGAGCCGTTGCCAAGGACGACTTGATTTGGGCCAGGATGACAGCAAAGTTTTAGTAGGAGCCTTCGCGACAGCAGCGCAAGCTCGGCAGGATCGTACGAAGTCTTCGACATCTTGGTCTACTCCAGGCCAGTAGACGTAACTACGCATCACCGCTTTCATTCTATCTTGTCCCGGATGACCATGGTGGAGAGCCTTGAGAACCTGTTGATGATAAATATGCGGAACAACAACTCGATCTGCTAGCATGAGGCACTCGCGAACCACAGATAGTGCATCTCTGCGAGCGTAGAATGGACGAATAGAATCTTCAACCTGCTTCACTGACTTGGGCCACGATGACTGGACGAATTTGATGACTGTTTGAAGAGTTTTGTCCTTGATTGTAGCCGCTTGTAGATGCTTGAAGTTGATTGGTAAAACGTTTATTGCCGCATCGATCGTAGCAGTAATTTCTCCCTCTAGATGAACGGAAGCAATCACGAAATCCTCTTCCGGTTTGATTTTGGTATCAATGAGCCGGGAAAGCACGTCAGCATAGCCGAAGTCATCAGTTGTGCTTTATTTCGAAGTCGTACGACAGAAGAATGAGCGCCCACCGTTGTAGGCGATTGGTGGTGTGCACAGGAATTCCTTTTTTTGAACCGAATACGGCGAGCAGAGGCTTGTGGTCGGTGTGCAGGGTGAATTTTCTACCGTAAATGAAGCGGTGGAATTTGGTGACTCCGAATATTAGCGCCAACGCCTCCTTTTCCA
Source organism: Uranotaenia lowii (assembly GCF_029784155.1). Taxonomy (NCBI): domain Eukaryota; kingdom Metazoa; phylum Arthropoda; class Insecta; order Diptera; family Culicidae; genus Uranotaenia; species Uranotaenia lowii. The sequence goes on along the minus strand of NC_073692.1, from coordinate 308,904,880 downwards.
CTTGACCGTACCCTTGCTCGGCCTTGGTGAGTGATCGAGATGCATGACACACGACTTTCACTGACCCATCGTTGTATTTATGCATTAAACAAGCGCCTACGCCGTAGTTGGATGCATCTGCAGCAACAATGGTCTCCACAGCAGGATCGTAGTGAGCAAGCAGTAAATCAGAACGTAGAAGGATCTTGAACTGCTCGAAAGAATTCTGACATTTTTCGTCCTAGTGCCATTTGGTGTCTTTGCGCAGAAGGGCATCGAGTGGATGGCGAAGATCGTGCATGTTGCGAACGAATTTCCCATAAAAATTGATGGCACCAAGGAAAGAACGCAAACTGCTGACGTCATGCGGGGGTGGCATGCTACAAATTGCTGCAGTCTTTTCCGGATCAGGCTTGATTCCTCGCATGTTGATGATGAAGCCAACGTAGTGTATCTCCGACATGAAAAAGGAGCATTTCTCGATCCGCAGGGTAAATCCCCACTCCTGAATGCGCTCCAGAGCCTTGAGAAGGTGAGAACGATGTTCTTCCGGTGTCCGGCCGTGGACAAGCACATCGTCGAGGTAAGTTTCAACCCCCTCGAGTCCTGCAACCATTGCGTCGACGATATTCTGGAAGGTCCCAGGAGCTGACTTCACACCCGGTGGCAAACGATTAAATTCAAAAAGGCCACGATGTGTGTTGATGGTGAGAAATTTTCGCGATTCCTTCTCCACAGGACCTGCAGGTAGGCGTCTGACAGGTCAATGTGCGAAAAAATATTGCTCCCCGAAAGCTTGGCGAAAATCTCTTCAGGAAGTGGCAGCGGATGATGGTTGGGCTGAATGGCACTGTTCAGGCCGGTGGAATAGTCTGCACACACACGTATTTTGCGCGGCTCGCCATTGACCGACTTCTTCTTAACTGCGACTATAGGTGCAGCTCAATCCGAAAACTCCACAGGCGAGATGATGCCCAACGACTCTAGGCGATTTAGCTCGAGCTCGATCGACTGCAATGCGGCAAACGGCACAGGTCTTTTGGCTCGAAAAACTGGCTGAACGTCTGGCATGAGATACAGCTTTGCTTCTGTTTTATTACAGCAACCCAACGAATCGGTGAACAGATTCGGAAACGATACACGCAAACTCTGCACGTCCTCCAGGCAGCGATGAACTTATGCGGTGGCAAACCATGCTCAGGGGGACGTCCCACAAGTTGAAGAGTTCGATGAAGTCGAGGCCTAAAAGATCGAGACCGTGAATATTGGTAACAAACAATTTACCTGAGCGTTGAACTCCTCTGAGCGAAACGTCGCAATCGATTTCTGCCACTAAGTCCAGGGGTTGCCCCGAAGCTGTACGAGCATGCTGCGATGGTGGTTTCTTGGTAGGACGTCCTATGCGATTCCACCTAGCCTCCGAGATGACGGTGATGTCGGAAGCGCAGTCTAACTGGAGCTCCAGTGGGACGTTATTGATGACCACTGATACATACTTCCTTCGATGATGAACAGCAACATGCTTGACGGAGTAGATGCCTTTGGTTTGCACTGGGGGCTGTCTCAACCTCCTTTTCTTACCAGGATTGGACGACACACACTGGCAGTACCCCTCCTTGTGACCGACTCGTTGGCAGTCCTTGCAGCGATGATCCTGGTACGAACACCCACGGACAAAATGCATTTGTCCGCATTTCCAGCACGGTGTCCTGGGCTTATCACAACTGTTTTTGAATGGTTGTTTGTTTTGGTTGTGATGATGGGGCGATGGGGCTTTCGATGAGTGCTTGAAGGTGTTCATTTTCTTAGAGCTGTCAGCCTTGTGAGTGATTGCGTTCACCGAAGCACTCTCGCTCGGGGACAACTTGGTGGGGTTTTCCAGGATCGAGGTGTCTCTCCGGAGACTGAGAATCCGATGGCACTCGGCAGTAAGGTCAGACAACGTCATCTTTTTACTACCTTCAGTTTAGCCAGCAGTGATGTTCGTATTTCGGCGTCTTGCTTAGCGTGGAGGCCACAAACAAATATGAGGCACTTGAATCATCAATCGAACAAGCCGCTACACCGAAATCTTCACAGAAGCGATTAACTTTACCTGAATAGGCTAGGAAGTCATCAGATGCACTTTTGCTGAGCGTGAGACAGCGATATCGCTTGCAAAAAGTTGATGTATGTGCGCCGAATAACTCCATGAGTTTTTTCACTGTGTCGTCGAAATAACACTCCCTTGGTAGCTTGGGCAAGATGTGATTTGTATACTCCGTGTGGTTTTTGTCGCTCAGTTTACGGAGCAACAAACGAACTTTAGCTGCATCGTCCAAGCTTGCTGCATCGGCCCGAAATGCATCCTCATGACGGCTAAACCAATTATCGAAAGTGAGGTTAGACTCCGGATCAAAGTGGAATTCTGTGATGGATTTTGCCAAAGATTCCATCCTGGCATCGGTGGCCACAGGTCCTCCGACAGGGGTGATTGTTGCTGCTGAAGCCGTCGCATTCCGCGACAATGCCAGCTCGGTGAGGAGTTTTTGCTGGGTGTCCATCAGGGTGACGAACATTTTCTTGAATTCCTCATCCATCGTTTAGCACGGAATGTTATTATTGGTGAATTATCACTGAACGTAGGATTCAATTCACACTCCTCGTCGCCAAAATGTTGTAGATCTCAGAAGTTGAATAGCATGACATAAAAGACGCAAATTACTTATGACAACGTTTATTCTAAGATCGACGTAAAAACTAGAGTAGTAGGTAGTAGCTTGGCGCGCAATACAATAAGTAATCCAATACCGGATATCCAGACGGGATTTATAATAAGCCTAAGCGTCACAACTTCGCAGGGTTGTGCACTTTATTGCAGTTCCAAGGGGTCTAACAGTAATGTATATAAGATATTAGGTTTGTTTTTGCTAATTCTGTTGACCACGGTGGGAGGTAAACACCTGTTATATGATTTTCAACTTGCGATGTATTTAATAAGTATTTGATCATTAATTTTTAAATAAAAAGGGTTCGTTTCATACTGTTTTGTAAATTTACACTTCCTTATAAAAACCCATAGTAAATACGGGGTATGGTTTCTATATGTCAAATTTAGGGTTTCAATACAAAAGGTGTTAATTGAATTGCAAATCAAAATTTGCGAAATAAGTTTCAATTCGTGAACGTCATATAGTGCGGTAAAATGAAATGTCTCAAGCCTAGGGTGACTTAAGAGTAGGGTAAATGATCTTGAGCGGAACTAGTCAAAATCTGATCTTGAGCGGAACCATTTACTTTTCCTAAGATTTAGGCAATGATTGTTTATGAATCTTATCAAATTGTTGAAAAAACACTTTTTCAAGATCTTTTCATACAAGCATTGACATTTTTTCTAAAATTTATTAACTGAAATTATGTTATTAAAAGATTTATAAACATATCCATTTCTACTGCAATTTTCATCAATCTACGCTGACTTTGAACGTCAATTTTTGTCACCCTTGACCGTTGTAAACTGATTCTCAATGAATAAAAAGGTAGAAAAATTCATAAAAAAGCATTATTCAGGTTTTTGTAACAAGTTTTCTATCAAAATATCAATTAATGGCGCAGTTTTTAAAAGTAAAATATGATCTTGAGTGGAACCATCTTTGATCTTGAGCGGAACTACTAGCTTCCGAAATAAACCGCTAGGTGCGCTGCCTTATGCCTAATGTCTTACACGTGGGTTTTACCCCTGAATGTATGCAGCACCTTTGAATATTTCTTATTATATCAGCTTTAGGGAATGAAAAGATGTAAAATTAAGTTCGAATAGAACAAAAACTAATTAATTGGTGCCACAGCGTACCAATCCAGGCACACAAAAAGTTTAATTTTTTGGGATACAAAAAATGTGTTCTTGATTCTTTTTTTCAGAGGGACGATGGGAGGAGGAAGGCTTTCATACATATTTTTTGGCATAATTCGAGTACTAATGCAGCCAATAAAGTTAAGTCATTATTTCAGAATAAGAATCACTCTTCATTGCCATTACTATTCGTACTTTAAGAAGTAGCTTTCTTTTTAAAGAGGTTGTTTTCAATGTTCAAAATCCAATTGAAAACAATATACTATCTAATAAACAAAAATTCCAATTTGTTTTTACACACATTCCTTCAGTTTTACAAAGTGTAGCAAAGCACACCGGGTTAGCAATTCTATGATACTCCACGATTCAATTGGTGGCCTGATATTGAAAACCTATCCGATTCCCTTGTGTTTGACTTTACACTTGAGCTCAAACTGGAAAAAGGTATGAGAAATAATTGTTTTATCAATTGAGCTAAATAATTTATGATTCCATAAATTTTTAATATAAATAAATATAAACGTGATTCATAAGAAACTGGAATTTATTATAAAATTTATTCTATCAATTTTACAGAATTTTACAGAGTTTTGAGGAAACTTTTATCACAGCATCTGTGTCACAGAACTCGATATTTTCAAATATTTACAGATTTCACAGAATTTTTGAATTTCGAATGGATTTTCATATTTATAATTTTTTGTGTTTATAAAAAATTTAAGTTTCTTACTTTGAATTAGAAAAGTATGAAAAGATTTTCAACCTAAACTGATTTTTCCCAACTAAAATTTAAAAGAAAAAGTATGAAAAGATTTTCAACGTAAACTGATTTTTCCCAACTAAAATATGAAAATGACCCAATTTATCATGAGTTTCCAATAAAGTAAAGGAATTAAGGGAATAAGAAATAAAAAAAAAAATTTCTCAAAACCTTGATGTTGAGCAATGTACAGTTTTTTTTTACAAAATCTGTAATTTAAGGCATCTTTTTTTGTATTACTGACTTCGTCGAACGACAAAAGTCGTTCGGGGCAATATGACCTTAAACACGCACATTCAAAAAAATCAATCAAATATACTTACGAATTGAATTTTTTAGATAAAAATAAAATAAAATTTGAGTTTAGAGAATCGATTCCTTCAAAATAGGATACAGTGAATCAAAGTGAAAATTAGACTTTTTTTAAAGCAAGAAATAAATTTGAACGGATATTTTGAGAACAACTTTAGAACGCAAAGTTTCTGTTTTTTACGGAAAAACATTAATTTTTGAACTTTAAAATCTTCAAAGATGAAATTTAATTGAAGTTTTCACAGTTACACAAGTATTAGGAATAAGAGCTATTAAAGATGTTGACAGAAGAAAATGGTTCCGCTCAAGATCATATTTTAGTTCCGCTCAAGATCAGCGTGGTTCCGCTCAAGATCAGAATTCTTACTTCAGTAAAACAGTTCTAGAGTTATAAGGATTTACTCTAAAATATTTTAAAAATCATCATTAGAAAGCAGAAACCCAGATCTATTCGCTGAACTGAAAAAAAATTTGTTCGGATCTAACCCAAAGCCATACCGCTTGATCAACTGTTCTGAGTTGCGTCGAATTGAGCCAATTAGTTCCGCTCAAGATCATTTACCCTAAATCCCGGCGGAGGCGAGCCAAATTTCTGACTTGCTTGTTCACATTTATTTCTAACGCCTTTTAAGGTCAAGTAATTTTCCGATACTGCGGTAAAAATTTTCCTTGGAAAAAATCTCCATGGGGCGGGTTAAACCCCTAAAACACCCCCCATTCGCACGGCCTTGGTTCGATAACATTCGGTTCCATATTTTCAAGTCTGAGGTTACTTTTTTCATAATTATTTGAAAAATAAAGGAGAATCGATGGTAAAATCAGCCAATGGTGGTGTGATGACTCAAAAAGTCTTTATTTGATTTCTCGGAAAAATCACACTAGATAAACCTAATGTTGTCAAAAATTGTCTAGTCCGAATTTTTTTTTCTTTTTTTTACAAAATGTAGGGGGAATTAGGGGTTGAAAAGGCACTTAAGTAACCTCGTGCGTCGTTGAAAACTTTTTCCAAACGAAGTTTTTACTAGGGGAAAGAATGTTTTCATTGATTTGGTTCGTAAAGGAGCGAAAATATTGAATTTCTTCGCGGTTTATACACTTTTTCTTCATTGCGATTTGGCTCAAATATCAATAAAAAACTGAAGCAAAATTTTTCAGAGCCTTACATTGAGTAATGTTCAAGATTTACTTTAACTATGTCAACCATCGTGAAAGTTTAACCAATTCAACTTTAATGAATGTCTTATTTTTATATTTTTTTAAATTTAAAAATCGATAAGGATGCCCATCATAAACATGTCTTTCTGTGATGTTTAAAAACAAGTTAGATGAAGAAGCCGGGCTAAAATCTTTCGTTGTAAATAATTTTTTTACCATATTTACATCATACAGATTTATTCGTTTCACTTACTTCTGTGAAGAACATGCTTTTCCTAATTTATTTATTTCAAAGTATTTTCTAAAATGTTAATCAAAATTATTTTTACTCTGAATAATGTTCCTTCGAAATTGGCATGACAGCAAATCAAGCCGCAATCAGGGCTAAAAATCACATTCCATTCCGCTCCATTCGAGCCCGTAAGAGTCTATTTTCCCAAGTTTATTTTTCCGGTGTAAACATCCACCCACCCTTTGCAATTGCTAGGCATTGCATTGCACAGATGTAGTAACTTTGAACCTGAACGGGGAGGTTGGAATCGATTCAAGATTTCGCAACACTCATTGAACGCGATCTTCCATGGTACAGAGAGAATTGAAATAGCCTTTGATCTGGGGCCCTGGACAGCAATATAAATAATATATCGTAAAAGCCTCGTCGCTCCTGCCCTAAGCTCTTGTTGGCGGGAAAAGGGGTTTTGGTCCACCTTCCATGGAAAAAAGTGTGCTCTCATGGTCGTTCAAGATGCTCCAGCGAAGATTCGTTTGGACATATCGCACTCGCGCGCAGGTTCAACACACTGACTAAACCAATATGTTCAGCGAACATCCGAGAAATCGTAACAAATCTGGGAATGTATGTAGAACTTATGGGAAATTGATCTTTGGAGGCGCGTGCACTGGACCGTACATATCTTCTCTCGGTATGCCCGTTGAAGACTGTTGAAGTTGTTTCTCATAGCCAATATATGCAGCCTTTCCTCCTTCCCTTGCAATTCGTTTTACAAAATGCCCGCAGATTATGAGATGAGCAAAGCAACACAACAACCGAACAGCAACAACAGGTCGAATAAACGCGAACGGACAACACGCTTCAGCAAACAACTCCTCGAGAAGGCGCTCGACTCCAAAACGGAATCAATGTTAAAAGGTTGTTCTACATTTATAATTTAAATGTAACGTTTCCCAACAAATTGCTCTGACACGGTGAATATGATGCGGCGGCGTGGAGCTTTTTTTTCCTTCGTTGGACAGCCAGCAAACATATTCGAAGCAGCATAACAACTGCTCTGAGCTCATGATGGGAGCAATATTTACTCCTATATGTAGGCATGTTCCTGGGACGCGATGTGGTGAGAACATTAAATAGGAGGGAAAACATGTGCTCGGGAACGGACTTTCCGAAAGAATGGATATAATTTTTATGCCGCTTTGGCCATTGGAGATGGTTCATTGCATGAGAATATGAGGTCATATGGGTGTTGTGGGTTTAACTGAGATGTTTTGATTTGTGGTAGACACGGTTAATGGTGGAATTTTAGAGATAGGTTATAACTTCATTTTCCAGAAGATCAGTTAGGATTAAAGTTAAATTTTAATGTTTTAGTTTTTATCAGTTTTCTGTTATTTGAAGAAAAAATCCATTATTATTATAAGGACCAATAACACATTTTTCTGAGGTGCAAAGAACCTTTAAACTGATTAAGAATAATTCGGAATGATTTGGTGTGAGTCATGAGTGCTTGCAATTTCACCTGTATTCAAAATAATATTTGCGTTTGTTTAATATTTTCATTCGAAATGTTTAACTGTGCCTCGACTACGCAAAGTAAGGAATATTCAGCGTAGTCTAAGAAATTAAAGAAGTGCAAGGCTCACCCAACATAAAAGATCAACCAACTTACCTTGATTTTTGAACCTGTTTCTTCAAAGGATTCGACTAGAGGAGAACAAATATGTTTCATGCTTTTAATAACGTTGTAGCATGGGAATCTTGTCGGACTTTTTTTTTTCACGATTTGCTCATAAGCATGCTTGGAAAAATCGCAATCCAAAAAAAAAATTCGAATGCCTCTTCAGGTGACATCAGTTCTTTCGATTCATTCAAAGTAATTAGCAATTTAGAACTGTTTTCTTTATTTTTCAGCAAATGTCCTATAACTTTGAACATATTCATGTCGCCTTTCCTATAAGCCACTGGATACACGTAAGGTAGGGTTGCCATTCGTCCCGCAAAAACGGGACATGTCCCGCTTTTTTGTTGAATGTCCCGCTGTCCCGCTTTTTCCTCAAAATGTCCCGCTTTTTTTTTGGTAAAAATTTACAACGTTAACTGACTAACAATAGAAAAAATCAAACTTTAGTCTCATTTTGAATTCTGTAATGAACATAAAATCTTTCAAATAGATCTTTCTTGGTTTATGAAAATTTCAGGCCACTTGAAAACTCAAACTTGGTCTTGTAACCTGTTTTAAAGCCTGAAATGTTGCTCGATTTTTCTCAAAATAATCAGCATTTTTCATATTTTTTAAGGCAATACAGAATAACTCTAAAGCTCTTACATGAGACTAAGTCGATTTGGGGTAATTTTTGAATTTCTCAAACCTTAGACTCTAGAAAGCTTTTTTTGGTTTAACATTCATCCATGATTTTTTGCAGAATTTTTAAGCAACGTTTACATGATTAAATTTGAACTTTTAAGTTTGTATGGGGGAAATTGAATGTTTTGTACCGAAAAACCCACATCATTTTTCGAATCTTCTGAAGAATCCAGCCTGTAGTTTTTCAATGCCAAAAAACATACCCCTATTAAACAGCTAATAACTTGTATGCCTAATAAGATACAAAGTTGAGATCTTCGACAGAGTTGTTCAGCGAAAAATTTCCTATGGAAAATTTATAAATTGGCACAAAAATTATTAACAGGCTCGGTTGCACAGAAGAAACAAAATGATGTTGATTTTTCAGTACAAAATTTTAATTTTTCCTACACAAACCTAAAAGTTCAAATTTAATCATGTAAACGTAATTAAAAAATCTATGAAAATCATGGATAAGTTTTGAACCAAATCGAAGCTTTTGAGACCCCAGGGTTTGAGAAATTCAAAAATGATCCCAAATCGACTCAGTCTACTCTAGCATTACAGTAAGATTCTGATTCAGTTAATTTTTCTTGGATCAAGTTCAACCAATGTATGAAAAAAATATTGTTCAAGTTGCTTCCAAATAATCATAGATTATAGAATTAAACAGATTAATTTTTGTGCCGGAACCTTAGTTAAATTGCGTTATATTATACACCACCTTTTTCGACTCAATTGTCCAAAGAATATAAAGATGAAAGCTGATGGAAGTTTTCTTGAGTTTTTAAATTTTAAAACAAATTACCAAACAAACAAATTTTTAAACAAACTACACAAAGGTTTTTTTACGATATCATATCCGCCGTTTTCATGTACGACTTAAAATATTTTCTTTCAAATAACGTGTTAATTCGCGAAAACCGTGGAAAATAACAGTGCATATGGCAAAACCCGTGTAAACAAAAGTCATGTAGAAAAATTGGGAAAAACCAATCTGCGTTTAAAAAACCCTTTGTGTTCTTTTTAACAACAACTTGGCTGATAAAAAAAATTATAAGTTTGGCTACACCACAATTAAGCTTTTTTTTAAAGATTTTCTTAAATGTCCCGCTTTTTTTGGCTGTGTCCCGCTTTTTCGTCGTGAAATGTCCCGCTTTTTTCTGAAAGTATCTGGCAAGCCTAACGTAAGGCCTTTTCCACTGTGTCTACTACTGGGTCTATGAGAATATCCGTTTTCATTCGCTTGCATCGTTCTTGTAGATTTTCAAAGGGTTTTTGAAGGCGTCCTAGCTGTTTTCCGGTAGCGATACATTTTTCCAAGCAAAACGGTTTATCGAGTCAACTTTTTCTATTGAATTGATTACTGTAACGATGAACTTTCTTCCACTCACTCGTGTGTTTACTTGCCAACCCGTAAAGATTCTTCCTCAGAGCCTCTACCTTTGTTTCAGGGATTTTATACATTCCTCTTAACTTTTCAAGAGCATTTTCGGGATTTTGTTTTGGACGTTCATTTGGATTAAACATTTGCAACATGCTCCTGTTATCCATTCTATAGAATCCTTAATAATAGTAAGTTTGTACCCGAAAAATATCTCTCTTGAGACCTGTAAATATACGACTCTTCTTTTATCACGTTAATGATTTCAATTGACATTCTTCAGCTGTATATCCACTCGATTACTGCGATCGAGTAGATACCACATTCCTCCTTTGCGGAATTGAGAAAAAAAACTCTGGAATGTAATTTTCATATTAAACTAAATTTTATTTCAATGTTTGACATTATGTATATATTTATTCACTTTGTTTACCTGAAGAGTCCATTCTTTGTGATAAAAGTAGTTATTGGTCGAGGAAATAACAAATGCTTACGCTCGTCGGAGATGTAAATCTAGCTCCACCTCTTAAAATTAAAAACGGAAAACGTGCTTCGCTCGCTCATGCCAGTGTATAAATTTCCAGTTTTCGAATCGATCAAACGTATGAAACGCTTTAGTAATTCATCATTCTAAATTCGCGAATCCCAAGGAATAAACAACACGATTTCCACCAAGTCGCACCTTCACTGTTGTTTCGTTGAAGTAATTCATCTATTGCTGGAAAATCTCTAACGGAAATTTTATCCCCATCTCGCTCACACATATGAGACAGTACAAGGCAAGGGTTTATAAAACATTTAGACGAATTTCATACTCCAGCTAGGGTCTATAAACAATTGCGAGCTATTTTTTTTTCATGATAAACACTGTCAGATCGTTTGGTTTATCAATAGCGAACCCGCCGTATCTCATTCATTCATTCATCATTTCATCATTTTTTTTTCTTAAATAGCGAACTCGCCTTCTCTCATTTTCTTCACTTATGGCGAACCCGCCTCATCTTATTTTTTATCATGGCGAACCCGCCTTCTCTCATTTTCTTAATATGGCGAACCCGCCTCATCCCATTTTGTTTTATTATGGCGAACCCGCCTCATCTAATTTTTTTACAAATGGCGAACCCGCCTCATCTTATTTTTTTTATTATGGCGAACCCGCCTTCTCTCATTTTTTTACAGATGGCGAACCCGCCTCATCTTATTTTTTAATATGGCGAACCCGCCTTCTCTCATTCTTTTTTTATTATGGCGAACCCGCCTTATCTAATTTTTTTTAACCAATGGCGAACCCGCCTTATCTTTTTCAAAATGGCTAACCCGTTTGATCGCCTCAACGATTATCCATTGGCCAATCCGCCTGATCACCTTTAATATTGGAGAACCCCCTGATCACGTTTTACTGATGGCGAATCCGTCTATCAACTTCAGGAAATTATAAAAAATATTTGAAATAAGTCATTACTATCATTTTAGGATGATGTTATGAACAACCGGCCATGATTCAAACTCGCTTATATCAAACTAGTCTTTAATTGAAAATAACAATCGATTATAGGGTGCAGAACTTTTACAAACAGGAAATAATCAATCCAATAATAGTTTGAATCTTTCTTCCATTGATCGATCGTCGAAGCAGCTATTTTTCCCAATGCTATTAAAAAATTTTCACCAGCACGCTTTTTTACTTTATACTTACAGTAGATTGTTCTTATGTGCGTGTTTATTTGCTCCTCGTCGCCAATATAGAATCCTTAATAATAGTAAGATTGTACCCGAAAAATATCTCTCTTGAGACCTGTAAATATACGACTCTTCTTTTATCACGTTAATGATTTCAATTGACATTCTTCAGCTGTATATCCACTCGATTACTGCGATTGAGTAGATACCACACATTCCACTACCCATTTCTCAATACCTAATAAATCAGTTTAAAAAAATATTTAAAAAATAAAAATTAAAACTATTGAAACCCATACTATTAAGGACGTAACCAAGCTTACCTGGTGAAACAAGGATCAACTCTTCGACGGAACAGTTATAAAAATATTCCAGACTCAGTAGATTGTTAATGCGCAAACAACAAACTTAAGGTATTTTTGCCCAACACGTGTACTACCAACCAAAACTGCACTGAACATAAATCAAAACTTTGCGAACCATGGCTTACTATGACATAGTCCTTTTTGCTGCTCATAGCGTTTGTGATACAATGCTGTTATACCACTGACAATTTTTAATTTTGAGGATATTTTTTCCTGTCTCATTCGTTGAACCGACGCAAGTGTAACGTAATAAAAACCACAATACTTTCTCAATATCCTTTGATATCTAAAGAATGTTCAGAGGTGAAATACTCGATCGAATTGAGCCTCTATATATTAAAAATCATACATTAGCCATAAGTTGTATTTTTATTCAACATAAATTGCTAATTAAGCTAGTTAGTGGATGGTGAGAAGATTCAATTAAGAAAAAGACTGGTGGTTCTCGATACTGTACTACATTTTGGATATTTGGTAAAAAATCCTACCATAATGGGTGAGTAAACAGTTATTTTCATTAAAAAAGGCATTTCAGGTTTTCAGAAGCCATTTGAATGTATCAATAACAGACATCTTATTATTTTTGGAAAATGAGTAAAAATTACCCATTGTTTGTTTTTATCATATCTTTGATGGATGCGAGTATATGCAAATAAATTTTCTTGTATTCTTTTAGTAATAACCTAAGCAATGTCCTAAAGGAGAAAAAAGTTTTGAGAAATGCAAAGCTTTTTTTATAGATAAAAAAAGTAAAGTGATTTATAAACAATAATACAATTACTCATTTAAAAAAAAAATTTAACCGTGTAAAAATAAAAAATAATTAAAATAGAACCTTTAGAATTTAGATTTTTAACGATGTACAGTAGTTTTTCGATTTTATCACGGTCAAAAAAAATTTCACCGTGAATATGGCGAAACCGTGAATTTTGCGAAACTAAAAATTGAAGTAGAAAAAAGTATTTTTACTGTCTTTAATCAATAATTTATAATATTTTCAGTAGTGGAAACGTTTTGTATCAATAAATTTCGATCGTTAGGCGTAATTATCAAAGATTACTGAACAAAAAAGGATCGTTTTCAGTTCTTATTAGTCTTCTCTAAGGCAAATTTTTAGGCTTTCTCTTGAAATAAAACCATGTTGTATATCCTCTGTCTACATCTAATTATAGTGAATTATTTTGTTTTGATGGAAATTTAACAGTCATTATCTCTTATTTCGATTTTGAAAAAAAGTTCAAAAAAAATAGCATCAAAAAATTTGTTTCTGCTTATTTCAAATTTCAATATTTTAATGTTCACACCTTTGATGAACTAAAAAGTATATTTATTCGATAAATATTTTAAAATTTGCTCAACTTAGAAAATCAGAAATCCTAGTCATATTTTCAGGCAAAGCTAGCAGAATTTCATTTTATTTTTCCAAAATTATCCATTCAGACAATACTAAAAGCTATCCAATAAGGATTACGCACGCCACCCTTTAAAATAAACAAGTTCAACAAAGAAATCAAATACACTTATCTCTTTTCAAAAACGCTTAAATTCACCCACATTTTTATATGATTCGCATAACCAAAAAAGTTAAATTTTTCAAAGCGACTAACCAACCCAAGTAATAACACTAGCATCAGCGAGACGTTAAAATACTTGTGTCGGTAATTATAAACGTTTTGTAAAATCCTAATGACGATTTTAAACACTATACAGATAAAATAAGCAGTTCAATGGCATTTTCATATTATTGGATACCTATATACTATAACATAAACCATAACAAATATCATTAACAAAGACGCTCTATGCTTTTGAATGAAAATTAAGGACCTGGAAATGGTTTCTGAATGATTTCTTAAAAATCGTGATAAAATCGAAACAATAACCGTGATAAAATCGAGCGTGAATTTGGCGTGTATTGATAAAATCGAATAGTGATAAAATCGAGAAACTACTGTATTGCAAATGGATGTGCATTTTCCTTATAAGAATAAAATTTAATTCAATATTAATGGATCATCAGCACATTTTTCAAAATTTTCAAAGTCTGATGCCTGTGAAATAATAAGTACTCAAGATATTGATCTGAAAATTGAGAATATCTTAGTTAAATATTAAGTTTTAAACTAGTTATTGTCAAACATCATTACATGGAAGTTGGATTTTCGATTTTTTGCCGCCTTTATCCCCATAGTGCACCTGTCCAAGGATCAATGGACAACCAAAGGCGCACAAAGCCGAATTACCTCTACTTCTACCAGTTGTGCCTTACGCGACGGCCCAACAAATCAATAGGCCAAATACATCAACGAAATCTTACAAAAATCACTTCATAGTCCATACAGCTGCAAAAACTCATTTGATTTTTGACACGAAGTGAATGGTTTAACTGTACCGGACGGTTACATAACGAGTTCACTCGACGTGGTATCATTGTTCACTAACGTATCTCGAAAACTAGTCACTAGCAACATAATCCATCACTTAGCTGAGATCGACACAAAAATCAACCTCGATCTTTTCCTCGAAATTGTGGATTCCCTTATGGATGCAGCATACTTTTAGTATAAAAACGTCTACTATATCCAAGAATACGGCACGGCTATGGGGAGACCGATAAGTCCCATCCTAGCAGAATTGGTACTTTACACCATCATTTCAAGAGCGATAAACAAACTACCATTTCTAGTTCCCATAATTCGTAAATACGTGGATAATCTCTTTTTAGCTATTCTACAAGAAAGTTGCGAACAGATCCTTCAAATATTCAACGAGCAAGAACAACGGTTACAGTTTACCATGGAAAGAGAGCATAAAAACCGCCTCCCATTCCTTGATATGGTCATAGTGTGAAATTAAAACCAAATATTAAAAACGAAATGGTACATTAAACCCATAGCTTCGGGGCTATGTTGAACAACTAAAACACAAACAAAATGTCGCAAACAACATTATAAACCGTATCACTTTGCTGTCTTAAAATGAGGAGAACCAAAACATTTATCATATCATCCATCAATCCATCTATCCATCCATAAAACAAAACAACTACTCTAAAAACTCGTAAACAGACTGATAAACACGAATCGGAACATCCAGAATAGAAAATCACAACAGCAAAACCACAAACTATGTGCCGACCAACCATCTAACAACATCGAGCAACAACTTTCACCGCACCATTCATCCACCGATCATCTCAATCAATTAGCATCATCACAACCACAAAATCACTCAGAACAATCCAATCTATCCAATCATGCACCCGATTCAGCATCCATCCAATCAGCAACCCAGCACAACATCCTTATAGCAGCCCAGCAAAACATCCATCCGTCCGATAATAGTTCAGCTTTCAGCAACATTACCAACGTAGAACAGATATATCGTTCGGTTCCGTACATCCCGCTTCTCACCGAGCGACTGATCGACTGCTTGTCTGCAGATTATGCCAATGTCAGGATCGCCAGCAGGAGGAACATGACAGTGGGAGATATATACAGCAGAGTAAAGGATCCGAAGAGAATTAGTGAGAAATCAAACGTCGTCTACCAAATTCCATGCAAAGAGCCGTGTTCTAGTGTACCTACCTACTTACCTAAGGGTCCTGCCTCTTCTTCGATGCCCTGCCTCTTCTTCGATGCCCATCTGGATTCCAGTCAAGCGCTTATCTGCAAATCTCGTTTTCATCTCTTCGCAGCGTGGCCCAATCCATCTCCACTTTCGTTCCCGAATCTTGATTTCTAGCGCCTTTTGATGACACCGGCGATGAAGTTCAACGTTTGAGATCCAGTTGCCAGGCCACCAAGCGCGGATGATGTTCCGCAGGCAGCGATTCACAAATACTTGCAGTTTTCGCGTCGTCACCGCATGTGTGCACCAAGTTTCACACCCGTACAGCAATACGGATTTGACGTTTAAGTTGAAGATTCGGATCTTAGTTCGTAGAGAGATCTGGCATGACCGCCAGATGTTTCGGAGACTCGCAAACGCAAATCGGGCCTTTCTGATCCGGGTTTCGATGTCCTTCTTGGTACCACCATCAGGCGTTATCTGGCTACCAAGATACTGGAAGCACTCCACTGTCTCAACCTGTTGTCCAGCTACCACGAAATTGGAACGATTTTCTGTATTGATTTCAATCGACTTGGTCTTTCCGACATTGATTTTGAGACCAGCTGCCTTGGAGCTTTCGGTGAGGTCGTCGAGTTTGCTCTGCATGTCTTGTTGTGTTTGGGTGAGCAAAACAATATCGTCTGCCAGGTCAAGGTCGTTCAGTTGCTCCATGGTTGAAGGATTCCACGGCAATCCTCGGTTTGGTCTACAGTCAATCGATCCAGTCAAGATCTCATCCATTACGATGAGAAAAAGCAGCGGTGACAAAATACATCCCTGTCTCACTCCAGCAGTTACCGGGATTGGTTCGGACAAGACACCGTCGTGCAAGACCTTGCACGAAAATGCCTCTTACTGTGCTCCGGTGAGATGGACTAGTTTCTCTGGGACCCCTCGTCGTCTAAGAGCAGCCCAGATGTTTTCGTGGTTCAGTCGGTCAAATGCTTTTTCGAAATCAACGAACACCAGCAGAAGAGAGTCATGGAATTCGTTGATTTGTTCCAGTATTATTCGTAGCGT
Source organism: Uranotaenia lowii (assembly GCF_029784155.1). Lineage (NCBI taxonomy): Eukaryota > Metazoa > Arthropoda > Insecta > Diptera > Culicidae > Uranotaenia > Uranotaenia lowii. The sequence continues at coordinate 308,888,202 of NC_073692.1, read as the reverse complement.
TGTGATGTGGTCCACACATGATCGTCTGGATCGGAATCCAGCTTGTTGCCGTCGGAGTGTAGTGTCGATTTTCTCCTGGATCCTGTTCAGGAACACTTTGCAGAGTACTTTGTGGGTTGTACAGATAAACGTTTTGCCTCGCCAGTTACCGCACTCTGTCAGGTCTCCTTTCTTCGGGACCTTTACGAGGATACCCTGCATCCAGTCGGCCGGGAATGTTGTAGTATCCCAAATGTCGGCAAAAAGACGGTGCACCATTTGTGCTGACTAGGCGCTTTGTTGGATTTCATGCTTTTGATTGCTGCTTCCATTTCAGCCAGTGAGGGCGCTTCCGAGTTTAAGCCATTAATGCTACTTACAGTTGGCGCTACGAGCTGCGGGTTCTGTTGGTCATCGATATTCGTGACTCGGAAGAGTTGTTCGAAAAGCTCAGTCCATTGTTTGAGCTAATCAGTTGGATCGGTCAATAACTGACCTGCTCGGTCTTTCAGTGGCATTCTTGCATTAGTCCTTGCACCACTGAGGCGGCAAGAAATGTCATAAAGTAATCGGATATCTCCATTGGCGGCGGCTCTTTCTCCCTCTTCGGCTAGGGAGTTTTTCCAGGCTCTCTTGTCTAGTCTGCAAGCTCGTTTAACTGCCTTTTCCAGTTCCGCATATCGTAAGCGAGTGGCTGTTTTGGCTAACCCGGTACATGCCTGCTCAATTCCGGCTTTCGCCTTTCTCCGATCATCGATCATCCGATCATCCGACACTTCTTCTTCCACAAAGTTTACCGACAGTACCATGGCTCGTCGTGATGAAGGCATTCTTGATTCCACACCACTGTTCTTTTATTGTTCCGCATGTTGCCAATACCGAGGATCAGGATTCTAGCTGTTCAACGTATGCCCTTTTCACCTCTGGATTCTTCAACCGGCGGACGTCGTATCGACACCACACTTTCATTTCGCACCGTTGGACACGCGCAACTCTCAGTCGTATCTTGCCAAGGACGAGGTGATGGTCAGATGCAATATCTGCGCTTCATTTGTTACGGACATCAAGAAGGCTCCTTTTTCATTTTTATCTGATGCAGCTGAGTCAATTGATTTTCTGTTCGACCATCTCGGGATACCCAAGTGATTTGATGTGCTGGTCGAGGGGGGAAAAGAGGAATTCACCGATCACCATGGATGACCCTGCGACACAGTAATAATTTGCAAGCTTTTGACTGCGGATTCACGTCAGGAGGTCTGCAGGCTGCATCGCAAACGTAGAGCCTCATTGTTTTGATGTTAGAGAAGGCAAAAGCAATCAAATGGTTGGAACGTGTGCAGAAGTGGATACGCTGAGAGTAGATGTTAAAGAGATCTGCAGAGATGTCTTTGACTTGAAAGTAGTCAGTCATGGAGAAGCAGCCCAAGAAGCTCATGACGACGAAATTAGCTCCGACTGTCATTACGTAGATTTTGTTATATTTAGATGTCATGCGCCGGACAATCGGCGCTGGATTTTTAAGGGCCTAGGTAAGTAGGAAGTAAGTTAACTAAACTCTGTGTACCACTTTTTCGCGTTTTTCTACAGACCTATCAATGCAATAATTAATTACTAAGGCACAACAAACGATAAATCTGTCCACTTAAACTAAGTCAGAACATGCAACTTGAACCACCCAATCAGCGCTCTTTCTAATAGGTTTTATATCATTTTAACCGCTTTGATACGTCCTTTCCTTGCGTCCACCCTGTCATGTGCTCAGGACCGTTTATCGGGTCGCCAATAATTTATGGTTCTATTGAAATGGAGGTTAGGAAAAATTTGTGTATACACAGGATGATTTGACATTTGGCCGCCGCTCTTTGTTGCTCTGTCTCTCAGAGTCTCACCGATCGATGGCGGTGGTCTTGCGGTGTTGTTGTTGAGTTCGTTGTTTAGGTTGCTGTTGGCACATTGACTAAATTGACTTCATCATGCCGAATCGCGCAGGGCAGGTCATCGCGGGCACACCAGGTTTGATCTTTATTTTATGTGATTCCATATCAATTGAAATTATCCGCATGGCTGGGCAGGTTGCTTTCGTCGTCGCCGTCATTCTACTCTCGTCAACAGCATCATCAGCAACATCAAACGTCGTCGTCAGTGAGCCACCCTCTCTTCGATTGAACGTAATAAAAGCACACGTTTCACAATGTGTGCGAGTGCTCATTTATTTCACTTCGTTCATTATTCCGATCAGCCGATCATTTCTGGGTGAGGAAGCCGAAAGGGTGAAAAGTTACTTCAAGCCACGAAGTTCACCTAGCTTGGGCGGTGGAATTTAAATTAAAATCAATTCATTATGTATCTTTAATTATAATCGTTTCAACGGTTGATTTAATTTCAATCGTCACCCCATTAAGCAATATGCCGCTTATTGGATCAGGTGTGAAGCCATATGGCATGGTATCCATCAGCCAGGTGTATGTAATGCCTAACTCAGACATTGTTCTGGTGAATAGACCTCCATGAGTTAGGCTTCGAGATCTTTTGATCTTTTTGTTCGTTTGCTTTTCACGTCTCTGAAGGATGTTCGGTATTCATTGAAAACTAACTCGTAAGTGGAAAGCAGAGCGACTTCTTTGTATCAGACGCAATGACACTTCAAAATCCATACTGAAACTAATCGATTGCGCATTATTACATGTTTATTTCTATGCTCCATCTGTGGATTCATTCAATGATGGAATGTGTTTGATTGAATTTACATAATCTGGCGTGAAAGATTAAGAAAACCAAATTGAAAGAATATGAATAGATTTCTAGAGCCGAACCAACTGGTACTCAAAGAATGACAAGTAATGCATTACAAAATATTTTCAAAATAGGCTTTTTTTTAAACCAGCCCATCGTTGCAAGTCCCACAATTTAATTTATGACCCAACAAATTGCTCCAAATGAGAATTCTGTTATTTACTCGTTTCTGCTACCTTACAAATACGCTTTTCTCACGAAAGAAGCGAAAAAAACCATCATTAAACGACAGCAAAGGTGTGAACAAGAACTTGTTCGATACAAGTAGGAAGATCCTTGAAGAGAAGAAGAGAACAGTTCGCTTGAAAAATGCTCGAATTTCGTTCAACACGGAAATCGATCTTGCACAGATTACCTCCTGAATCGATTTCTTTGTGCCGAAGAATGAACCCGGTAATGTGGCGTACTGTTACCTGATTGGGTTATTCCTCATCGGGCCAGGGATTTGTTTATTTTATCTGTGGTTTAGGCCTTGTGTTGTGGAAATTCCAAATGGTTGATATTTCAGATCTCTGGAACAGGCTCATTATGGCCTTATAAATTTGCAAAGAATTGGGTTCAATTTTCAGGAATTTGCTATATTTAACCGTGTTTCTGACAGATTTTTTTTTGCCACGAGTCAAAGAAATTGGCAATGAAATCCCCAAAAGATAGAGTTTTGAAAAACTGTTAGCATTTTGTTTTTTTCACATACGTTTAAATATTTCAACCTCTTAAGTTGAAAATCATTTCAATTTGGCAATTTTGCCTGAATTTGTTTTTTTATTTGATTTATCATCGGATCTTTACAAAACTTATAGATTTGTAACCTTTGTATTGTAACTTAAATATGATAAACAAACAGTGCTGTTATCTTATATTTTTTCTATGTTATCCATAGTAAAAATTGGGATTAATTGCTTGAAAAAACTGCAAATCAGCTATCAAATACTTAAGAAAAATCCTCTTTGTGCATTATGATTAGAGTATCCACATCCTGGCAATTTTTGCGTTCAAGGGAATTGGAAAATCAGAGAATCCTTTTCCCGGAAACTTCCAGGCTCCCGGAAAAAAATAAAAAAAAAGGATATATTGCCGGTCGGAAATTCTCGGCAATGGACACTGTAATAATGAGATCATGGCCACAAAAAATGTAAAATATTAGTGTAACCGTATTTTACAACTAATCAACCGTCGAATTTGTTCTAGTGGCAGTAGAAATATTTCAAATAGTGACTTGAAAAACTGGACGCAATATGACGTATTTGGATTCCTGCAACGAAAAACACATAAATTTTGATCAGTTTTTAAAGCAGCTGTTTTTTTTGAAATTTTGTGTCAATTTTCTTGTTTTAAGATTAATGAACCTACCTGGAATTTAATGTTTGCAGTTTATTTGAGCAATATTAAAAGGTTAATTTTATATCAGTTTTAGACAAATAATCACATCAAAGCTGTGATTCTTAACCAAATTTTAAATTTTAACATTTAACGTCATCATACAACCAGATTCTATTTTTCGGGGTAACTTTCGAGCATTGTTTTAACTTATTTCAAAAGCTTCAAAATTATTACTCTGATGCCTTTGATCAAAGAATGAATTCAAACATTAATAACAGTAATTTTTGTCTATACTTAACTGCTTTCTTTCGTTTTATTTCGAAAACATTCATGTTCGAAAGGTAGAAAATTATGCTACATAAATTTTGGGCTAAAATTTATAAACTTTGCTAAATAATTTCTAGTTACAAAAACAAACGAAATTTTGTCTTCATATAATTTCACTCCGCGTAAATAAGAACTTGCAAAATAATCACACAGTACCTTGTGAGGATGTTGAAAAATAAATATTTGACGTCGTTTTAAAATTGAAGATGCTTCGCTTTACCTTTAAAAATGCTTTAAATGACTCGCATGAAATCCCATGAAACACTCACAATACGGGTATAGGGTAAAGTTGCCAGATTGCCTGGTTTTATTCGGGATTGCCCAGATATTTAAAAAAAAAAAAAAAATTGGTGAAAGTCCGGTCCGGCCCGGTTTCCCGGATTTCATTGGAATTATCCATAATTTTCCCCTGTTTTTTTCACTTTATTTGACAAAACAACCGCAAAAAAACAAATCGTCTTGAAAAATTTTGTTTGTGACCAAAACCAAATAATTAAAGGTTTTTTTGCAAGCCAAATATACAATTTTAAATCTGCTGACATGTTTCGATGAATCGATGAAAAAATTATTTTCAGGTTTTTTCAGGTTTTTTTTTATGAAATTTGTTAAGTAATTCCTGGCTGTTGAAGTATTTTGAATTCAAATGCCCGAGTTTTGCCAGGTTTTTAAATAAAATTGTCCAGATTTCTCTGGCCTAGACACGTGCTGAAAAAAAAATGCTGACAACCTAAGTATTTAGTGGAAGGACTCAATAAGTAGAAGTCAAATTTCGCGTCAGCATGCTATGATTCGTCTTCCTGAAGTCCAATATGGTGACTATCGCTTAACTTTATAATACTGTAGGGGAAAGCGGGGTATCATGAGCCACTTTTTTTGCTTCATAACTTCTTTGTTATAAAAGTTAATATGAAAAAAAATAAATAGAAAGGTTTTCAACATTTTGAAGGTATCATAAGGCATTTTTGTTTATTTTTCAAATACATGAATTTCCCGAGTTCTGATTGTTTGAAAAAAAGTATTTTATTTTTGGATTTTGAAAAACTGTGGAGAATTGTGGGCCACCAAATCCAAATTGACAAGATAACGTAAAAAGTTTATGAGTTGACCCTGAACTGAAATTTTCATAATTCATTTAGTTATTTTAAAGCAGTTCCAGATAAAAAAAAGAGTTGTGTATGTTCGAATAGTTCCTAATTCCTGACTCGCGAACTTTTCGGCAAAATTCTATACATAGGGTTTTTGTTCGTCTCTATCGCATTGAAATAAATGGACAAAATATTTTTAAAACACTTTATTTGGCATAATAAAACATTGCAGATAAGAAAAACGTATTTAAAGTTAATAATGTGCATGAAAACACCACAATATAAGTGGCCCAAGACACCCCACTAAATGTGGCCCCCGATTCCCCACAAGCTATGATTTGCAAATTTGTTGCGTTTGTGTGACTTATTGATGTTTCATCAAAAATTCCTTTTCCACGTGGAATAACATGACAAAACTTAAATAAAAGAAGGATATGCTACGTACATAAGCCAACAACATATAGAAAAACATGCTTACGCAAAGCGACAACGATGACAGTTGGATTGAGATTTTTATATCAACACACAGCTGATATATAAAAAAGTGGCCTAAATGTTTTTCCACTATCCCCTGAATGATTGAAAATCTTATGAAAAAAAATTTACAAAAAACTACGACAAACATGTTATAAAATTTTTAAAATTCGACAATTTATCTACCAAAAATTGGGAAACGCGGACAAAACTATAAAAAAATGACAAATTTGATAAAAATGACAAAATTATCAGAAAAATAAAGCAAAAATATGATGAATTTGATAATAAAATGTAAAAACCATGACCAAAATATAAAAAATTTATATAAATATGGCAGAGTGCAGAAATTTAACAAATAATAAAACAACGAAAAACTGACAAAACTATTAAAAAAAATTGACAATAAATTTACTAAACTCAAATAAAAATTTAAAAAAAACAATTGACCACATTGTGGAAAACATAACAAGTATAATAAACAAGCTGACCCGGTAAACTTCGTTTAACCCGTTCCTTAATAAATCGTTGGAAAATGTTTACAGTTCTTTAACTTCTTCGTGCTCGTGAATCAGATTTCAAAAAAATCGTCTCCAAATTGTTCGAGTTTTGTCCCGTTTCTAGTTGATTTTGTATAGAAGCCCCCCTTCCATAAAATGTAATAATCTCGAAACTATTATACAAACCATCTCTGGCCCGAAAAACCCTTGGATACCATATTTCACTTCATTATGACCGACCATTCATACGTGATGGTGTTACAAAGAAAACGCCTCCATTTTTATATATAAGAAATATGACAACTATAATAACAAATAAAAAAAAATTACAAATTTGAAAAAATTCAAATAAAATGACAGAAATCTGACAATACTTTAAGAAAAATAATACAAATGTAATAAAAATATGATAAAAGTGACATAAATATTTCAAAATGATAATAAAAATATGAGACCAATATGACAAAATCGTGACGAACTATGTCAAAAAACTAAAAAGTCATCTTATTGTTAGTTTTTGTCATAGTTTTTTTTTTGTCAAATTTTTTCATAGTTATGTCATTTTTTTATTTGATGGTAAAATATTTTTCAAAGTTAATTTTTTTCGATGATTGTCGTTTCAACATCTTCATGTCATTCACGACTTCTATCAACAATCCAGTTGGCGAATTTATTCTTGTAAAACTAAGGTCGGTTTACAGCTTTTGTGAACGCGGACGTGAACGTGAACTCACCACTCAAAAATATATTCCGCAGTAAAATGTTGGTCAAATCTACAAATTGAGCGATAGGTTTGTTCAATGACAGATAGACATTGGTTTCAAATGGTAAATGACAGTTCATTCAACCTATGTTTTTGTTGAAACTAGTCTAACCGATGTTCAAATTAAAATTAAAACTTCTTAAAAATTTACATAAAGAAACAAACATAATTATTGTTCTTCTTAAAAACATTTACCTCTGAAACGATTATTTGGAAGGAATTTAATCTAAAAAACCCTCATTTGTAAATTTCAAGTAGATACTCTCAATAAGTATTTATCGATCAAGGAACAACCAATTTTTAAAAGGGAATTAAAATAAAACCAATTTTATAAGGACTAGAACGAGGAATTCACTTAATCTTTCAACCATTCCCCGTCTATTCTATCAAGTTACACAACCATGAAATGTGTACAGTCGAGTTTTTGACGAACAAACAAAATATTTCCATTTTCACGTTCACAAGAACTGTAAATGCACCTTTAAGAGGTAATTTCCTTGCCAACTATGCTACACATATCACAAGCCCATAGTTTTGTCTTAATTTTGTCATTATTTAGGTATATTATTGTCTCATTTGTCAAATTTTTGTAACATATTTTTCCCTTTTTTATGGATTTTTATCATATTTCGTTAAATTTTTGTCATTTTACTTTCGTTTTTGACATTGTAATGTTTTATTCGAGATTTATCAGGTTTAAGTCATTTTATTTCTAAATTTCTAACAGAATTTGGTTGTTGAATTTTTGAGAAATAATGATTTGCGATGAAAAATACTCGAGAGATGTATGTATGTCCCGGTGTTCAAAGTAATCCCAATTTACGGTATGTAAATGATTTTAACGCGGTTCGCACCTAGTCGGTATTTTACATTTTTTTATTTTTAATACATGTTTTAAAATTATACTGAGACTTGACTCTTAACGAGAAAGAAAACTCATGTATTTTGAGTGTTCTAAGAATCAGCTTTCGATGATATTGAGCATAAATTTCTTTTGAGCTTCCAAACATACGTGTAAACTTGCTTGGGAAAACGAGAATTGATTATAAGATTTCCTGATTTCCGTTTACAAAATCATGATGAGAAATTGAACATTCTGATTGTTTTGTGACATAAACTTATGTCTGATTATAATGTAGCTTCGAGTTTTTGTAGGTTAAGGTACTAATTTACTGAAAAAATAAATAAATTGGTTGAAAGGAATACAAAAAGTATAGTGTGTAGTCTTGGATTCTTAAAACATAAAATATGATTACATGATTTTGGATCTCGGACTTACCCACCCATCACTGAAACCACATAATTTGTAAATATTTGAAAAAATCTTAGCTTTCTTGCTTTTTTTTATTTTTATTTTTTTTTAATATGTCTTTATTTGTATCAATTCATCATTACATTTATATTACATTATTACATTAAATTAGGTGTTCAGCTCAATAATGAACTGTTCAGAGCCCTATCTAGCTATTAAAAATTTATATATAAGAATTGAATTTGCTTAGCGCAATTAAGTTTTTAATGTAGGAGAACATCCTGTAATGGCAAAAATATTTTAAACTTAAAACTAAACACTATCCTAAAATTAAACTAATTATAAAGAGAACGAATCTCTGCGATGAAAGACTGCATCGATTTTCCTCTGAAGTTAGAGATGATTTTGTTGGCCATCTGTTCGATCGATTCAATGCCCGCAATCCGATGAAGATCTTCGGTGCTGTGCCAAGGTGGAAGCCGCAAAATCATTTTCAGAACCTTGTTCTGAATCCTCTGGATGGCTTTCTTCCTCGTCGCGCAGCAGCTAGACCAAATCGGAACTGCATACATTATCGCTGGTCGGAAGACTTGCTTATAAATAAGCATCTTATTCTTCAGGCACAGTCGGGATTTCCTGTTGATGAGAGAATAAAGAGATTTAGTGTATTTATTACATTTAGATTGAATATCTTCAATGTGATTTTTAAAAGTAAGATTCCGATAAAGTGTAAGTCCCAAGTACTTCACGTGATCAGACCATTCTAATGAAACCCCATTTAAAGTTATGGAATGATTTCACTGATTAACAAAAAAAGATTTTTTGAAAATAGTCCAGGGTTTTCCAACTGAATTAGACTAATATTGACGCCCTGAGTCCGAAAATGACCATGGTTTTGTTCAATCAGGACAGGATATTTGAATACATAAATTTTTAAAAGTCGATTTTTCGCCAAAAAACAAATTTCTGCGACTCCTCAGCTGAGAAACCCCTGACGATTTTCTCGGTTTTTCTCAAGAAATAAAAGTCAACATATGCAAATTCTATCAGTTTTTATTTAATCTAAGAAATTTGATAAGCATATTAGTATAATATTAGTATAAGAATGAGCGTAACGAGACACAAAAGTTAAGAGTTTACGGCATAAATCGCCGTTTCTTCGATTCCCGTTTGTGAGCAGCTGCTGGGTTGTCTCTCTTCAGCGACCAGCAGTAGCCCCCATCATGACTGCGTCCCACCTCCCCTGGTAACTCTCCTCCATTTGGCGCATGTTTTGATGGAACCTTTCTCCCTGCTCGTCGCTCATCGCTCCTAGGTTTTCAGGAAACTTCTCCATATGTGAGAACAAGAAGTGCATCTTTATACTCATCAAACACCCCAGTTTTTGGAAGGCCTCAATCATGCTGCTGACGAGTGTGGCGTGGTTTGCTGCCTTCTTGTTCCTCAGGAAGTTGATCACCACCTGCACAAACGATTTCCACGCAGCGCGCTCTAGTGTGTTCATGGAGTTTTCAAACTCTGCGTCCTTCATCAGCTGTCGTATCTGTGGGCCATCGAAAATGCCTGCCTTCAGCTTCCCAATGGTCAGTCGAGGAAAGGCTTTGCGCAGGTCGTTGAAGCATTTCCCATCCTTGTCCAGGGCGCGCGTGAACTGTTTCATTAACCCTAGCTTCATGTGTAGTGGTGGGATCAATATCTTCTCCCGGTCAACAAGAGGTTCGTTTATGATGTTTCTCGCCCCAGGTACTAATTGCTCTCGTGCCGGCCACTCTTTCTTAACATAGTGGTGGGCTCTGTCTCGACTGTCCCACATACATATAAAGCATGGGTACTTCGTGAACCCGGACTGTTGACCAAGTAGAAAGTTCACCATCTTGAAGTCGATACAGATGATCCATTGGTGCTGCTCATATTGGATTTTGTCGAGCACGTACTTCACTGCTTCATATTTCTCTACTAGAGTTGTGGAGTGCGCAAGAGGGATTGAGGCGAACTGGTTCCCGTTGTGGAGGAGCACACACTTCAAAGAGCGCTTACAGCTGTCAATAAACAGTCGCCATTCTCTCGGATCGTAGTGAGGAGCCCCGAGTTTAACAAGAAGACCGGCGACATCTCGGCAGTACACTAGGTCTTCCTCCTGGTAGAAGTAGCCCATGGTCCTCATGCCTTAAACGAAAGTAAGTGATACGCGCGTCCTCGCCAAGTAGATTTGTCCCTTTGAGTCTGGAGGCCAACAGCTCGGAGGAAGTCTTTGACAAGCTGAGATCCCGAACAAGATCATTAAGCTCACATTGTGAAAAGGGCTGCGGACCATCTCGAGCTTCATACTCTTCTGCATATCCTCCCTCGTCTGTACTGGTAGTGGTGGCCTCGTCGTCGCTGTGAGGAAGCTCTGTGAACGATGGTACAGAAATTTCTTCGCAGTGAGCAACTGGACGGCGGGCAGATGGAAGGTCGGGGTACTGGAGGCTGTGCCGATTCTTCCGGTTGATACCAGAAGTATTGATTGCGCAGAAGTAACAATCCGATGCATGCTCAGACGGCTCCCTCCAAACCATCGGTTTCCCGAACTTCAGTGAAGGTTTCGTGCCCTTCGTCCACCGCCGGAGGTATTCCATGCACGTCTTGCACACCTTGTGCGGTGCCCAGGACTTATCTTGGTCACCCAGCTTGACTGTAAAGTAAGCCTGGTAGGCGCTTTTCACAAAGCCTGTGATGTTCTTCCTGTCCGCTGCCAGCGGGTATTCTCCGCAGATGTAGCAGAAAACGTCAGGCTTATTCATGCATGAATGTCGAGCAGAAGCCATATTTATAACCTGAAATAGTAATAGAAATATGTAGCCTACTTTCAGATAATAAATTTTGTTAATTTTGTTAATAAGTTAATTTTATAATTACATAGACTGAACTCAAAACCCCTATTACTAGCATATTGAAGCGTATATAGCCATATGGCTGTATCTTAAATCAGCTGAGAAACCCCAGACTATTTTTTGGCTGTCACCCAGTGTTGTCATTAGGTTTTAAAAATTGAGCTCTTGGCTTATGGGGAAATAAAATAAGTTGAGTTTTGGAAGCGTTAGGAGAAATTTTCCACATTTTCAAATAATTCAAAAAGGAATTTAAATTTTGTTGCAATCTACTGCGTACCACCCGTAAATTTCGACCTTTGGCTGAAAGCAAAGTATCATTAGCAAATAATCTTCTGCCTTTTCCTTCTGGAATATCAGGGTGATCAGAAGTAAAAATATTGTATAAAATTGGCCCAAGTATACTACCCTGAGGGACACCAGCTCTAATGGGTATCCTTTCAGAGCATGAATTTTGATAGCTCACTTGTAAGGTTCGGCTAGTCAAATAATTTTGTATAATTTTGGTGAGATATACGGAAAAATCAAATCGAGCTAATTTAGCTACTAAACCTTTGTGCCAAACACTGTCAAAAGCTTTTTCAATATCAAGAAGAACAACACCAGTTGAACAACCTTCAGATTTGTTAGCGTTAATCATATTAGTTACACTCAAAAGTTGATGGTAGAATGCCCATGACGAAAACGAAATTGTTCATCAGGGAAAATAGAATTCTGATTAATGAGAATCATCATTCTATTCAAAATAACTCTCTCAAATAGTTTACTTAAAGAAGGAAGCAAACTAATTGGTCGATAACTTGAAGGCTCTGAAGCACTTTTTCCAGGTTTCAAAATTGGAGTTACTTTGGCATTTTTCCATTTATTGGGAAAATAAGCCAAGTGAAAACATTTATTGAAGATTTTAACTAAAAAATTTAAAGTGCTTTCAGGCAACTTTTTAAAAACAATATAGAAAATCCCATCTTCCCCCGGAGCTTTCATATTTTTAAATTTTTTGAAAATCAATTTAAGTTCATCGATATTTGTCTCACAGGAACTTTCAAATACATTTTGCTTGGAAAAAAATATCATCAAATTCAAGGGAAATTTGAGCATCAATTGGACTTACAACGTTTAAATTAAAATCATGAGCAGACTCAAATTGTTGGCAGCTTTCTTGCTTTAATTTCGCGATTGGCTCTTTGTTTTTAATGTCTTATTGCATTTCATCAAACAGTATAATTATAAATAATTGGAATATTTATGATAAAGATGAAGTTATTTTTGTTTTGTAATTTGTTTTTCGTAACACATATAAATACGTACATAACAGTTTTTTTGATAAGAGCGAACGATCAGTGGTCAGGTTAAGATTGTTTTTAAATAAATTCACAGTTTGGCCCAAAATTGCATAAGATATGTATGGTATTCTAGGGGATAGGAGCGTGCGAAGGAAAAGTTTAGCTTAAAATAATAACGATACAAACAATGCTCAGTAAATAGGAAAATTGATTTCCAAAACCATAGGAAACTTGTGGCCATCACACAAATCCGAAAAAGTAATAAATTTAACTGATAACATTCAAAATAAATCAGAATCTGAATTTTAAATCAATGCTTCTTCTGGCAAGTCATACATAAATTATAGAAAATATTGTTACTTATTCTGAACTATTATTCAGCTTGAAAACGAATTTGTATCAGTCTTGTTTATATAAGATAAGTTTTTCAATAAAACCAAAATTTCAAACTTCGGAAATTTCACGTTCATATCTTGAAATTGAAAAGCTATTTAATCAAAATTTGAAATGTGAAGTCATGATAATAGAATTAAAAAACACACACAAATTAGAAAATTGAATTTAATTTGATAAAAAAGAAAATGTTTAATTTTTTTTTCAAGAAAACCAGGAATCTAAATTGAAGATAAAATTATTATTTTAAGATTCATATTTTTCCAGTTTTTAAAATGACAGGTCAAAAACGTTCATTTTTGAAGTTCACCTTTACAACTTACAATAGTTAAGTTATCTATGAAAGCTTAAACTGACAAAGAACAGGTTGGGAAATTTCATTAATTAAATTATCATTGAGAAACTGATGATTTATAAGAAAATAAGTTTTATTGTAAATATTGAAAGCACAAAGCAAATACTTATTGAGCACATTAAAGCTTAGCTTGAATGTTTCAATTTTTAAATATTCTCGTATTATTCATAGTTTAATTTAAAAAATCACGATCGATTGGAAAAAAAGATGTTTTAGAATAATGAAAAAAAGTGAAAAATTTGTAAATTTTAAAGTGCAGTTTTGATGCCAATTTAAATACTTGAACCCTTGAAGTACGTAAGGTACAAACTGTGTTTTTCTTATTAAAAATTTACAATCATACACAAATCATCAGAAATAAAAATAAAGTCAATTTATTAAAAAAAAAATTCAGGTTTCATATAGATTGGCTATGGAATTCGGATAATTTATTTGACAATTTAAAAAAAATACCATAGAATTCGTTTGAAAAAGATATCATATTTTTTTCATTTAATAAATTTTTTTTCAATAACAACTTCTGGCCATTTTCAAGAATTATCTATAGATTTGTGTTGATTTTGTCAATCACCTCTAGTTTTGTAAATATGGAGTTTATAAATTTAGATATTCTTACTTCAGAAAACTTTTGATCTGAAAAAGTTAAATTGGTTTTTTCTTTAAAAAACATTTAAAATTCAAATTGGACTATAACATTGAAAAATTGTAAAAATTCCGGTAAAATGAGGAAAAGTTAAAAAATTGAAAACTTTTAAAAACTTGTTTGCGCAAAAGTAAAAAATACCATTGGTCTATGGGAAAGTTGAAAATTGATTTTAAGTTTATCTTAAACTTTTTTGGTTTGTTTTACTGGACTGAACTGAAGTTTAAATAAATTGTGAAATTTCTCAAGTGATTTTGACCTTTAAAGAAGTGTCATTCAAAAATTGCATATTAGGATTTAGAGCACCCAGATTTATCAAAATGAGCTCCCAAATTTTTTGCACTTCGAAATAATGTGAATTTTGTGGCCTTATGCAATTTATAAAAATCCTTTTAAATGTGGAGTTGAGCAAGAAACACCAACTAAATTGAAGCTGAAATTGGTTTCTAGAACAAAATTTCATATCAGAATAATATTTGTGTTTACATCAACCCTTTTTTTTTAAATCGAAGTAATAAGTTATATAGTAATGGTATCTAACATTTAGAATTATTAAATACTTTTCACATGGCTACCAACTTGTTAAATTGTCAAATTAGTATTTGATGAATGAATTTTGAAGTTCAAATGATTGGTTGAAAATTCTGAACTTGTATCGTATTATTTCTTTAAAAGTTGACTCATGCTAAAGAAGTCTTAGTATTTTAGAATGTGAAGATAAGAGTTTCAAGACAAAAGTTTTATTGAATTGCAAATCAAAAAAAAAAAAAATTGAAATAAGTTCCATTAGCAAATGTCCGTGAAATCCGCAGGAGCCGAGCCAATTTTCTGACATTTTTTTTATTTCGATTATAGTCGTTTTACCATCTTTATGGCATTCGCGACTTTATCAACGTTGCAGTTGGTGGATCGTTATTGAAAAACTATAAACTGTGTTCGATGTTTGCTCTTGGGCTCGAACTCGCGGACATCGGCTCGGGGACAACAGACTTGCCAAACTGAGCTATATCACAAGTCATGTTCTGACATGTTTGCTGAAACTTATATTTGAATACCTTTGAGATCAAATTATTTTCCGTTATAACGGTTAATTCATTCTTGAACTTTGAATTTAACTTGAAAAAAATCTCCATGGGGAGGGGGGTTGAACTCCTAACCATCACCTCCTCCCCACCCATTTAAAAGGCCTTGCAAGGGGCTCAATCCTCAAATGATAGCTTAGGATGTAAGGAAAAAAAAATTAAAAGCAGAAGATTTATTTAATTCTGCAAAATTATGGCAAATTATGGCACTCAATTATACAAGCTTATATTGTCATATAAATTTTCTCAATTATATTCTCTTAATAATTATTTTGTTGATTCAGCGCTCTAACATTATTTTTTTTACCAAAAAAACGACTTTTATTATAATACTTAAAAATCAATAGGTACTTAAATATTTTACAAGCTTTGAATTATGATCTAAATTTTGAAAGCATAACTTGTACAATCAAAACATAGGTGTTTGGCTTTTTTATTAAAAGGAAAAAGTGGCAATAAGAATTATTCAGAGAAGAAATAAGTTCGGGGTGAAAGTGAAAATCCTCAACCACCCCTTCTCAACGTACCGACCTGAAGGATTCCACCCCTGTTATTCTCCTTGAAATAAAACGAAAATGCATTAGCTTTATTTAATTACGGAAATATAGGGCGTTCCAGGATCTCTATAAAAGCAAAAATTTCTCGAATGCAGAAACTTAGTTCAATTCAAGTTAGCCTAAAGGAACCATTTCTCCGAGCAGAAAATGAAATCTGTTGCCTTAACTGTTACAACGTTGTTACTTGCGGTGCTGATTAGTGAATATTTAGTGACTGCAGCTCCCCAATTCGGTAACTTAAGAACTGAAATATTTTTAAAGTGGAAAATGTACTCAAAATAATCCTTATCATACAGATTTCATGGGCGGATACGACTTTCTCGGAGTGTGCATCAACAACTGTGCCCAGTGTAAGAAGATGTACGGTGCCTACTTTGAGGGGCAGCAGTGTGCGGATTCGTGTATCAAATTCCGGGGGCGAGTGATTCCGGACTGCGAGGACATCGGATCTATTGCTCCCTTTCTGAATCGTATGGATATGCATTAGTGATTTGAAATCCAGAAACTACATTTGGCTCTTGGAAATAGATAATGCTCAAATAAATGATGTAAATGCTACGATTGTTCCGACAAAGTTTGTGGTTTTAATTTTTGTGTGTAGTGTGATTGAAAATTTCATAACGGGATTTTTTAAACCAAATCTTAAATCTTGGCTTTGAAAGCAAAGTAAACGGAGTATGTTGCCCAATTTATTTGAAACTAGGACTGGAAAATTACTTTGAAAGATTTCTGCTTAAAACATCAGCATCGGCATCATTAACGTTTTTCACACCTATAAAACTGCTTCCCGGAATTATAACGTCTGGAATCAATAATCCTCGGAATGACAAAGTATCAAAACATATGTATTCACGCAAATTGACTGCCGCATCATCCCGTTCCATTCCCGACACTCTGAACCAGTTCCAGGGCCAATCGTCGTCAGTCTGGTCGTCAATGATGTTGCAGAATATCTCCTGGGGCAAATCGAACACACAAAAAAAATACTACGGCTAAAAGATCCGAAAGGCCTGTTCAAAAGTTGCCCCTCGGAGGTACACATGTACGATATCTGCTGCACAAACCCATTAACAAACCGGTCACTCTCTAGCCTATTTGCCATTATGATAAATATCGTTGTCGAAAAATCGTATTAATCATCGGATATAATTGGACTGCGTATTGCGATCGGTACCGGTTATTTGAGTAATGTCCGGACTCATCCCTTGGCTTTCTGGCCAGTTCTCAACTAGTTCGACCAAATGCAATGCGATGGGGATTCTCCGGCCGAGCAAGTCCGAGCAAATCGATTTCAATAATTTCATATTTGTTGTGGTTTGATTCCACCCGATCGGCACATGTGATATGATGTGAGAAATAGTGCCCAGGTTGTTGTGGACTCGGAACCTGAAGCCACTTCGCACCGAGATCCCCAAGATCGTTTAAATCCATATCAACATTACATTTTACGGGCATCGTAGCTCAGATCCATTTCACCTGTTTTATGATGCCCGGTTCTTGGGAGATTTTATTTAGCATTTCGCAAAGCCGATTGTTATCTGATACATCGGGCAGTGATGATTGATCGTAAATTACGATGGAGATATCGGCTTCTAGCTGATTATCAATTAAAAGCTGATAATTATTTGATTTGGTTATTCGATATACGTTGCTGGGGATGTGACGATGGCGTTAGAGAAAGAATTGATTAATGATCGATTTGGATTCGTCCTGATTTGTGAGAAAAAAATGAAAAACACAATTGCTGTAACCATATACATACAACGTAGTTTCAGTCTAATTGAAAATAGATTGAATTAATTCTGCCACAATATTACTTATTGATATACTTAAAGGGGGATACGGTCAAAATTTGGTCATTATGAACTTGACGTATTTCTTTCAATTTTGCATTGAACACCTCTCATTTTGAAGGTGTGTGTGTGTGTGTGTGTGTGTGTGTGTGTGTGTGTGTGTGTGTGTGTGTGTGTGTGTGTGTGTGTGTGTGTGTGTGTGTGTGTGTGTGTGTGTGTGTGTGTGTGTGTGTGTGTGTGTGTGTGTGTGTGTGTGTGTGTGTGTGTGTGTGTGTGTGTGTGTGTGTGTGTGTGTGTGTGTGTGTGTGTGTGTGTGTGTGTGTGTGTGTGTGTGTGTGTGTGTGTGTGTGTGTGTGTGTGTGTGTGTGTGTGTGTGTGTGTGTGTGTGTGTGTGTGTGTGTGTGTGTGTGTGTGTGTGTGTGTGTGTGTGTGTGTGTGTGTGTGTGTGTGTGTGTGTGTGTGTGTGTGTGTGTGTGTGTGTGTGTGTGTGTGTGTGTGTGTGTGTGTGTGTGTGTGTGCCCCTATTTTGATTTTGGAATTCACTTTTTAGTAGTCAAAGTGAAGAGCAGCGTATCAAAATTTTGCTCACGCATCGTAAAAATCCGAGTCACTTGCACGCAAAGCGGGTATAATTGCTAAAAGTTGCCAAATCAACCGTTACAAATGTAATTAAAGTCTTTGGAGAACGTTTGTCGACAGCCAGGAAGTTTGGATCGGGGGGAAATCGAAAACCGGAAGCCGCTGAGACGATAAAGAGAGTTGCCGGTAGTTTCAAGCGAAACTCTAACCTCTCTCTCCGAGATGCCGTATATAAGCTGGGTGTATCCCCAAGTAACACAGATCAAGCCAATTGGCTTTTTTGAGTTTAAATATTGTTTTCTGAAGACTTTTCGATGGCATCCAATTTTTAAAACGGTTTTATTGTAACATAGGAAATGCTTCATTTATCGTGTGTTTTAAAAGAGCCCTGAAAGTTTTGCTAAGACTTGAATAAAACACTATCTTAAGAGTGTTGTAAAAAAGTTGCAAAGGTATTGCTAAAGATTCAATAAAACACATATTTTCCTGTTTTTATTAGAGCTTTGGTACCAGTTTTAATAATGCGCTCAATGCGCTTTTAAAACTAGCGTTCAAGCCAAGTTGAAAAACTGTTTTATTGGAACATTGGATGTAGGCATGATAAAACTAAGTGACAGATGATTTGACAATCGAGAAGAACGTATACACGCTTAAACTTTTTTACCTCTTTTTGAGATAGCATAACCTGTTTTGAAAGGATTATCACTCAAAATTGAGAAAAGCGTGCTATCAAAATGATATAAATTAACACAGTCTAATTCATCTGAAAAATAAAAACAACTTTGTTGTATCCGCATTCATAATTCAAAACAACC
Source organism: Uranotaenia lowii (assembly GCF_029784155.1). Lineage (NCBI taxonomy): Eukaryota > Metazoa > Arthropoda > Insecta > Diptera > Culicidae > Uranotaenia > Uranotaenia lowii. The sequence continues at coordinate 308,869,339 of NC_073692.1, read as the reverse complement.
GCAAATCAGTCCACATCATTATTCGCTCTGTGCCTACTGTGAATAAACGGTTTTTTCTGATTCGATAAGAATAACTGTATTAGAAAATTCATTTACAAGTATGCCTATTAAACTACTCGTTTTATTTATCCATCTCTGTCTCTCAATGCGAAGTTGATCTTTATTTACGTCATCCAATCCAGAACTAACAAAATTATTTTCAGATCAACCGTCCTTGAAAATTTCTAGAAGACTGCAGAAACCGGCTTCAACTCAGCAAAGACGGAGAAATTGAGTTTCATCACAAGCGAAAATGCTCATTCAAAATCAGCCTCAACAAGTTTCAGATGATATATTCAGAATGAAGACCACTAGCATTGGCCGATCATTGAAAATAACGATTTATTTAAAGCGTAATGCAGTTCTGGTAATAGTAAGCAAAACATCCGAAGGACGTTTTAAAGAATCGTTTTATCGCTTCCAATTGTTTTCCCATACAACTGTTTTAACAGTTTTTAACTGTTTTACATAACCTAACTACACATTCAAAATTCAATCATTTCGGAATTCACGATTCAGGCAATGTTTTTACAATTTCAATAATCGTTTGCTAAACGTTTTATTACGCTTCAAAAATCATTTGATTATAACCTTCATTTATGCGGGTTATTATTTAGCTTTGAGGCCAGGTTTTTGATGGCAGAAAATGTTCAATTCCAAAACAGTTTGAGATTATTTGATAGCAATACCTACTTGTTATTTAAAGATAATTGACCATCCTCTATTCATAGTTAAAAGGAAACAAAACAAAAAGTTGCATGAATGCCTTTTGCCAAGCAACAAATCGAAATGTTCTCATTTATTGCGAAAAACTTCTCTTTCTCAAAAATGGATAAATCCATCATGAGCGTGTATTCCATTAAGAGAAACGTCAAACGAAGCTGTGATTCAAGGTCTCTTAACTGATGCTTCAAAATCTGGAACCAATTGCGGCATTGGTATTTTTAGCAATACTACAAATATAAGTATAAGCCTTGCCTTAGCACAGGAAGTAAGTATAACTTCGGCTGAACTCTTAGCAATAAGAGTTGCACTCGAACAAATAGCGGAAAACAGTACAAGGAGGGCAGTTATATTCACTGACTCACAAGCAGCTTGCAAAATTTTAAAAAGGGATAAAAAAACCAAAATCTTTGACAACGTAACCTATGACATCTGCACACTAGCAACAAGCAAAAATACGACCATCCAATGGCTACCTTCACACGTTGGAATAGATGGAAATGAGAATGCAGATCAACTAGCCAAACAAGGAACAGTTTCCCCGGCCATTCTAGAAAACAAACTGCGACTAGACGACGCAATCAGGCGGTATAAAATAGACCACATCAAAAAAATTAATGAATGGTACAAAGATATAGCCACAAACAATCTCAAGGGATTGAAATTTTATCATTTTCAAAATAACTTTGTAACAAAACCATGGTATTTTAATACAGAAATGAATAATGTCCAAATCCGAAAAGCAAACAGACTGTTAAGCGGACACGATTACTCGCCATATTATCTTGGCCTTATGCGGATAAACGAATCGAAACTATGCGGAATGTGCTCGGTGAATTTTACGACCGAACACGCTTTGTTTGATTGCATACAATTCAATCACATTCGAAACCATTACGATTGGGAAAGATCTACAAATCTACTCGAACTCATAAAGAACTTTGACGAAGATAAAATAAAGGAAGTTCTCAGTTTCCTAGAAAAAGCCAGATTTAATATTTGAACATAAGTTCATCATCGACACACTGTGTCTTTCGAAAAATACTATAGGACGAAAGTGGTTATATAGAGTATAATACTCTGGGCCAAAAATAATGCCAAACCAATACATACATACAAGGTCTCTTAAAACCATTTAAAAACTGTTTATTGAAATTGTTTTATGACCACATTTTTCTAACCGGCATAAAACCATTTTAACACTGTTTTACAACTGCCTTAAGATTTTCAATATTAATTTACTGAACGCCATGTTGATTGTGAAATTGAATCGAAATTACTGACGCCATGTTGCTGGAAATAATACTTTAATACTAAAAACTAGACATTTTCATCAAATTTGACAATGTTGGCGGTACTATTTGTTGTATAGGTGATGAATTTCAACGCAAAACAAAAGTTGCATCTTTTGAGCCAATTTATTTTTTTCCTTTAATTATAATTTTTTATTTAAAAAATGCTTAAAATATGGCCAACCTTCATTTTCTCTGAGGCGCGCTTAAGTTTTGATGCTATTTCATATATACTTCACCAGAAATCTGAGGTTGCAGGAAGTTTCTTGCTTAGATATATTGAAAATGAGAATGAGAATATTTTTAAAATATTTTAAATGGAATCTTTACCTATCATCAAATGCTTGGGAGAGTAAGTGATAAAACGAGAAAAACACGGAACAGAAAGCTCCCACAGTAAAATTTCTATTAGATTCCACAGCTGCCACAGTAAAATTCCTATCAGATTTCACAACTCCCACAGTAAAATTCCTATCAGATTCCACGACGTAGTTTTAAAAGAGCTGTGGATAGTCTGAAGAGGGCTCTGAAAGGTTTCTTAAAGCTATGTCTATAAGGTCGAATAAAACTATTCTGTTGGATGTTTTATTATAGCGTATAGAATTAGCTTTAAAAACGTTAACAAAATGGGCCCTTTTGGCCATATGTTAGCTTTATAGTAGTTGTGCTAATGCGTAGAATGCGCTTTGGCTTATAAAGTAGCTTTAGGAAATAGTCTTAAGCGAACTGTTAAGGTTGGAATAAAACTTAAATTGTTACTTGGGATCGTCTGCAACCGTGCATCGAGCCAATAAACAACTTACAAGAAGGAAGTGACTCCAAATCGCGATGATAAACAAAAAAGACGGCCATAGCGCGGTCCCGGAGGCTGTACATGACGATGCTGACGAAGTTTGACTGCGTGGTAATGGACGACGAAACCTACGTCAAAGCCGACTTGAAGCAGCTTCCGGGACAGGAGTTCTATACGGCAAAAAGAAGGGGAAAGGTAGCAGATATTTTCAACCACATGAAACTGTCAAAGTGAGCGAAGAAATATCTGGTTTGGCAAGCCATCTGTACCTGTGGCTTGAAACGCAGCATTTTCAAAGCTTCCGGGACTGTCAACCTAGAAATTTACGTGAAAGAGTGTTTGAATAAACGTCTGCTGCCTTTCCTGAAGAAACACGGTTGTTCCGTACTATTTTGGCCGGATTTGGCATCTTGCCATTACGGTAAAAAGGCCATGGAGTGGTACGCCGCCAACAACGTGCAGGTGGTTCCCAAGGACAAGAACCCTCCCAACACGCCAGAGCTCTGCCCAATTGAGAAATACTGGGGTATTGTCAAGCGGAACCTAAAGAAGACCAAAAAAACTGCCAAGGACGAGCAGCAGTTCACGGCAAACTGGCTTTCTGCGGCGAAGAAGGTGGACACGGTGGCTGTACAAAATCTGTTGGCAGGGGTTAAGCGTAAGGCCCGGAAATTCGGATTTAGAAAAGCGGAAGCCTAACCGAATATTTTTCCTGAATTTTATGCTAATTTAACTTGAAAAGAATTTTGATTTTTTAAATAAACGATTTCACCGATTTACACACGTTTTCCCTTGACCAAATTTTGACCGTATCACCCTTTATACCGCAGTATAGATCAGTTGGTAGAAAACTTGCCTACTGAACCGAGGAGCATGAGTTCAAGCCCAAGAAGAACATTGCAAACTGTATGTATATGTATGTTGGTAATCCACCATGGGTGCACGGATTCACCGCAGTTTCTGCCAAAGTATGGGTTCACATGCATTCCTTAGATTATTAGGTTCGACAAATCTCCAATGCAGCGCGTCACCATACCCGGACCCCATGGCTTCGTATGAACTGTTATGTGGTGAATGTATTGCGTGTGTTGATGTAGGTATATTTTGGAAGAACGAATCAATCAGGTGGGCTAGTTTACTTACAGGTATTCCGACATCCGTGTATATACCTGGCCAGCTGGCAACTGATTGAACATTCCAATTATATAGTCAGTTATATAATGAAACACATCTTACCTGTCGGCTCCGCTTATGGGATTCGAACCCAAAAGTTTTTCTTGCCGATACCGGGAATCGAACCCAGTACGCCTGGCGTACCAATACCAGACTCGCGCCAGCCTATCCACTAGACCACATCGGCGCTATCCAAGAAGAACATTGCAAACTTAGCACAAAATAACACAGCTACAGAGCTGCAAATTATCAGTGTCAGATGGCCAATGTCAGCCGACTTTGATACTGCTTTGCATGTCTATGTCATGTGATACTGTTTTTTGGTCAGAAACATATGATTACAATGTCATGACCAAGCTGAATGAATGACATCATGCTTGCTACGACTTTTTTCTTCTTACGGCCAACAACTACATTTTTTCAACTTTGCGCAAATTATAACGTGAAATCTCTCCCAAATCAGCCTGAAAATGAAATGGAAAGATGATCGTATGTGTGATGCGAGTGGAATAAAAAAATGTCATTCAATATTGACATCGCTGCCTGACCGACATCGTATCTTGGTCATTCAACTCGTAGATAACTTTGATATTCTTTCGATAACATTGACTACTAGACGTTGGTCAGGTCGAACGATATTGACTGAAATTTACCAGCCTTGCTTAGCTAGTGAAGCTAACCATGGTTACCATAAGAAGGCTGGGGTACATGAGAGGTCCTTAGAGGGCGTCAAAAAAGACCGTTACGAAATACTCGCAAACACTGGAATACCCCTAGCAACTTGCAGTTTTTCCTAGTAGATGTACTTTCAAATTTTAAATTTTTTCACTGAGTGTGTGTTGATTATGAAAGTTAGTTTATTAGTATTTCGTAACGGTGATTAAGGTGGAAAAACGTCGGTCCACCAAACTTGAACTTGAAAGCTGTCTCTTGCAATTCCATGGATTGAATTTCACTTCATCATGAATTCGTGAATGTTATAAATTTTGTATAGCTTCAACTTTTGAGCTTCTTGACTCTTCTTTATCTTTGGAACTTAATTGGGATAAAAAAATTGATAATTATGAAATTCGATTTCAGATTTTGTTTCATTATGAAACAAATTCTCGACAGATATGTATAATAAAGAAAAAGTGACAAAATTATTCCTCATTTCATTCGTTGGTCTTTATCATTTTCTATTGAGAATGATTTATTTGACCTATATAAGAAAATTTAAAATTTAACATAAACGGTTTAAAATTCAATTATTCCATACAATAACATTCAAATCCTTTTCAATTTTAAACTTCCTGGCTCATTTTAATCATAAGTTTCGATTTTACAGGATGCAACCCGAAAGCCCATTTGTTTTCTTAATTGAAGATAGCCAAACTGACGGAACGACTTAATAAGAAAATAGAGTAAAATTTTAGAATACCAAAAAAAAAAAACAAAATCAAAACATTGACCCGAAGGAATAGAAAATAAGCTCAGATCAAGCAAGTATTGCTCACAAAAACTTATAGAAGTTTCAATTTCCATCCACAAACATTGTTGTTAAGATGTTTATTTTGGAACGTATTCAAATGAAAATGAGCTTTATTTGTATTAGTCTTGGCGTAGGTACCGTAAAACGGGGTAACTTTGCTCACCGGGGTAAATTTAACCAACAATAAGCTTTCTCACATTATCATCAATAACTCAGTCTATAATTTGAATTTTTCAAAACTGTTTACTACGTTTAAAAGCCTATTAATTAGGTTTCAAATAGGCAAAATTTGGATTGTATTTGTTTTTTTTTTGTTAGTGAAAATTCAGTTTCAAAATCTTAAAATATCTATTTTTTTCAAAGCACGCAAACAAACAGCTCTCCTGATAATACCAAAAAGCAATTAGATACAAACGGGATGTTTAATGTGAAAGAACAACTTTTTTTCTTTGTATATGAACAGTTAGGCTGGAACAAATTTCAATTTCTTCTTTTGTCACCCCCCCCCTTCGAAATTTCCAAAAATCCGAAGGGGGGAAAAAATAAATTTTGAAGTATTTTATGTAAATTTCGAAAACAAAATTCAAATATCCGAAAGATTACAAGACCAAAAAACAAATTTTGGAAGATGGGAGGTAATTCACCTTTTCTATTCATGATTTCATTGAATTTTTCGATAAAAAATTGCTTGATCTATAGATTTTGTGCAATGGTATTGTATGCAATTTGGTTGCATACAAGATTTCGTGCAATTTATTCCAATTTATTTGTTTTTTGCATTATTTTTTATTCTCCCCCCCCCCCCCTTTCGGTGTTCATACTCCGATTGACAAAAGAAGGATTTGAAATTTGTTCCGGCCTTATTTTATAGTGCTATTTTTATAGTCATTTAATGATAACTTTTTGATATTCAAAAAATAAGGACAGCTTCTAAGAGTAAACCATGTTGGACAAATGAATAGTAACCTTATCAAATCGTTAAATTTGAAGCAAAAATTAAAATGGAAAAAGTGGGAGTGCCTAAGGCAAAGTGTGAAGGTAAAATTCCATTTGTATTTTGAAGCTCAAACTATTTGGCAATTATTATAATTTTTGCCCCTAAATGTAGGCAGCATCAAAGTTCTTTTTTCGATTATAAATATTTTTAAAATAAAACGTTCAAAATCAAAGTTAAATTGGTAAACTAGCATTTCTTTATATTATGAAGGTGCTTTGTATCCTTAATGATCAAGAAAACTCGTTAAAACCGCCAGAATAGAGACTGATCAATGTCACCCAAAAGCATCAAAATCTGAACAGAGACGGAAACGATTTTTGAATCAAATTTAAAGAAGTCTTATAAATTTCTGCACCCATGAATTACATTCATAGGAGTCCAGTACTGGGTTTAAAAATATAAAACATTCCACATTCCCTTTAACAGAAAAAATAATCGAAAAATATTTAAAAAAAAAAGTTATCAATATTTCCCCGGATTACGGTACCTATGTTTTGAGCCGTTATTACAATCAAACTATTTTAATATTGATTCACAGTTTTCATTAAAGTTTCTGCTATAAACAAAAACCTTGTAAGTGTTTTTTTAAGCCAAAATGGATACGCGTGAATTGTTTTGGAATCAAATAACGATAAAAAAATTTGAAAATAAATCCCTATTATCGATATTTCACATAAAAGTTTTGAAATAAACCTACAACAAATATTGATGTCGCTATGAAGTTTTGGGAAACGGAAGGAACGTCTCCTTTTCCTTTTTTTGTATTTCAAGATATTTTCAAAATCGAAGAAATCACGAATGTTCTTATAATAATTAAATAGCTTGTAAACATATAAAGTTGAAATAAAAATTTCAAAATCATTATTTTTTCAATGATAACAATTTGTTTATTGCGAGTTTTAAAACTTATTAAAAAGTCATATCAGATGTTGAACCTATATGAAAAATCCAAAACACTAATATCAATGCTATTTTCACCCAAGTTTAAAAAAAAATTATGATTAGATGGCAAAATAACATATGAGGTTGTGATTAAAGTAATAATTCTCATTTACACGAGTTATTTTTCACCCTCATTCAAAAATGGGTTGTGGATCTCAAAATGAATAACATTAGGTATTAAAATCTAAAATCAAAATAAAAAATTTTGATCCGATTAAATTTTATTTCGTTTCAAATCCATTACATCATACATTCATATTATGGATGATAGAGGACCTGCAAATCAGAAATTAATTATAAAATAGAACAGAGTAAAGTTGAAGAACTTCTTCTCCAGATTTCTAAATTCAAGTAAGAGTTTCGAAGCATACTTTAAAGAATCGAAGAATTTTCATAATGTACAAAACCAAACAGAGATAGTCAGTTTTTATAAATGCTGTTTTCATATGAAGTTTAAATATACTGTTTAAATATGAAGTAATATTTAAATTCATCTCTGGAACACACAAAAAACATTCACAAATAGGTATAGTACAAGAAAAGTTAATTCACAATTTTCCGAAGGTTAGAAATTTGAAAACTAATTTTGACTTATTTGGGAAAACTGATAAAAAAATTTAATTTTTATTCCACAAGCTCTTGTTTTCTTTAATCCATTTGAAAAAGGAAAAAACTTATTAAGAAAAAACTTCGGCACTTTTTTAGTGAAAATTTTTAAAAATTATAATAATTTTGAAAATAAAAGCTTTGACTTAATGACTAATTTTTCTCAAAACTGTGAGTAAATTTGACTTCGATAAAAGTTATAGAAGTTTTAGGTTCGTTATTTTTCCTCAACGGGATCTTGAAATAATTTAAAACTAAATTTAATCTTGAATATGTTTAAAAGCTTAAATCGATTCACTTTGCAGCATTCAACATAAGTTTTTGAATGAATTTGTTGATACATTTTGTTGTTCCATGGATTAAAATCTTCCGTATCAACTCTAAACTGAACAAAACTTTCTTTTGTGATGTCAGAAATAGTTATAATGTTCTCTTCTCTTTTACAAATAAGTTATAATTTTATCTGGTGTGATTGATTTATTTATAGAGGATTTAAATATTTAGTTCATTCGCCTCTAATTTATAATGTTATCTTTGCAATATCCATGAAGAGGTATACACAAATTTTTAAAGCGTTGTATTTATGAAAAAATAAATTATCTGCATCGTTTTTTTTTCCACGAATTTACCATCTGGCAATGTTCGTTACAATCTGTATCGTTGAATGAATGTTCTTACTTCATTATCTACTGATGACTGATTTCACTCTCAACTAATTGTTTTTAGAAATTCAAAAAGTCATATCCCTAAACTAATAGAAAATAGAAATAGAAAAAAAATTACATAAAAATCTAGCTCAGGATGCAAAAACCCTTCGATACCAGTTTACATTAACACACGTTGGTCTCCAAATTTCGGCTACAGAACGGATATGAATATAGTTATAATCCAAGATAATTTTGAAGAAAAAATATACATCCAAATTGGTCTTTTGACTTTTCAAATTAAGAACGACGACTGCGATGACTGCGAAAATATTATTACCGGAAAACATCAAACATTCTATATCTCAGAAACCACTGAACCCAATTCTATAAATTTATTATCTTGGAGTTACTAGAAGTGTTGTGTTTAATTTGCAGAACAAAGTTTGTTATGAAACTCATAACATTTGACTTATGCTTTAGAAAGTGCAGCTCACTAGCCACGAATGAAAATAAGGGATTTCTTATATTTGGTCCGCAGTGTGTTAAAAGGCACCAAAAATTTGGTTATGATTTTTAATCTTTCCATCAAAACTATAATTATTTAAATTTTATGTAGAAACCCAGCATCAAAAAGTTGACAATTCATTTAATCTTAATTAATAAGTTATTTCAATTGCGATTGATATAGTCTTTTCATTCAAGAAAAGTATTAACCTTAAAAAGTCACTACTGTTGTACTAACAATTTGGAAAAAATGTGTTCATAAAAATAACTTTATTTCACATTTTGATCAATCATTTATTGTAAATTTGTTACTTCGTCATTCGTATCAGTTCAAATTATATATAAAATCTTGTATAAGACCATGAAATTTCAGAAACCAATTATATTGTTCACAAACTTTTGGTTTTTAAAACGAACGTTGTGTAATGAGAAACATTAAAATTTTGTTTGTGATGATATGCAGAAGCTCTGAAAAAATATTGATGATAACTTGAAGTGCTTTTTCTTCATTTTCTTCTCCAAAAATGTGTGATTTGTATTCATTTGTGAAAAGACATTTATAACGAGAGATTCTTTAGCCCTTATCCGCTCTAGAGTTAGCTTGGCAGATTGCTCGGTTTTAGTCGGACTTGCCCGTATATTTAAAGCAAAGTTAGATAAAGATTCAGTTGCTCGGATTTCGATGAAAAATGCCTGGAATGTACACAGATTTATTCAAATTAAGCATAAAAAATCAAACTGAGTCATTATAATTTTTGCCGAACGATGTGTTATGACCAAATTTTATTCAAATTAACATGATTATTGATTTGGAATCCAAATTTTGGATGCTTAAAATATGATTTGAAATCTTTGCTGTATTCCGAAGAAAAAAAACTTAGTGGTCTAATGATCATGTGTTCTAATTAACCTGAATTATGCCAAGTATTTAGTTAAACTTGTCTAAATTTATGTCAGGAGTTTTTTTTTCTACGGTATTGTTAATTATCATGAAATAGCAGTCGATTATAAGGGGAGCAGAATTTTTGATGCCTTCGTTTCAATTGTTGATTATGTAAGATTTCGGCGTACTGAGTTCAAAACATTTCACAGTTGTTGTCTATTACTTCTAAGTTTTTTTTTTAAATTAATCAGTTTTGAGTAAAATCGATCTTTCATAACTAACAAAAAAAAACTACATATCTACATAAAAACCAAAAGCTAATTTTAAATCAATTTTTTACCCTTGATTCAATCAAGGACTCAAATATTGTCAAGATATTCTTGTATCAGAGATGTAACGCTTTCAAAAATTGAATTCTGCAATTAATAGAAATTCCAAAAAATAAGATGACAACATCTTCGGACATAATTAAAGGAAGTCATCGAATATTGGATATTTATGATTTTTATTCTTTCAACAACTTAGTTGATGACTGCGAAATGACTTGACCGAAGAAAATATCAAAGATTCAATTTAATTTAATTTTTAATTTCATTGAATTCTTTTCGTTTCGTTTGATTAAATTTAAAAATTTGCCAAAATTTCAGTTTGTTCAGTTGTATTTCAGTTATATTTTACAGTTTTGTCTAAAAAGTACACAAACTAAATATTTATTTCTTTTTATCAATTTTCAAAAGTAATTTCAAAACCTAGAGCTGACAGAAAAAAACTTATTGAAAATCAGTTCTGACAATCAGTTTTAAGAAATTTCATGGGAAAATTACTTTTAATTAAAATAAACAATCCACATTACCACAGTCCTTAGATTTTCATGATTAAGCCTTAGAAAGCCTATTTCAGAGTTATCTTAATAAATAAAAAAATGAAAGCTGTAAAAAATATCTAGAATCAAAAATGTTATTTGTTACATTGACAAATCTGGTTAAAAATCTGTGAAATTATGATTTTTTTCATTTTTTACCTTGCTTAACATCTCAATGCAATGATTTCATACGGACCTTTAAATAAAAAAAAACCATTTATAGAAAAATAGGAGGCTTCACGACAAAATTTAAACAAATTGTGAAACAGCTTTTCGAAAATCGGCACAGAAAGAATCGCTATGGTTAAGCGTTTTGAATAAATAAAAGGAAAGCAAATGGCGTTTATTTTTTGTAAAAATGAATATTAGCTTTAAATTTTAAATCAATTTACATATTTTTGAAAAATGATCAAATTTTAGTGAGGGACCTACTCAATCTGGACTGGACCTTATATTATTAACAATTGAAGTAAATGCATGAGTCCGTTTTATTTATCCTTTTTTGTTTTATTTTTCTTAAAAATTTGTCGTAATGAGATATTATGTACATACAGCTTTGAAAAATATTATTAACTTAATTTTATTTTTAATGCGCCGCCAAAAGAATTTCGAATTAAAAGTTGCCCGTTGCTTCAAAAGGTTGTTCACCCCTGACTAAGCGCATAAGTAAGCTGAATGGGCTGCACATTTGGATATATTTTGGAAAAATTTTTATTCTCTGTCAAAAAAATATCAAGAAGACCGTCAAAATTAAATCAGTCCCAGTAGAAATATTTTGAAATAAGGAAAAAAAAAGCGGAATGTTGTTGAAATTTTACACAATTCGACATTATAAGGATCTTATAATTTTAAATAACAAAATTTTGTCCATATATTTTTTGTGTATTTTTTTTTCATTTGTATCATATTCGTAATTTTTTTAATTTTTTTTTTTTCATTTATATCATAATTGTTATTTTTGTATTTTTTTCTCATTTGTATCATTTTTGTCATTTTTTCGTTTGTTTAATTTTTTGTTTTTTTTTCATTATTGTCAGTATTGTTTTTTTTTTTTTTTGTCAATTTGGTCATTTTGTCCTTTTTGTTATTTTTGTCATTTTTGTCATTTTTGCCATTTTTGTAATTTTTGTAATTTTTGTCATTTTTGTCATTTTTGTCATTTTTGTCATTTTTGTCATTTTTGTCATTTTTGTCATTTTTGTCATTTTTGTCATTTTTGTCAATTTTGTCAATTTTGTTTTTTTTGTCATTTTTGTCATTTTTGTCATTTTTGTCATTTTTGTAATTTTTGTCATTTTTGTCATTTTTGTCATTTTTGTCATTTTTGTCATTTTTGTCATTTTTGTCATTTTTGTCATTTTTGTCATTTTTGTCATTTTTGTCATTTTTGTCATTTTTGTCATTTTTGTCATTTTTGTCATTTTTGTCATTTTTGTCATTTTTGTCATTTTTGTCATTTTTGTCATTTTTGTCATTTTTGTCATTTTTGTCATTTTTGTCATTTTTGTCATTTTTGTCATTTTTGTCATTTTTGTCATTTTTGTCATTTTTTTTCATTTTTGTCATTTTTGTCACTTTTGTCATTTTTGTCATTTTTGTCATTTTTGTCATTTTTGTCATTTTTGTCATTTTTGTCATTTTTGTCATTTTTGTCATTTTTGTCATTTTTGTCATTTTTGTCATTTTTGTCATTTTTGTCATTTTTGTCATTTTTGTCATTTTTGTCATTTTTGTCATTTTTGTCATTTTTGTCATTTTTGTCATTTTTGTCATTTTTGTCATTTTTGTCAATTTTGTCATTTTTGTAATTTTTGTTATTTTTGTCATTTTTGTCATTTTTGTCATTTTTGTCATTTTTGTCATTTTTGTCATTTTTGTCATTTTTGTCATTTTTGTCATTTTTGTCATTTTTGTCATTTTTGTCATTTTTGTCATTTTTGTCATTTTTGTCATTTTTGTCATTTTTATCATTTTTGTCATTTTTGTCATTTTTGTCTTTCTGTCATTTTTGTCATTTTTGTCATTTTTGTCATTTTTGTCATTTTTGTCATTTTTGTCATTTTTGTCATTTTTGTCATTTTTGTCATTTTTGTTATTTTTGTCTTTTTTGTCATTTTTGTCATTTTTGTCATTTTTGTCATTTTTGTCATTTTTGTCATTTTTGTCATTTTTGTCATTTTTGTCATTTTTGTCATTTTTGTCATTTTTGTCATTTTTGTCATTTTTGTCATTTTTGTCATTTTTGTCATTTTTGTCATTTTTGTCATTTTTGTCATTTTTGTCATTTTTGTTATTTTTGTCTTTTTTGTCATTTTTGTCATTTTTGTCATTTTTGTCATTTTTGTCATTTTTGTCATTTTTGTCATTTTTGTCATTTTTTTTCATTTTTGTCATTTTTGTCACTTTTGTCATTTTTGTCATTTTTGTCATTTTTGTCATTTTTGTCATTTTTGTCATTTTTGTCATTTTTGTCATTTTTGTCATTTTTGTCATTTTTGTCATTTTTGTCATTTTTGTCATTTTTGTCATTTTTGTCATTTTTGTCATTTTTGTCATTTTTGTCATTTTTGTCATTTTTGTCATTTTTGTCAATTTTGTCATTTTTGTAATTTTTGTTATTTTTGTCATTTTTGTCATTTTTGTCATTTTTGTCATTTTTGTCATTTTTGTCATTTTTGTCATTTTTGTCATTTTTGTCATTTTTGTCATTTTTGTCATTTTTGTCATTTTTGTCATTTTTGTCATTTTTGTCATTTTTGTCATTTTTGTCATTTTTATCATTTTTATCATTTTTGTCATTTTTGTCATTTTTGTCTTTCTGTCATTTTTGTCATTTTTGTCATTTTTGTCATTTTTGTCATTTTTGTCATTTTTGTCATTTTTGTCATTTTTGTCATTTTTGTCATTTTTGTCATTTTTGTTATTTTTGTCTTTTTTGTCATTTTTGTCATTTTTGTCATTTTTGTCATTTTTGTCATTTTTGTCATTTTTGTCATTTTTGTCATTTTTGTCATTTTTGTCATTTTTGTCATTTTTGTCATTTTTGTCATTTTTGTCTTTTTTGTCATTTATGTTTTTTTCCTTGAAGGTTTTCGATTACTTTAACTTTGTTTGGTTTTCCAGAATGTTAACTCATGGTTACCGTCCTTGTCATTTCAGCCTGTTTTTCCATATTATCTAAATTTCTGTCATATTGTTTTTTTTTAATTTTTCAGTGTTGTTGGTTATTCTTCCTGTTAAATCCTCCTTTTAGATCAAACAGTTTAGCAAAATTAGTATCAAAAATCAAAACCTTAAAAACCCCTTAATTAAATTCGATTCAGCTAAAATTGCGTTAATACCAATTTGGACATTTTTAATTCATCTGGCATTTTACCAAAAACGACGATAAAAAATTTTGCTACGTGCTATCCAAGGAAATCTCGATGAGGCGGAATGGAATAGAGTTGATTTTCTTGAAAAAATGTTATTTCAAATATGCTTTATACAAAAGTTTTAGCAATTATCTACTTAAACTGTTCTATATTTTTAAATAACGATGCTTTAAAAATGAGCCCGAAAAGAAATAAACAGCTCGTACTTTATCAGTTGATGAGCCCATACTCGGTTGATACCTCATAAAATGGCTCCAAAAAATAATCTCAAAAGTCATAAAATCGATTCTCCATTCTGAACTGAGCTAGGAACACCCCGAATGAAAACAGACTTGCCTCAGAACTGAGAAGCAGAGCGTCTAGCTAGGCTCATTAATCGATAGATGAGCGATGAAACCTTTCGTCGAACGATTCCTCTGAACTCGTAAAACTTCGAGACTAGCTGGCCGAAGCTCTTCTGGGAGTCGATTTTTATTTGATCGGCCGTTTTCCGCGTTTTCCGTTCAACCTTTCCGACTCGTTGTGGTTTAGATTTGAGATGATCTGGTTTTTCGGCGGAAAACAATTGAGAAGATGGGCAAATTGGACGACTTGATATCCTCTTCTCCAATGTTTTATTTATGTTTTTTTTTCTTCTAAAGAAGATCTAGATTGGCCCAAATCTGTCCATCTCCACGTTTCTCGAGAAGCCGATAATTAGGACTTTGAACCCCGGCAGGATTAATGGATCTTCGTGGGTAAATGGTGGGAAATGAATTTGTCTCGTTTGGGTTCTCCCTAAGTCCCACTAAGCGGATCGTTTTCTAGGTGTCAAAGAGATCCCACAACATCATGGGGGGACAGTCAATTTGACACTTTGCTTCATGGCGTCACGAACAAATATGATAAATGTTCGATTTAGCAGATATTTGTCAAAGTGATAAACTCCAATGCCACCAAACAAGCCAAGCGATGACAAATTTGCTCCTCTTGGCCTGGAATCTTGGTCTCTCCGGCGAGAATATTGATACGGAAAACAACCACTAACGATTCCCCGGCTCAAAAGTGCTAAAAACCTTGGATGATCTCATCGCCATGGTCGTCATATCATTCACATATTGTGTTACAAATATTTCCCCACAACAGCGATCGCGTCGAAGGCTCCGAATGTTGGAGGAGTTTCGGGTCAGCCCTGATGTTTGAAAAATAAAACCAATCACGCCGGGCAGATTTCGCCTAATGAGTGATCTTTGTCAACCGCATGCGCCGTTCGAGGCGAGGGACGGCTTGGAATGGCGCAAATTCCATACAGCCGGACCCAACCCATCCCAATTCGTTGGACTTTTGGAACCTCCCTTACCGAAACGGGATCGATTCGAACAGGGGCGTCGCATTGTCTTCGAATTTCGCGTTAAATATATTATTTAAAATGAATGGTCAGGCTACACATAATTTAGCATTTTATTCTTAGATGTACAAGTCACATTATTTTTATGAAGACTGGGACTTAAGTAACAATTCCAAGTTTTATACCAACCTTAACAGTTCGCTTAAGACTATTTCCTAAAGCTACTTTATAAGCCAAAGCGCATTCTACGCTTTAGCAAAACTTTTTTAAGCTAACATATGGACTAGTTGGCCCTGTTTTGTTAACGTCTTTAAAGCTAATTCTATAAGCAATAATAAAACATCCAACAGAATAGTTTTATTCTACCTTATAGACATAGCTTTAAGAAACCTACCAGAGCCCTTTTAAGACTATCCACAGGTTTTTTAAAGCTACGTCAAGGAATCTGATTTTACTGTGGGAGCTTTCTGTTTCGTGTTTTTTTTTCTCCTGTTATCACTTACTCTCCCAAGCATTTGGTGATTGGTAAAGATGCCATTTAAAATATTTAAAAATATTCCCTTTTTCATTTTCAATATATGTATCTAAGCATGAAACTTCCTGCAACTTCAGATTTATGGTGAAATATAAACGAAATAGCATCAAACCATAAGCGCGCCTCAAAGAAAAACAAGGTTGACCACATTTTTTGGTTTTTTTTTTTTAATTAAAAGATAACGATTTAAGGAAAGTTTTATAGTTATAATATTATTTCCAGCAAGATGGCGTCAGTAATTTCGATTCAATTTCACAATCAACATAACGTTCAGTTAGTTAATATTGAAAATAGTAAGGCAGTTGTAAAACTGTTTTGAAATAGTTTTATGCCGGTTAGAAAAATATAATAATAAATCTATTTCAATAAACAGCTTTAAAATGGTTTTAAGATACCTTAAATCACAGCTTCGTTTGACGTTTCTCTAAATAGAATACACGCTCATGATGGAATTATCCATTATTGAGAAGAGAAGATTTTTGCAATAAATGAGAACATTTCGATTGGTTCCTTGGCAATTTTTTTTTGTTTCCTTTTACTATGATTAGAGGATTATCTTTAAATTATCTTTAAATAACAAATAGATATTGTTATCAAATAATCTCAGACTGTTTTGGAATACATCATTTTCTGTCATCCTGGCCCTGGCCTCATGGCTTAATAATAACCCGCATAAACGTGGATTATAACCACACGATTTCTTAAATCGTCAAACGACAATTTATGGAACGTAAAAAACGTTTAGCAAACGATTATAGAAATTGTAAAATACATTGCCTGAATCGTGAATTCCGAAATAATTGAATTTTGAATATGTAGTTAGGTTATGTAACTGTTGAAAACTGTTTAAACATTTGTATGGGATAACTTTTCTGCAAACAGTATGCTAACGATTTAGGAAACGCTATTATTAATAGTATGCAAAATATCAAAATTTGATGGTTATTGTTGCAATTGGAAGCGATAAAACAATTCTATAAAACATGCTTCGGATGTTTTGCTAGCGAATATCAGAACTGCGTAACGCTTTAAATAAATTGTAATTTTTAATGTTCAGCCAATGCTAATATTATTGATTTTGAATATATCATTTGAAACTTTTGAGGCTGATGAAAGCTTATAATGAGAATTTTCGCTTGTGATGAAGCTCAATTTCTCCGTCTTTGCTGAGGAGAAGCCGATGGCTGCAGTCTTCTAGAAAATTTCAAGGGCGGTTAATCCGGAAATAATTTTGTTAACTCTGCATTAGATGACGTACATACAGGTTAACTTCGCATTGAGAGACAGAGATGGATAAATAAAACAAGTACTTTATTCGGCATTTTTGTATTGTCTAATACATTTATTCTTATCGCATCACAAAAAACGTTTTTTCACAGTGTGCTTTTATTCAAACCCTTAGAATTGAGCAAATAATCATGTGAACTGATTTTTCGTTTTTTTTTGGAAAATGAATGCGGATGCAGCAAAGTTGTTTTAAGTTTTCAGATGAATTTGACTATGTTAATTTATATCTTTTTGTTAGCCCTTTTTTCAATTTTGAGTGATAATCCTTTCAAATAGGTTATGCTATCACAAAAGAGGTAAAAAAGTTTAAACGTGTATACGTTCTTCTCAATTGTCATATCATCTGTCACTTAGTTTTATCATGCCTACATCCACTGTTCCAATAAAACAGTTTTTCAACTTGGTTTGAACGCTAGTTTTATAAGCGTATTGAGTGTATTTTTAAAACACGTGCATAAGCTCTAATAAAAACAGGAAAGTATGTGTTTTATTGAAGCTTTAGCAATTTTTGTAACTTTTTTACAATACTCTGAAAGTAGTGTATTCTTCAAGGTTTAGCAAAACTTTGAGGGCTCTTTTAAAACACACGATAAATGTCACGCACAAAAATAAATCAGTTTCCATTGGTTTACATGTTTTTAAAGATTAAATATAAAGTGTATCGGCCAAGTTTGATAAATATAAGCTTATTATTCAGTTAAAAATGCAATGGTTTTAAGGGAAAAAAAATTATGATTTTTTTAAATTATTCCTTAGAATATCATTCATGACATATGACATAAGAAACCAAAAACTTTTATTACTTTGAACAAATCTTTAATTTGATCTTAAATTAGCTGACATCATGCAATTCCATTATTTGAAACAAGATAGTCACAATCTTTTTAAGAAATCGCCATTTTGTCTTTTTGCTCAATTTTCAGACGTCATAAAAATAAAAATGATTTTGTTTTCTTCGTTAATAGATAGTGAACATGTGGACGATTCCAAAATGTTATAGTCTTTGGAAATCGTTTCAATTATTTTGAAGATACAGTCAAAATAGTAATCCGGGTCCATATTACTCTAGCCGGCAATTTGTCCTTTTTTTAACCACAATGGAAGGTAAAGCATTGAATTGATGAACGCCATGTTGATTGCAAAATCGTAGAGTACAAAACGACACCATGTTGATTCACTATGTCAAGTATCTCAAAATATATTTTCCCAGGCCTGTTTTCAATCAATTCCATCATGTGTGTTTTATGTCATGTTTCATCATTTTATTAGTTAAAAGATGTTTTTCGCAAAATATTTTTAATTTTTTTTCCCATAAAAACAAATATTTCATTGAAATTTTCTTACTCTAAAAATTGACGAGGCGCAATTTCAAGATACTGTTTCAAACAAATTTTACCTTAAATCTTGACTGGCAGTAGAAAAGGTGCTCATAATATGTTTGAACATTGCTTATTTGTTATTAATTTTATCAGATCATATCTTTAAAATGCAATCATCATTATTCAACCATCATGTTTGCTGAAAAAATATAAAGAAAAACTCGAAAAACTCATTGAATAAAAAAAAATGGTTGCATGTTTTATAAAAGCTTTGGTGATCAAAATTTTAAAGCAAAATGATTTTATTTAAAAATAAAAAATATAGCATGATGACGGAAGCCGTTCAATTGTTTTTTCTGCCAAAATGATGGGGAGGATCGATACCGATTTTTCAGTGACAATTTGTAATCAAAGTAAGGATAAAGTGTTTCATCAATGTGATGTCTCTAGTAGGGGAAAAAGAAAGATTTCAATTCATATTTAATAGCGAAAAAAGATTTAAGAGATACTTTTCTTACACAATTGGATATAGAATTTTATGGGTTGTTTTCATGAAATTCGGCATTATCCAACAAAAACTAATAAAAACTTTTTTCTAATAAACCTTTTTTCAAATTAATCTCTTAGGTATATAAATCGACAAAAACTACGTAGAACACGAATAGAAATGCTTTGTTTAGTATTTGGAATGAGGAATTTGTGTGCTAAATAAAAGAGCGAAATTATGGGATGATATCAAAAATAGATTAGTTTTCAATTCAAAGTTATGAATTTTTATAACTTTTTCAAAGGACATAGGATTTTGAAAACCTATATGACAGATCTTGATATAACATGGGTTTGTGCGAGTTTAGGTGTTTGAGTGAGTATATAACGTAAACAAAAAAAAAAATGCTTGACGGTTATATTTTTTCAATCGATGTTTTTAATATTGAAAGAAGATAAATAGGCTAGTTTTGTAATTGTTATGAGATCTCAAGCAACTAAAAGTCTCATATCTACTTAAACTCGTGCCTTCAAAGTTCGAATTTCGCTGAACAAAGGTTCCAAAAGGAATTGGTACCGGATTTCCTCGAATGTGAGCATGAAAGTTACAAAAGGTTCCTCAAATAGGCTTTTATGTGACATGTCAATTGCAACCTCACAGTATAAAAGTTACAATTTAGGTCTCAAATAGCCTTCTGTGAACTTCAAGTTCCAAGAAGTTCCTCAAATAGCCTTTTTTGTGACATGTCAATCGCATCATTCAAAATAAAAGTTACAAATTGGGTCTCAAATAGCGTTCTATGGACTCGAAGTTCCAAAAAGTTCCTCAAATAGCCTGTTTTGAGACATGTCCGCCATTTAATGAATATGAAATGTGAACGAACATCACAAAAGGGCATATAATAAATAAATCATTTTTTGGAGCTTGAAAATTGTTTAAATGTATGATTCATATTGAAACTTCAACTTTGAACAACTAAAAGCTAACTCGCAAGAGTAAACATTTTGACTTTATAAAATTTTGTCAAACTGTATTTACTTACCACGAATTTATCACTTATTGAAAGTCAGTTGAAGCAATTCATTAATTAAATATTAAGATAAACTCAAGAATTTGTATAATTTTATGCTTAACAGTTATAAACATGGAATTCCATTTTTTTAAACCGATTTTATTTAAACGGATGATTGATTTATACGCCGTTTCGTAATGTTACTTAGTTATAATCAACATGCATTTTGCTGCTGGCCACTGGCTGCCCTTGTGGGTATTCTAGGAAGCTTATAACCACTTCGAACTTTAGCTGCCGGTAAGGCAACATCTAGGCGTGGCGTCGTGGCAGCGTGTTTGGCTATCATCTCGGAGGATCGGGTTCAAATCTGGTACCAGGACTATTTTTTTCCATTAGGTTGTTTGATTGCTTGAGTATGCGAATCAAATAATTGTGTAGCAGAACTGGCGTGCGTGCTGGCATGTATCGAACAAAGTTAAAAAAAAAGCAATTAAGTAAGATCAATTGAGGGAGGTGATGGGAGGAATAGAGATGGATGCCGAGAAACCGGCAGCACCACATGGGCTGGTGGTGACCAAAGTAAGAGAGGAGAGGAAAATTATTTTTTGTTTTTGCTAATTAAACGTTTAATTGTGGGCTGAATAGAAGGCCTTTCAAATCTGTAATGGAACTTCAAAGTTTCAATAAGAACTTAAATTTTGGGCTGAATAAAACAAACTTCAGCTCATTGGTTATGCTGATTAAGCTGTGTTCGACCTTTTTAACTAGACTTTCGGTTGCTTGGCGTGGCGGTTTGGTGATTGGCGGTGAGTTGGCGGTGGGCGGCGGAGGGTGGTGGCAGTTGGCGGAAAAGAAAAGAATTAAAACGAGAGTGTAAATCGTTTGAATTCAACTTTCCCAGTGTCGTTCAAGATTCTTCAAAAGAAAATGATGGGAAGTATAATTTCCACATTGCTTCCAGCGAGATAAATCTCTTTGAAGGAAGCGTAATGGCGGTGTCTCAAGGATTACGGATCATCGGGTTTCTTTCAACATATGAACTATTATGGGTAGAAGTAACTTTCCAGTTTAGTTCTGATGTGCTGCTTCAGCATTGATTTGAACCTGTTTGTGTTTGTTTCATTTCTAAGAACACTTGGAAGGTTGTTATAAAGTAGTTTGCCTTAATAAGGAAATATGCCTTCCGTGACATTTCAGAGCTTGGTCTACTAATTGAGAGGCTAGCTTGGTTACGGAGGGTGTATGCATGGCTTGGTTGTTCATATACAACATTGTGATGAGCTTGCTGATCGTGTAGGTGTGAATGAATGATCAGGATCGCCTGCAATTCCCGTAGAGCTTTTATTGGTAGTGTCGAGTGCGGAGCTTCTGAGTACAGAAGTCGTGAAGAGTATGTTCTGGGCCTATTAAATATAGCTTTTAAGCAACGATTTTGAGCAGCTGGTAGTTTTTTCAGGTGTATATCTGCTGACGCACCCCAAATGAAGACTTGATATTGCAGTTTAGACTGCACAAATGCTTGGTACATCCAAGACATCTGCTTTCTTGGTACCAACTTTTTAATTTTCCATAATAAACCGCACGTAGCACTGACTTCTTTGTGCAGCTTGGCGATATGGTTGATCCATTTAAGTTTGCTATCGATGTTCAGTCCGAGATATGTGTAGTTTTCCACTTTATCAATTGGTATTGATTCAATAGTCAAGTCCTCATGCAACTGCTGTGTCCTACTGGATGTTGATATAATCATATATTTGGACTTCGCTATATTCAGTGATAATAGGTTTTCATCAAAGTATTGTCGTAAAACCTTCAAGTCCTCACGCATGCTCTCGACAATTGTGGGGGCGGTTTTCCCAGTGTAGAACAGAGAAGTATCTTCAGCAAATAGACGTGGCTTCCCGTTCTGATTGAGGTTAGGTAGGTCATTGATGTAGACAAGGAAAAGTAGAGGACCGAGGTTACTGCCTTGGGGTATTCCGACTCTCAACGATTGATGACAGCTGCAAACTCCGTTTATTGCAACGTACTGGATTCTATTGGTCAGGAAGCTTTTAATAATTTCTAACGGTATCCCTCTTATACCATAGAATTTTAGTTTTTCCAACAATATTTCGTGATCGATGGTGTCGAACGCTTTTTTTAGGTCGAGAAAAAGAAGTCCCACGGGATCCTTCTTGTCCATGGATTTGTAAACGTCACGGAAAAGCTCGCAAACGGCTGTAGTTGTGCTGGATCATTCCCGAAAACCATATTGGCAGTCATATAGAACTCCTTGGCTTCGAAAAAACTTTGTTATTCTCGTGACCAGCAATTTTTCTAGCAGTTTACTTAGGGCAGGTAGAATGGACATGGGTCGGTAGTTATTAACGTCGAATTTGGTCCTGATTTATGTATCGGAATGATTTTAGCAACCTTTAAGCATTCCGGATATTTCCCAGTAGAGAGGCTCTCATTGAAAATATCTCGTATTAACGTAGAGAAGAATCGAAAATGATATTTAATAAAATAAACGGGTATTCCATCTGGTCCTGCACTTTTGTTTGGATCCTGATCTCGTATCTTCGTGATAACTTCTTGTTGAGTAGCCGGTTCCAAAAATATTGAGTTGCGCAGTTGTGACAATGTTCCAAATCGGTTAGTATTTCGCTTGCTCGTTTAAGTGGAGGCTAGCTGGGGACCTATGTTACTGAAGAATGTATTGAAAGTGTTAGCAACAGTGTTTTCGTGACTTCTTAGATCTCCGTTGATTAGAAGTTTTATTGAATCATGCTCTTTCGATCCTTTACCAGATAAGTTATTTAAACATTTCCAAATATTTTTGCTGTCGGAGCTGTTGAATAGATTGCTGTAGTACAACTTTTTCGCGTTTTGCTTGCACAAGTTTAGTTTTTTTGACGCATAAATTGCGTGTGCTTACATCGAAAGGGTTTCTTTTGTGTTTTGCAAGAAGGTTATCTTTTATTCTCATCCATTGCCAAACATCAACCGTCATCCATGGGCATACTCCTTTTATTCGGGCATTCACTGTGATGGTCTTTGAACATTTAGTCTTAAGTTCACGATAAACGCTGATTGTTTTCAAAAGTAACTCTTCTGTTACTAAACGACGTATTGTTTTTTTTTTCTGGTAAGCTGATTTGGAAGCTGTTAGAAGAGTTGAACTTGCTTTATGGATATTAAGTTAAAATATTTTTGATGGCAAACATGGCACGTTCTGACCTACCTAGACATGTTTATTAAAAATCGTTCAAAATAACAGAAAACATAATTGAGCCAGGGAATTTTTCATTGTGTGATGATTGTCAAGACCAATTTTTATCATTGGAATAGACGCCAGGTAATTTTTTTGCTTATAGATTCCGTAATTCCTTACGAAAATGGTTGAAAAATTGCAAGAAAAGCTCTTAAAAAATTTTGTATTCGTTTTTCGTCAAATTCACATAATATAAAAAACTTAGAAGGTCCACAAATGTTTATAAACGCATAAAAGTGTAAATTGAACCGACTGACATTTTCAGAAGTGTTGAAAAATGTTTGTTTCGTGAAATACTGATGGTGGCGCATCTTGCCCGCTCTGCGCATTTTATACCCAGTTCCCCTAAAGCGTTTTATGAAGAATAATGCAATTGCTCTAACGAAGTTGTGCTTACCAAAAGCTAAAATTTTTTGGAACCTTATGTGCTTTTTACATTTTCTACAAGTTTTGAAAGCATTTGTTTTTAAGTGATGTCAGATATTATGTGGAAAAGAAAGGAAAGAGAAGAAATCTTAAAATATAAGATAAATATTTCTGATTAGGTTTATTTTTTTGGTTTTTTCGGTCTTTCAAGTATATCAAACAACTTTGTTTTGAAATACCTGACGTTTCTACCAGTTTAAGTGGTCTTTGTGGAGGAAACTGGAAATAAATAAATTATTGAACTACATGCATGTTTCGGAGCGTTGTTAATTTATAAAATATGTAGTGTGTAACTCACTAATCAGCCTGTTGTTCTTGTCAGTGTTTGGTTTTTTTGTCAACGATTTTGAATTCAGAATTCGCTGCTTTTCTGTAGTAGACAATATGTTATTTTTAATGTGAAATAATAATCACGCTCCGAGACAAATTTGTAATTAAATAATAAATTTTCAGTTCCCTTGAAAAAGGACACCAAAACTGGTCGAAACATCGGGTATTTCAAAACAAAGTATTATGATAAACTTTTAACGCAGAAAAAGCCAATAATTTTATGACAATTTAATAATTATTTATCGTACCCAGATTTGATCCCATTTACTTAAATGTTTCTTAAGCTGTACAACAAAATTTGTATGGAAGCCTCATCATCAATCATTTCATGATTACCAAAGTACCTTCCTGTGTCAAATATGGTTCCTATTTAAAGTCACGCATACATATTGTACGGTGTAATTAGAGGTTCTTTAAAAATCATATCAGCATTTATCGTTTCCAAAAAATGAAAAAAGGATAATTTTTATGACAAATAAAGAATGGAAAATTCGATAAGGTAGACAAGATAATGGAGATAACGTCAAAAATACTAGCATATACTATGGTTGCCAGATTGCCCGGATATTTAATACAAAAGTTACAAAAAGTCTGGTCCAGCTCTGTTGTCCAGATTTCATTAAAACAGCCTGGATTTTTCCGGGATTTATCAATTTAGTTGCTAAGTAATAGAGAAAAAAACAAATCGTGTTGCAACAAGTTTTATTCATGCGTCCAAATCAAAATTTATGAGCAAGTTTTATAAAAATAATCATCTAGGTATTTACTAGCCTAAAATACGATTTAAAATCCACTGAAATATTCAAGTTTTGTTGGTGAGTAAGGCTTGAATTTTGGCAACATTTTGCTCATATATTGTCCGGATTTTTTGTGACAATTTCGAAATCAAATGCCCGGATTTGTCCGGGACAGGTACGTGATGAAAAAAATTTTGGAAGCCTTATCATATAAACACCTCATATATTTAATCTTGTTGTTTTAAAGAAAAATCAAATATCTATTTAAACATTCTAAAAAACGAATATTTTTTTCAAAACGAGTTGTAATACAGCGGTCTAAAACATAGATTTTTTTAATTTTTGGGAATTTTGTGGAAAACAACGGGATAGAAGTAAGATCCTGCAATCGTAGTTTAGTGAACAGTTACCTAGTCTTCTAGGCTGACGTCATCGCATGCATAATTTACTTTTTGTTAATTGGTGGTTTTTACTTTACAAGCCTTTATTGCGTTTTAGAGATATTTAATATTCTGCGGAATCCAGGTTTCCCTGTGATAATGTCTTTTTTAAATTTTGTTTCGATTATAGTCGTTTTACCATCTTTATGGCATTTGCGACTTTATATCAACGTTGCAGTTGGTGGACAGTTATTGACAAGCCCAATGTGATAATATCGTAAAGATAACACCGATAAAACATTTGCAATACCTACCTTGGAAAATTTCTGGGATTTTTTTTTTTAAAGACATACACCGTCTTAGCCGATTTAGGCTTTACAGACTGAATAAATGACGTGGACAACTTAAGATTAACATTTAACACCCAGTACCGAGATGGGAATCGAACCCATGCCGTCAGTGGACCAGCGGTTACCGTCTTACCACGCTAACCACTCGACCACCGAGACGTACAAATCGTTTCGGGATCGTTTGACCTAATCTTAAAAATGCTGACTAACGGAAATTTCTTTTTTTGGACAGTTTCCTATCATGACAGAAAAATATGTAATTTATCGCCATAAGGCAATTTTCAAAAAAGGTTTATATTTCAAATATGTACTTTGGATTCGTTTTGATTAAATTCTTGTAAATTTCCTTGTCTTTCCAACCAAAATTTTAGAAAAAAATACTTTAATTCCTTTTCGGACCTCCGCCTCTGATTTTATCCAGCTCATTTTTAATCTAAATTCAGTAGAGAAAAAATCGGAGATGATTTGTGAATGCTCCTGTTTCCCCCATCATTCTCCTTCATGTATTCGTGATCGTTCTCAACTAAGTGAAAACATGTTGATGGAACTAGAGGGGAATGTGGAAACAGGTGGGTTGAAAGAATTGAAAAAAAAAAAATCAACCGTAATGGATGGCGGATCTGGTGGAAATAATATCGTCCTCGGCACCTCTCGTCTCGTTTTGAGAAGATGGTGTCATTTCACATTTATGGCGTGGAAAAAATTGAATACCTTCCAACTTGCTGGTTCGGGTGGGGGTGAGCCATAACATCAGCACAAATAACTCAACGCGCTCACCCACAAAAAAGTGGGGAGATTTATTTCGAAAAACAACACGACTGATTAGCATTTTAATAAAATATTCGTTTTGACACCAGTGCGATAATTACATTACCGGGTTAAGTTGAGCTATCTTGCTTGAGCCGAGAGTCCAAAGGAGACGCTTTTTAGGATGACACGAAGCGAGGGCAAACTGAGTGATCTCTACAGATTTGTGAAATGTTTCTTCAAAGTCGGTTCGACAGATTGTAAAATGTCTACAGGAAGTCAACAATGATGCCGATTGTGCGCATTAAGTATATTCCGCCGATCGGTTGACTGGCAGCCACTGATATTTAGCTCCAGAACTAATAAGGTTAAATGTTTTAACATCAACCGAATGGTGTGTATTGTTCCCATGACATGAACTTGTGAGATATGTAAATTTAGAAATTTCTTACACCTCTGGATAATTCGATTCTGCGAAAGAATCAAATCTGTTTAATTAGTTTATTGCTTGGAAAAGATGAAATTTTCACATTTAAGGGTTACTTCCAATATATGGAGATTGTTTTAAATTGAAAATTTTAATGATCAATAACAAACCAAAGACGCAGAATAGCATTCTGATAAAAATCGTGGGAAAATTAACCCGATCTTATTGGAACCATTTTAACAAAGGATGAAAGAAGGGAACGTCAACAGGCGAACTCATCAATCGCGTAACCGCGATGCTCCAACAAAGTCGAAAATAATAGCTTTTGATGGCTTATTATATTGCTTCGATTTTATGATTAACCTCTAAAAGATCTTTTTATTTGCCTTTATGTGGGGATGCCTTCTTCTCGAACACAAGCGAACTATTCCACCCGAACAGAAGTGAGCCTTTCGGGATAGATTTTCAGCGGTCGATGTCTAGGTCGGTTTTGGACCCTGCAGCCTAGCCGTGGCCGGCCATATTTCCGATGAATGGAACTGCCGGTCCATTGAACGATTAAACGGCCATTTGTTTGATGAAAGATTTCAACGCTTCCGCGAACTACGAACCCGTCTCTTCTCGACTCCATTCTCCAGCGATAGTGAGTTGATGGGGAGCTTGCGATGAAGACGGGGCTGCCTTTCTTTGGCTGATTTTGACTACGGAACTGTTTCATTGAACTTTGACGCCAAATCAAGATTAGCGATTCATGGTCTTATGATTGTTGGTTTTATTTTTGGAAGCAACTAACTCAACCTTCCTTAGTTCTTCTCACTAGTCAATAATATTGGTATTAGCGATAGAAAAATAAAAACAAGTACAGACACTGTTCCGTTTTGGCAATACGCCCGAACACTTTGAGTTGTCAAAATTGAACAGTTCTAAATATAAATGGATTTAATTCCTACTTTATATTGTTAACTTATTTTTTAAAATACAACAATGTTAACGTCGTTAAATTTTTAGACCCAATTTAAGAATCATATAGAATTTTTTATAAAATGTTTGTATTTGTGTATTATTTTTATTTTTCTTTATTAAATCTATACCATGTTTCAGTAAGGAATGTAAGCCTAAACTTGGCATGCAAAAATGCATGTTGGTAATATTCATTTCAAAAGATAAGTCATAAAACAAATTGTTGAACATTCATTGTTATGGGCTTACAACTTGATTGCATTTATAAAAATCGACGAACGATTTGTTTGCATGGCTAAAACACGTATATTATCCAACGGAATAAATTGGAACTTATTTGTTACAGATTTCAATTCATATGAAAGAAAATTTTGAACAAACAAAAAACTGGAATAAATAAGTAAGATTTGTTAACATAAGAGAACAATTCTGGTGCATATCAATTCTAAAAGTTCATTGGCGTTTCGTGCTTTTTTATAGTTTTTTGACGCTTTAAACTTTGAGATCTTTCACGTCCTCCTTTGTACAAAGATTAACAAAAAAAATAAGAAACTCAAACTGAAACCAAAAAAAATACACTTATCTAGTTTCTTATCCTAGGCTTACAGAAGTTTAAATAAATCTACATCTTTCAGAAAATTTATAACCTGTTTTTCTTTACATTTATCAATTGCCAGGATTTCTACTATCGAGCTACCCAAATTATATATTTTTTGTTTTACAGTGCAATATAGAACATTGAAAAAAAATATGGTAAGTTGTCAACCTAGTTTTACATGCACCACAAAAAGGGGGATCAAAATATGGAGTAAGAAGGAAATTGTGAGTTAAGTGACTGTGAACGATTCTCAATCTAGTAGGAACTTTCTGTTAGTATGGGCACTTACGATCATTGGGTTTAGACACTGTATTTTTGATATTAATAAGTGTACGTGAGACGTGGATTTAAACAAGACCATTCAAGCTGCCATATTTTTCTGTTGATCTCTTCTTTTGTATCATTTCCAGGAGCTTCATCGAAGATTCTTCATTCAGATTTACTTGCTTTGGCCATAGTATCTGCTTCCTCATTTCCCAATATTACAGAATGGCCTGGTATTTTTTATTTTTTTTTCCATGACCTCAGCACTAAATATAGAACAGCTTTCTATAGGAAGAAAAATTCTCAGAATATATTCCGAAACCGGTATCATCCAAAGTTTTATTTTAAGCTGCGCAGTCTTTTGCAGCTTTCACTTATTTTACTATTGACCAATCAATGATTGGGGGAATGTAATCCCATTTAAGAGCATCCCATTTCCACAAAGGGGCGATGTTTGGAAACTAAGAAGATGTACATAATTGCTTCGAAAAAAGCTGCCCCTCTTCTAATAATAGTTAGATTTTCAGTCGTTCGACCCATCTCTTGCATTCGAATTGATATTCGTGCTTCAGCAGTGCTATTTTGTTTCCAAAGGATAACTGAACACTTAATATTACTTTAGTTGGACTAGTACAGAAAGCACCTGATGCTGATTTATTGAAGATTGGTTCTAAGATCGGAATTCTGTTGACTTTTCTTCTGACACTTAAGCAAATTCCGTAAAGTAATCGAGGAACTACAACACTGTTAACAAATCTTAAAAGAATCTCTCTTGAACCTTTACCATTTCGTGTTTCCGACTTTTTGAAAACAATACAACACATTGATGTGCTTCCACTCACTATATTATCAACGAATTCATGTGGCCCGTTGTTGTGTTATTGAGGCGCGTGTTTTTAGAGACGGCCAATTTAAGGAACTCGGGAAGGGCCGCAATTTGAAACGGGGGCCACAATATGGAGCATTTCAATCAAAAGTTTGAAAGGATTTCTCTCAAAAAATCCACAATTTTAAAGCCAAGACAGTTATTTTACTGTATTCCAGACTAGTAAGCAATGAGATTTGTCAATGGACATTGATAGGTGCACATAACAGGAAGGTTACAATCTTAGTAAAACCAGAGATGTTAAAATCGCGAGTCTACATACTCGCACTTTTCCCTTCTTTGCAGAACGATTTTATTTCGTTAAACTCAAACTGCAATGATGCTATCGATAGTTCAACTCGGAAAGCATCAGGAAGTAAGCTTCGGGTTAACTCAGCAGGAGTAAACAGCAATCGGGGGAAACATCGGCAAAGCGAACGTACAGTTCTGCGAATTCAAATTTCACATCGTTTTCGTTCGGCAGCCGAACACATCAATCGGACAACGCATGGGGGCGTGGCTAAAATTGATAGATACGGGAACGGGAAACGAGCGAGAGAAGGGTGCGAGCAGCCTTGCCAGATCTACGGATTTCTCCGTAGTTTTTACGGATTTTCAGCGTTTCTACGGATCTACGGATCGATGCTCGAAATTTACGGATTTTCAGCATTTTCTACGGATTATCGAGAAAAATTCAAGGGATTCTGCGGATAACTGAAAATTCTACCTGACGACCAAAAAAAAAAAAAAAGGTCATCAGGTTTTACTTTGCCGAAATCAATACATTTCTCGATTTTCAAAAAATTTACGGACTTGAGCGGTTTTCAATCTGGCAACGCTGGGTACGAGGAATATTAACTCGGTCCGTCGGGCAACGATCGCTCGTGTGCATTCGTGTACGGTAAGCTTCGTTCTGTTGTTTCGTTGGTGTGATTTTATTCCTGCGAGGCATGGAAAACATCAATTCAGAACTGTTCTCTTCGTTTTGTGTGCAATCACGTAATGATTGGAACGAAGATAAAATCTATCTGCACACAATAAGTTAAACTCGGAAAAAATCAGCCGAATAATTCTTTCCGAAGCGAGTTTACACACCGCTGAGTAAAACTAGTAAACTATGCCTAAGGGCCACGGTCAGGTACATTTGCCATACTTAATTAAGTTTTCTTTTTTAATGTTATAGTAATACTGAATTAACTTTTAAGGGTATAAAGCCCTATTGATGTTGCTTGACTAAATTATATTAATCCTTACAAAGCGGCAAATGTGAAGAATTTTTACGTAAAAAACTGTTTTTGAATAAAAGTGCTTAAGCAATGGTTTTTAAAACATATTCAAAATATCAAAATTTTTAAATCCCTGTGCATTTTTCCACATAAAGAATATCATTTCAAAATATCCTAATGAACTGTAATATTTTTTCAACACACTAACGTGTGGTTGAAAACAAAGTTCAAAAATTTGAAAACGATCTTCACACTTAAGCGTTGTTGTAATCCAAGTCAGTTTTCGCATGGACAAAATAAAATATGCACTCTGAATAACCTTATCAAATCACATTTTCTCAGCATAGAAAATTTTCCGTCTTCTTATTGGTAAAAAAAGATTAAATTTCTTGCAAACCCCGTTAAAACTGAGGATTTTATTATTAATTTTTTTTTAAGTTCACGAATAAATCCGATACAATTGTAAAATTGTTGGTTTCCGTAGATATTCGTTAACTTCAAGCTCATAACTTTATTGAATTTTTTTTTTCAATGCAATATTGCTTCAATATAAGTTTAAAATGAGCCAGGAGAATAAATTAGAAGTAAAACGCTAAAAACCGTAGCGGTTCAGAAGGATAGAGATAGAAAGCGTAAGGCTTCAATCAGAAATAACTGTTGGATTCCTCGAAAATGGGCTTAACACTAGTTCACTATTCGAATATGTCGCGATTTATTTTCAAACTGCTAATTTTAGTGTCTTTTGATATTATCCATAATTCGTTTTAATGATTTTCGATGCCTGGAACAAGGGAAGCACCTCAAACCATTATATTGCACTTTACGTCTTCAGAATGTTCTTAATCAGAAAGCTCAAATTTACTATGGGTCGATAAGCTCATAGAACTCTTGAGACAGGTTATCTGAAGCCACATAACCTGTCATTAGAGTTTTTTGAGCTTATCGATGCATTTTGAGCAAATTTGAGGTCTTTGGGGCGTCTGAAATGAACATCATCCAAAATTGTAAGCTAAATGCAAAGAAGTCAAATTTATCGACCTATCGAACATATGGTCTTTTTTTTTAAATATATTCAGTATTTTTAAGAATCATCTGGATGTTTGAAATATTTATTTGTAGTCATTTCTCGAGAAATTGGGCGTTTTTACTGGTTGTAAATTTCCGCTTGGTTCTTCAGTTTTTATCAACGACTACGGTTTTAGCCTTGTTTTTCTAATTTGTGCTCCTGTTTTTTTTGCTTTGTAAAAGTTCTTATTTCGGTTTCAACCTCGAAGTTTACGAATAACTACGGAAACTTATTCACTTTCTTATCGGATTCAATCAAGCCCTTGGAAGAATGAACAAATAATAAAATCCTTAGTTTGGATGGGGTTTACAACGAATTGAATTTTTTTTTATTTATAAGAAGCAGGAGAAATTTTCTTTGCAAAGAAAATGCTATCTGTTAAGGTTATCCAGAGTGCGTATGTACTTTATGCTGTCCATGCGAATACTGACTTTGACTAAAATTTAGCTTAAGTGAGAAGAACGTTTTAATTTTTTTGACAAAATTTGTTCACCAGTCCTCAGTATATTAAAAACTATTACAATTCATCAAAATGTTTTGAATTAATATTCCTTATGTGGAGAAGATACTTTGATTTGAAAATTTGATAGCAAGTGAGAACTTTATTTTGTCACGTACTGTAAATTTGTAATCCTGGGAAAAAACAAAAAAAAATCGATTCTAACTGTGGAAGAGGTTTAGCATCGCTTTTGAAATTTTGTCCTTTAAACCTCCCATTTTTATTTGTCATGTTTGGCAAATATTGTTTTAATTGCAAAATTCAATAGAAAGGGTTCAAAATCAAGTGTTTAAATCATTGGAAAATTGATCACAAAATTTGTTTAGAGATTCTTTTTTTTTTTTTCATTTGTAAATACCTTTGAATTTGCGTTTTATGAAAAATAGGTAGCCAATTTTTTTTCTTTCTTTCTAGTTCTTAGTTCATGAACTCATTTGAATTTTTAACAAGCTATTGTCGTAAATATTACATTGCATATTTTATTTATATGGTTTTTGTTTGCCGATCTCTTATCGTCTTATCTACAATGAAGATTCAAAATGTACACTTGAATAATTCAATTTTAATCTAGAATGTCAAAAAAATATAAATTCAAAATTTTAAATTGGTTTAAAAATTGGTTAAAAAAACAAAAAATAATTATTAAATTCAATCGTTTCATTTAAAGTTCTGTATTGAATATTTTAAATTCATGATTTAAAATCTGAAGGAAAAAGTTAAAAAAAGTTATTTTTTACTGATATTTTATCATAACTCAACAACTTATATTAAGAATGATAATATAGAAAACTGTCATAAAATGACAATAAAAAAACAAAAAAAAATATTTTAAAGTGAAAATCTTGGAACGCTTGCCGTCACAGTTAAGGAATTTTCAAATTGAAAGAATTATACTCTTAACGAATTAAAATCATCAACTCAAATGATTCACACCTGCAATTCATAAGAAAAAACTTTAAAGCACTGGAACCTTATTTTATGAAAATTGTATGATAAGGAATGCAAATAACAGAAATTGAATTTTAACAGCATTGAGTTAAGATTGTAAATATTTTCATGATAAGATTTTATAATGCAAATTTGCACGTCCACAAAAACGAGAAGTTTGAACAATATTGAATTCATGGCTTTTAATTTGGCATGGTATAGAACGTAAATATATCGTTAATTTACAGACTGATTGAAACCAAATGCAATCAGAAACAAAAATGAAAACAAATTTTTAGTTGTTCTGTTTCTTCTAAAGATAGGAAGCAAAATAATTTGTTTACCATGATATAAAAAAATGGTAAAGATTAGAGCACAAAGAACAGACGTAAAAGCTAGCCCACGGAACTTGTGTAAAAATTCCAACTACTTTTTTGAACCGATTTTTGTTTTTTTGCCTGGGCAGTCAGATGTTTCCAATCACACCAAAAAGAACTGTCAAAACAAAACAGAGAAAAATGAACAAAGTTTTATTCAGTTTTGAACAGGTCGAATGAGCTATACTTGACATGTTTCATGAAAATCTCTGTTGAAGTTTAGTAAAACCTCATTGCAATGTTGTAAAATGGAAATATCTTGAAACTTATTAGCGATTTCTTTCAAACGTACTAAAAGAACTAAATTTTAAACAATGAGATGCAAAAATAATACTTACAAGTAACCCACTTAAAAATGTTTAGAACCTGCTGGTTGAGACTGATCGTCAAGAATGTTTTTATTTGACTGGACATAGCCAATGCGTTCTTCGACTCCGATAACTGATAATTTTTTTTTTACCAAAGCTGTAAGTAATTTTGACATCCTCAGTATTACAAAAATAAAGGAAGTTTAACTTTGTCCAGTAAAAGTACCGTAAACTGGGGGAACTTTGATCACTTTTTTCATTCATTTTTGAATATTTTGGTAGGGGTTACTTTTTCGTAATATCTAAAATTTTTAAAACCCTTACTGAGGTGAGGAGTATCAAACATGATCATTGATTGTAGTAAATTCAAAAGACATTGGTGGTAATAATTGAATGTTTGTTACAAAACCAGATTTCGAGTTTCGGGGTGACTTTGATCACTGTGGTTTTTAAGTACCGCAACATCTTCAAAAATTTTGTTATGGTGCCAATAAGCACACAAAGCATAAACATTAATAACAGTAATTTCTGTTAGGACTATACCCAGCTTTACAACTTTTTTTTTCAAAAACATTTATAGTCAAAAGATGGACCATGTTGCTACATACATCTAGGGGTAAAAATTATAAACATTTCTCAATTTTTTTGGCCTAAAAACAAATAAAATTTTACCTTCATGCAATTACCTAGATCCTCGCACTGTTCCCATGTATTTTTTTTCTTCAAATTGAACCATTTGATAGGGTTTTAGCCATTTTCACTATACGGGTTTTCTCATGGAAATGCACCGTTTTTTTCCAATATTAAAACATTATCACCAAATGACCTTAAAAATAACACTTAAACTAAACCTAAACAAAGAAAAAAGTTGAACTTTCACATTAAACAACCCATTTGCTCCTAAATGCTTGAATTTGATCAGGAGAGATGTTTGTTTGTGAGCCTTCGAAAAATCAGATATTTTAAGTTTTTAAAATTACATTATTAGGAATATCAAAAATCTTCTAATAAAAACCAAATTTAGCTTATTCGTAACTAAGTTTATAGGCTTTCAAACGTAGTAAACAGTTTTCAGATATTTTAACTTTTTGCTTAGTTCATGATGATTATCTGCAAAAATTTCATGTTGATCAAAGTTACCCCGGTGATCAAAGTACCCCCAGTTTACGGTACCTCTCTTTGTAATTATCTAGCAATAAATTGCAGTCGTCTATTGAAATTTTAACGAAAATTTGGTTCAATTATCCATGAGTTTTTATACGAATACACCTTTTCGAAAACAGGTCACTTTGAAAGTTGATTCGAAAGTTTTGAACGGCGCAATAGATGGTACTGTTTCAAGCCAGTTTTTTACGTATTTTTCCGCAAAAAAAAATTTAAAATTTTACACACTTTTTAAAAGATTTTTTGTTCGAGCTTGAACTTCTGTTGTCTGGATTCAAGAGAAACGTCGTAGTAATACGTTATTGCCATCGACCTTGATAAGTTGTTAATCTTACAGCTTACCCTCACAACAAATTTAGGAATTCCCTTTTAATTTCACACTCCTAGATTTTTATGTTGTATTTTTTATTTGTTTTTAGACTTCTACAAAAAGATTGTTCATTATCGTATATAGTTCTGCTGTTTTTTTTTATTCAAATGAACGAAAAAATTGGAGCTTCGAATGCGTTTCTCAAAATTTCACAAGTGTCAATAAAGTTACAAGGAAAATAAAACATTGTTTTGGTTCTTTAATCTGATTTTTTACCTTTTATTTAAAATGTCAATCCGTAGACAGGAATGTTCAGAAATTCCATAAAAAAAAAATAAAAAAAAATAAATAACTACTATTTATGATATGCAATACGATAGGCATAGTAGCAAATATTAAAAATTTAAAATCTTTAATATGAAAACTCTAAAATTGTATCATGAGTAAGCTTTTCATTATAGTTTGTTCAAATTTTAAAATCAAGCTTTATACTCAAATTTAAAAAAGACACTCGGAAAATTAGCTGTTGTTTAAATTTTGAAATTTGTATTATCAACCTGAAATCTGATGTTTGATTTTATTCCCAACTAAGCTGTTGACTCTTTAATCTTGGAAAAGCTTGTGATGTTTTATTAAAATAAATCATTTAATATATAAAACTAGCTGATCCCATACGAACTTCGTTTCGCTTTCAACTTGGAATATATCATGAACAGTTTGTATAAAAGTCAATTGCCAAGCATTTTCCAGATGCACTTCCGAATTCATTGGTAAGTAATAATTGCAAAAATATTGAACGATCACTTTTTCTGTCGTTTACTACTAAATTTGAAATCAGGAATCAATAGACCGTGCCAAAAAACCCCGTTTTAAAATTTCGACTCGATTGCCAAAAACTTAAACCCCTTTCGGGAGCCTCTTTTACTGTCTTTGATATCTGAAATCAATTGCCCTTCCCTCAAAACTCCCGTGTGCAAATTTTCAAAGCAATTCGTTGCATAATAACGTCAATATTGCTAAAAACAGTGAAAAATTAATTAATATGGACGATCCCTTTCGTCGACCCCTGACAAAACATTTGACATCTGAAATCGATTCCCCGTCCCTGAAAACTACCGTGTGTCATTTTTCATCTCAATCCGATGTATATTAACGACGATATTGAAAAATATTGAAAAGTTTATATGGACGAACCCTTTGCTGGTCACTTAAACTGCATTTAATACCTGAAATCGATTGCTCATCTCTCAAAACTCTCGTGCACCAATTTTCGTCTGAATCCGATGTATAATAACGACAATATCGTATCAACAGTGAATAGTTAACATGGACGACCCCTTTGGCCGACCCCTGATTTTAGTTTGAATAAGCGAAATCAGTTGTTTGTCCCAAATAACTCCTATGTGCAAAGTTTCATCCCAATACGATGTATAAAAACGACAATGTCACTAAGATACTAAAAATTTAACATGGACGACCCCTTTTGCCGGCCCCTCACTTAATTTGATACCTAAAATCGATTACACGTCACTCAAAACTATCGTGTACCAATTTTCATCTGAATACGATGTATAATAGCGTCAATATCGCAAAAACAGGGAACAGTTAATATGAACAACCCCTTTGGCTGACCCCTTACACAAAATTTGACATCTAAAATCGATTGCTCGTCTTTCAAAACACTCATGTGCCAAATTTCAACACGATCCGACGAAAAGGAACGTCAATATCGCGAAAACAATATTTGTCTTGTATGGACAGCCCCCTTCAGAAGGGGTCATCCGAAAATCTGAAAACATTTTTCATCATTCCTGGTTCTAATGAGCATCCATGCCAAATTTCAGCTCTCTAGCTCTTAAGATGGCTGAGTCTATAGAGGACAAACAAACAAACAAACAAACAAACAGAAATTGCTTTTTATATAGGACTAGCAGAGCCGGTAAACTTCGTCTTACCATGTTCAATTTGACGTCCATTTTCCATTTTTTCTAGATTTCTTTACATTTCCCTTCTTTCCCTTTACTCGAATCGTCCCGCTCAATTCTATCCATATTAAACCAAAGAATTTAAACTCAACGGGTCTTTTAAAATCCAATTTTTGTAACTTGTTCAATAAATAACAATATGTTGGTTATATGTGCGTTTCATTTGCTTTATTCCATTCAGTAAATATATTCCGTTTTGTTATATTGTTTTTAATATCGGGAAAATTTTGGAGTATTTGCCGAATATTTGGCCTAGCGCAGAGCTTTCAGCTCCCAATGAGCTTTGGATGGTGTATTTTTTAGAGATGAAGAAATAAAAAAACATAAGAAAAAATTTTTTACTAACCATTTTCGAACAGCTTTTTATTCACCATCCTCATCCTTCGAAGCAGTTTGAATTAAAATCCATATTTTCACCAAAATCATTTCCACAAAGATTCGCCTGATACTGAGTTATAGACTTTACACATTTCAACTTAAAGTGTTCCCAAATAGCACTCCTCATGGCATTAAATCTGGCGATTTTGCGTATTGCAAATTCCTTTTTTTTTATTCAAGCAAAACATGCCAATTAATTCCTTTCAATTCCTTTGAACTTTGAACAAAGAAACGATTGGTTTTGAAAAGAGGAAAACAGATATAACATATGTTTAGATATATTCACCCATTATTTTAAAGATTTTTATTGAAGCAGTTCTGATTTCAAAATTTCCTGAACATTGTTGGTGATCTGCGATTTCGTTTAGGATTACGTTATATTTTTAAGATTTAATAACATTCAATTGAAAAGAAATAATCTGTTCAAGCTTCGATGGTTTCATGAGTTCATTTTGATTCCTGGAAATTATCATATAAACAAAACCTTAATAAAAATTATGTGTCTTTTATACTGTCAATCTTAATTTTCAAAAATGAAACACCAGATTAATCCTAAAAAATATCACCACATTTCAACTTTCATATTCTCTGAAAAAAGGTATTTTTTCTAAAAAAAAATTAGAAATAACGAAGTATACATTTGTCCCATTTATTGGGGCAAGTGAAAACACATAGGTCTTTTTCAGATGCGTCAGTGAAAAGACTTTAAAATTAATTTAATACTTGTTCTTGTTTGTCTGTTTTATCAACTTTCATTGCTATATCCTAAGTTTTTCTCCGGAATAAATTAGTGCTTGGTACTTCAATTTCACTGAATGCTTTTCAACCAAAAGACCTTGATTTACAAAGACCTTTATAATAATTTTGAATATCCGCTTCAGATTCAACACTCGGAATATCCTTTCTGGCCATTCCGGAGATAAAATTCTTAAATTGTAGATGTTTCATATCTAAATGGCGCGTTTTCATTTATTCCACCTAAGAAATTACAGGAATTAAAATTATTTTTAACACTTTCAGGTCATATTAAAAGTTCATCATAAAAATCTGCTGTCCCTGGAATATCAATCACAAAAAAACTTTTCAACAAAAAAGTAAATCAAAAGTCTCTTCTATATAGCCAAAATATGTAAAACAAAAACACACTTTTCATGTTAAGTTTGTACTTGAATTGTGTGTAAACAACAGTTAATGTGTAAACAGTTTTTTGGTGAATGATTTTAAAAAAAAAGAGTTAAGTTTATTTAATCAAATTTTTTTTGGGCCCAACAATGATTTAGATGAAGAAATAATGTATAAATTTTTTGTAAAAGTTGATAGTTTGCACTTGCTCTAGTCTACTTTCTTATTTGAAAATTCTTCCAGAAAATGCATATCCTCACTTTTTGTCATTAAAAAGTAGATTATTTTATTGATAACTTCAATTTACGTTTGCAAAAAATCAAATAGTTCATTCGGCCTTTTAAAACTTCAATCCTATCTAATCTATTTCAAAGAACAGACTCTTGTTGACTCTTGTTAGAATAGAATAGATTCTTGTTTAGTTAATGCGTCTAGCGTTCTAGGCGTATTGGATTATACGAAATTGAATGTAAAGCTTCCCAATTTCTTATTTTCAAACATTCGCAAAGTGTCATAACATTATTTCATATTTATCTTTGCCAAATTCATATTTTTTGGACAACAATTTAATACTTAATTTACTACAATTTACTAACACGAATTAAAAATGGTTTTAATATTTGAAATCGTTTATATGGTTTTGATTCGATCGATAAAATATCAATCCGTGTCACATCTAGGCGTTATATATTACCATGTGCTGAGTACAAAATAAGCAAAAAAAAACACATCTAGGTTGTATATCGCTCCCACGTGCCTAAGATATATAGGTACTTGGTTGAGAAACAGGCGCCTAATTTTTAAATTTTTCCAGCGATCAATGAACAGTATGCTTTGGTTACTATAATCTTGCAACGACGATTGCAAGCGACGCCTTGCCCATGGAGACGAAAAACAAACCCCTCGAAGGAAAGAAAATCTCTAAAAATGGATGCCTGACTTTTCAATTTCAGATTTTGGCAAAACAAATATTATGAGTTTTATTCGATCAGCAAAATGTCAACCTGAGTCACATCCAGGCGTCATTCATAACCATGTGCTGTAGAAATGAGCTAGGAATCAAGAACAAAAAAATCACATCAAGGCATCATATCGCCACCACTTGCATTGAAAATATGCTTGGTTGAGAAATACGCGCCAAAATATTCTCACTGATCAGTATGCTATGCCATGGTTACTATCTTCTAACGACGTCTGCTCGCGACGCCTCGACCTTGGAGACGAAAAACAAACCGCCCAAAGGAAAAAAAAATCTCGAAAATATGGAAGCCATGACTTTCATTTCATTCAAAAAACTACAAATTTAATGATTACGGACAATTTATGCGACTTTCTGTTATTTTTATTCGATATAAACCGATTCGCATGGCTACAGAATATTCTAAAAATAATTTCATTTGAATCGTTTGGGCCATTTCGGAGGAGTAGTACTACAAACACCGTTACAAGAGAATTTTATATAATAGACTAGCAGACCCGGTAAACTTCGTCTTACCATGTTAAACTTGGCGTCC
Organism: Uranotaenia lowii; assembly: GCF_029784155.1. NCBI lineage: Eukaryota > Metazoa > Arthropoda > Insecta > Diptera > Culicidae > Uranotaenia > Uranotaenia lowii. The sequence continues at coordinate 308,828,850 of NC_073692.1, read as the reverse complement.
ATTTTCAATTTTTCCTAGTTTTTTTTTACATTTCCCTTCTTTCCCTTTACTCGAATCGTCCTGCTTAATTCTATCAAAATTAAACCATAGAATTTTAACTCAACGGGTCTTTTAAAATCCAATTTTTGTTACTTGTTCCATAAATAACTGTATGTTGATAATATGTATGTTCCATTTGCTGTATTCCATTTAGTGATTTATTCCGTTTTGTTCGAGTTCACAATAAGGTTTAAACCGAAATAAAAAGTATCTCATTTATTGGAATATATTGCTTATGAATCTTTGGAAAATTTTTGAAGTGTTTTCCGAATATTTTGTCTAACGCAGCGCTTTCAGCTCCCAATTAGTTTTGGATGGTGTATTTTTAAGAGCTGAATAATTGAAACACATAAGAAAAGATTTTTTACTAACCATTTTCAAACAGCTTTTTATTCATCATCCTCATGCTTCAAAGCAGTTTGAATAAAAATCCATATTTTCACCAAAATCATTTCCAAAAAGTTTCGCCTGATACTTAAGTTTACACATTACACACTTTACACATTTCAACTTAAAATGTTCCCAAACAGCATTTGTCATGGCAATAAATCTGACGATTTTGTAAATTGCAAATTCCTTTTTTTTATTCAAGCAACAAATGCAAATTAGTTCATTTGATTTCATTTAGGATTATTTAATATTTTTAAGATTAATAACATTTAATTGAAAAGCAGATTTTTTAAAATTTAATAGATCGAAATGAAATAATCTGTTCAGGCTTTGATGGTTTCGTGAGTTCATTTCAAAAATGAAACATAGGGGCAAATGCAAACGAATATCACCACAGTTCAACTTTCATATTTTCTGAAAAAAATCATATTTTCAAAAAAAATATTAGTTATGTTGACAAAAAGAAATATCGAAGTGTACATTTGTATCATTTATTGGGGAAAGTGATAACACATAGGTCTTTTTCAGATGCGTCAGTGAAAAGACGTTAAAATGAATTTAATACTTGTTCTTGTTTGTCTGTTTTATCAACTTTTATTGATATATAGTTTTCTCCGGAATAAATTAATGTTTGGTACTTCAATTTCACTGAATGCTGTTCAACCAAAAGACCTCGATAAACAAAGACATTTACAATTATTTTGAATATCCGCTTCAGATTCAACACTCGGGATATCCTTTCTGGCCATTTTGGAAATAAAATTCTTAAATTGTAGATGTTTCATAGCTAAATGGCGCGTTTTCACTTATTCCACCTAAGAAATTACAGGAATTAAAATTATTTTTGACACTTTCAAGTCATATTAAAAGTTTATAATAAAAATCTGCTGCCCCTGGAATATCAATCACAAAAAAACTTTTCAACAAAAAAGTGAATCAAAAGTCTCTTCTATATAGCCAAAATATGTAAAACAAAAACACACTTTTCATGTTAAGTTTGTACTTGAATTGTGTGTGCAAACAAACAGTAAACGTGTAAACAGTTTTTTGGTGAATGATTTTAAAAAAAGTTTTAAGTTTATTCAATCAAATTTTTTTTTGGGCCCAACAATTTTTAGATGAAGAACTAATGTATACACTTTTCGTAAAAGTTGAAAGTTTGCACTTGCTCTAGTTTACTTTCTTAATTGAAAATTCTTCCGGAAAATTCATATCCTCACTTTTATAGAAAAGTAGATTATTTTATTGATAACTTCAACTTACGTTTGCAAAAAATCAAAAAGTTCATTCGGCCTTTAAAAACTTCAATCCTATCTAATCTATTTCAAAGAACAGACTCTCGTTCAGTTAATGTGCCAGCGTTCTAGGCGTATCGGATTATACGAAATTGAATGTAAAGCTTCCCAATTTCTTATTTTCAAACGTCCAAAAAGTGTCATTATTTTATATTTATCATTACCAAATTCATATCTTTTGGACAACAATTTACTACTTAAATTAACACGAATTAAAAATTGTTTTAATATTTGAAATCGTTTATACATCTAGGCGTTATTTATTACCATGTGCTGTGTACAAATAAGTAAGGAAAAACCACATCTAGGTTGCATATCGCCCCAACGTGCATAAGAAATATAGGTTCTTGGTTGAGAAATATGCGCCTAATTTTTAAATTTTTCCAGCGATCAATGAACAGTATGCTTTGGTTACTATTATCATGCAAAGACGTTTGCTAGCGACGCCTCGCCCATAGAGACGAAAAACAAACCCCTCGAAGAAAAGAAAATCTCTAAAATGGATGCCTGACTTTACAATTTCAGATTTTGGCAAAACAAATATTATATGTTTTATTCGATCAGCAAAATGTCTTCCTGAGTCACATCTAGGCGTCATTCATAACCATGTGAGCTAGGAATCAAGAACAAAAAAAATCACATCAAGGCATCCTATCGCCACCACTTGCATTGAAAATATGCTTGATTGAGAAATACGCGCCAAAATATTCTCACTGATCAGTATGCTATGCCATAGTTACTATCTTCTAACGACGTCAGGTCGCGACGCCTCGACCTTGGAGACGAAAAACAAACCGCCCAAAGGAAAAAAAAAATCTCGAAAAAATGGAAGCCATGACTTTCATTTCATTCAAAAAACTACAAATTTAATAATTACGGACAATTGATGCGACTTTGTGTTGTTTTTATTCGATATAAACCGATTCGCATGGCTACAGAATATTCTAAAAATAATTTCATTCGAATCGTTTGGGTCATTTCGGAGGAGTAGTACTACAAACACCGTTACAAGAGAATTTTATATAATAGATAGATTTCAATGTCACAAATACGTTAGATCAAACCAGAGGAAAAAGCTAGTATTTCTGCTATTCAGGGAAATGTTTAATTCTAGGATATTTTGCATTCTGGGAAAATAATTCTGGGAAATGTTCCATTCAGAAAGAAAAAAAATCTAGAAAATGGTGAATTCTGGGGATTTTTTTGAGGGATTGATTTTTTCTGGAGTTTGATTTGGCTACTTGTCATTCTGAAGAAAACTCTTATCGGGAAAATAGAATAAACTTTCAAACCTACAGCCATGTTTTAAATAAAAAGGATTCTACATTGCAAAAGTTGTGATCACACTAATTCAAAACCTTTACTTAAATTTATCTTTATCTTTAAAAAAACTTAAAAGGTCTTGTTCCAATTTTTCATCAAAACTATGTGTTGTTTGTCATCTGCCTAAGAATCGATCGTCGAGTCAAATTTAAAACACAATATGCATCGCCATTGACAACAATTTCCGCCCCCACATGAAGAAAGTTCAACGAATAACCAACTGTTTTGTGTTTAGCAACTTCGAAGAACCTAAAGTCCAGCCAAGAACCATTTCAAATGCACAATTTAGTTACAAATTCAGTTCAGCTTTCTATCATAATGGCGGGCACATGGTCGTTTTCCTTTGCTGGTACGAAAGAATTATTGGAAACGCACTGGAAAGCATATTGAGAAGAGGGTGCCCAGCTCTTAGATTTTGTCACTTATCTTAAACTTTTATTTAAAAGTCGATTTGCAAAAATTGAATCTTATTTATTTTTTCAATATTTGATATATTTCTCAAAAAATGGGAATTTGTAAGATTTAGGAGAAAGATTAAATTTTAAGCATGAAATAGTCTCGTTTATTGAACACCCTAAACTCTAGAAGCGAAATGATTTGCATTAATTTTGTTGAGCCAAACTCATTCAGGAAAACACTTCTTCCATTTCTAATATTAGATATCTGTACTTTCTTGGCTAAATTAGAAGCGACTGTTGTTGGCCCCTGTCCATTCGCGCAAGGTCCAGGACAGTTGCTTTCAGGCTTCTTTCTTCTTGGCCGAAACTGAAGCTCTCCTTATTCAGCTAAGTCAATCGATTGGCACAACTGGAGAGAAATCGGAGGAAGGAAATAGTTGAAACAAACTACATTTGCATACGTAATTGTTTGGGATAGTGGCGGCGCGGACGACTTTGCCAATGCGAAATGTATGCGGCACAAGTCAATCAACTCCAGCCGAATGAATGGGATGCGTTTGAATGACTCTTCTTGAACGCTGCATTGTAGAACAGCAAATAAAAGAAGCACCACAAGAATTAATTCGAGACAAACCGGGTGTCACCGACTAGAGGAAGTTTAACGGTGATTTATCCATCCGGCAATGGGTAATGGTCACTGAGAGTCAAACATTTTTTACATACATATATACTTTGATGTGTTTCAAAAACTTCTTGATTTGAAAATGTTGAACATAAGCATTTTATAAATTTCGACGTTTTTACTTAATTAATTACTTAAAAAATTTCCGGATCAGATGTTTTTTTTTTATCTGCCTTTTCTCTGTCTAAATTTGTTCAAATATATTATTTTTATTTTAGAAATACTCATCGTTCCCAAAATTTATTCATTCATCCTTAGGCCAGCTTCAAAAAATTTTGGAATGAAGATCACCAAATCTACCAAAGCGCGTTGACTCCTGTTTCGTTGCCCGCAAAATTAACGATTAATAAACGATAAAGAAATGTTATATAATTTATGTGCGCCAATAACGCGTATGGGTTGAGCAGGCATATTGAAGGAGGAAGAAGTCACCGGACCCATTGTATGCAAAATATGTGTAGCCACCAACTGGTCGCGGATGGTCTGGATTTCGATTTGGCGAGGGCGTTGATTCGGAATCGAATCAACTTTTCGATCGAGCTCATTTCAACTGGGTTTCAGTTCTGGTTAATTAGCTGGGTTGAATATTAATTTTTTTATATTCCAAGTTGAATGCGCGATTCCAGAAATGGCCGTTTGATATCCGTTAAATTGGAAGAAAATATTTGAATGATAAACAAGGGAAGCTTCTTCGAATATCTGTTTTGCGTGTATGATTTAAAGCTTAAAATGGCGTAGAATTTATGCCTAGAGTGCTAAGGTTGAAAGCCTATGAAATTTTAAAATTTTCAGCTTCTAAAATCGTTAAAAATGATAAGTGAAAATAAAGTTTTACTAGCCAACTGGAAGATCCTTTGACACTATAAAATGTTTATCTCTGGTGACTAAAAATGCCGAAATATTTAATATCATATTAACAAAATCATTTTTATCCTTAAAATTAATTTTGTTTGTCTTCCAACCAAATAAACCAAGCCTATTCGTTAGCATACTCAAATCGAAATTGGACTTTACGAGCAAAGTATGGAGTCATATTTGCGATGTGCATTTAAATTGATATGAGGGCCAATTAAACTTGAATTATTTTCGAACACATAATCTGGATAGTTTGTCGGAATAGAAACACTGCCCCTGGAATTTTAACACACAAAAATAATCATTTTCGAAATTGAAGATAAAGCAAATAATTTTTTTACTTAAATGCGTTTTAAGTCGTTAACTAATCTACTTGTGCCACAGCCCTCAAGTTTGTTCAACAATATTTCGTTGTTTGTCAAAGTGTCAAAGGCTTTTTAAGATCGAGAAACAGACCGTTCACATTTTTCATGTCTATTTCTTGAATTACAGAATCTACCAGCTCGCAGATTTCTGTAAGCATGTTGGATCCTGATTTTGAACCGTATTGTAAGTGATAAAAAACGTAATTTTCATTTAAAAAGCTTTTCATTCTGTTTATCATAAAGCTTCTCAAAAATTCCGCTGCAAACGCTCAAGGTTGAAATGAATCGGTAATTATTGACACTGACCTGTTCATCAGATTTGAAGACAGGGACTTTTCTTGCAGTTTTGAGGCATGCTTGATAAACTTCTGTCTCTTTGATTATCTGAAGCTATCCGTGAGAATTTTGGCAAAATGTATACTGTGATTTATGAGTACTTGTGACGAGATATTGTCTGGACCACTACCTTTTTTTTGTTTTCCAAAGATTCAACGGCAAAAGTGACCTCGTTAAACCCGGTTAATAGGCGAGAAAGTATTGAAATCAAGGCAAGGCCGTGTGAACGGGAGGAGGTTTTAGGGGTTTAACCACCTCCCCCCCCCCCACCCCCATGGAGATTTTTTCCAAGTACAATTTTCACCGTAGTATCGGCAAATTTCTTGAACTCAAAGGTGTTAAAAAATAAGTGTTAACAAGCAAGTCAGGAATTTGGCTCGACTCCGGCTGAATTTACTCTTAAATTACCCTAGGCTTGAGACATTTCATTTTACGACACTATTCACGAATTGAAACTTATTTTAATTGTAAATTTTGATTTGCAATTCAATTAACAAATTATCCATGCAACATAAATTGAATTTACTGGAATTTTTCAAAGTTTACTACTTTGCGCGATTTTTTTACAATTTGAAATTTCATCTGTTTTGTGGTCCACCGTCAGGTTGTACCCAGGTTTTCAGTGCTTTTACTTAAAATACACAAAACAATTATCTACCCACAACTACATTTAAATACACAGTGTTGAATAATCTTGTTGTTTAACATGTTTCTACCTGCAAATAATTTGCACAAGTCTATTTTACTAAATTTAAGTGACTTTTTGTGTAATGTAAATTCCTGAAAAGAAAAAAAAAATCCATTGTAAATTTACATGACCATAACAATGAAACCGATCCGGCTCAGTTTTTGGGCAACTCAAGGACATCGGATCAGGATACAATAGTCTTGGCCAGCTTTGCTATATCTCAAGCCACGCTTTACTTCATAACATAACTGAAATACCATCAATGTTTAGTAGAAACAGGGTCATTAAATGAATAATAAGAACTCTAAATCAGACTGCACCTTAAGCAGCAACGGACCAATTTGAATATTTTCGGCGGACCGCACTCAAAGTATTATTTGTTAAAAGTTGGCAGAGCATTTCGTCATTTATTATAACGACAAATTTTTGACGATAAATAGGAAAAATATTAAGAATTCATGCTTTTACAGAAAACAGAAATTTGACATGACTAAATTTTGATAATATTTTTATTTAATAATTTTGGACGATTTGAACTTTTTGTTTGATCTTTCTTACAAACCAAAACATCGTTTGAGTCACTCTACTTTATTAGAATCGAAAATTCTAATCTTTTTCGATCTACGGAAAGAACTTCAACTTTCTGTGGTTAGAAAAAGGTTCAAACCTTTTTTTAGGAGAATTCATTGATGTTTTTATTTGTCATCATTTTAGTTTAAACTGGAAAAATCAAGCTAAATTTCAGCGAAAACTTTTAGTGAGAAAAATATATGTTAAGTAAATCAATGTCTTCCCGGCGTTCAACGTTGAATCGTTTTTAAATTCTTTGACTCAAAATCCTCCTTCTGTGTGCCCATTTCTGAAATGTTTTTTTTCACAATTCAAGTTTTGTCCTTGATGACCAGGTTTTTTTCTTCAATCGATAAAAAGCGGTTCCGCTTCATATTGATCGATGTTATCAAAATCACAAAAATATTAATTATTTCACAGATTTTTATACAAACTTCGTCAAAGTTACAGTTAAAATTCCTTATTTTAGAGCTATTTTTTTCAGATTTCAAGGATTTTTATTAATTCAGTTTAGATATTGGATTTTCACAGCAGAATCACTAAAACCTTTTGATTATGGTTATGTCAATTGCCTATGTTGAAGAAAAATGGCTGATTTATCGATGTTCGGCATGATTTTTCTATGAGGATTCAGAAAATAGGACCAAATATAATCGTCACAAAGTTTTTGGGGTAAATCACAGGATCACATATTTTATTTTTGTCGAGAATTCATATCTTTTGTCGAATACTTTGATGCTTAGCCATGTTGAAAAGAAATCTGAAATCGTTCTCCCAGTCAGATTTTCAAATTAAATTAACAAAAAATATGATAAAATTCCCGATGGATTTTTTGTTAAAAATTCATAAAAAAAAGCGTTTTGGTATAATTGACGATTATTTATCAAATTGATAAATAACTTTCTACAAAAATAGAAAATATATTGTATTGATAGACGCTTCCTATTATAATGAATGAAGATTCTCATATTCAATAAGTGTAACACGCATGTTTTTAAGCAGACACGAATGCTACTATGGTGGTAAAGTGTAGTTAATAAAAAATACATATTATTAACAAAACCAATGTCTAAGTGTTTTTAATAAAATTTGGCACACTGTTTGATTATGTGCAAATTTGCCTTTATTTCAAAACTCTTCCCGCTTCAAAAAAGGGAGTTTTTTTTTAATGTAAAGGGGTTATTTATTGTTTTGAAGATCCCTTCTATTGTGGCTACTTCAATATATAAACCTGAAATTTATGTTAAGAATTAAAACTATATAGATGCTTAGATGCCCTGAGAAATAGTTCGCTTAAATTCTAGAAAAAGTTAACATTCTAAATGGTTTTTTGGTAAACTGTAACTGCAAACAAGTGAGGTGCATATATTATATAATTGACATATCGTTTTTTGAATGGGTCTGGACCATTTTTTAATGATGATCTATGATATGATACAATCTACCGTAAAAAAGTAATATTACCCATTCCAGCGTGACATCACAACGTTTGCAAAACAATTTTTTGGTATATTATTTGTAGATTTTATAGTTCATATCACACATTAAAAAAAATATACCCCTTAGTTCAGAATTTAATTCGTTACCATTTGAAATCAAAAGTATTTTTACTGAACAAATAGTTCAGTTTTTTTTTTTACAAAACCGTATTTTTCTGCTCTCCTATTCGAGAAAATTTTATGAAAATTTCGGAAAAGTATTGTTTATTACAATAAAAAAAACAGCCATGTTTATGGTTTTTTCAAATGTTGATTTAAATTTATTTTAGAGCAAAGTCTCGTGACATCACAACACGCAATTTTTAAGCAGGGTTTTGTAAAGCGGTGTGATGTCAAGAAATTTTAAGTTCAACTTCATGAAATAAATCAATATATAATCATAAAATGTACGCTTGATTTAGTAAATATTCACAAAAACTCAACAAATAATGTGATTTGGTGATGAAATTGATCCATTAATACCCAAAAAATATAAAGGAATTGAATCTAAATGGCTCATATAAGCAGATAAGGTTTGCAACACAGCACACATAAATTTTTTCGATATTATACGTGCGATGATGAGAATATTACTTGAAAAAAAAATTGCTAGAAAATATTTTTATGTAAAAACGTTGAAATATGTTTTTGAATCTTTTCAATATTTAATTGCAAAGGTTAGGAAAAATAAATGATAATTTCAAAATCCTGCGATCTATTAAAAGTTAGTTAATAGACACTAGAGTGTCTAAAACAGCCGACTTATGAAAAGCTTAAATAGATCTCAGGCCTTGCTCAAAGTCCAGTGCTAAATTTGGAGGATTGGACCACGGAAATAGATGGCGCAATGAGCCTAAATTTGTATGGAATTATGAAATTTTTTCTTGGAAAATAAAACATGAACACCTAGTTTTGCACCAGTTTCTGAAGTCCCTATCGGGTGATTTGTTTTCATTATAGTCATTCACAAAGCTTTCGTTATGACAAACAGTTTATTCCAAGGTCCCATTTCGATAAGGGTTATGGTAAAAAAAAAACATATTGAGGTCTAAAAATAAGCTTCTGATGAGTTATATACCTGTTTTGAATAACCGTTTTATGATAACTCTAATCGAAATGCGTTCTTCAGATGAAATATTGTTATAGTTTAAGCTTTAAAACACTGAAATTAAAAGAATAATCAGTAAAGAAGTATCAAAATTATTGGTGAAAAATTGTTTAATAGGTTCTTTTTTGTTCGTCCCGAACCAATTCCGCTCAATTCTATACAAACTTAAGGTTTGTAGCGCGACCCCTTATAGTAGTATAATCTGACCATAATTTTGCATAGAACCCTGTGCTAGTACCTTCATATTTAAATTTTGTTATTCAATTTAAAGTCTCTTCGTGGTATTTAATGTGGGGGTTTTATTTGGATTTTCTAACAACTTTCTATGAGGAGAAAGTTTCAATAAAGGACACTAATTTAAAATAATTTTATGAAAAATTTATTCCCCTTCATAGATTTATGAATTAAAATTCACAAATATTCTCTAAAATAGTTTCATGTTTATGATTGTATGTTTATTCTCAAATCATGTGTTGAACAAGCACAAATTTATATTTTTTTATTTAAGAAGTTTTAAAATAACCACGTTTATGCGTGAACAAAATATGATTCTTAAATTCAATAAAAACTTGATAATTGAATTTATTTATTGAGACGCATTGTAATGATAAACTTGTTCTGAAGAAATACTTTAATAGTGATGAAGTAAGAAGTCATGGACGTTTCCAAAAAAAGGAAATCAATTTTCGTGACGTCACAACACATTCTTTACCCGGGTGCAACTCCCAACCATCTGAACCGATTTTCATTATGAAAAAAACATTGAATTCCTTCCAAAAAGTTTGAAGAGATCTCCAATTTTCAACAGTATGTTAAGTTTAAAGGAATCATGAACTGAAAAATAGTAGAATTTTCGTGACATCACAACGCTTAAAAATAGATATCTTCATTACCGATTCTAGAGCAAGGAGCTGCTGTGATAATTTTTAATCTTATATCATGCTTAAAGGATGGCCTTTTTACAATCATTTTGCAATATTTTTTTAATATAGCTTGTTTTTTGACAAAGTTATGTTTCAAATAATGAATAATTGTTAAAATCAGTTAATTTTCGTACTTAAATTTTAAAATTTTATCGTCAACATACAATCCTTTTGATGGAAAACGAAGCTCAAGAAATAAACTTTTAAATGCTGGGCAAATTATTTTTTAATAATGAAAAATCGAAATCGGTTCTCCAGTTGAGGGGCGCTTGGAATGGGTAATATAAATTCAATTTAAAAAAAGCTTCGCAGGCCGCATGCTACTCATCCTGACTCTAAATAATTCAACTAAACTAATTTGGTTAATTTTTTTCTTGGGTATCGTAAGTTGCAGCTGTTTGAATTTCAAGGGCCTTCTTTTTTTACCTTAACACTTTGAGTGTTATTTGGATTCTGAAAAAAGAGAATGAATAAATAAATAAATATAAATAGACATCGTTTGACTTTGCATAAATTTTATCTGAAATTAATAACAGGACTTCAGTCAGTTCATTTAAACCAACATGTCATGGACAGTTTATGGTATAAAATTTAATAAAACAAATTCCAGGCCACATCTGCCATCTTCGGATTCCAACTGATCGAAAAAGCGATAAAGCACAAGTAGCTCCATGTCACATCATCTGACATCTTCAAGCGACATAGAGTTGCTATCGACTGCACAACAAAAAACTGGAGGGCTGTTCGCGCAAGGCTAATTGTCCGATCGAAGATTTAATTTGGCTGCCGAATCTTAGGATAATGGGGGCTCATCTTCACCCTGTCTCTAGAGATTGGAACCATCTTCCTTGAGACAACCAGACAATCGACTGTTTTCTTTGCCTATATCTCAAACCAACAACGTTCGTCTGTTTTTTTTTTTGCCTCGATCTCTCATATATTAATTTTAAACTCGTCCCTCATCTCCGTGGCCATAGGTCAACCATTTATCAAAGCATCACAAATATTTGGCAAACAAAAATGATGATATTCGGTGGTAAATTAGCAGCAGCGACAGAAACAACGCGTTCATAAATATATTTTATGGGGAAACGTTCAACGGTAGGATGGATGAAAAAAAAAAACCTCAAGATGAGACCCCAAATGTCTGACACACGAGCCAGCTCACAATGCCGATGATGAAGTGTTAAATTGGACGCGAATATTTGTGGATTTGCGTGCTGCCACAATTTGGTGCTTTTATTGGTGTCAATCAATTTAACCTGAATTTGTGGGATTTTTTTTCTCCTCTCTTGGGTCGTTGCTGTTTGGGTGCTTTATTGGACAAAGATCAGACTGAGAAAAGGTGGAATGCTGGAATCTAGCGCTGAAACGATGTAAATTTATTCTGAATTATCATTTGATTGATCTGTTTGGATGCCATAAAAAGTGTTGAAACCATTACCGAAAATGGAATTTTAGTGAGTTTAATGGGTTTTGTGGAAGAAAAAATTTCTCTTTTGTTAAAAGAAATATTGCTGTTGTGTTTCATGACTCAACATAAGTAAATATTCAATCCAAATTGCCTTAAAAGGGAAAATAAACAAAACATAACTCTCCTACTTATTATAACATCAAAATCATCAATTTTGCACTTTTTTCAATATTTTGTCAATGTTCTGCCAATGTCAAAGTTTTTTTATAGACACATTTTGTCCCTACATTACAATGTTGTAACGACAACACCATACGTACATTTTTCCAAAGCAATGTCAGGTGCCAGAACCCATGTTAGCTAAATTAAAGAATGTGCCACTCTAAGGAAACAGATCGTTTTACATCGGTAATTGCACTTTGCAACAACAGGTTCGTTGCTTCTTGTCCTTTCCAATCGTTTAAGTTTTTTCCCACAAAATAAGAAGCTCCTGAAAACAGCAAGATGCCACCGGATTGTCACTGTTTTCTGCAACCAAAAGAAACATTCACTCAAAGCATCCGTTTAGTACCCTCACAAGTTCAAATTTCAAGCCTGCAGCATCCAACTCTTCTTCATCCTGGCTAAAGTCGGCCAACATTTAATAAGAATTAAATTAGGTTTGTGTGATTTCAATTCGATTTGCTTGCCCCGGGACTTGTCTTTTGGAGCTTCGAAAGCCAGACTCTCTGATTCACAGACCTGGTGATGGTGGTCATTTGATGATGCCCTCAGATAAGCCACTAAATCGAAACTTAAAACCCTACTGCTTGCATGGTATTTATCGTTTCCTTGTTTTTGTGGTTTATGTTTGGCCATCAGCTTAAGCTTACGTTAAAAGGATGTGCGTTTGAAGAGGATTGGCGATTAAATTGGATCGGTACCTTACCGGTCTTTCGAACACATTCAGGCGGGCGGTGGTTCAAATATATGATCAAAATAAAATAAAATAAAATAAAAGAATGAAATGCGCTTAATTCAATTGATTTTTAAAAAAGAAGTTCAACTTGAAATATTTTTGCATAAAATCTTTATCCTTGAACATTCCCTTGCAATTTCCTTAACTTGATCATTTACATATTTCAATTTTTAATGTACGCTGCGATGTGGAAAATAATATGTTTTGGGAAAAAAAATTTATCTCAACGGTCGTAAATAATTTTTTTAACTATGAACCCTTAGAATTACCTTCTTACAATAACTCTTATCGAGATGCAGTCATCGAGTGAGAAATTTGTCATGATGTATGTTTTAAGAAAAAATAATTCAAACAAATCGGTTGTTATAAAAAAAGTCATAAATAACAGATCAGATTTTGAAGCTTCTTCTAAACAAAATATTTAAAGATCACATTCAAACTTAGGGCTTGCTGCGCAATCCCTGTCTGTTACAGGATCGAGCTTGAATTTTGCGTACAATTATCTTGGAGGCCAATTGTCAGTTTAAGCCATGAGCGTTTAAGATTTACCTTAGCACTGTATCAAATCGTCAAATCTCATTTCATTTATTCCCGAGCTTATATGTTTTAATTGTGTTTTATTATGCGCGATCTGTATGTTTGTAATGATTAGTCTTTGCAACAGCAAATTATGTACTATTTTTGATTTTGATGTGAAGAATTAACATAAAATTTGAACAAACAAGAACGATAAATATTTAAAAGGATTTTTTACGGTCGCCATGAAAAAAATGTATTTATAGCTGTTTTTATTTTTCATGTAATGAAACAAATTGTGGCTGAATTTTTAACAATTTTTATTCTTTAAATGTGTATAAGAAAGTTTGAAGCAGCAATAACCAGCAATAGACTGAAATTTTGTAAGCAGTTTCATGAAGCAAATGTTTGATTTGTATGGGTCAATTAAATCTTGAATATGTGTATAGTAAGTGCGCTTATCAAAATATTGTTAGTGAAATACTTCTGGATTTTTTCAAAAATCCGAACCTATATATACACGAAATACATTCATTTCATGACTGTTCAAACGAAGCCATGGTGTCGGGTATGTGGTATTTTGCATTAAAAATTGGCCGAACTAATAATCTAAAGAATGCAATTTAGCGCATACGTTGGCGAAACTGCGGTGAATCCGTGCACCCACGGTGGATTATCTACATACATACATACATTGTGTGATAGTTGGTGAACTGGTGAATTTATCTAAAGGTTTAACAACGCGGATTAAGGGGGGGGGGGGGGGGGTTAATTTGGGCAATTGCCCCGAGTGAAATGTAGATCTTTAATTGAAATATAATTAAAATAAAAAAAAATAATTAGGGGCCCCCGGCGGCTTAATCCGGCACTGAGGTTTGATGAAGTTCGTCTTGTAAAATGTTTCAAATAAAAATGCAAGTTCAATTCATTAGCTTCCGAATCGGTTAATCAAATAAACAATACGTTGTTTGATATCAGAGATACGCGTGAAATAAAAATGTGAAAACCAATCTCATACTTTTGACCTATACACCATACTGCGAGGTGATCTCAAATTTGTGGACGGTAACTTAAGTACATTGCAAATTATATGCACAAAATGAAACTAATGAGTTTTGATAAATTTGAAAACAGTATTTGAATGCAACTCGAACTATGAAATTTGATCTACCCGACCCTGAGATGATCTGGTTTGAATTTGAAGTGCAGTTTTTGGAAATGATCCCAGTTTTAAGCTAAGTTTAAGCCATTTAAAGCCAAGTAACACTTTGTAACAAAGAAAAGTTTTCTCACGATTGATTGATTGAGATCAAAAGAATTGCAATGTTTTGTAATATGGCAGATATATTTCCGATCAAAATTTTATGGTTTTGTGAGAATGATCTCAAACTATTGGCTGGCATTGATCGAACCTATTTATACCGCCGTAGGTCAAAAGACGTAATACACTTTTTTGCTTAAACTCTTTTGTTTATCAATATACAGTTTATAGTTTTTAAAAGTTTGTTACGTGACTCAAAAATAATTCTAAGAACATGTTTAGCTACTCCTCTACAATTATTTGTTTTAACGTTATTTTAGGTCGAAGACAATATTTGTTTGGAAAACATGCTTCAGAATAATGGCAATAAATGAGTTAATAAGTGCTTGAATGAAGCTATCGCAAGGTTCAATTTAAGTTTTTTTTTGGTCAGTTTAGCCTGAGTTTGCCAGATTGCCTAGTTTGCCCGGATATTTAAAACAAAATTTGTTATCAGTTTGGTCTAGCCTGGTGACCTGAATTTTACTGAAAAATGCCCGGATTTTACTCAGATCTATTAATTTTAATCGGTAAATCAAACAAAAACGAAACAGATAGTGTTGTTTGATTTTTTATTTCTACCTGTAAATCAAAATTTTTTGAGCAAATTTTAAGAAAATAATCGAGAAAGCTTTTTGGAAGCCTTAAATACGATTTAAAATCTGTCAATGATTTTTGATGAAAAATTTATTTGCTTGTTTTTGTTAAGTCATGGATTTTTGGTCATCAATTTTTAATTGAAATGCCTGGATTATTGCAGGTTTAAAAAAAAATTGCATGGATTTGTCCAGACCAAATACGTGCTGAAAAAATTCTGGAAACCTTAGTTTTGCCCTTTCACCCATATTGTGGATATTTCATGACATTTTCAGTAATTTACTGCTTTGAAAAGAAAAGCGGAAGCCGCCATTTTGGATTTTTGATGGCGTCAAGCAAAAAAAAAAGTTTTTTCTACTAATAAGAACCTTTCACTCAATACTCATAACATAGAGATATTCATTCCGCTTCCGGTGATTTGATGTTTGATTTATAATATACTAGCTGACCCGGTGTGCTCTGCTACACCTTTCAAAATCAAATGATATTTTCAAAAATAATTCAAATTGTTATTGTTATATTGTCATTATTTTGAATCAAATTATAACATAATTCATAAGCAACCGCTATAAAATGAGAACTGCAGCTGGAGTTTCGAATTGCAACACAAAGATAAATTAAACAAATATTCTAAATCTTGCTCTATAAATTTGTGTTAAAGATCTGATATTTTTAATCCGTCTGGAGGGTCTCAAATTAATCGTATGCAAATAATCTAACTTATAAAATATGGTTGTTTTTGCTTGATATGCTCTGGATTTATGCTCAACTGATAAAAGAGCCTCCTCTGTCTTTCCCTTCACCCCCTGCTGAATGGAGGTCGTGATCTTTAAAAAATCATACCAATTTTTTTCGTCCCCAAAAATTCTCTTATATCAACTATAGTTCCATTGGTTGATAAGTTTTCAAGTGTTACAACAAAATTTATATGGATCCCCCTCTCTTCTTCCCCTCTCTACACTGTAAAGCGTAAGGATCTATAACAATCGTAGAGACATATCTCGTAACCAAGTACCTTTCCATTCCATATTTGTTTCCATTTGTTGGCTTCGTTAATATAAAATGAGAACTTATGCTTACACTATTGTATTGGGCTCACCTCCCTCCACCTATTTACCTACTCACTGAAAGGAGGATGGTGTGTCAGATAACAATAGAATCATACCAAAAGGGGTTTCAATGTTCAGTTTTGTCCATTTCTCGGATTTTGTAAAAAAAAAGTTAATTGTAAGCCTCCTCTTCCCTTCCTATATTCCCAATTCTATCATCCTACTGCAAAAAAGAAATTGTTTCACATAGAAGAAGTATTTTTCGTACTCAAATACTTTTTGATGCCAAATTTGATTACATTTGCTCGATAAATTTTCGAGTTATGCAAAAAAAATTATATGGAAACTCCCCTTTCCCTCTTTATATCTTTCCGCTGAAAAAAGGTGGGGCTTCAATTTATGGTAGAAACATTTTTCGTATCCAAATACCCTCATATGCCAAATATGGTTCAATGTGCTCGATCAACTCTCCAGTTATACTGAAAATTGTAAGGAAGACCTTTTCTCCCCCTTTTCATCCACCTCTTTGAAGGAGTGAGGGATACCAAATATTCATAGAAGCATTTCTCGTACCCAAATATCGTTCCATGCCAAATTTGGTTCCATTTGCTGTTGTAGTTTTTGAGTTATGCTGTAAAAATTGTACGAAACTCCCCTCCCTCTTTCCTTTCTCCCCGCTGGAAGAAAGAAAGGGTCTCAAACAATCATTAGAACCCCGATCAGGAGGGAAAAACTAAATTATATCAAGATGAGATATTTTGATACTAATTTTTTCCTATCAAAATGAGTTATTATTCAGTACTCGTAGGATGTTAAAATATCCCAAATTATATCAAAACATCTATACGATCATAGCTAAATTATATCAATTTTAGATATGCGCCTTTCAAGATTATATCTCGTTCAGATGGCATAGTTTGATATTGGGCAGAACAAAACCTATCAAAATTATAACTTATCAAGATATGAGTGCTTCGAGAAAAATTTCTAGTGGAATGTCAATAAACCATATCATTTGATAAAACCATTTTCCATTTTTGGTTTCCTAATAATTGGATCCAATTTTAAGGATCTGTTGAGCGGAACTCATTAATGTACGGTTTGGGCCGTTGACTTCGATGTCCGTGTTTCAGAAAAAGTTGTACATACCTATATCAAAATAAGATATAATCATTTTATTTTGGGACAACCCGAAAAAATTCTGTATCATTGAAAATTATCTCAACCCCATTCAAGTCTGTCAATCAGAATAAGATATAATTCAGATTGGAGAAACTTAAAATCTAAATTTTTCAGTACTTATTTATAACTGAATCAGATGTAAATATCTTGGTGAGATATGTTTGAGTTATTATTTTGATATGCTCTCCTGATCGGGACATGTCACGTTCCCGCCCATGCCAAATTTGGTTCCATTTGCTTTATTAGTTTTTTGAGTTTTGTAAAAAAATATGAAAGAGGCCCCCTTCCCTTTTCTACTGGAAAGAGGGAGGAGTCTCAAATAATCATTGCAATATTTTTCGTATCCAAATACCTTCCCATGCCAAATATGGTTCCAATATCTTGATTAGTTTTCGAGTTATATGAAAAATTGTAAGGTAGCCCTCCTCTCCCCTTTCTATCACCCCACTGAGAGGAGGGAGGGGTATCTTATATTCATAGAAATATTCCTCGTAAGAAGGGGTCTCAAACAATCATTAGAACATGTCACGTTCCCAAATACCACCCCATGCCAATTTTGATACCATTTGCATGATGGGTGCTCGAGTTATGCAAAAAATTGTCTGTTGTTTGGGAGGTCCCTCCCTCCCTTATTGAGAGAGGGAGGGGTCTGAAACCATAATAGGAACCTTCCCCGGTCTCCAATACCCCCACATGCCAAGCTTCACGCAAATCGGTTCAGTAGTTTCCGAGTATACAGGAAACAGACAGACAGATAGACAGACAGACAGACAGACAGACAGACAGACAGACAGACAGACAGACAGACAGACAGACAGACAGACAGACAAACAGACAGAAATTCAATTTTTTGTATATAGATGTTTTTATTTAACTTTAAATGAACACACATAACAAACAACACAGTAAACTTCTAAGCTTGTATTTTATTGAAGTTTTGACAGAGCATTCATAGCTCTTTCAAAACAAGTACATAGTCTTTATTTATATGCCTCAATAGAATTTTCTGTTAAAAAAGAAATTCATTTTCGTGCATCATTTTCGATCTAAATTTACACAATTTGTTTTGCTGTGTGGAGAAGTTTGGAGAAATAGCTTTGCTTAGCCGAATAAACTTCTCACATCCACCTTCAATTATTGAACCTGAAATGCTCTATACATATTTAACTTAAAATTTGTCGTTATCTCACAGGTATATTGATTTCTCAATAGATCGCTTTGAACACGTTCTTGTTGATGAAATCATTGTTACTATCAAAGCATTTCAAATTCAAGAATCGCAGGCGTGGCTCAGAAGAACAAATTTTAAATCGCCAATGGTTGCTACTCCGTAATTGACCAAGGCCATCAATTTTGTTCATTTACGTGTAAACATATCGTATATAATGCAGCAAAACCAGTACATACGTATCATTTTGGAGGCCATATAGGTACATAAGCACACATATTCTTGATTTAGATTGTATTGTCGTTATAAAATCATGCAATGCATTTAAATAAGATAATGAATATGCATGGGCCGCACATTGTAGGTGCAAACATACGAAAATGAGTTTAAATAACATTCTATACGATATAATCTGTAAAATAAAATACGACTTCTGGTTGTCTGGGCTGGGATTGACAGCACATTCACAATGCTCAAACTAATGCTCTCTCTTTAAACGTCAATAACGGCGCTAGCCACGTCTTAGTAGTAAATATATAGAAGGAAAGAGAGAAATAAGATTAAAAGATTCAAAATTCATGCTTCAGGTCCGAAGTCACCTCTGCATCCTACCTAGCAGGACATTTTTTCTTGGATATGTGGGTGAAGGGATTTGATCAGAAGACACTTTTGACTGTGTTATGATCTTAAAATTTAGCAATATCGCCTACTTTTTGTTTTAAAGATCAGTTCGTTTATCCTTTTTGTTATTATTTTTCCATTTTCTCCATTCCTCAACTAGACTGCATCAGTTCCAGAAGTTATTGAACATTATTCCGTAATTTCAAATTCATGAATTTATTTATATCGCAATATCCTTTTTCTTTTGAATTTTTTTTCGTTAAATCTACAAACTGTTATAACAACAATTATAAAAACTGTAAATAAAACTCAGATGCTTTCAAATATTCAATACCATCGATAGTTGCTGAATATAGGAAAATCATGTTATAATTTCTTCGCGGTGTCTAGATTTAATGACAAAAACAACATGGCACCTCTTCTCAAAACGCTACTTTCTGCTAGAAAAAAAAATCCAAAACAGAAGTGAGCATGGTAGCGGGAGAGAAATTGTTGACATTTTTTCTACGTTGTGTGGTGGGAGTTTAAATTTTTTTTTTCTTCATTTACCCTGAGGTGTATGACTGAAATACTAGGCGCTCCCCAGCAAACATTTATGAAGGTATAAAAAAGGAACAACAGAATTATTCAAACAAATATACCAGATGAAAAAATTGTATTAAACTTACAGAAATAGCATATACCTACAAAATTGGATATATTTACAATGACAAGATTCCAACGATTCGATTTTCCCACAAAAAGCTAAATAAACGAATAAAAATTTCCCCGACCGAGATTTGAACCCCAGTCCTCCGAGTTGGCTGTCCGATATCTAACCACGATGCCAACTCATCAACTGATATGATCCACGCTATAGCTCTATGGGTGAGATTCTCCTTTTATGAGAGGAGACCGGAAAGAGTGTTATTTGAAGGACCGCTCATTTACCGTAAATCAATTCAATCAAATTGCATACTCTCAATGTTTTGGAGACATATTTTCGAATTGACTAAACTGCTATCCGATTCAACTTTTTTTAGGCAAAGCTTGTCGTAAATGAATGATGGAAAATCACTCAATACCAACGTGTTTACGATGGTTATTATAAACGTCTTAATATTCGATTTGGATTATCATTTCTATTACGATTTCATGTTAGCTGGGTCTTTGTTAAGAATTCTTTTTCTCCCACTCAGATGAGAAAGCTCTCACACTTGCCGTCCAAGTCACTTACAGTTCGTGTAAACTCGGATAACGAGTGGATCCAGTGGAGCACGATCAGCGAAAGAGGGTTACACTCGAAAGCCAAACTGAAAACGGTGTTGTTTTCTCACGGCTCTTTGTTGTTTGAGAGGAGCCGGCCATCCATGAGAAGATATTGACGAATTGAAAATTTATTTTCAGCATATGATTCCTTTTTTCTTCACTTTTTATGCTTTTTTTTTTGTTCAGGAAGATTTAGGGAGTTTGAAGTTAATATTTGATATATTCAAATGGCATTCGAATGATGTTATCAATTTCATAAAATAGTGCAGTACCTATTTCAATTTTGTATTAGACTCCATTTTTATATGCCCGATAAAGAATGACAATTGGAAACAAACTCTTAAACCTTTATCATTGTAAAAAAATCTGTGATCCTGTCAATAGACACTTTTCAACAAGAGTTTTTGAAATTCGATCTTTCTAGGCAAATTGAAAGCGAATGCAAAAGAGACGTCCTCAATTATCCAGCTTATAAAAAATGAATACTAATCTTATAAACCTCATTCTCCAAAGAGTGAACCAGCTTAGTGATTCAATCAAAGGTCGTGCCAAAAGTAGTCTAATGTGTTGTTTATCTGAGATCATGTCGGTAATCCGACCCGTAACTACCCTACATTGAACTAATCAGTTCAAATGAAAAAAAAAAACTTCATCCACCCTCGATGGTGGAAGACACCTGGAGGACAAGGTGGAGAAAAACAATCTATTGCCAGCCAGCCAATGTCATCGTCGTTGTCTTCGATGTTCTTCCTCACGAGTGGCGCCAACGAGTCGTTTTTGAAGAACAATTCCACTCCACATTTGTCCCATGATCTTGTTGTGCGGGGACTCAAACATGCCAAGAGTAAGTGCTGGCCCTCTTTGAGGTATCTTAAGTAAGAAGATGCTCCGGGTGCTAAAGACCGAGCTGGCCATCCGCCGTACAATATTGTCGATAATTCACGACTATTTAAAACGGGGCTGAAGATTGTGCACAAATGTGCGCGAACAGAAGTGCAGCTACTGGTCGTGGAATATGAGAAAATTTTCGTTGGTTTGCCAAAGAAATTAAAAGGGATCGGACAGAAAGGGGCAGAGGAGCAGCTCTCGATGGCCTAGAATTCGCGATGAGCAAGCAGAGCAATGGGATCCGAAGACCACCCAGAAGTCGTGGCTTTGTCGCGTCCACTTGTTTTTATTTAGGAGTCTCAAAAGGACCCACACTCTCTCGTACGATTCGCAAGTTTCCTACAGAAATGCATGCGCCAAACCGGCTACAAGATGACATCCAGCAAACAGCACTTGAAATTCTAATAACAATAAAAAAGAGTACCCACTACTGCTGGCTGACTGACCATATTCTTTGCGGTCGGCTTAGAGAAGATGTTTCTGAAGCGGGATCGGAAAGATTGAGTCAAGAAACGGGAGACGGTAAAGAGGAATACAGATGATTCACGCAGTGACCGCAACTTTTTACGACGAATAGCCACTTGTAAAATGCAAATTTTGCTCTTATTGTGCATTGCAGAGCTGCATTTTGCACTTGTAGCCAGCCATAGATAGCAGCGCGCAGAAGCGCAGTCAAAGGGTCAACGAATAATGTCTACTTATGGCTTCTATTACGGATTGTTCGGGATTGTTATGGCTGTATAATTTTACCAACAACCTCATAGGAGGTACACGCAGTAATGCGAAATTTCCCATGGCTTAAGTCATGAACATTTGGATTTGATATAACTGTGTTAATTTTTTAACTTGGATGTACCTTATATTAAAAACATTCCATATGAATTGTTTTTTCGTATTAAAATAAGATTGAATGTCTGAAACAATGATGAAGAAAATGAAGATGTTAAAACCATAACGATCAAATAAAAGAAAACACCAATTTAATAAACTTTACTGTAAATTGTAGCCTTTCTTACAGCCTGTGAATGATAACACATGGCACAAAACAATGAACAAATGATATAATTCTAAATAGTGTTTCATTAAAATATGATCTGAAAATTTCGAACACAGTGAATCCATAATAAACTTTTAGATTATTTGAAACCATTTGGTGCTTTTCGAAAAGCCTGATCCTGGAAAATCCTGTATGATACCGTGTAATCCTGTATGATTGTTCTTTGATATACAAAGAGAACGATAAATAATTTTTTTGAAGATTCTATAGAAAAAAAAAGAAACATTTCAACATATGCCTAGTTTACCTCAGGTAAAAATTTGTTTGTTTTGCTTTCAGATACGCAAAACAGACAGATTTAATATTATTTCTAGAACTCTTTAGAATATAGATTGTGAGCTCACAGAAAACAAATTTATATAAATTTTGATAACGATGTTTAATTATTTAAAATTAACCATCCGAATAAAAACTGGTTGAAGAATTAGAATAAGATTTTTTTCTTAACGTGCTTAAAATGAGTCTTATTGAATTTATTTCTAAGGTAAGGACCTCCTCATCACAACTTCAAAACTTTTTAATTCAAACGTATCCAAACAGTTCAAATTTCTGTTGAAAATTTTCAAAATATCACATTTTGATTTGATAATTGTGTCTGGAAAATATTCACTCACAGGATGGGACATTTTTTGCCATATAAAAATTGCTAAAAAAATATGATTCACCTTGAAAAAATATTCACTCCGTTTTGAAAGTTATAGAATTTTTTCAATGCAATGTTTCAATTCGTGGAGTCAAAATTCGTTTGTCTTTTGAATTTGTTAGAACAAATATCTGAAAGCTATTTGATTTGTGTAGTGTTTGACATCGATAATGTATGGCAGTCCATTCATTTTTGTATGGAAGAAACTTTCCCTTACCAATAGTTGAAGCTGCTGTAAAATATAATTTTGATCCTGACGTTAATCTTAAGTTTAATATCTTACCGTCCCTCTGAAGCCTTCCAAACTAACACTAGAGTGTGCTCGAAAGCTCTCAACACTGCCACGAAAATGTGGAATCCACTTTCAATTCTAATGGTATGAAGTAAACAAAACCAATCGGAATACATTGCAAAATATCAGATGGGTAGTTCAGTGTGGTAGGTGGTGGTACAATTTTAAGAATTGTGTTAACAGTTTATCACCGCTGGTTTATGATTTTTAATTTAATGATTAATGGCATTTCGGTGAATTATACATTCTGATAGGAAGAATTTCAAATGAAAGTAATGAAAATTATAGACGGATAGATTAGATTAGGAAGCATGAAAGGTGTTGAAAATGAGCCAAGAGCGTGATTTGAGAAAACTTCTTGCCGCACAATATATCATTGTATAGATCAATGCAAAGTCAGCCTATCGACTTTGCTTCTTCTAGACAGTAATACGATGTGGGACAAATGGTCTTGTGCGGCAAGAAGTTTTCTCAAATCACGCTCTTGGCTCATTTTCAACACCTTTCATGCTTCCTAATCTAATCTATCCGTCTATAATTTTCATTACTTTCATTTGAAATTCTTCCTATCAGAATGTATAATTCACCGAAATGCCATTAATCATTAAATTAAAAATTTTAAGAATTTAAAAAATGTAATGGTAGTTGTTTCTGTATTCAATGGAACCTTTCTGTAAAATGACACCAAATTAGATTAAATTATAAGATTTCTTAGACTTTATTGGTTCCCATATATTTGGTGTGGTTTGGTCACATTTTTTCTAAAGCAAAATATCTAATTCTCAAAACATGGTAATTCTGGGACGAGCTTCGCGGGCCACAAAAAGACAGTCACGGGCCAAATGTGGCCCGCGGGCCATGGTTTGGCCACCCATGCTCTAGAGTAAAGAAAATGAAGATATTGATAACAATTTTGTGTTAAATTTCAATTGTAAAACACGATTCAGTAACGTAGGGTCCAATAATCCGTTGGTAATGTTGATTTTGTAAATTTAGAAAATTTTGTCAATTTTTTCAAAATTGTCATTTTTGGCATTGTTGTCATTTTTGTAAATTTTATTAAGTATTACCTATAATCTTTACCAAAAAATCTTGTGTCAATTATGTCAACAGAGACAATTTGACAAAATTGACAAAATTGACAAAATTGACAAAATTGACAAAATTGACAAAATTGACAAAATTGACAAAATTGACTAAATTGACATAATTGACAAAATTGACAAAATTGACAAAATTGACAAAGTTGACATAATTGACAAAATTGACAAAATTGACAAAATGGACAAAATTGACAAAATTGACAAAATTGACAAAATTGACAAAATTGACAAAATTGACAAAATTGACAAAATTGACAAAATTGACTAAATTGACAAAATTGACAAAATTGACTAAATTAACATAATTGACAAAATTGACAAAATTGACAAAACTGACAAAATTGACGAAATTGACAAAATTGACAAAATTGACAAAATTGACAAAATTGACAAAATTGACAAAATTGACAAAATTGACTAAATTGACATAATTGACAAAATTGACAAAATTGACTTAATTGACAAAATTGACAAAATTGACAAAATTGACAAAATTGACAAAATTGACAAAATTGACAAAATTGACAAAATTGACAAAATTGACAAAATTGACAAAATTGACAAAATTGACAAAATTGACAAAATTGACAAAATTGACAAAATTGACAAAATTGACAAAATTGACAAAATTGACAAAATTGACAAAATTGACAAAATTGACAAAATTGACAAAATTGACAAAATTGACATCATTGACAAAATTGACAAAATTGACAAAATTGACAAAATTGACAAAATTGACAAAATTGACAAAATTGACAAAATTGACAAAATTGACTAAATTGACATAATTGACAAAATTGACAAAATTGACATAATTGACAAAATTGACAAAATTGACAAAATTGACAAAATTGACAAAATTGACAAAATTGACAAAATTGACAAAATTGACAAAATTGACAAAATTGACAAAATTGACAAAATTGACAAAATTGACAAAATTGACAAAATTGACAAAATTGATAAAATTGACAAAATTGACAAAATTGACAAAATTGACAAAATTGACAAAATTGACAAAATTGACAAAATTGACAAAATTGACAAAATTGACAAAATTGACAAAATTGACAAAACTGACAAAATTGACAAAATTGACAAAATTGACAAAATTGACAAAATTGACAAAATTGACAAAATTGACAAAATTGACAAAATTGACAAAATTGACAAAATTGACAAAATTGACAAAATTGACAAAATTGACAAAATTGACAAAATTGACAAAATTGACAAAATTGACAAAATAGAAAAAATTGACAAAATTGACAGAATTGACAAAATTGACAAAATTGACAAAATTGATAAAATTGACAAAATCGACAAAATTGACAAAATGGACAAAATTGACTAAATTGACAAAATTGACAAAATTGACATAATTGACAAAATTGACAAAATTGACAAAATTGACAAAATTGACGAAATTGACAAAATTGACAAAATTGACAAAATTGACAAAATTGACAAAATTGACAAAATTGACAAAATTGACAAAATTGACAAAATTTACAAAATTTACAAAATTGACAATATTGACAAAATTGACAAAATTGACAAAATTGACAAAATTGACAAAATTGACAAAATGTACAAAATTGACAAAATTGACAAAATTGACAAAATTGACAAAATTGACAAAATTGACAAAATTGACAAAATTGACAAAATTGACAAAATTGACAAAATTGACATCATTGACAAAATTGACAAAATTGACAAAATTGACAAAATTGACAAAATAGAAAAAATTGACAAAATTGACAGAATTGACAAAATTGACAAAATTGACAAAATTGATAAAATTGACAAAATCGACAAAATTGACAAAATTGAAAAAATTGACAAAATTGACAAAATTGACAAAATTGACAAAATTGACAAAATTGACAAAATTGACAAAATTGACAAAATTGACAAAATTGACAAAACTAACCAAATAGACAAAATTGACAAAATTTGCAAAAATCACAGAAATGATAAAAAATTCAATAAAATCAATTAAGATAAATAATCAAATTTAAGAAAATTTCAGAAACTGACAAAAGTTATTGATAAAACTGTTAAAGTTCACAACATTGAAGAAAATTAAAAAAAAATCTTTTATTTGACCAATGCCAAATAAAAACGGAATTGACCGTTATCACATTGACGAAATTGACTAATTTGAATAGTTAAAAAAACTGACGAAATTCGACAAAAGTGAGAAAACTGTCAATTTTGTTAATCCAGGAAATTTTTTGAACAACGTTAAACCCATTTTTTCTCCAATCTAGACAATTTTGACATCGATGTAAATTTATCATTTCCATACACTAAGAAAATTTGGTCAATATCGTTTTTTTTTTTATTTTTGCCAAACTTGCATTTTTATTGAATTTCAAATTAATTTTTGTCAATTTTGTTCTTTTTGTCATTTTTGTTATTTTTTTGCAATTGTTGTGGTTTTTATAATTTTTATAATTTTTGTAATTTTTTAAATTTTTGTTATTTGTGTTATTTTTGTAATTTTTGTAATTTTTGTTATTTTTGTTATTTTCATAATTTTTATTTTTGTAATTTTTGTTATTCTTGTAATTTTTGTAATTTTTGTTATTTTTGTAATTGTTATAATTTTTGTTATATTTGTTATTTTTCATTTTTTTTTTAACTTTGTAATTATTGTAATTTTTGTAAATTTGGAAATTTCTGTTATTTTCTGTAGTATTTGTATTTTTTGTAATTTTTGTAATTTTGTAATTTTTGTAATTCTTGAAATTTATGTTATTTTTGTAATTTTTGTAATTTTTGTAATTTTTGTAATTTTTGTAATTTTTGTCATTTTAGTCATTTTTGTGATTATTGGTATTTTTGTCATTTTTGTAATTTTAGTAATTTTTGTAATTTTTGTAATTTTTGTAATTTTTGTAATTTTTGTAATTATTGTAATTTTTGTAATTTTTGTAATTTTTGTAATTTTTGTAATTTTTGTAATTTTTGTGATTTTTGTAATTTTTGTCATTTTTGTAATTTTCGTTATTTTTGTTATTTGTTTATTTTTTGTTAATTTGTAAATTTCTGTTTTTTTCTGATATTTTTGTAATTTTTTGTAATTTTTGTTATTTTGTAATTTTTGTAATTTTTCAAATTTTTGTAATTTTTGTATTTTTTGCTATTTTTGTAAATTTTTTTTTTTGGAACTTTTGAAATTTTTGTTATTTTTTTCATTCTTAAATTTTTAGTAATTTTTGTTAGTTTTGAAATTTTTGTAATTTTTGTTATTGTTGTATTTTTTGTTATTTTTGTAAGTTTTGAAAATTTTTGTCACTTTTGTAATTTTTATTTTTTTTTTTGTAGTTTTTTAAGTTTTTGCATTTTTTTTTAATTTTTGTAATTTTTGTACTTCTTGATATATTTTGTAATTTTTGTAATTTATGTAATTTTTGTCTTTTTTGTCATTTTTGTAATTTTTGTAATTTTTGTAATTTGTTTAATTTGTTTAATTTTTGTCATTTTTGTAATTCTTGAAATTTGTGATATATTTGTCATTTTTGTAATTTTTGTAATTTTTGTAATTTTTGTAATTTTTGTAATTTTTGTAATTTTTGTAATTTTTGTAATTTTTGTAGATTTTTTAGTTTTTGTAATTTTTGTAATTTCTGTAATTTTTTAATTTTTGCTTTTTTTTGTATTTTTTGTAATATTTGGAATTTGTGATATATTTGTAATTTTTGTTATTTTTTAGTTGTGTTTTTTTTTGTTTTTTTTTTGTCATTTTTGTGATTGTAGTCATTTTTATATTTTTTTTTTCAATTTTTGTTATTTTTGTATTTTTGTTATTTTTGTAATTTTTTTTATTGTTTTTTAAATATATTTTTTAAAGTACTTTTTGTTATTTCATAATTTTTTTTTTCATTGATTTCATTTTGGTTATTGCTGTCAGTTTTAAAATTATGTTTTTTTTTTTTCATTTTCAATGAATGAAATATAGAACATTTAATTTTATCCTTCTTTTTTTAACACAACCATTTTTGGCTTTCAAAGCTTTTTATTAAACTTGCAGACATAAATAACATATAACTTGTTGCAGTTTTACAAACAAAACTTCTCATTGAATGAAAATTTGCGATTCCACATGCTTATTTTGAGTTATTTAAAATAAATAAATATATTTATACAAAACTTATCTGATGTGTCAATACATTTGATGTAAAGTAAATAAACATCAACTAAAATAGTAGCCTAGTTTGAAACTTTGGCTTTATTTTTCAACCAGCAATTTATGTGTGTTCAAGATTAGCGGAGAAGTAGAAAAAATGCAGCAGGGGACAGTTGGAAATTTAAAGCAAAATCACGACAAAATTTATACTTTATTCATGTATTTTATTTTTTTTTTTAACAAACACAAACACATACAGTTGCGTTCAAGAAAGATTGAAATCGCGTGAAGCTGCGCACTCACTTCCAACTTTGACAAGCTGCCATTTCTCTCTCGGTTGATATTTTTTCATGAAAATTTCACACAATCTAGTTGAACTATTCAACCAACATTCCACAAAATTTGAAGTATTTTCAGTGACGGAAAACAAAGATACAGCTTTTCCCATAAAAAAGGGAAATTTGGAATTGCTTTACAAAATTTTCTGTATCTTTGACAATTTTCATTGAAAAATCTTGAAATTTGATCAAAAGATGTAAAAATGTTTGATCTAATATCCTGCCAAGTTTCGTCAAAATCGATGAACGTGACCAAAAATGGTGCCGGATTGAAATTGAGGTTCATCATCGCCCAGCAGACGATTTCATTCAAGATTCAAAATAAGAAAAACAGAGTTTCAGAAATGACCTGCTAATTATAACGATAAACAAATTTGATCAA
This sequence comes from Uranotaenia lowii, assembly GCF_029784155.1. NCBI lineage: Eukaryota > Metazoa > Arthropoda > Insecta > Diptera > Culicidae > Uranotaenia > Uranotaenia lowii. Next base: position 308,799,503 of record NC_073692.1, on the reverse strand, counting down.
CAATTAAATCGAATATTCTATTCCCTCTTTTTTTTCAATACCAGCTCTGTTGGAACAATTTCTATTTCTAAACAAAGCATAGATGGAGTTCCTATCAATTTACAACATTCTTTGTAATAAATGTTGGTTTTGTGGAAGAAAAAAACAAGAATACATAGATAACGATGTTTTCCATACAAACATCCGTCCAAAAAAGAATGAAATCGTCTGCTAGGTGATAATGAACCTCATCTTCAACCTGGCACCATTTTTGATCACGTTCATCGATTTTGACGAAACTTGGTCTGGTATTAGATCAAACATTTTTACATCTTTGGACCAAATTTCAAGATTTTTCAATGAAAATTGTCAAAGATACAGTAAATTTAGTGAAGCAATTCCAAATTTCCGTTTTTTACGGGAAAAGCTGTATCTTTGTTTTCCGTCACTGAAAAGACTTGATTTGATTTGATTTGATTTATTACATCATCTGACAACTTATGGTCTCCATGACAATTATTAATACTACTATTTAACTAACCTAAGTCTATACAATGCAAATAAGCTAGACATGACACATAAATTTAAAAGTCTATTATGAACGATTTAAAAACAGGTTGATACTACTCTGCAGTTCGGAAGATTTTCTGATTTTGTGTTTAAAGGATTCAGAGGACATCTGGAAATCGTAGAGAGGGTAGAACCTATTAAATAGTTTGGACATAATTCTAATTGGTTCGTTCTGCCCGTAGCACGTTCTGCGAAAGTCGATGCGAAGGAACTCATGTTCTCGAAGTATACGCGGCCTGACGTTGAAGTTCACATGGGATAGAAGACGTGGGGCATCAGATTCACCGTCGATTAATTTCTTCATGAAAACAGCGCGAGCTATAAAGCGTCTCTCAAGAAGTGTGTTTATATCCAGCAGTTGGCAGCGATGTTTGTAATCGGTGAGCTCCTGGTAATTCCTCCAAGAGAGGTGACGAAGGGCAAACTTAACAAAGCGTGCCTGTACGGCCTCAATCCTGTTCGACCAATAAACTGCGTGGGGGCACCAGATAACGGAAGCGGTTTCAAGGATCGACCGAACCAGCGAAAAGTAAAGAGCTCGTATACAATATGGATCCCGGAATTCTTTGGCGGTTCTCATGATAAACCCAAGGTTTCGATTTGCTTTAGCTAGAATGTAGCAGTAGTGGTCTCTGAAGGTCAGTTTCTCGTCGAGTAGAACACCGAGATGCTTGATGACTGAGACTCGCAACAGCGGAGTGTCAGATATTTGATAATTCCATCTAGTCGGAGAGGATTTTCTGCCGAACGAAATTACCGCGCATTTTGGAATACTTATGGTCATATGATTCAGACTACACCAGTCTGAAAATTGGTCAACATAACGTTGGAGGGTTAGGCAGTCGTTTTCATGTTTAATTTTTGCAAACAGCTTTAGATCATCGGCGTAGACAATTCTGTAATCCTCGGGAAGAACCGCTAGAACATTGTTGAAGAACAGAGAGAACAATAAGGGGCCAAGGTTACTACCTTGAGGGACCCCCGATGGACTATTGAACTCCATTGATTCACAGGAACCCAGTTGAACTGACATCTGCCTGTTTGACAGGTAAGAGCCAAACCAGGAAACAAGTGTCGAGCACACACCCAGGTGTTTCAGCTTTGCGAGGAGAAGTCGGTGATTTACACGATCGAATGCAGCTTTCAGATCAGTATATATCGCATCAATCTGAAAGCCATCCTCAATGGCTTTGATGCAATAGGAGGTGAATTGTGTCAGATTAGTGTCGATTGATCTTCCCGGAAAGAAGCCGTGTTGATCTACTGATAGGTATGATTTAGCTTTAATCAGGAGGCTCTTTCAGGAGACTTCAAATTTCGCGGAATGTTAGTTGGATAGTTAAACTAGATTGTGTGAAATTTTCATGAAAATATATAAACCGAGAATGAAATGGCAGCCTATCAAAGTTGGAAGTGAGTGCGATGTTTCCTCGAAGAGATTCCTTTTTCTTAACTCTAAGCGTACATCTTTCGAGGATATGATGGCTAGCATCTAACAAATGCTAAAACCACCAACCCACAGAAAGTGTACTATGTATGCCGTGACCGGGATTCGATCTCATGTCTGCTGGCTTTGAAGACTTGAAGACGCCACGGGCTGTTTTGCTGTTTTTTATTGCAAATAAAATTCACTAATCAGAAAAAAATATCTGTTTTGCAAGTTTATAGCTAATACTTTCGATCCTTTTTAGTTACCGTAACATTGAAATTTTTGAAAATCTGCCTACTTTTTGAAACATGTCGCTAAATTCCTGAATCAGGGTGATTACATGGGAAATGCTTTGCCGTATGTCTTACCAAAATTAAGCAATCGATCAAACCTTCCGCTGACAGCCATCACCCAGATCAAATTTGTCCAATACATCCCGTAAAGCTGGAAATTGTCCAAGTTGATTCATACATTTCCTCTCGTATAAAGCATCCTGCATCGAGCGGCAGGCGGGGGATAATCATGTTAGGCGCATATTTCCTGCCAAAAGCGTCAGAGCGTGTTGATGAGTCGAAAATTTCGACCACCGACATTCAACAACTGAGCGATAAAAAAAAAACACAAAACCTGGAACCATTCCCAAATTCCATTCAATGAATCCAATCTGATCCCCAGGTTGACAAACAATCACGATTTCTGCCCTGATTCGCCAACCAGCCAAACCATCAGGGAGCCGAAAGTTACTTACAGCAGAAAGGGAAAAAATCGATCGATCATCGTTTCCGATAAATAGATTACCGAGAGTTATGGATGTTGAGCTGCGTAATCGAGGAAAAACGGTGCTGGAGGCAGCACAGTTGGATAGGAGAAAAAAAAACCTAGTAGAAAAATATTTAAAAGAATTTAATAAATAAAGACTTTTATTTTTTTTTTCCCTTTCTGCTGATTACCAATTGGATCAAGAATGTAAAAAAATTTAATTTTTTTCTTGAATTTTCAACATTAGCTATTCATACCGGCTTCCAAATATGGCCAAGGAAAAAAATTATGTTATTTTTTTCTTTTCAATTCTTATTTTTTCATAACTATTTAGGTAAAACAATCCTCCTTCTATGATTGAAATTTTGTTTCATTCCATGTACTTTGCAAAAAGAAAAAAACTACATTGTTTTTTTTATGTTTTTGGAGACTTTAAGGTGAGTTTTGTTGGATTTTCTTCGATGGACTTCGTCAATTCTTTGTCCATGTTTATACATAAGAGATCATTGATTTCAGATGTCTTTGAAAGTTTTAAATAACACGATATAGTACGTCCAAAAAATTGTTGGATCCACCTTCTGTTATTTTTATCTTGTCACAAAATATCAACTCAAATTTGTTGTTAGTTTTGGAAATCATTTGAAACTTTCATCCCGCTGTCCAGAAGCACAAAAAAACGACTCTGATCCCATTCGTCCATTCCAACCGGATTTGATCGGCCCAGACTGCGGGGCATCGACAGGCGCAAAATGGATGAGTTTCGTAGTGAGACTCCCGCCTGTCTGGTTTTTCTGCTATTTGGGATCTCAGCTCAGTCAACCAATCAATTCGAAAAAGGCTGCTCGCTCAATACTCTCGCCCCTTCTTTAAACGATTCCCGGGAACTCGGCGCGAGGGCCAAACGCAAAAAAAATCCAAATCCAACACGCCTTTTGTTTGGGATTCCTATTAAACTGAAATCACTCATATTTAGTTTTCACCGCCTGTCATTTAATTTGGATCGGCCGGCTGAATGAAGGCTATGAACGAACAGCAGCAGCAGCATCAATTGGGGAAGCATGGCGATTATGTGCTTAACAAATTTTGACACGGAGTGAATCGCATCAAAGGAGCGAAAGAGAAAAGAAGGGAACGTGTAAAGAACACCAGATTTGAATCTTGGTTGATCTTGTTTGAAGTCACTGCTCATTGCTCACACTTTTATACAGGGATTGGGTGATGCGGAGGCTTTCAAGTTTTCAATCGGCCATATTTTGCCGTTTTGTGTCAAATTATGAAGAATCGTTTGTGAGCAACGAATTATCGATGTTTCCATGTCAATGTCAGAGTCGGAAGACATGTTTGACTGTTGGCTGTTGTATTCAACTGTTGAAAAATGAACGATATAAGATTTTAATCATTGCGTCAGTGGCCCTTAATATTTAGCTAAAACAAAATTTAATCAGTACTTCAGAGTTCGTTTGTCAGTGTAGTAGGTTTTGAAGAAGAAAAAAAATACAAACGTGCTATCACAACGTCCTTAGCGTGAGGAATCGATCATAAAGTAAAATATTATTTGATTGGAATATTAAAATTAACAATGCATTCCTAAATAAATTTCTTTCAGCGTTGAACACTTTGACTTTAAATTTTTCAAAACTATTAGGCAATTTAATCTATTTTTAAGTTAATATTCCTTCCTTATATAGAACATAAAAAAAGAGAAATAAAGTTATTGATTGACCTATTATTGACTAAAAAAATTTGATGGATCTTTTCAATCGCGTCCATGGCAGACCGACAGAAATTTTAGTTTTGAATTATTCACTTCTTTTCTGACACTATACAGAATTACGTTGCATATCTAGACTGGCAAAATGCGAATCTGAATTTGTGGTATGGTTTTATTCAGTACATAAATACGTAACATGTAAGAGTAAGAATTTGAAGAAAATAGAGAAAACCTATTTTCCGCTCGAAAATATTAATACGCTCGAGATCTGCCTCTAACTAAGCAATTAATGTAAAACAATCATTTTTTCAATTTTCACTACTGTTTAAATAGTATAAAAATATGAGAAAAAAACATTAAATTTTTCAGGTTTTAAAGCTGGTATTTAAATTTTTGATACATTAAAATTGTTTGAAATTTTTAACAGTAATGAATTAGGCCTTACAATCAGGGAAAAAACTTCGAGGACATATATGGACTCGTAGGCAGAGAGGGTTAATGGAATGGATATATGGATAGATTGTGCCTCAATCCTCAACAATATCAATCAATCTTAATGACGCATTTTTAAGCCATCAAAAAATGTACAATTTTGAAAAACAATTTAGTCTTGTTTCGAAAAACGATGAAAACCAACCGCAAATGAATGTTTTTACGTCACAAAAAGAACATTTTTTTTGTTTTACGATGAATACATAAACATATGCAGATTTTTTTGTAAATGGCAAGACAATTTTGGTACACAAAATTTTATAAAAAATTCGTTCAAAATTCAGCTGAGTCACAACAGCGCAACATATTGTGACAAAAAATTGTTATGTTTTTGTATGATTTCTCAGTATGTTTTCAGGTTTACATATTAACCTGCAAGTCAAAATAAGGAATAACTTAGAAAGAGATGTTTATATTTAAAAGGTGTTTAATCAGTCGAAAGAAAGTAGATAGCTCCATTAAAAATGTACTCATAATTTGAAATATATAAAAGATGGTTCTAAATAACTTTGAAACCTGTATAAAGTTCACAGCCCTGAAGAAATTCACGTCACGTCAATAAAAAAAGCATAACTTTGCTTTTTGCTGTTAATTCATCAAACAATAAATCCTTCCCCGATTATTGTAAAGTTTAACAAAAGCGATTCTTTTGTTTTTGTTTTATATCGAATGAACTATACTGAACTTAATATTTTCGTGCAGACAAATGAAAATTGGAGATTAAAACAGATTTCTCAAAAAATGTTTTTATCATTGTACGTAAATGATAGAAAAATGTGATGAAAATTTATTCGGACGGCATCCCTGATCAACACCTTTTGCGATTGTCCAACAAAGGTGCCAGGTGGTTTTGTCAAAAATTAGTACACCACCACAAAGAAGCAAAAATCTTAATTTTTCAGCACATCAACTAGATTGCTACTAGACCACACAGCAAAAAAAAATGTAACGATACCCGATGTTATTTTTGAAGATGTTAGCCAATCAATGCACAGTGGGGATTTTTGATCAAAAAAAGGTACCTATTTCTGCGACGATCGCCTAAACTGTTCTAAATTTTGGAAAACTATCATTTATTATGCAAAAAAACACGAGGAACCGAATGATCTACACCGCTTTCTGATAAAATGACTCTTAACGTCTCATTTTGCCCGATTTTCCTTATTTTTTGGGTGTGAAGTTATAATTCCGATTGTAGCCATCTACCTTGAAGCAAAAAAGTCATACAAACCATACCTTTTTATGTAAAAATGTCAGCTGAATCGATTGGTGTACTCCAATTTTTGTTTTCACTACGACAAGTGGCTCTTTTCGCCTCTTTTCCCCTAAATTTAAGATTTTTTTCAAAGAAATGCAGTCAAACAAAGTGTAGTCCAACAATTTTTCATCATGAATGATCATTTTTGGTAGATTTATTCATATTCTAGCTAATCACGTCAATTTTTTGTACTAGAATGAATATAAATGGCTAAATATCCCCAACTTCCCCTAGCTTTTTTAAATTTATGCATAAATTTTACTGTAACAATCGAGCGATTCACATACCAAATGCAAAAACCAAGTGATTTAGTGTAAAATTTGTTGCTGAATCGAATGGTGTACACCACTTAGTGCTCAGCTAACGAGAATGGCCGCAATCATCCTGATTTCCCCTAAAATCGAGCGATATGTGGAAAAAAATCATTATAACAAATGACAATGTATCATAAACTGCACAAAAATGATTGAAACAGGTGTAAAACTTATTGCTTAATCGAATGATGTACAATTTTTTTTCCAAGAAATTATATGAATTTAGGGGAAATCGGGGTGGTTGTGACTCTTCTCGTCAACTTCACGCTTAGCGGTGTACATCATTTGATTCAGCAATAAGTTTTACACCCGATTTAATGTTTTTTGTATCTGTTACATTAAATTCTCGTTTGTAACAATGTATTTTTCAAAGAAATTTAATGAATTTAGGGGAATTCGGGGTGATTGAGGCTCTTGTCATCAACTGAACGCTAAGCGGTATACATCATTCGATTCAGCAATAAGTTTTACACCTGTTTCAATCATTTTTGTGCATTTTATGATACATTGTCATTTGTTATAATAATTTTTTTTCCACATATCGCTCGATTTTAGGAAAAATCGGGGTGATTGCGGCCATTCTCGTTAGCTGAGCACTAAGTGGTGTACACCATTCGATTCAGCGACAAATTTTACACTAAATCACTTGGTTTTTGCATTTGGTATGTGAATCGCTCGGTTGTTACAGTGAAATTTATGCATAAATTTATAAAAGCTAGGGGAAGTTGGAGAAATTTAGCCATTTATATTCATTCTAGTACAAAAAAGTGACGCGATTAGCTAGAATATGAATAAATTACACTTTGTTTGACTGCATTTCTTTGAAAAAAATCTTAAATTTAGGGGAAAAGAGGCGAAATGAGCCACTTGTCGTAGTGAAAACAAAAATTGGAGTACACCAATCGATTCAGCTGACATTTTTACATAAAAAGGTATGGTTTGTATGACTTTTTTGCTTCAAGGTAGATGGCTACAATCGGAATTATAACTTTACACCCAAAAAAATAGGGGAAATCGGGCAAAATGAGACGTTAAGAGTCATTTTATCAGAAAGCGGTGTAGACCATTCGATTCTTCGTGTTTTTTTACACAAAGGATGGTTGTTTTTTCATGCAGGGCGTTCTTGCCTGAATTGGGTACCTTTTTTGGCTCGAAAATCCCCACTGTGCAATGTATTCCCGAATATTTTTGATTTAATATTACATCAAAACTCTGTGCACACGACATGAACAGGTCACGTAGTGTAATATCACAACCTTATATGCAACATTATTTAAATCAAGTAGCCAAGTTCGTCTAATTTGACGTTTAAGCAAATTTCAATATAAAAAAGTTAGAAGAAGATTGCAGATCTCAGAGGGATTTTTCCTGCCGGTAAGTCATATCAATTTTATAACCTGTGGGTGAGTTAGCCTGCCCAGCATCACTGAGAACCCCCCCTCAAAATGCCTCAGGGTCGGCAATATCCGCGAAATAGCTAGCGAAAGGAAACACTGAGTCTTGAAGAGACGAACTTTCCACACTTTATTGGTCGACAAACTACTGTGCCCACTCCCACTTTCGAATCTATCTTTATAATGGGCTTTTGAACTCCTACCTCGTTACTGTTGGTCTCACGAACTCCAAGACTTCCTGCTGAGCGATGGGCTGCTCGGCTCTTGACGGTCAGCTTCTGCTCCGGGGGACTTCAGCACTGCCCTGGCTCCCAGTTCCTGATGCCGGCGTCCAAGCAGTTGAACGGATCGTCGTTTTCGGACACTTAGGGACAGTCGGTCGCTTCGGTGAGCAGCAATAACGGTGCTTTTTCGGCAATTATCGGCCTCCACTGCACGTGTTTCTCGTTCTCCGAACAGCAAACTTCATACGAGACAAAGAAAAAGGGGTCCTGTTGGCGCAATGGGGTAGAAAGCAAGGGCATTAGGGTATCTTCCAACGGTACGGGTTCAGGGGCGGCGGTCACTTCTCACCTGGTCGCATGATAATCCTTTTAACACGGATTTATCAGACTCTGTGGTTCACTATCACACTTTAGTAACGCAACTGGTATGGTGTGTAGTGTTTCAATGTTCCTTGTGAAGTGATGGCTCTAAGTAAAGGGCATTGCCCCCGGAACCGGGATACGGTCCCATCCTGGGATTATGCCCCATTGCGCTACTTGTGAAGCCGGCCTTTTCGCCTGTTGAGAGCAGCGCCATATGTTGTTCGCCACCGTGCTCGTTCGTCTACTGGGCCATTTCATGCTTGTTGTGCCAATGATGTACGGTACGGTCCGCCTCCTCTCCACGCCAGCACTACCTTCGCACATTTACGAAACTACCGCGATGATTCTTAATGACCTTGGGCTTCTAAACCACGCACCGGTTACAATTTTCATAAAAAATCATAGCAAAATCGTAGATCCTATATTTTTTCCACTTTTTGTCGTTTTTAAGGAAATTGAGGTCTAATGCATCAATCAAAGTGAAAGATCCGGAGACTTTAAACAACTGGATGTGAAGGTGTGTATTTTTTTAATTTCTTTTCCACCCTGTGAAATTATTGGTTAAATTTTTACAGAACTGAAGTGTTTCGGTATGCAACCACGGAGTGACATGGTCATCCAAGGAACATCCATTTATAAACACGGAGTTTCATCGACTAGAATTCTGTTACGCGTAGAAATATTGACGAGGGATACCGCGGTAACGTTCCATCAAGATGCTTGTAGCCGGGAATTCAGTTCCTGAAGCTGTAAATCTGTAAATTGAGCAGTTTCTGCACCGCAAGATTGTCTGAATATGGTTGTTGTGAATGCATTCTTTCTTAAAATTTCAGTCGGTTTGCTTAAAAAGGTGTTCGGATCCGTATTCGGATAACCAGAAAAGAGAAGACTTTTTCCACGCTTAGGACAAACTTCAACAGAAAATGTAGATAATTCATAATATAGTGAAATACAATAAATTTAATTTACCAAAAGATAAAAAATGAGTATACATCAAGCCTCTGAATAAATTTTTCGAAAATGAATTGCAATTTTAACCTGATTTAATTACCTTATCCCTATATCCACACGTAGAAGAATCTTTAGTTTTAATTCTAAGTCACATCTAAATAAATTATCAGTTATCATTAAAAATATAAATTCAAAACAACAATGTAAATTAAAAATGGCTTACGATTTCATCAATAGTTGTCGGTACATAATTTTCAAGCTCGAATTTATCTACTAGATTTACTCATTCAATTTTCTTGTACATCAAAATGATGTAATATTAGATACCATTTGCGACTCAGGTTATGTGCACGTTTTCGATGTAATATCACAAACTTTTTTTGCTGAGTACAGTTCATATCGAAAATTACCAAATTAATATTAATTTAACCAAAGATTATCATCCGTTAAATGGGTTGCAGATTCATTCGATGTTATCATAATTTAACAAAAAATTCGATCCTTATTGACATGTTTTTTTTAATCAGGACAATGCAAGATGTGAAAACCAATTAAAAAAAAATCAGGTCAATTTGGAAGTTTTTCAAAAAAAACAAGACGATATTTCTAAAATCAGGACTGCTGTTTGTAAGGGACAGTGTGTATGTGATGAATAAAGCCAAGAGGCTTAAAGTCCTCTAAAACTAACAAAATATACAGAAAATCAGTACAAATTTTTAAAAATCAGGACACTTGGAACCACTGACGAAGCTCCGAATGTAATGCTTTAATTTCTGTCGCCAGATAGCGCTATTCGTGTCTTCCGTTTTCTCGTTAAGTGGTGTATATCGGTTTAAGTTTATCTGAAATAAATTATGTTTTTGAATTGTTTTCTCAATAACTCCCGTTATTCAATTCACTTAAAAAAAACTATGCAGAAATGCTCACAGACAGTAAATGTGTAAGTGTGCATGATTTTGTTAAAAAATATAGATTTTTGAAAAAATTTTTGCTCCAAAGAAAGAAAATTAACCCATAATCACCCTTTAGAGGGGGTTACTATGGGTCAACGTTGATGAAGTAAAATACTATAATAAAAAAAATGTTATCAAAAAGATAAAAAGCTATTTTATCGCACAGAGAATATTTGAAATTTATCAAACAAAAGTGTTATATTTGGTGCTCCGTTGTTAACAATAACATTCTGGCTAATTTTGTAAAAAAAAAGTTTAAAGATGTGTACATTATAACTTTTGCTTGACCCATAGCCAACCTCATTTCCCGTTTTCATTACGTTTTATGAAAAAATTAAAAAAAAACAGTTATATTAAAAAAAAATTGTTGATATTTCCTCCTACATGAAAATTTTCTATGGTGTTGTTTCTATTTCATGCGGATCTTTCAATAACTTTAGATAAAAAAACTGAATATTTTTTAGAAATAACTTTTAAAGTTAAACAAGAAGTGGCTAGCATCATGTTAAATAATTGAAATCAATATCTTCAATTTTAATTAAGATACATATATCAAACACAAACATTTTTAATTTGACTAATAGTTACACCACACAACGGTGGATGAATTGTGGGTAATTTTTCCGGCTTCGACTTGTTTGGAAACAGCGATATTATTTTTCCTCATTGAGAACAAAAAATTAAGATGATGTGTACTGAATAAAAACTTATCATTTTTAGCGTGTTATCATGTCACAAAGTAGTCGACTACTACATATAAGCCGTAAACTTGTTGTTCCAAAGAAAAAACGAAAAAATAATTTCACGTTAAGTGTATTATTTGTGAGATTTAAGCTAAGGTTCAAGCAATCGAGTATAACGCCGAAAATACTTTTATAAATAAAATGAATTATTGTAGATAAAACGAGCCATTTGTTTAACTACATGGAAATTTTGTTATAATCGCAAACAACTTAGGTTTTGAAAATGTAGATATGTGTGAATATTTGAACAACCGTTGAACGCCCTGAACTTGGATCTTCATTCATTTCTTGAATAAACGCATTCTATCTGGCAATTTTCTTAAAAGCTATCAATATAATCGAAGCGGAAGGAAATGGTAAAGTTTTTATTAGAGAAGAAATTTTTATTATGACTTTCTTAAACTTTCCCAAACTCATTTCTCTTTTTTGCAGTGTTTTGAAATTTTATTGTCCATTGTCATCACAGTTTCTTTTTTTTTTAATTAGTCAGAAAGTGTTTTAGTTTGGTTATATAGTACAAAATATCTATCAGAATGGAAAAAGTGCACTTCACTTGTTATCAAAAGTCACTGTTCATCGCTTAATTCGTCTATCCAGCTTCGGTTCCAAGGCCCAGTCACAGCTCTAGCCAAGCGTAAGGTTCCACTCCGACTATGATGCATCGATTTGTCGTCTGATAAACAAACAAATCTAACCCAGCGGCCGAGACTTGACCACGAAAGACTTCAACAGCCGGCTGAAAGACGAACCTCGAACAGTCCCCCAAACAACGTCTTCAAATATCGCGCGCTTGATAAATGATGATCGCGGTCTAAGATGACTTTTATAAATAAGAATATTATTCTAATTCATAAAAATTACATTTCATTAATTTTATTAACATTATCATTATTCCGGCTCGGGTAGAGACTTTTATGGAAATCGAACCCAGACGCTTCTCGATTTTCACCTGGTAGTTGAGGGTCTTTCTCGGCGCTGTTCACGACAATATTAGGTCTATAGGCAGACCGAAACAGGCAATTCGAATGCAGTTCAATCCTAAACAAGAAGGAGCCCAGAAAAAATAATAATTCAAAGAAGAAATGAAATGTCAACCGTTTTGCTGATGGGAGCTTCTCCAAACTGGGTGTATGAAAATTGAAACCTCGTCGTATCATGTCGTCGTTTGTAGCAAACAGTTTGAGGATTTAAAGACGGTCCCACATCGAAAGACCTGTGCACTTTGTAGACTAGCTTAGACTAAGCCTCTGGCGAGTAAATCTGGGAGTAATGCATATCGTCGCCGTTTTCGTGTTATGATTGGTAATGCTAATGTTTCCTTTTTCTGTATGGAAGCCACGAGACCACACACGAAACGATATTCTATTTCATTCGGGCAGTTGTGGGAAAACTTGGGGGACTTAAGCTCTTTGATTGATTCCGTTTAGTCTGAGCTTGAGCCGGGACCTGAAGGTACTTGTAATATATTGTAATCCAATTCGTTTGTCATCTGCGGGAAACGGAGTCGAGCGAATTGGATTGCTCCATTTGGTTCATGGGAAGTTGAGTTTCAACGAGCTCGCCTACGCATAGAGATGAAATTGTGAAAAAAGGAGCAATAAAACACTTAATGCGGCTTATTGAAATTGATGAAGTCAGGATTAATTTTTTAATGTATTTATTTCATTACAAGAAATGGAAAAAGTCAGTCCACTTAGTTTTCTTCAGAGCTTCGGCTAGATTTGTTGCTCTTGCCTCCCTTGTTACCTTTTCCCTTGCCATGGCCCCTTTCTTGATCCTTTCCTTGACCTTTTCCCTTGCCGCCTCGTTTTTCCTTGTCTTGACCTTTGCCCTGTCCCTTGCCGTGGCCTTTACTTTTGCCATGGCCCTTGCCATTGCCTCGTACTGGTTCCTCAACAGGGATGTCCTCGGAACCTCCAGCTGGGTAGTTTTGACCGCTATAAGCGATATCCTCGGGGATTGGATCAACTGCAGTTTCTTGAGCGTCCACTGACTGCTGGAATACAGCCAGCATGGCGATGGCAGCCACCAGGAAAAAGATGAAGGTTGTCTTCATTTCGCAGTTTTTGGTTCTCGGTTGATACTGAATGATTTGGTTCCATACTGTTAGCGTTTATATAGTTTAAGCTGGTGAGGTTAATAGCTTTTTGATTAGCCTTTTCAAGTTTGTCTGGTTCTTGTCTGAAATCCAAAAAAAAAAAACAGCTGAATAATGGTATGATTAAATTATACTATGCACCCTAATTATGGCATTTGTTCAATCATCGTTTATATCCATTGAAAAATTATTTCACGGAAATTAAAAAAAAAATCTTCCCATGGCAAAGCAAGGGTTGAAACAGCATTGCCCAACAGCGTTCCATTAACCCTCATCCGTCCCAAAAAATTTTACCCGTTACGGTCCCTGGAGTGTCAATTTGACACTCCTGACCAAAACCAATACATCTCTTTTGTTTCCCAACCCAAAATTTTTATTTTTGGAAACTTCGTGATGTTACTTAAATATGTTTCTCAGGTAATACACTTTAGTTTTCTGACTTTACATTGTAAATCAGCTATGGAATGCCAAAATAATCACTTTTTTCGAATAAAGCTGAAATAAGAAGCTATACGTATTTTGAATGTACATACAAAAATGAACCAAGTTACGTCATCTTTCTTATCCCCTTTTCAAACACCACTTTTTTACATTTTTTTTGTGGTCACGATCTTATTTTTTTTTTAATTTACTCTTGTAGGCAACGTATAGTTTCTGACTTAAGCTTTCCGGAAGTAAGTGATTTTTTTTTGACATTCCGTAGCTGATCTACAGTTTTTTTCGGAAGCATGTTTTTTCGGATTTTTTTTCATAGGCTTGGAAAAACGGGAAACTGAAGTGTCGTAGCTGAATATTATCAGGAAAACATATTTGAGTTATAGTCCAACTTCTACAAGCTGCCATTTTTCGCTCGGTAAAAAATGTTGATGTAAACATGTTTGATCTAGTACCACGTTAAGTTTAGTAAAAATCGATAAACGTGATAAAAAATGTTACCGGATAGAAATGAGCTTTATTGTCGCCCAACAGACGATTTCATTCTTATTTGGACTGATGTTTGTATGGAAAAAATCGTAATCAAATTTCAAGAATTTTCAATTAAAATTGTCAAAGATACAGAAAACTTGGCGAAGCAACTCCAAATGATCCTTTATTTACGGGAATAGCTGTTTCTTTGTTTCTAGTCATTGTTAAGACCTAAAGTTTTGTAGATCTTCAGTTTGATAGTTGAACTAGATTGTGTGAAAATTTCATGAAAAAATATCAACCGAGAGAGAAATGGCAGCTTGTAAAAGTTGGAAGAAGGTGCGCAGCTTCACGCGATTTCATTCTTTGTTGAACGCAACTGTATATCACGAGGATTCCAAAACTATAAATTTGGTAAAATTCGGTAAAGAAACAAGAAAGATAAACAGGTTTAAAGCAAGGACTGTCAGATTGTCACTTAAGGTCTGATTAGTGAGGTTTTTTTCTGGGCATGAAGGGTGCGTCCATTATAAAGAAATAATACAAAATTAAAGACTTCAAGAATTCATTGAAGGTTCCCGAGGATTTTTTTGAAAAATGTCAAACATCGAATTGTGCCATAGAGCAGATAAGGGTTAAATGATGATTTTTTAACTGTAATTTTATTAAACTTTACTTGTTCATATTCACACAATTTAAACTAAAAAATAACTTTAAAGCAAAGCATTAAAATTATACATTAAACATTGAACATTGAACATTAAACATTAAACATTAAACATTAAACATTAAACATTAAACATTAAACATTAAACATTAAACATTAAACATTAAACATTAAACATTAAACATTAAACATTAAACATTAAACATTAAACATTAAACATTAAACATTAAACATTAAACATTAAACATTAAACATTAAACATTAAACATTAAACATTAAACATTAAACATTAAACATTAAACATTAAACATTAAACATTAAACATTAAACATTAAACATTAAACATTAAACATTAAACATTAAACATTAAACATTAAACATTAAACATTAAACATTAAACATTAAACATTAAACATTAAACATTAAACATTAAACATTAAACATTAAACATTAAACATTAAACATTAAACATTAAACATTAAACATTAAACATTAAACATTAAACATTAAACATTAAACATTAAACATTAAACATTAAACATTAAACATTAAACATTAAACATTAAACATTAAACATTAAACATTAAACATTAAACATTAAACATTAAACATTAAACATTAAACATTAAACATTAAACATTAAACATTAAACATTAAACATTAAACATTAAACATTAAACATTAAACATTAAACATTAAACATTAAACATTAAACATTAAACATTAAACATTAAACATTAAACATTAAACATTAAACATTAAACATTAAACATTAAACATTAAACATTAAACATTAAACATTAAACATTAAACATTAAACATTAAACATTAAACATTAAACATTAAACATTAAACATTAAACATTAAACATTAAACATTAAACATTAAACATTAAACATTAAACATTAAACATTAAACATTAAACATTAAACATTAAACATTAAACATTAAACATTAAACATTAAACATTAAACATTAAACATTAAACATTAAACATTAAACATTAAACATTAAACATTAAACATTAAACATTAAACATTAAACATTAAACATTAAACATTAAACATTAAACATTAAACATTAAACATTAAACATTAAACATTAAACATTAAACATTAAACATTAAACATTAAACATTAAACATTAAACATTAAACATTAAACATTAAACATTAAACATTAAACATTAAACATTAAACATTAAACATTAAACATTAAACATTAAACATTAAACATTAAACATTAAACATTAAACATTAAACATTAAACATTAAACATTAAACATTAAACATTAAACATTAAACATTAAACATTAAACATTAAACATTAAACATTAAACATTAAACATTAAACATTAAACATTAAACATTAAACATTAAACATTAAACATTAAACATTAAACATTAAACATTAAACATTAAACATTAAACATTAAACATTAAACATTAAACATTAAACATTAAACATTAAACATTAAACATTAAACATTAAACATTAAACATAAACATTAAACATTAAACATTAAACATTAAACATTAAACATTGAACATTGAACATTGAACATTAAACATTAAACATTAAACATTAAACATTAAACATTAAACATTAAACATTAAACATTAAACATTAAACATTAAACATTAAACATTAAACATTAAACATTAAACATTAAACATTAAACATTAAACATTAAACATTAAACATTAAACATTAAACATTAAACATTAAACATTAAACATTAAACATTAAACATTAAACATTAAACATTAAACATTAAACATTAAACATTAAACATTAAACATTAAACATTAAACATTAAACATTAAACATTAAACATTAAACATTAAACATTAAACATTAAACATTAAACATTAAACATTAAACATTAAACATTAAACATTAAACATTAAACATTAAACATTAAACATTAAACATTAAACATTAAACATTAAACATTAAACATTAAACATTAAACATTAAACATTAAACATTAAACATTAAACATTAAACATTAAACATTAAACATTAAACATTAAACATTAAACATTAAACATTAAACATTAAACATTAAACATTAAACATTAAACATTAAACATTAAACATTAAACATTAAACATTAAAC
The DNA here is from genome assembly GCF_029784155.1 of Uranotaenia lowii. Classification (NCBI taxonomy): domain Eukaryota; kingdom Metazoa; phylum Arthropoda; class Insecta; order Diptera; family Culicidae; genus Uranotaenia; species Uranotaenia lowii. The sequence continues at coordinate 308,782,571 of NC_073692.1, read as the reverse complement.
ATTAAACATTAAACATTAAACATTAAACATTAAACATTAAACATTAAACATTAAACATTAAACATTAAACATTAAACATTAAACATTAAACATTAAACATTAAACATTAAACATTAAACATTAAACATTAAACATTAAACATTAAACATTAAACATTAAACATTAAACATTAAACATTAAACATTAAACATTAAACATTAAACATTAAACATTAAACATTAAACATTAAACATTAAACATTAAACATTAAACATTAAACATTAAACATTAAACATTAAACATTAAACATTAAACATTAAACATTAAACATTAAACATTAAACATTAAACATTAAACATTAAACATTAAACATTAAACATTAAACATTAAACATTAAACATTAAACATTAAACGTTAAGTTGTTTTTTAAACAAAATTTCGCATTCAATGGTTTAAACATTTTATCCCTGTAACGAGATATCTAAACAACATCAGACGACTATGGTGATTGAAATAAAAGCGATAAAAATTATGGTTTTGCGTCGTCCGGACAAACCATGGAAAATTCATTTTAAAAATTGGCAACATCCAAACATTTATTTTTAAGTTTTCGCTCAAAAAACCCGGGAAAAATCAAGGAGAGTTTTGTCAAAATCCTTAAATTACTAAACAAACATCAAGAAAAAAAAAATTATGAATACTCAACAGCTGATTTCAAATTGTATTTCTAGCTCCCAAAAATCCTTTATGATTAATTTTATAAAAATTTCTCCAAAAATTCCGTTTTGATCGCAAAATAAAAAACTTTTTCCAAAAAAATAATTTTTAGAATTATTTGACTATTTAAGTGAATAAATTTGGACCAAATCCAGATTTTTTTAATAAAATCCGGGCAACCGGGAAAGACCGGACTTTTCTCAGCAATTGTTTCGAATGATCGATGGTAATGCAGTTTAAAACTGCTACAATTGGAAGAAATCATTGACAAATTAAAAGTTTAATCGACAATAAATTATTTTAAAAAACTGAAGAAAACAGGATAAAGCAAAAAAAAGCAGAAACAAAATAGAAAAAAAACAAGGTTTTCTGTCTGTCTGTCTGTCTGTCTGTCTGTCTGTCTGTCTGTCTGTCTGTCTGTCTGTCTGTCTGTCTGTCTGTCTGTCTGTCTGTCTGTCTGTCTGTCTGTCTGTCTGTCTGTCTGTCTGTCTGTCTGTCTGTCTGTCTGTCTGTCTGTCTGTCTGTCTGTCTGTCTGTCTGTCTGTCTGTCTGTCTGTCTGTCTGTCTGTCTGTCTGTCTGTCTGTCTGTCTGTCTGTCTGTCTGTCTGTCTGTCTGTCTGTCTGTCTGTCTGTCTGTCTGTCTGTCTGTCTGTCTGTCTGTCTGTCTGTCTGTCTGTCTGTCTGTCTGTCTGTCTGTCTGTCTGTCTGTCTGTCTGTCTGTCTGTCTGTCTGTCTGTCTGTCTGTCTGTCTGTCTGTCTGTCTGTCTGTCTGTCTGTCTGTCTGTCTGTCTGTCTGTCTGTCTGTCTGTCTGTCTGTCTGTCTGTCTGTCTGTCTGTCTGTCTGTCTGTCTGTCTGTCTGTCTGTCTGTCTGTCTGTCTGTCTGTCTGTCTGTCTGTCTGTCTGTCTGTCTGTCTGTCTGTCTGTCTGTCTGTCTGTCTGTCTGTCTGTCTGTCTGTCTGTCTGTCTGTCTGTCTGTCTGTCTGTCTGTCTGTCTGTCTGTCTGTCTGTCTGTCTGTCTGTCTGTCTGTCTGTCTGTCTGTCTGTCTGTCTGTCTGTCTGTCTGTCTGTCTGTCTGTCTGTCTGTCTGTCTGTCTGTCTGTCTGTCTGTCTGTCTGTCTGTCTGTCTGTCTGTCTGTCTGTCTGTCTGTCTGTCTGTCTGTCTGTCTGTCTGTCTGTCTGTCTGTCTGTCTGTCTGTCTGTCTGTCTGTCTGTCTGTCTGTCTGTCTGTCTGTCTGTCTGTCTGTCTGTCTGTCTGTCTGTCTGTCTGTCTGTCTGTCTGTCTGTCTGTCTGTCTGTCTGTCTGTCTGTCTGTCTGTCTGTCTGTCTGTCTGTCTGTCTGTCTGTCTGTCTGTCTGTCTGTCTGTCTGTCTGTCTGTCTGTCTGTCTGTCTGTCTGTCTGTCTGTCTGTCTGTCTGTCTGTCTGTCTGTCTGTCTGTCTGTCTGTCTGTCTGTCTGTCTGTCTGTCTGTCTGTCTGTCTGTCTGTCTGTCTGTCTGTCTGTCTGTCTGTCTGTCTGTCTGTCTGTCTGTCTGTCTGTCTGTCTGTCTGTCTGTCTGTCTGTCTGTCTGTCTGTCTGTCTGTCTGCTACGATGCTCACGAGTCTCTGGCGAGAGATGGAAGCATAAACCAGTGTTGCCAAGTACTCTTGCTGCCACACATCCTTCTTCAATAACTGCATTCGAACGAATCGGTCCTGGTCCGCTTGACTGTAACGGCAAAGGCGAACTTTTTTCCATTAGCCTTGCGTGGGTACGAGAAATATTTCTATGGTTATTTGATCCTTCTCCCCCTTTCCAGTGAGGTGATAGGGTGTGGGGAGGGGGACTCTCTTACAACTTTAAACAGAACTCGAAAACGGAATATTCAAGCAAATATTTAGATCCAAATTAAGCATGGGATGGTAAACGAGTACGAGAAATGTTTCAATCAATATTTGGGAAGTGTAGGAAAAAAGAAAAATTTTTGGTACCATTCCCTCATTTCAGTAGGGAATTCAATTATTTTTGGCATTAATTGAACACTTATGAATACGATTGGACTATCTTTTATACAAGAGGTTGTGAGCGCGCGAGTATTTTTTGATTTTATTCATTTATTCAAGACAGTGTCGGGTCGGCACAAATTTTTCATTTTTTTTATTAAATTGAAAATTTATCAAACCAATGACGCCAAATGAGGTATATCACAAAATTTAAATACCATTTATTAATTTTTAATGGTATTTTGTAAGCTCTCTTCATTTTGGAAGACGGAAAGGGTGGAAAATCCATACCAATTAAACATACATTTTGTCATGATAAATAAAACTCATGATACTTTAAAAAACCGGGTTAATATTTCAGATCTTGGAAAACAAATTTAATAATCAAGTTTTACCGGAAAAAATAAACTGATATTTGAATTGAATTTCGAAACTCTAGCTTCAGTTAAGATTTAAAATTACAGAAGTTGATTCAAAATTATGCCTACAAAAAAGATCTAAATTTAAATAATTTTCATAAATTTAATTGATTGTAAGAAGGTGTATAGGGCATAAAGCCAAAGTCATTGGCCCTTAACCAGAGCTGCCCGTCAAGTAGCTCAAGTAGAAGAAGAAGAAGAAGAAGGTGTGGGATAGCACACTGGGTCAGCTAGTATTCATAATTTATTGATCTTTTTTTAAATTTTCTTTATTAGGCTTTATTAGGCATATCTCATTTTGGATATTTTACAAAAAATAGTTAAAATTGAAAAATTTCAGTTTCTTTTATTTTATCTACATTTAACGGAAAATCTTAAGTAAAAAGGAAAAGGAGGGCTCTAGAAATCGTAGCAGATAACAGTGGGATTTTCACAACGCGCTTTCGAATTTGAGAAGTGCTGATCAACCATGTTGACTCGAAATCTGATCGTGATCTTTCATCTGATCCAGATTTTTATCCGAATCATGAACTTTATTCTTATTCAGAGTCCAGCCAGGGTCTTAATCTTGTCATATTTTGTATCCTGATCTTTCAGTTTCTCAATGGTGTCTTAAGGTTTAGGATTTTTTCAGTCTACCAATAACCATTTACATTGGCTTGCTTCCCGAGGACCAATTTTTGTAGCCATATCAAAAAGTTAAAATGAGAATATAAACTCAATGTAAACTCTTTTCTTAGAGCAATGACTTCTGCCGTAAATTTGAAAGGCAATACAGCTTATATGATCCGATAAGTCAACTATGAGAAGGCTGAAAACAGGATGCAATGAGCGACGCGAATCTCACAACGATATCTACATGCAAATGCTCTATTACACTGACTGGTGGGGTCAGGCAATGATAAGAATGCGGCGATCTTGATGAATGAGATTTGAATGAAGTCGACTCATAATTATGAAGATGTAGAAGACATCCAAAGTACTCTGTATCATATAAAATTTAAAAAAAGCATTACTTAGAAAGATATAAAAATAGTAAAAATGCTGAAAAATAAATTGAACTCACTTACAGCCCACTGTAGATTTTTTTGTTTATAAACATTCGCTGTGAAGTTCATTTATCACCGATACAGATGCTCAAAATAGTCGGCAATCAGACTGTGGATTCAACGGCAATTTAAGGATCACAGTATGAGCAGCAAGCAGCTCAAGAAACCTAGTTTAAATTTTCCCATCCAAACATTTAAGGACGTTTGAATGCTTCCAGAAAACCAACATCCATCAATCACAGCCCAGTTTTTTCCTTCTAGCTAACAAACGATCCGCTTCGCCAGAAAATCGATCAATCAAGGAATTAGCATCCATTGACGGTATGGAAGTCCTAGGGTAAAATCCGATTGCAGCTGAGTAGCAATGATGTCGATCATAATGATGATGATGGCAGAGAGGCTGCTGTTTTCGGATCAACGCAACATGAAAGAAAAAAAAAACTTTTTTAACTCCCATTGCAAAAAGAAAGCCGAATGTTGATTGATCCCAAAAGGGCCAAAGTGATGTCCCCTGGCAAATTTGCACGCTTTGGGTTAGCGAAGGTTGAAAAGCGATGCGCAAGAATGCGTCCATTCGGTAAACATTTGTAGAATTTGTTCAGCTCTCAACCCAAATGCAATCAAAACATCGTCAACTGAGTGCCAATGGCTTTTGTTTTCCCGGAAAATCAGAATTCTTACGGGTCTAGGATGGATCTTCCTTTAAGGGCTTTGTGACTTTTCCTATTTCTTTTTGTATAGATTTGGGTGCTTCAACAGCCTTAGGAATGTCAAGAATTAATACTATAGTTTTCATAATAAACTTAGAATTTTTACTACTATGAAAGGTGAACACCTTTACAGATTGCAGATTTTATCAATACCTTTCCGTGCAATCTCGGTAGATAAATAACTCAATTCCAGCGAGAATTTAAAGCATAAAATCAATTTTCAACATGAGGAAGTCAGGGTTTTTTTCCTCGCTTCTCTTTCCTCAGCCGGCAGCCATTTCTGGGTGCATCCAGCATTACATTTTCTGCTCTGAAGCTATACACACATCCACCTTTGGTGTGAAAATCCCCAGGAGGTCAGCATTGTTTGGCCCGAAATCGAGCTTGACACTTAAAATATAAAACACGAACAGATAACCGGTGCAAAATACACCGTCATCGTTTTGTCGCTTTGGTTTTATTTTGTTTTATTTTATCCATTTTTTGTTGCTGTATCCGAGTCTCTCCGGGGACTCTGTCTTACATTTTATTGGATACGCGCCCAAGCATATTTTTTTCCGCTTCATATTGAAGAGGTAGATGCTTCCAGGAGTTTGGCTTATCGCGATTTGCAACTGTTTTTGTTTTTGGTATCGTTGCGCGCATGTTTGTTGGAATATTTGAACCACAAGCATCACGGAGGTAAAAAAGACGGAAGAACGTGAGCTTTGCCTGTGCGACATTGTCCAATAATCGAAGAGCGAAGATCGGATGTCTGGCAGTTATTTGTAATGTTTAGTTTGCAAACATGAACTCGTTAGCACGTTCTTCACGGTTGCTGTTGCATTTGGATATGATGCTGTGAGGAGTTTTTTCTCCAGGTTAACATAATATGAACGTGCAGCAGTTCACTACTGTTGATGTTTACAAAGTTAACACCAAGGCATGGAAAATCTTTCCAAAGTAACAATTTTTGTTTTATAAGAATCTCTAAAGCTCTTCAATAATTGAGTTTCAGTTTTGCTGATATAGTTTTACAAAAAGTACAGTAGTTACAAATTTCACGAAAAAGTTGAACTTAACGTGCGTTTTTGAATATTCCTTGAATAATCATTCCAGCAATTTAACTTCACCAATAATCTACCCACTAATAATCACACAGGCAACAAAATTTACTGTTTTTCAAATAATTAAAATTATAGATCTTATTTAAATTTAAAAAGGGATGTTAAATCCAATCATGCATTTAATTTTTCTAGCAGCTGGGGTTTTTGAGATTCAATGGTTAACTTAAATAAAGCTAAAAATCCAATAAACTTGTTTTACACCGATGGGACAAAATTGTGAAATAAAAATGAGAAACTAACATAACTGTAAAATTTAAATTTATTTGGTAATTACCTATATAAACACAACGCTTCTCAATTTTGTATGAGAGATTATATGGAAGAAGAAGTTTCTGCATATAAAATCATTATAGAAATTCATGTTAGCTTGAAACAAAATTTTTCTTTATTCATCGAGTTTTCCTATTTTTAACTTCATTTCTTGCAAAGATGAGAAGAAGCTAAGTATTTCATGGAAAAAGAAATAAAAAATTAAAAAGTTATGGTTAAATCAGAAAGAATTAAAGCACTGAATGGTCACAATATCAATATATATTCTAGTCAAAATCATTGTAAAAATTTAAAAAAAAACTACTTGTAGGAGCTATTTATAAACCGCCTAAAAGTGACTCCAATGAATGTTTGAGAAACACCATGAACAAATACGGAAATAATTATACCTACATATATGGTTTAAGAGATTTTAACATCAATCGAAAAGATACTAACAGTTCTTAATCGAAATTATTCAAGGCTGAAGCTACTTCGTACAAAGATTTTCCTATTTTTTCAAACTACGAATTATTAGTAAAAATAAACCCAATTGTGCTACAGAATTTCGTGATAATAATCAAGTAAACACGATTCTACTGAATACTTTAGACTGGTCAAACTTATACAGCATAAATGATCCAAGTATATTAGTAAACTGCAAACTGAAACGCGAAGCAGGAAGGATTGGGTTGATGATTAATACGTCCAAGGCGAAGTACATACTGGCCAGCGGATCCGAGACCGACCGAACCCGCTTTTCCAGTAATAACAAGGTCACGATCGACGGTGACGAGCTGGAGATAGTCGAAACTTTGTCTATCTCGGCTCACTGGTGACCGCAGACAATGACACCAGTCGTGAGATCCAGCGGCGAATTATCAGCGGAAGTCGTGCCTACTATGGACTCCACAAGCAACTGCGGTCGAGAAGACTCAGCCCTCGCACGAAGTGTAACCTGTATATGACGCTCATTAGACCGGTTGTTGTCTACGGGCACGAGACATGGATATTGCTCGAGGAGGACCTGCGTACACTCGGAGTATTCGAGCGACGAGTGTTAAGAACCATCTTTGGCGGCGTACAGGAGAACGGAGTGTGGAGGCGAAGGATGAACCACGAGCTCGATTGACTCTACGGCGAACCCAGTATCCAGAAGGTGGTGAAGGCTGGTCGGATACGCTGGGCGGGACATGTTGCGAGAATGCCGGACGACTGTCCTGCAAAACAGGTGTTCGCTACGAATCCGGTAGGAACAAGACGAGCGGAGGCGCAACGAGCGAGGTGGTTAGACCAAGTGGAGCGTGATCTGGCGAACGTGGGGTGCCCGAGAAATTGGAGAACGGTTGCCAAGGACCGAGTGAATTATAGGAATTATGTTCGTCAAGTTATGTCGTGAGACGGTATACTATGTTAATAACCATAAATAAGGTAAAAGATGTTGAAAGTGAGTGGAAGGGTAATTTTAATTTGAAAAGCTGTTCATCACATTTCATCGTTTTGTTCCTCACGGGCCTACTATCTTGCAGTGGTAGAACGGGATAGATTTGTAACAACCACTACACGATAGTAGGCCTAGCGTGGTTCGTCCCACAAGCGGGGGACTTGCAGTACGAACGAACAAAAAAAAATATTTTTTAATCACTGAAAATGTGATTGCAATCGAATGAAAACTCGAATTTTGCGAATAAATTTTGTGTGTGGCAATTTAATCGTGAACACCATTTAGGATAATCGTAGATTTTACAAAAACCTACGTTATCAAACAAATATGTTGAGAAATATAACCAAACCTAAGTTTTACAAGAGTTTTATACATACTCAACTTCCTTAAAAGTGCTCTGGTAGAGACTTGAGCCCACTAGAGTTGGTAAGCAAAGTGCTGACACTTTCAATAATTTTAATGCCAACGAAATAAACGAGAATTTTGATAAAGCTTTAACATGTGATAACGTTAGAATCAATTATGCAATGACCAGTAGTCAACTAAACAGATTCTTGTTAAAAATGTAACTAAAGATCAAGTAAAATATGCGCTGTTTGCTATCAAATCCAATGCAATAGAACTCGAAAATATTCATTTAATATTCATGATAGGAATATGGCCGTTTATTGTTCATCCTGTCACACACTTTTTTAACGAAATCATTCAAAAAACCAACAAGTTTTCCTAGTAAATGGAAAAAATAGAAGATTATATTCATAAGAAAGGATCCTGTCAATACTTCAGAGAACCTGAGCCCCATAAGTATTTTTTGTTCTCTGCCAAAAGTTTTCGAGTAGGTAATCAAACAACAAATGTGCAGTCAGGTTAACGCATATAATCTACTCAGTTTTTTCAAATCTAGTTAAAGAAAAAATGAGTTTTTTCAAATCTAGTTATAGAGAAAATGACAGTACAAAAACAGCGATGCTACAGATTACCGATGATATTGGGGATGTGCTAGATAAGCGAAATCCGGGTACGCTGATTATGCTTGATTATTCAAAAGTTTTTGATTTCTCACAAGTTGCTCAATGAGAAACTGATAAATTATTATGGATTCTCAATGAATGCAGCAAATTTGCCTAATTCTAATCTTAACGGTCGATCTCAAGCTGTTTTTCAAAATAGAGAATACTCGTAAATTTTTGGGGCCGGTTCTTTTCACATTGTTTATAAATGATCTACTTACTGTATTAAACCATTGCGAGATACATACATTTGCAGACGATGTTCAACTGTATTTCGATTGTAGTGACTATATTGTAGAAGAAATCACAAGTGAAATTGATGAAGACTTCTCAAGAATCTGTAAATGGTCTTCAAATAACATGCTTTCACCTAATTCCTTGAAAAACTTTTGCCATAATGTTCAACAAAAAATGTAATTTTATTCAAATATTACGCTAAATCAGTTATCAGAATGGGGGTAAGCTAAATAGCGGCATAATATTCAAACATACGGGAAAACTGTGCAAAGCTTTATTTATCCACATTTTTTAACACGTGTTTTTTTGATGCTACAAGCTACATTACGAATGCTTTTTTTTTTAGTTGATAACCACAGGTGGTAAATCCCGGTTTACGGATTGTATTCCAAGGCACGGCGAGCCACCGCGTCTCCCCAGTTTGCTACTCTGGGTCCATGGGTACAATGGGAAGACTCATGATATACTCCGTGTATACCCCCTACTCCCTAAACTCCACCTGGGGTAGCAGACCTGGTTCCCACCTCGAACTGTTTAGTACACTATGCTTCAATGATGGGAGGTCTATTCGCGCTAATGCGCTCCAAGGCTATACTCATTAACGAGACCACTTTCAGCAAAACCTCTCGTCTTTACGACTCGACGCCTGAACTCTCCTCTAACGACTTGAGAACCGACATCTCCTCGCAATGACTCGAGATTCTCACACAAACCTCTCCTCTTCGCGACTTGAGGTCTGATCTCTCCTCTAACGACTTGAGATCCGACCCCTCCTCGCATCGACTCGAGGTTTACCCCTCCTCTGTACGATTCAAGGCCCGATCTCTCCTCTAACGACTTGAAATCTGACCTCTCCTCGTAATGAATCGAGGTGACCACTTGTACTCCTCCTCTTGTTGATAAGGGGCTTGATCCCTCCTCTTACGACTCGAGACCCGACCCCTTATCATAAAGACTCGGGGTTGACCACACAAACCTCTCTGCCTGAAGGTTTGAGGCCTGACCTCTCCTCTAACGACTTGAGGACCGACCTCTTATCTTCAGGGTTCGAGGTTTGCCACCTTGCCCGTCGTGTGCCTGATTGAGAGCAGCTTATCCTAGACTCGCACCTGTCACGGCACACGCGCGGGGCTTAACGCAACGACTCGGATGATTCCCGACGAAAACGTCATCCTACTCCCACTCGAATGGCTCACCCGGCGTCGAGAACCACTCTACCCGTGGGTATTTCCCGAACGTGGAATAACCCTTTCCCAACGATTTCCACTGCTAAGAAGGTCATGTCTTATCCCCGCAGCTTCTGTCGTTGAGAACCGCTCTACTCGGATACTCCCCGAAGGTGGAGCATCCTACGCACGAACGCGGCGCACCCACCGAATTCGCTACGCAGAAGGTATTGTGTTACCTTTGTAGCTTCAAACCGTGGGGTCGAACGCACTCTACTCGACAGCCCCCCGTCGATGGGGTCAGTCTACTCCGACCGTTGTCCGGTCTTCTTTATCCCCCTTGGCTGGCAACCCTTGGTTTTTTGGCCCGCGGATTTTCCTGCCCGTTGTGTGCCAGACCGAGAGCAGCTTATCCTGGACTCGCGCCTGTCACGGCACACGTTTGGGACTTAAAACGCTACGGCTCGGATGTTTCCCGACGGTGACGACATCCTACACCGACTCGAGAGGCTCGCCCGGCATCGAGAGCCTCTCTACCCGTGGGTATCCCCCGACAGTGTTTAACCCTCTTCCCTCGAGATCCGCTACGAGGAAGGTATAGTCTTATCCCCGCAGTTTCCCTCTTAGGAAGCGGCACTACTCGGATACCCCCCGACATTGGGGTATTCTACACACGTTGCGCGGCGCACCCCTGACCTCCGCTACGCAGAAGATGATGCCTTATCTTTGTAGCTTCGATCAGAGGATCGGACGCACACTACTTAGATGCTCCCCGTCGATGGAGTCATCCTACACCGTTCGCGGACTGCCGTTGGTTCCAGCTCCTCTGCAGGGCAGTCATGATCCGAGTGAACCCATCGCTGACCGCATGCCAAGTGTTGGAATCCGCACACATCCTTTGTACAACGTTATCTGCTGTCGTGTCGGGCCCACAGGCGGCAAATATGGAAGTAGGTACCGCCGCAAACCTCGGACAGACAAACACCACATGCTCGGGTGTTTCCTCTTCGTTACCACAATCTGGGCAATATGGCGAAGCCACATGTCCAAACCAGTTGTGGTACTTCATGAAGCATCCATGACCAGTTAGGAATTGCGTCATATAGAAGTCCACTTCACCGTGCCTTCTTCCGATCCAGCTCCCGATGTGCGGGATCAGACGATGGGTCCACCTTCCTCTCGTTGAGCTGTTCCACAGCTGCTGCCAGTTGGACATCGAGTCCTCATTGGCGAAATCTCGTACATTGGGCGTGTCTTTGTTGTCGTAGACATAAACATCCTCCTCAAGCAAAACCGAGATGGGCATAACACCCGCTACTACACAGGCGGCTTCGGACGACATGGTCCGGTATCCGCTGATAACCCGCAGGTTCATCAGCCGCTGAACGCTGCTAAGTCGCTGCAGGTTACAGCTTCTTCGCAGGGCCCTCCTCCAGGCCACTGCTCCGTACCGCAAGATCGGTGTGGTCACACTTGCCAGGATCCGCCTTTTGCTGCTTTGGATGGCCGAGGAGTTCGGCATCATCCGTGTGAGTGCGGCCGTGGCCATTGCGCTCTCTTGCACACAAAATCGACATGGCTCGTAAAGCTGAGCCTGTCATCTATCATCACCCCTAGGTACTTGATTGCACGTTTGGACACGATACTGCACGGTCCAACGGCAATGGTACCTGTTTGGGGTGAGATCAGGTTGGTGATAAGCACCATCTTGGTTTTGTGGTGGGCTGGACGCAGGCACTTGGAGTGCATCCAGCTTTCCACTGCCTGGATAGCTACCGTGGCCAGTAGCTCAACCTCCGCTGTTGAGGAGCCTCTCGCCTAGGGGACTACATCATCCGCAAATCCTACGAGTTCAGCTCCCGATGGGTGGTTCGTTCGTAGGAGTTCATCATAAGTGATGTTCCACAGAACCGGGCCGAGTATTGATCCCTGTGAAACACCCGCCAAAACCTCTTGTGTTCGCAAACCCTCGCCGGTCATATAGTGCAGTTGGCGATTGTGGAAGGAACTTTCCACAAGCCTATACAGATATACCGGGATCCTCATTTGGATTTTTTTTTTGTTTCGATTATAGTCGTTTTAACATCTTTATGTCATTCGCGACTTATATCAACGATGTAGTTGGCGGACAAGTCATTGAAAAACTTATACGGTACAACTGTGATCGATGTTTACTCTTGGGCTCGAACTCACGGACATCGGCTCAGGAAGCAATCGACTTGCCAACTGAGCTATATCACAAGCCCCCTCATTTGGATAAGCAACGACGCAATCGCTGTCCAACTGACACTGTTGCCCAACAGCCACATACTGAATAATGACGTTTTCAACTATTCGGCGAAGAGAATATTCTGCCGAATATTTAGTTGGCTGAATATTTGGCTGAATATTCGGTCGAGTTTTTAATAAAAATAGAATAGCGATTATTTCAATTGCCTTCTGTATCTTCCATCTTAATGCCCTTCATGTTTTTTGATCGATTATTTTCAATTAGATGATATTTCCAGATGATGTATTACAAGATTAGTACGCATGAGGAGCTTAATTTAAAAAGTAAAATTACAGTAAATTTTTCATCACGCACCCATGTTTCTGAGCCTAAAATTTGTTGTTTTTTAAAGTACCTGCGGGTAGTATTTTATTTTTATGAATTTGTGCCACTTAAAGCTTAAAAGCTTTGATGAATTCAAAATGTCCATAGTATTTTCGACCACAAAAATTGCGAGTACTATGTGCATAGTAATTGCAATAATGTATCATGTGCACTTTTACTAAATTGATGCAATGGTAAAATTGTTATAAAAACGTTTTTTAAAAAGCCACGCAATTTTTTTTCGAGTATGAGTTTAAATGAAAAATGTTCGTTTTGATGCACATAACTCTATTATTATCGAAATATTGATTTTTTACACATGACAGCTGGCAAATAGCTAAATTTGTAACTTATCTATTATATAAAATTCTCTTGTAACGGTGTTTGTAGTACTACTCCTCCGAAATGACCCAAACGATTCGAATGAAATTATTTTTAGAATATTCTGTAGTCATGCGAATCGGTTTATATCGAATAAAAACAACACCAAGTAGCATCAATTGCAGGGTTGGCATTATTCATCGTCATTAGTCAAATGACTGTGACTGTTGAGTCTCTTGGTCCGTCAAACTCAATTGACTGTTCCTTAACGACCAGTCACTTCGTTTGCCAGTCATTCAACCCCCAGTCGTATGAAGCTAAAAAAATTTCATAGTCAAGCATTCACCAATCGCATTCAAACGAGTCGTGGACCGAAATGAAGACGAAAAAGAAACGCATTTATTATTATTGTTACTCCCGCCAGCAAGCCGAAGACGACCGAAGACGAACAAGAAAAGCATTTATTATTATTGTTGCTCCTGCCAGCAAGCTCGTTTTCAGTTTTTTATTGCTATTGTTGCTCTCTGCCAGCAAGTCGTTCAATTAGTTGTACCTGCCGTCAGCAGCCGGTCGAAGTGTAAAGAGATTTGCCAGTCACTCTCAGGAGAAATTTTGACCATATGTAGGAGCTTCGCCAGTCGATGATGGAGAAATGTTGATTGTTGTCGTGCTTTGTCCGTCATGCGAGTAGTGAGGCTCCGTCAATTGAGAACAGTGCCAGTCGTTTGATGAAACAAAACTAGTCGGGTCAAGCGTGACGGGCAAAATTTACCAACACTGATCAATTGTCCGTAATTATTAAATTTGTACTTTTTTGAATGAAATGAAAATCATGGCTTCCATTTTTTCGAGATTTTTTTTTCCTTTGGGCGGTTTGTTTTTCGTCTCCAAGGTCGAGGCGTCGCGAACTGACATCGTTAAAAGATAGTGACTATGGCACAGCATACTGATCAGTGAGAATATTTTAGCGCGTATTTCTCAACCAAGCATATTTTCAATGCAAGTGGTGGCGATACGATGCCTTGATGTGATTTTTTTTTGTTCTTGATTCCTAGCTCACACGGTTATGAATGACGCCTAGATGTGAATCAGGTTGACATTTTGCTGATCAAATAAAACATATAATATTTGTTTTGCCAAAATCAGAAATTGAAAAGTCAGGCATCCATTTTTAGAGATTTTCTTTTCTTCGAGGGGTTTGTTTCGTCTCCATGGGCGAGGCGTCGCTAGCAAACGTCGTTGCAAGATAATAGTAACCAAAGCATACTGTTCATTGATCGCTGGAAAAATTTAAAAATTAGGCGCCTATAGGGCTTTTGCTACACACACATACAAGAGGTCTGTTGGGCACACATTAGAGGTTTTTATATGCAGCGAAAGCAAAATTCAACTAAAATGTTGGTTTTCCCTTGAATGAATGCTTCATTTCTCTTAAAAACATTCATAAAGTATATTTCGGATCATTAGCTAACAAGTGGCAACGATAAGGTGATTATTTTATTGGATATTAGTGGGGAACCAAGCAAAACAAAAATGAAAAACAAGCCAACCACCATTGTAAAGCACATTAAACGGTTCCCCCAGATCCTTAGTTCACGTTTTTGGGTCTATCATACTAAATTTAGAACCAGGAAGATGAAGTTAGAAGTTTTCGTAACGAAATTGATTAATAAACTTGAGCAATATTTGTCCTGCTTCCACTAAAAACGCTCATATCCTGTACAAAGTCTTCATTTGTGTTAAAGAACTCTACTAATTAGGAAAAAATCACAAACAAGTCAAAAAATGATCTAGTTTTCGAAAAATATGTCGTTCTTAAGAAACTTTTCAATAGTTTTCATTAATTCTTCAAAAAATATGCTTCTTCAGTCGATTTGTATTCATTTAACATGGGGCTGTCACATTTGTTTGCCCAACGGCTTACTTATACTAATGCACTGGTGCAAACGCCCTATTTCTCAACCAAGAACCTATATTTCTTATGCACGTTGGGGCTATATGCAACCTAGATGTGTTTTTTCCTTACTTATTTGTACACAGCACATGGTAATAAATGACGCCTCGATGTGACACGGATTGATATTTTATCGATCGAATCAAAACCATATAAACCATTTTAAATATTAAAACAATTTTTAATTCGTGGTAATTTAAGTAGTAAATTGTTGTAAAAAAGATATGAATTTGGTAATGATAAATATAAAATAATGACACTTTTTGAACGTTTGAAAATAAGAAATTGGGAAGCTTTCCCGACCAGACTTTGATGCCAAAATCGAAAGCAAATTGATACTAAAATGAGGTGTAAATAGCAAAATGAGAGCATCATTTGCTGTTGAATTTTTCACGATAGCAAAATAAGGTATAGCTAAGGTTTCAAAAATATTAAATTGATTGCAAGGTGAGACCAAAATAAGGGATAAACAGCAAACTGCAAGCAAAATGTGATGTAGCATTTATATTGAGAGTAAAACTAGACATCATTCAGGTATCCAAAAAATTATATTCAATTTTGAAAAAAAATACATATAAAGCTAAAATTTAAAATAATAGCAAATTAAAAATCAGATTTATTTAGGTGTTAAAAATGTAATCTAACTGAACACAAACAGCAGTTTTTTCGTTACCGGCATAGTTCGCGCATTTGGAGTGTTGATTTGAACAAACAACGAACATAACAAAGTTCTCGAATAACTGTTTGTTGATTTCTCTGTAACAGCAAAACTAGGCATCGTTAAGGTATTTGTTATTTATTTCTGATCAACGGATCACATGTTGATCCAAATGATTTCTTAAAAACACTCGGTATCATCGAATCGATAAGAAAGGCTTCTTCCGAGCAGACTTTGATGCGACTAATTATCAATTTATATGACCAACCCGCAGGCAAAAATTGTTGTATTAACTTATAGAGTTGGCAGAAATTTTCATAACAGAAATTCATTTAGAAAATAAATCTAAAATAAACAATTCGTATTTTTTAAATGAAGCCGCCGAAGGGGTATGAGTGCAAAAATGATCAATTTTAAATAAATATTTTTATTTAAAACTATGTTTGGTGAAGTGTTTAGATTCAGACTTTTTTGTTAGATCGAAAACTGGATTTTTTCAAAAAATCAATGAAAAAATGCGCAACACGTAAACTTTAAGACATGTTTTCTTGAATGCAACATTTATGCACTTATACCCTTTTGGCTCCGAGGCCCTCAAACTTTTATTATTAATTTTATTTATGTAAATTTGAAAGTATGTTTTGTGATTTATTTCACAAAAATAATCAATTGCATTCATTTCAAAACTTCAGAAAAGTGTAAATTTTCGTTAAATGAAAATTGAAACCAAAAATAGCGTGATTAACAAAAAATAACACTTCTTTTAGTTAAAAAAAATTGAACAATTTTTTTTACATTTGATTAGAATTTACACTGAAATATTAAACGAAAATTATACGCGTGATTGAGAAATTTTAAATAAAGACTGTAATTTAAAATAAAACAAGTAGTTAAACCTAAAGCTGTGAAAAATAAAAACGGAAAAATGCCGAAAATTGTTTAGAATATTTGATCAATTTTATTTTCGAGCAATGAATTGTATTCGCAATTATTTGTACGAAGCAGTGATAGCGTGTAGAAATAAAAACACATTTTAGACTAAGGCCGATAACATAGTGAATACGATGCGATGCGATGCGGTGAATGCGATTCAATGCGGTGAACCACATTTGATGAAAATGTATGTGAATCGCTTAAGCCTGACTCAACGCGGCGAAGGAGATGTCAATTTGTTCCGCCGCTCGAGTTCGCATAGGCTGCGTCCGTAAATTTTCCGCCAATTCGCATCGCATCGCACTCACTAAGTCATCGGCCTAACCGGACAAATCGCACATACATCGCAAAACGAAGTCTAAAAAAAGTCCAATTTTGTGCTCTTCGCACACTAACATTAAATGTATGGAAGAAAGTTTAAACTAAATCGAGACTGCGACCGCGAAACTCAAATCGAACTGCGTTCAGCGATTTGTATTACTTGAACTTTGAGTTCAATTTTATAATCGTGTAGCAAAGTAAACAAATACACTTGTGTTTTCCTCGCGAGCGCTCAAGAAATGTATTCCGCGGTCGTTTTTTCGTGTTTTATGCCGATTGTCCGACGCATAGGACCGAAAAAAGATTTCCATTGCTGGCGAACCGGAACCAACGCGTTGCAACGTCTTCCTTTGCTGTGAGTATTTCAGCGATTAGAGTACGTCGCCACCAGCATCTGGGATGGTCTCTTCTTCGATGCTCATTGGGAATATCTAAGAAATGTTTTTCTTCCAGTCAAATCATCATCGACAACTTCCGTCCTACTAGAACAGAACGACGACGCTGCCGAGCAAATCGACCACTTGGAAGAAGGTCATCACCCCTATCAGATTCAGCCGGCAACAATGCTACACGGCTTCCCGCTCGTACAAGTTTGTCGTTATGAAGCAAGACATCTCCGGAGATTCTCTCCGCCTTGTATAGCAGGCAGTTTGCAAGCTCGGGTTAATCTGGTTCGTCCAATGTCCTATGTGGTCCTTCGATGACTATTGGTTTGTGCAAGCAGGAAGATACATCCGGAAGTAAGAAAAAGATGTTGGAAAAGACGTCCAAGACTGGTAAGGTTCAACTTTGTTTTTATCATTATTTGTCTACTGGTATGACCTTTTACAGATAAGGTTATTTACAATAATCATTGTTAAAAATTATTAACTGCCAACTTAAGTTCTTCCTCTTCCATAACAACCAAAAGAAAAGTATTTTGCCAATTTAAAATTTACATGAACTTCCCTACTCATGCTCGATAGCCTTCAAGTTATCTGATAGTTCTTTCGTACGGTAGGAAGAATTGAATAAAATTTCACTATGCACTTACGAATAGAGTATTTCCTGAGACAGATGGTGGTAGGGTAGCTTTTTGTGTTTGTTTTGAAAAATGTAAACTCCTACTGGTCGCCATTTTGAACTTATGAGATTAGCAATGTTCAATTATTTCTTCAAAAGAAATAATTTTTTTCGAATTAACATTACATAACATCAACATTACCTTCAAAGTATTTCATGTCTGCAATTATTAAATTTTAGGTAGTTTAAAAAATTAAAATTTTTGCATAACCATTACTATTGCACCGCCAATTTGGTTTCGTTACTATCCGACCATTGAACATGCGTAGTGTTGTTGTTATTTTTACCCTACCACCAGGTGCCGAAAATTGTAAACATGAGAAATCAGCTGTTCGTTTGACAAGTGGGGAATTGCCTTATTACAGATTGGAGAGCCAATGAAGATTTCGCTATCGAACTCTTCGGCGAAAGTTAACAACAATCGGTTTCCAAAAAGAGTATCATCGCAGGTCCTATATTATCCAAGCTTCTTCTTCTATTTATCCTACCCCTTTTCTGATACCTGCAGCTCCTTCTTACTACATTTCCGAGACCGTGACTGCCGGGATATAATCGCTGGAACTTCGTTTAAAAGAAAAATGGCTCACCCTACAATTTCAATAATTTAATTTTGATCACGCCATAAAAAACAATGAGATTTATAAAAAGGGCGATTGGCATTCGTGTTGAAAAATATTTATAAAAAACTTTAAGGTTAACTTCATATTAAATAATACAAATTTTGAAATTACCACAGTAAATATTGTAAATTATTTGAAAATCGAGAATGCGACATTTTGAAAGTTTACGTTATTTCTGCGAATGCATTCAAGAAGCGTAAATATAAACGGGTGACCTCTCGTCGTTACTAAACCAAGGTACTTATAGACTCGTTAGGTCACTGCATGTAATCTACAGCTCTACAGGTAACAGTGACTCCTAGAAATACCTTGGTTTATTAACGACGATAGCTCACCAGTTTATGAACGCATGTTAAATCGATTTAAAGAAATATAATAGGGGAGAATGAGGATACTTGATCCCTGGGGATACTTGATTCCTTAGCTATATCTCCAAACTGGAATGTTGTACAAAGATCAAATGTTCTAGAAAAATGTGCCAAATTGAACAAAACAGCAATGGTTGAAGCTCAAAAATTTTTAACAAAATAAGTTTTTGGGTTATTGAACTTTGTTTGAAAAATTTCACAAAATGTGACTTGAAGATCTTTTTTCATCATTTTAAAATGTTCCTAACATGGAAATATTATAACAAAAATATTTATTTCAATACATCAATCTTTCGAGTGTAAAATGAACTTCAAAACACAATATTTTCAAAGCGACGGAAAACTTCCAACTTTTTTAAGAAAAAGTTTTCTAAAATGTTGATTATGGGTATAATTGATCCCCTAGTGTTGGGTACAATTGATCCCCCTTCCAATCGGCATATTCTTCTTCTGAATTGATCGTTATGATTGCTGATTACGAAATTACTAATATTTATTCAAAAACTAATATTTATCAAACAGTTGTCTGAAGAAAAGAGCAAAAATAATTAATTTTCTCTTAATTATAAAAAATAGCGCCTTTAAGTATGCAACGTTATTAGCGTTGAGACCAAGTTATAGAATTTTCTTCTTATGTCTGCTATAAATTGTTAAATGAGAACAAACATGACCAAAATAGTCAATTAACATTCTATCTTGGGGTTTTGTTTGATTTTTATACAAGGTTAAGGGCTTCCCGAATAAAAGATCCAGTCTTCTTCAAAAGGGGATCAAGTCTCCCCTAACTTCAGAAAAATCGCAATTTTTTTACTCCCACGAAAATGCTTCTAGTTCATCAACGGGTTCAAGTATCGTTCTAATTTTTGGAGCATACAAACTTGAAGTTACAAGCTGTCAGAAAATGTCAAAGACGGCGAGTTGCTAAATTTTTCCAAAAAGATATGGTGAAAATAAGAAAAGGGGATCAAGTATCCCCACTCTCCCCTACACTTTCAACCTGTCGTGTTCTCAATTTTCGAATAACTTTCAAGAATAACACGAATTCGGTTTTCGTTTATTTATCTATTTTCAATTAATTTATTTATTTTGGTAGATTTAAAAAAAGTATAATTTCAATGGAATTAACTTCTTTTTTTGAGATATTCATTTAACAACATAAATGCCAATCGCCTTTTTTATAAATTTGGAAGGTTTTTTATTCGTGATAAAATTGAATTCGGTATCGATATCGTCACCGTGACTGAGATTCGCTCCAATCCGGATTCAACGTTGATCGGCACTGAATTTTGAATGGGACGAAATTTTTCCCTTAGAATTTTGTTTGTGAAATTATTTTAAAAAAATGTATCAAACTCGAAATTTGAAGATTTTGATCAAACTAACTGACGTTATGTTTGGACTAGTCAGGGTGAAAAGTGTGTTGCAAATATTATTATATTTCCGATATCTGTGAAACGCCCTTATGATATATCTGATTGTTTTCTTTACGTAGGCGTTATTTTTCCTATTGTGAATATTGAAATAATTGAGAATAGTTTCAAAGATTTAGATAGATTTAGCGATTTTGTAACCTAGAGGATCTTTGCTAAAATGCAGCCCAGCTTAGAAACCTTTTTCCTAGGACTTCGACTGTCAGGATTGCTCGACAATTGACAGAGAAAATTGCATCGCGGTAAAATTTAACGTCTGGAATATGGGAAACTGCAAAAATAGTTGAAAAAAAGTAACCGGTAAAGCTTTAGCTTGCATGGTTCATGACTTATAGTTATCATAAAATACCAAATTTAATATACGTTTTGCTGTTTTAATGTTCGCTATTTGTCTGAACCATGAATACATTCACTTCTTTATTTGTTGCATAATTAAAGGCGGTTTTCATCATATCCCCCCAAGCTCACTTTTAGGAAACATCTAATGCTTAATTTTGCTATCATTCCCTGAATGTCAAATTTAGTTTCATTTTGTCGAAAAAAAGATGTCAAAATTTGGGTATCGTTTCCGACCGAAAGATGGCACATGCGCTGTAAATTGCTCACACGTTGCATAACTGAAGGCGACTCTGGTGACTCGAAAGAAATTGTACGATTGATCTTTGCTATCACGCCTTGATCAGCAAGTTCGTTCTCATTTCTGTTGACTTAAGGTAGAACATAGCAAAAATAAAACGCAATTTTTAAACAGGGATAACAAAATTATACCTCATTTTGCTGTGGTTTTGTAAGAATTTTGAAAGCAAAATAATGCCAAATTTTGATGTCAGGCAAAATTATGCGATGCCTTATACTGCCATCATTGTGCTCTCCAAGCTCTCGGAAAATGAGGTGTAGTTCGGCTCTCAGTTTTAGCAAAATTAGGCATCACTTTGCTAACCAAGTATGAAAATCTTTGCTCTCATTTTTGCTGTGTACCACATTATGTCAAGCAAAATGAGATCAACTTTGGCTCTCAGGGCGTGATAGCAAAATTTGCTATAATTTTGCCATAAAAGTCTGCTCGGGTTACATTCAATTTCGTATAATCCGATACGCCTAGAACGCTGGACACATTAACTGAACGAGAGTCTGTTCTTTGGAATAGATTAGATAGGATTGAAGTTTTTAAAGGCCGAATGAACTTTTTGATTTTTTGCAAACGTAAGTTGAAGTTATCAATAAAATAATCTACTTTTCTATAACAAAAAGTGAGTATATGAAATTTCCGGAAGAATTTTCAATTAAGAAAGTAAACTAGAGCAAGTGCAAACTTTCAACTTTTACGAAAAGTGTATACATTAATTCTTCATCTAAAAATTGTTGGGCCCAAAAAAAACTATCTTATTTGTGCAAGTTCAACTTTCGAGTGGAAATCACCCGACACGCGAGCAGCTAGCACGGAACTTGTATCGTTGAAGGATGGCTTACGAATGAGGCAACATTGCTCGGCTCGCGTGTGCGCGCTGAAGAGAGCTAGGATCGGGTTGAACTCCGACAACGACGACGATACTCATACTCATCAGTGTTTTAGGTAGTGTGAGTGTGGCTCATAGATTGGCCCTGCACATCCTCCTTCTTCTCTGTTGAAGAAAAAAAAATGAACGTGAGATGTTTCTGTGCATCCCATTTTCCTTCAATTCGGCCATCTTGTTCCGCTCTAGTGATTTCTATTGCTTCGATAAAAACTGTTTTTTTCATAACTCGTTTTAATACAAGATGTACTTTTACTCCTTAATTGACGAAAGTTTTAACTCTTCTATTCATGGCCTCAACGATTTCCAGCACTTCATCAAAAACTGTTCTATCTCTGTGTCAGTTGCATTGAATAACCTTTCTTCAAGTTGCTCTTGAATAAGCGCTTATTTTTTCAATATTCACCAGAATCACAATATTTTGTGTACAAATAAAGACCATATCAACAGTCTAGGTCTTATATTTTATGCACCAATTAAAGCCACATATTACCACGATATATTGACTAGATGTTTCGATAAACCCTTAAGATGGTTTTTTTTCCTGTAAAGTTTCTATTAAAGTATGCTTTTGCTTTCTATTCATCGAGCATATCACAGTTTTTAAACAACCAATCTCCGTCTTTTTCTTTTCTTTTCCTGGGATTTTAATCCTGTGCGGATGAGTCATCCCTTTAGAACCAATCTCCGTCGCCTCATCTACAAAGTAACCACGAAACGCTACATAGAATTTGGCTTGCCAACAACTTTCCCCCAAAGTCAGTATTTTCGAATTGAGGGTGGTCTAAAATGGTCGTGAAATGAATTACACGAATTTATACCAATCAACCAAAGTTTCTGACTTTCACAACAAAACTTTAAGAATTCATGCAAGGTAAATATTGTTACCGCTTTTAATGTATGGCCATATTTTCTGAAACTTGACTTATAAATTTGTCATTAGCAGCATTTTTTGTTCACTGCGTAGGTGGCTATAGTGTTCACACTTACGAATCATTCCGGATTGTCAAAAAAAAGTCATCTACAGCATTCATCTTGATCCATTAAGGACTGTTATTTTGTGGTTTTAAGCGCGGAAAGTTGAGAAGCAATTCTTTCAATCCTGAACAAAAGAATCCATAAGATCTGTCTAATTCAGAATAATGATATCAGATTTCGTTGATTTGTCCAGATGTTTGCTTTATCATAAACAAATGTTGTTCCTCTCATAAGACTCTTTAAAAACAGGGAACACGAAGGCTTATCAGATTAACATGACGCGCCTAAAAATTAAGGTAATTCCTGAAAAACCAGGAACATCCTTTTTTCCTTAGGTCTTGGTCGAAATTGATAACTTATAATCGATAAACTGTCTTTTCGCGAACCCGAAGAATAAGAAATCGGAATTTGCATCCATACAAATGTTTCATATGAAAGAACTACCACGAGTTAAATTTAGATATTTTGAATTATTTATTTATAATTCAGCATGTACTGAATTAAGAAAGGTCCCTTAAACTGCTCAACTTTTATTACCGTCAATTTTCACACAACCGTCAACGTTATAGTTCGCCGCATGGCCTTTCGCTACCAGCTGCGATAAAAAAAATGAAAAATCAAACTATATCATGAAAACATAGGATCTCTATCGGAAAATTTATTCGCAAATAATTAACGACCTCACAGACTCGGAGACAGGCAACAAAAAGCCGAAGCAGCTGATAGGGGAAAAGTTCATATAACGCCCCATGTGGCTAATACGCGCCACTCTTGTTTTGAAGAATCTGAAACATTTTAAGCCTGCAAAATATTACCAATTTGTTTTAAATGCTGTGATTGGTCATGGCAAGTATGAATTTTTCCTTAAAATGCCCCTGTGTCGGGATAATTTTACAATTTAGGTTTTTCTTCATTTCGATCTAAATTTTAAAAGACTTTCAATAAGGTGTCATCAAGCAGAGAAAAACGAATAAGACAATATTTTCTGACACATCGATAGAGGAGAATCTAAATTATGGTTTTATGCTAAAAATCATACTGAACTCGCTAAGGTATGCTTTTCACGGGTATGTTCTATCATGCGCCCATGCGCTCTTTATAACGCGTCAATCGTAGTAGGCTGAAAATAGCATTAATTTTTCAAAAAAGCCAATTTTCATTGAAAATGAACAAAAAGTCTAAAACCATATTTTGAGCGTTAATTCAGCCCAAAAAATCTATTTTTCATTTTTTTTTTTAATTTCTTTTAGTCCATTTTGATTTTCTTTTCAGTCAAAGTTTCTGTAAGTTTGGTGTGTTTTCGGTCTTTGGCTGCTCTCGGGTGTGTTCGGCTGCTAGGCGCGTATTGAATACACAGCGGCGCGTATTGGCAACACAGTTTTGTTCTGTGGCTTTGAATATGGTTTTAAAAAATCATGTTTTTGAAGAAACTATAGCAATTTAAGGAATAAAAAATCATAGGAATTTGTAGAAAACACTTTTCTTCAACGATTACACCCATTTTTAACACAATTTGTACGTGGAATACATAGAAAATCAGCGATTCGCTTAGGTGGCGCATAATAGGGCATGTTCCCCTAAGCGCAAATTTAGTTTAACTGTGTCCCTTTTCCATTGCCCTTTTTTCGTTCATGACGACAGCATTGCATTAGAAGCATCAACATTAATCAGCTGATCGTCAGATGTTTATTCCCCAATTTGTGTTGTGCGTGGGATGTGTGTCCTTGTCCTGTTTCTGTTCGATCGACTCGATCGATTGCGTAATGGTGTGGTGGTGGTGGCGGGTCAGAACGAAGCGAGAGAGATAACTCCGACTCCGAAGATCTTTCGTGTTGCCGAAGAACGGTTGTGCAAGAGTGTGCGTGAGCGAAAGGCGAAAGCGAAGACTCTATGTATGTTTTGAGAGGCGTTGCCACATTTAAATCTTTTCTTTAAAACGAAAAAAAAAGTCTTTTTCATCTATATCATTTGGATAAAGATCTGTTCCAGAATTTGTACCAACGACATAGAAGTTCTCTATGGAAAACCAAATAAAATCCGTTAATTCTGAATTTTGTACTAATATCTGTGTTTTGAAACTACATATTTATTTCTTTTCAGGAAACATCCAAATTTGCATTTTCAAGCATTTTGTATCAAGTTACGTACTAAGGATAAGAATTCTTATTCTATTACACATCGTTTATTTATTATGTCTCTTTATGATCAAATATTGTCATCCGATTCAGCTATACCTAATTCAAGATCTACTTTAGTCATCTTTATGCATAATGATCATGATCTGTAAAAATCTGTACAAAACTTCAAAAGTCTTTCATCTATACGTACAGACAGAAATAGTACCAAAAGGAGTCCAACAAACTATACATGTGGCCACCATGTGCAAGAGACCAAACCAGCGAACAAAACGAACGACTGTAGGTATAAGGGCTGTCCCAACGGTAGGTGCAAAACACGGTTTTCGACCACGCTAAAACATTTCGGCTGGCACCGGTGGCGTAAATTGCTGTTTTAGCACAGTTATCGATTTCAAAATTCCCAACAGTTATACGCCTTTGTTCCAAATTCAAGCAAATTTGGAACAGGATTTCAAAATATACGACAGACCGATTTAGACGTTTGGGGCTCACGCTGAGAAAATTTTAGCCAATGATGATTATTTTCACACATGTTTGGGTAGCATTGGGTGTAATAATTGTTTCTTTTTGAGAAGTTATTTGAATGTTTTTTCTCGCCAAAACCGGTCAATACGTAACACAAATTGAGAAAACATGTTAACAAAAACCATGTATCATTCATAAATAATTTATGTCAAACTATTCTTGACTTCATATTTCAATAAATAGCTTTTGGCCTCAACGAATTAGTGAGCCCAGTCAGCGTTTCTCGAGTTCAAACGTTATATGAACTTTCATTTTCAATAACAGAAACATTCTAATGAAATTAATGCAAAACAACAATTAACTTTAAAAAAAAATTAAAAAATTTGAATATCCGTGTAATGACCGGTTTTTGTACAAAGTTGTTAGCAATATTTATAATCCATCATATTTCACAATTTTAATATAAAAACCATGAAATATGATATATTGTTCGATAACATTGACTAAACTGACATGATTCTTAGAAAAAATTCCTTTCAATTTCTGGCTAAAAGCCGTCTGCTACATTACAAACTACTGATAATTAGTGATAATCATGAAAATTCTACTTAAGAATACATAAAAGGAGCATGTTTGTCAATCTGTTTAGTTTGCCCAGCCAAAAGCACAAATATGTTTAATGAATTTTTACCTATAAACAAGAACTGGAAAACTAAATTAATATTTGGAATCAACACCCCAAAATGAGTCAATTTTTAAAAGAAAAAGGTTTTTTTTTTGTTTCAATTAAGCTTTTTTTCTCGCTGCGTATAGGCATTTTGGCTTTCTAAGCTTCGTTCAATCATAGATAAAAATCGGTTTCAACTGGTTTCTGCCAACTGGTAGTTGTTCAATGAGCCAAAGTTTTGGTCGAAACTAGTCAGGTCGTTGTCAATGAAGCAAGCTGAAACTAGTCAAAATAGTCAAAATAGACAAAGCTCGACATGGGGGTTCGTTACGGCCTGGAAGAAATCGGTCGAAGTCAATTGGAAAAAGAAAGGTATTCAATCGTCAATCCATTTCTACTTGTTTCGAACAAACTTTATTAAAAAGACTTTAAGTTAATGAAATCCTGGTACAATTAAGACGGTGTAAAACTCAAAACTTAGCAATTTTTCACTTAAAATGAGTTTTTTCTTTTCAATTATTGAGTGTCTGCAATAAAAGTGTACCCGTTTTAAATTTGCCATCACACCGGTGGGGAGCGCGTGTTTTAGCCGATTCCAAAATTTAAAATTTTGCTAAAACTGGTATACCTAAAACCAATATTTAGACCTGAACCGTTGCAGGTGCTCTAAGTGTGAAATAATTGCATTTGAAAACGAACCGAACACGCAGTGTGTAAGGGTGCTGTTATACACAGGCGACAAGCAGCGCGTTGATTTGCGACGCTTTCACACGACATACCTGCTCTAATTTAACCTCCATAGAAAAAGCGCAGACCTGTCATGCTGAGCGCTTTGGAAAGCACAACAAAGCTTATGCAAGGGTGTTTTGTAGCGCGACAAATAGGGAATCTCGGTATGAAGCAGTGTTTCCGAGTTTTAAGCACAATAGTTCGAAGATCCGTCCGAACTTGTGATAATAAACTAAATAATATCTTAATCGGCGAGAAAATTTTCATGAATTCTTAGTTCCCACAAAAAACAAGGAATTTCGTCGGTTCAAATTTCGGCATTCCTGCAAACCGGGTCATGATCTGATGAGTTTAAAATGGCTCCCGAAAGAAAGGAGACGATTCCAAGCATTATCAGATGTAGAGTAGTGATGATTTGCAATGAATTTCAAAGCGACATGGCGCGCCAATATGTCATACCAATGCGTTGCATTGCTTTCTTATTGGAACGTAGAACACAAAGCGATGCTCGTCGCCTCAGCATGACATCAAACCAAGTCCGGGCGGACGCCAGGGCCCCGTTAACCTTTCTCATAGCCACGGTTACACAATTCAAGACGTTCTCTAAACAGGATCTATAAGTTTTATGTCAGATCCAAAAAATCAGGGCAAATCGGCTTCTTTTGAAAATCAGGAAAAACTAAGTCTTCCCAGGTTAGTTGGAAAATCCTGAAAATTCAAAAACATCGATTTCTCTGTTCACAGCAGTAAATGAGCTTATAAGACTTCTTAGCAAAGCATCATCATTGATTTAATTTGAATACGAGACTTTTTCGTTATTGGACAAATGTCCATGATTGCATGATTGATTTGTTAGCTTTTTGCGTTTCTTAAAGTTGAGAATTAATGTTTGCCGTGTACAAAGTGTTTAAATTTTCTTTACATCAGCTTGACCACAATTTCTTCTTATTACGTTGCTAATTGAACCCTATTATGTTTGCATTAGGAATGCTTCTGAATTCAACTGGCTATAGCGGTGTTAAACTCTTTCTTCACTGAGAAATCCACACGGTTCTTAAAATCTGTCCATAAAATGGTTATCGTATGCTTTGGGATAGCGATGCAGACAGATTGGTAGTAACAATTATCAGTGTCAAAAATATCTTACTGTATTTTATGTTCTTTTTCTTAAGTTCTTAATGGAGTTTCCTTCTTGATGTCGAAACTCTTCCTCTATTTTTTTTTTTCCCTTTTCCTCCGACGATTTTTTTAAAATCGATTTTGCACTCTACTCTTATTATGATCATTTATCTCCAGCCGATAACATCCTGAAACTTTTTTTGTGAATAAATGTGTGAATCTGCTGCCGTCTTCATGACACCAGTTCAAGGGTTGATGTATCCAGTTGTTTTCCTAATTGATACTTAGTTGCTCTTCTTATCCTGGCAGCTAGTTCATGGATAACTAAAGTGAACTTCCATCACATCTAACCATTGATTTCTAAGCAGATTTGAAGCAAAATCTGTTATAAATTCCACTGCATCATATTTTGAATAACATGCAAAAGATTCTCAACGCGCTTGTTTTAAAATTTATTTTCTATCGGGCTCTCGCCACTTTTTGTTAATAAAAACTTATAGCGAAACTTTTTATCTTTTGTTTTAGCATCATGTTCATCAGGCAATGGAAAGAAATTTTACATAAACGAACTCTTGGCATGCTCTTCCTGGAACTAATTATGAAACGTGGTGCTTACAATGTTTTTCCCGGGGTTTCATAAGCTATTGAATCTTCAAGCAGACTTTCAATTCTATATTCATATTTTTTATTCCAACAATCGACTCTGAACACTATTCCTTGTAATTTAAGAAGCAACTTTTAATGCACATCAAACATCTTCAGACCTTTTTTTTTTACTTTTGCCGACCTTTAGTGCGCTTTTTGAAATTTCAGAGGCAGCCTTTCTACGCGCCTCCTTTTCCGATATGAAGGCGAACTCTTAACGTGCTTTTTCTTTATGGGATTTTAGAAGCGGACTCTCAACGCGCTCGATTTTTTTTTTAAATAATGGCGGACTCTCAGCGCGCTTTTCCAAATTTCAAAAGCGGGATCCCATCACGCTTTTTTGGAATTTCAGAAACGGACTCTCAACACGCTTCTTTTTCTTTTTTTTTTTCATATAAACGGCGGACTCTCAGCGCGCCTTGTCAAATTTCAAAAGCAGACTCCCAGCGTGCTTTTTTGGAATTTCAGAAGCGGACTCTCAACGCGCTTCTTCTTTTTTTCCATCTTAACGGCGGACTCTCAGCGCGCCATGTCAAATTCCATGAGCGGACTCTCAGCGCGCTTTTTGGAATTTCGAAGCGGACTCTCAGCGCGCTTCCTTTTTTGTTCTTGCATCCACTATTTCGGTATTACTCTGTTTCGGATCTTTTGTTTTTGTATATACTTACATGACTCACTTTACACACTTTTTGAACTTAAAATTCTCGCGTGTAGGGTGATTTCCAAAACTGTAGTTTCCATCAAATTTTCCTTTTCCTCACCGGTCACAAAACTGCAACCAGCAAACCTGTCTAGGTCGCCATTGTGCAAGTTCAACTTTCGAGTGGAAATCACCCGACACGCGAGCAGCTAGCACGGAACTTGTATCGTTGAAGGATGGCTTACGAATGAGGCAACATTGCTCGGCTCGCGTGTGCGCGCTGAAGAGAGCTAGGATCGGGTTGAACTCCGACAACGACGACGATACTCATACTCATCAGTGTTTTAGGTAGTGTGAGTGTGGCTCATAGATTGGCCCTGCACATTATTAAATAAACTCAACTCTTTTTTTTAAAATCATTCATCAAAAAACTGTTTACACGTTTACTGTTTGTTTACACACAATTCAAGTACGAACTTAACATGAACATGAACATGTTTTTGTTTAACATATTTTGGCTACATAGAAGAGACTTTTGATTAACATTTTTGTTGAAAAGTTTTTTTGTGATTGATAATCCAGGTGCAGCAGATTTTTATGATGAACTTTTAATATGACCTGAAAGTGTTAAAAGTAATATAAATTCATGTAATTTCTTTGGTGGAATAAGTGAAAACGCGCCATTTATCAATGAAACATCTGCAATTCAAGAATTTTATCTCCAAAATGGCCAGAAAGGATATCCCGAGTGTTGAGTCTGAAGCGGATATTCAAAATTATTATAAAGGTCTTTGTAAATCAAGGTCTTTTGGTTGAACAGAATTCAGTGAAATTGAAGTACCAAGCATTAATTTATTCCGGAGAAAACTTAGTATATATCAATGAAAGTTGATAAAACAGACAAACAAGAACAAGTATTAAATTCATTTTAAAGTCTTTTCACTGACTCATCTGAAAAAGACCTATGTGTTATCACTAGTCTCAATAAATGATACAAATGTATACTTCGATATTTCTTTTTGTCAACATAACTAATATTTTTTTTGAAAATATGATTTTTTTCAGAACATATGAAAGTTGAACTGTGGTGATATTCGTTTGCATTTGCCCCTATGTTTCATTTTTGAAATGAACTCACGAAACCATCAAAGCCTGAACAGATTATTTCATTTCGATCTATTAAATTTTAATAAAATCTACTTTTCAATTAAATGTTATTAATCTTAAAAATATTACAAAATCCTAAATGAAATCGAATGAACTAATTTGCATTTTTTGCTTGAATAATAAAAATGAATTTGTAGTATACAAAATCGTCAGATTTAATGCCATGACAAATGCTGTTTGGGAACATTTTAAGTTGAAATGTGTAAAGTCTATAACTTAAAGCGTAGTTCTTTTAGAAATGGGACAGTTACGAATGCGTGTATCTCAAAAACCATTCGTTTGATCGAAATACTTTCTTTGAAGAAAATAAAGGTAATGTTATGACATTTCATGAAAAAAATTCAAAAAAAATATTTATCGTTTTTTGTTAGAGAAATTTCTATTTTATTCTTGGTATCTCCCATTGGCCGGCGCACACTTTTTTCAGTCATGGTATTGATCAGCTTTTCCAACTTATACTTCGTCAAATCTATTTTTTAGGTGGCTTCACCCTCCTTCTTCAATTTCTGATATTTTTCGGTCCAATACTTCTCTTTTAAAAGAAACTGGAAGCATTTTAGTGGATACAGTAGTTTCGAAATGAACAAATTTGAATATTTTTTACCACATTTTTGAACGTTTTTAATGAAATTTCTTCTGGCAAAATCTGACAATAACGAAGTAAAACCATCATAAGATGTTATAAAAAGATAAAATCGGTTAGTATAAATCGTAGGTTGCGGATGGTACATACAAGATTACTCTTTTTAGGCTTTTAAAAACAGCGAAAACCAAAGTTTCGTTTTGAAAATTTTTGTTTTTTTTTTGCAGGAGCAGAATTTTAGCAAATCATTATAATTTTATACAAAATAACCAGCAAATACATACTTTAATATACTCGGGATCTTGCAACGAGCAGACATGGTATAGGATTCAAACGCTGGAATTTATTTATAATAAGGTATTTCATAAGTTTTTTCGTTAATCAGAAATCATTTGTCCCATTGCCACGGTGCCGGCTTTACAGCTTACGAGCTTTGGAACTAGCAAAAAATGGTTGTTTGAGGTTAGGTTTGAATGAGTCATCATTAGGCAACACTTTCAGCTTATCGGAGAAAATTGTTTTGGACATTTCAGCGATCTACTCTTAGTTTTTCGCATATTGAAAATTAAAAATACTGGTATGAGACTTGACTTCCCAGATTACCCTCAACCGTAGTTGCCGATCATGTGCTTCACTCCAATGCTTGATTTGGACTTTGTGGACATTATTGACAGTGTTTGCATTCTTATCCACCACAAAAACTCAGTAATTCTTTGAATAATCAACGGTTTTGTCAGCTAACAAGTTGATAATGACGATTTTTTAAGGAAACTGTGCAAAATTTTTTTTTTCTTTTTCTCTTGCATCGTACATAATTCAAAAACGCGTAAATTATAAATTTTGAAAAAAATAGGTCGAATAGTACTTTTTACAGGCAACAAAATGCTGTCAAAATTTTGAATATCCGATAACTAGTAAACGAGCTATTAGCAAATGAAAGTGTCCCATTTCTAAAAGAACTAAGCTTTAAGTATCAGGCGAAACTTTTTGGAAATGATTTTGGTGAAAATATGGATTTTAATTCAAACTGCTTTGAAGCATGAGGATGATGAATAAAATGCTGTTTGAAAATGGTTAGTAAAAATCTTTTCTTATGTGTTTCAATTATTCAGCTCTTAAAAATACACCATCCAAAGCTAATTGGGAGCTGAAAGCGCTGCGTTAGGCAAAATATTCGGAAAACACTTCAAAAATTTTCCAAAGATTCATAAGCAATATATTCCAATAAATGAGATACTTTTTATTTCGGTTTAAACCTTATTGTGAACTCGAACAAAACGGAATAAATCACTAAATGGAATACAGCAAATGGAACATACATTTTATCAACATACAGTTATTTATGGAACAAGTAACAAAAATTGGATATTAAAAGACCCGTTGAGTTAAAATTCTATGGTTTAATTTTGATTGAATTAAGCGGGACGATTCGAGTAAAGGGAAAGAAGGGAAATGTAAATAAACTTGGAATAGTTGAAAATGGACGCCAAGTTTAACATGGTAAGACGAAGTTTTCCGGGTCTGCTAGTAAACTTATAAAATTGACATACAAACAACTCCACATTCAATTGTTATGTAGTAACCAGTATTGAAACTTAACAAAGGTCATTTTCTGGCAGATACCTGCATTGCAATTTGCTTAGCAAGAAACAGTTTTGCTTTTTTAAAATCGGTTGAAAATATCCAATTATTCCAAATTTCCGAACACTGTTCAAAATGTGTTCATTGAAGGTGGCTATGGGTCAAGCAAATGCTATAATTAACATAATTTCTTTTTTCTTAAACTCAGCATGGATCATAAACATTATTGTTTACAGCAGGGGCATTAAATATTACACTTTTATATGAAAAATTAATAACAAATATTGGGGATTCACCATGTTCAACATTAAATCAATTAGCAAATATAAGTCTATTGGTGAAATCTTACTCCAAGCACTGTGATTGTGGGCATTGTCGTTCCCTTTTATTCATTTCACATTTCGCAACTATCGGATTTCATGTAATAGACGCAAAATGATGAAGCTCCAAACGACCGACTGCCAATTGGTACAGATTTCAAAAACGAATTGTGCTAAATTTTACCCACCGTCTTGTGGTGTCGTTCGGAGTAGCAATGCACGGATGGTTTCGTTGAACCAAACCGAACTTCAAACCGACAGGGTAACTATGCTTTTTAATAAATATTCCTACCAACTAGGTTTTCTAGTTTGTTAAATTTGTCAAAGCAGAACAATAAGCGTTCTGCCCCAGTTGAACCTTAGAACTCAAATGACAAAAATCCTTATAAAACCACACAAAATATAATCAAAGATCAAAACCAACATAGACCCAAAGGCAACAGTCGAGTGTTCCGCAAACAAACAAACAATCGAAAGTGAACTTTTTCGAAACAGAACAGATTTCAATCGTAGGCACATCTCTTATTCTTAGAGCAAGGCTTCCTGAAACCTCAGCCATAAAAGTCGAGCTCTTCACCTAATTTATTGACACTCTTCAGGATCCGACCGGGTGTGTCCTTTCTTGTTTTGGGATGGTTTGTTTTCGTTCCATCCAGAGCGTCAATGGGGACCTATTCGTCAACCCCGGGGACCTCACACAGCTGCTGTCGTCCCACTTGTAACGATAGAGATGCGATTCCTTCGAGGAGTTTTTCGGGACCAGGTTTGGTCAATCAAACAGAAGAGAAAATAAGAGCAGAAGGGAAGCTTTGATGAAAAACGACCCTAGCGGCCGTTGTGTTTTCTTTTCATATCTCTGGATGTTAATCGAGAAACGCTGACAAGAAGCTACGCACAAAGGGTAGGAATTTATATTTTTTTCTTTCGTTTTGAGGGCAGAACTAGGGCAGAGCAATTTTATTTATTCGGATCCTTTCAGTTACAGGCCTTTTCATCCGAAACTAACGATTGTGTGTGCGGTTGTAACTTTTTGATCCCAATCATTGCGGAGTCATCGTTGAGCGCGTTCCATGGAAAACCAAACTAAATCGATAATTTGACATTTGTCAGATTTGAACAATTTAGTGTGGGATGAATGTTGCGTTATTTTCAAAACGTGAGCTACATTTACTAAAATTTTCTAAATTTTCCTAAAATCAGGAGCTTTACAATTTCTCATTTTTAGTTCTTTTTAAATAGGGTTATCAGAGTCGCCTAGTAAAAAAAAGGACAATCAACCGGTAAGAGTCATATAGACAAACTTGTAACGTAGACGACCCGAAATTCGATAGTTTTAAACAAATTTTGCGTTCCGGAAAACACCCTTGTGCGATGTTTTCTATTGAAATCATATGTGTAATACGAAAGTAAAGTAAAAACAGTGAATAGTTTTTATAGACGACCTCAATTGAGGACCCGTTACCCGGAATTTGCTTCCTAGAATCATTTGCTCATATCTCATAGCCCGTATGTCTCTGCAGATTTTCATCTCAATCTGATGCATTATTACGACGATATCGCGAGAACTGTGAACGACTAATATGGACGACCCTTTTGTTGGACCGCCAACACGATCCTTTTTGGAGGACCCCCGATCCTTAATTTGAATCTTGGAATTGATTGTTCGTCCCTCAAAACACTCATGTGCTAACAGTTGATATGGTGATTGAAAAGATTGCTCTCCCCTCCTTAGTTTAAATCGTAATTCATAATCAAAAAAAAAAGACTCAATCAATTGTCAACCGATGTAATCAAGTTCAAAAATTTATAGAAGCCTACACAATCGGAAAATTGTACCACTCACAATTCCTAAGAAGCACCCCAAAAAACGTGAACTAACGTTTTTGCCGACTTTAAGATAGTTTCAACGCCAAACAATGAGCAGCTATCAAACTGTCTTGTTGAGTTCAATGTAGTCCACCCCAAGCTCACGTCTATACCTTCGCCTTCAAGTTCTCTCTGCTGCCGTCAATCCTTTCCATCGAAGTTCATCATGGTGAAGAACACGAGCCCGCATAAACTGTGCGTTCCGTGTTTTTTTTCTTTCTTTCGGAACACTTTTTCGGAGGTGTTAAATGAGATGACGATCCAGAAAACGAGCTGATGCTATGGGTAATTTAATCAACTCCGTGAAATCCACTTCAGCTTGTCTTGTCTTGAGTTGTTGTTCGGTGCGACCCCGAAACATAGACTGATTAAATTGGATAGCGATTTGAGAGGCTCATGTCATGCCTTCATTAGCGAGTTTTGACATTACTTGATCGGATCTCAGCTTATCTGTTATGAGGATAATTGGACGGGAGGGTTTTTTTCTTGTATCTTTTACCGGTTGAGTTGATTGTTTTTTTCTGGTCATTCAGACCTTGGATTCATTCTTATGAAACAAGAAACTTTGAAACATTAAGTACACAGTTAAGTTGATAAATGTTGAAGTAAGTAGGTTTAAAGTGCATTTTTAACAGTTGAATTCATAGGAACATGTTAGCTAGATGCAACCAATTTTAAATTCTATCTAGTTACAATTTTCAAATACTTTTTGTTCAGAGAGCACCCTTTAAAACATGGCAACACTTTTATTCCTTATGCTATAAAACTCCAGGGACATAGGTTTGTTCGCACATTTGTTCAGCTACCTGTACTGATTTTCGCCATACACATTGGACTTGTATTTAGTTTTACCATCCAATACATCATAATTTTTTGCAGGAAAAATTCGAATTTAGAGCTCAAACATCAAGCTTCGCAATGTATAAAAAGTAAAAAAAATGTTTTCTTGTCAGATGCGACTCCATGTTTTAAAATAAACGACTAATATTGTTAGATTTCATTGACATACTGTTAGATTAGCTATGAGTTTGATTAAATATTGTTGAAACGAAAGAAGAAGTGGAAAATTATTTATTTAAAAAGAGGTTTTACCACGCAGGGTCATTTTCCGTCTGATTATAGCTAAGTTACAAGTCATCAAACAATTTTGTTTTTTTTTTCAGGAACATGATTACATTTGATTTTTTTCCCCAAATGTTGGATATAAATCGTTGGTAGATCTCCTACAATCCCGCTTTGTCGACGCAACATTTCAAATTTCCTGCAGCTGGTAAATTTGTGATCGATAATCAATTTTTTGTTTCAGAAAATTAGAATAGTTCCGTTGAACTACGTTTTCTTGTGTTAAATGCATGTCGGGTGTTGTGAGCCTACTTGCACAGCAAAAAAAAATGTAACGATGGGCGATGTAATTTCAGGGGATTACGATTTTCTGTTGCAATAATACATCTAAATGATGTACAAAACTCGAATACGTCGTGAAGTGTAACATCACAACTTTCTATGTGATATTGCATCAAGTAGTCAATGTTTTCCTTTGTTGACGTTCAAATTTGATATCATTTCAAAAATTAAGAAACGGATTACGGACCTCAGCTGTATTTGTTTGGCTTGTAAGTACTACCAAAATTCATTTAAAATATAAGCAAACCCACAGCTTCCAAAACAA
Source organism: Uranotaenia lowii (assembly GCF_029784155.1). Classification (NCBI taxonomy): domain Eukaryota; kingdom Metazoa; phylum Arthropoda; class Insecta; order Diptera; family Culicidae; genus Uranotaenia; species Uranotaenia lowii. The sequence goes on along the minus strand of NC_073692.1, from coordinate 308,746,163 downwards.
ATTTCATTGTATTTAATTTTTTAGGAAATTTGCCCATATGGATCAGCGATGCAAAACATATTCTTTGCATTCAAACAGCCGGGTACATCAAGACATTGTAAAATTAGGTACCTTTTGCGACTCAAGTTATGTGCAGGTATTTGATATCGCATTACTTTTTTTGCTGTGTGGTTGAATATTTATTTTTCATTTACACAGTATTCCGTCTCATGACATAACTTGACGAACATAATTCCTAAAATTCACTTGGTCCATGGCAACCGTTCTCCAATTTATCGGACACCCCACTTGGTTTAATAATTTTGCTGTATCAAAGCAATCTAAAGATTCCCTTAAATTTAACCATCGTGGTTGACCTAAAGGGAATCTTTCAATTGCTTTGATTTAGTCGATCTGTCTATGGTTCGATTATTATTAATGTTTTCTCCTGTTCTGGCAATGGTCGTTGTAACCTTGATTGCTCTTGGTTTAAGATGATGGCATTCTATATCCATCTCCCAACGTCAGAAGCTGGAATGAGAATATCTCAAAGTCCAAAACTTTTTCTTCAGTTATTGGCAGTCACATCGCCTTTTTTATTGCATCGAATTCTGGGGTGGCTAGACACCCACATAAATAAAATGAAAGATTCAACGCAGATTGAATTGGTGAAATAGAATTATCGTTTGTTCGTATTCTAAGCAAGGTCCTTACATTAACTGCACACGCTTGCTATTTCCACTAGCAATCGCTAATACGCAAACTGCCCAATCGTGAGCTTCAGAAAATATCTTAAAAATAATTTACTTTTTTATTTGATTCTCCATGTGTGTTTTTTGTTTTCAAAAAAAATTGCTGTTAATGTTTTGACAATATTTAATATTCTTAAATGATTAACTTTTAACAGTTAAAAACTAATAGTCGCAAAACATTGAATGTCGTCAGCAAAAACTATATTCTAAGAGTTTCATGATTATTACTTAATTCATATGTTTTTTGATTTTCAAATTTGCCATTTTGTGAAATTTCAAAAGAAAATACAAAATTGAGAAGTTCAGATGTTGGAAGAATGAAAAATTCCTAACTTTTCGCTCTTGATGAAACTAAAAATTCTAAAACACTCTGTAGAATCATGGTCAACAAAATCCATAACATTAAATAACCCTTAAATAGTTATTATGTGAAATTTGGCCCTTTGAATTGAAGGTTACAGTTTTTAAGTTTGGAGGATCGACTTTTTTCGAGCTTGGGTTTTTATGTGTTCACAGAAGAAATGCATGCCATTGTTATTGAGATTTCTGTCTTAAAGTGGAAATAAATACATTTCAAATCCCAAAATATACTTTTTGATTTACAAAAAATTTAAAAAAAAAGATTCATTATGATTTTTATACCTTGCATAACATTTTGCACTTACTGGTACAGTACACGGATATCAATAAATAGGTAAAATTTACCGAACGCTCGTGGAAGCCAAAAAGGTAACTTTTACTTTTTCGAAGAGAAACTCATCTCTTAGTGACGTAAAGTTTTCCTAAATCGAGCTGAAAAAAGGTAACACTCACAGATAAAAATGGTAAATAAAAAAAAGATAAATCTTAACTCGAAGCGAGGTGAAGTTTACCTGAGTTGAGCCGAAAAAAAGGTACAATTCATCTAAAAAAAGTAAATCCAAATATGACACAACTTACCTCGTGAGGTGAAGTTGACCGGAATTGAGCTAAACAAAAAGGGTACAATTCATCTCGAAAAAGCACAACCGATGAAGCACAAACCAGACAACCAACGATAAAATGAAAATCATTTAAAATATATATCCGGGAATTTACCTAAATCATAAAGTTTCAGTTTGTGATAAAGGTATTTAAAAAAATGAGAATTAAATTTTGCATTTTGCAGCTCAACTCAAATCATTAATTTTTGAAAAATTTCTAATTTCTTCTGCAATGTTTGCAAGTGATAAATTAAGAATTTTTATTGAATATGCCAGAAACTGTCGTCTACACAGATAAGCTATTTGAAGACCGTATACTGAACATATCTCTTGTTTATTTGTACGTTTAAAATGTTTTGTATTCTTTGGGAAAGCATTTGTAAAAAAATTTAATCATAGAATTTAACCCCGGGCCTCCTGATGGATGTAATCGGCCATGCCGCCGAAAAAATTCAGATATATCGCATTGACACCAACAAATTTTCACACTCTGATGTTTTGATCTTGTTGAAATGGGATAAGAACAAAGATATTTGTTTCAATAACAGTCAATTAATTTTTGTACATTTTTTTTTTTTGCAGTTTTGATCTGAAATATTCTCTGGTACAGTAAGTTCACAGATTTTATGTCTGTTGGTCGACCTGGTCTTATAAACTTCTAGTCAATCTCCCCAAACAACGCATTTTAATCAGGATATTTTTTTTTAAATTTTCCAATGAAAAAACACTACTTTTTGGAAATCACATTAGACGTTTAACTTCTGAACGAACACGAAAAGTCCATAGAAGTATCATGATACATTTTTGTGCGTTCCCAGCGACTTGAAAAATAAGAAAATCGTATTGAACTGTCGTGCTTTCTGAGAATGTTTAAGTTCTTTGCAGATCTACAAACGAACTTTAAAGTTCCATGCGTTTTATATTTCATGAGGAACTTCTATGAAACTTGTTAGTCAAGTTGTGTCAAGAATTTTCCATGATTTTTCACATTCACTTGAATATTTTTTCAAAGGCTTTCTTAATTGATGAAAGTTCAGTCTATAATGTTCATCAAGATTTTGATTGATAACAATGAACATGGTGAATGATTAGCAAAAAAAAGTTGTTTTTTTCCTAACAATTGATGAAGATTTGACCGAACTTCGGTACAGGAAGAAACATTGCAATGTCAAGGCAAGGTACATTATTGAATGATCACATCAGTAATTAAATGTTGTGATTATTCTTCAGAATAAATATCAGAATATCTGTGCAGTGCACAAAGGAGCAACAATCGCAAATCACAAATTAATTAATAACTTTTATTTAAATAAATAGATAAAGTAAATCTAAAAGGTAGATTTCATAATATTTTTCAAATTTTGTTTTATAATTTAATCCATATCTAACAAACCAACTCAGTCTTCGTCGACATTCAGAATCTTTTTTTTTTTGCTGAGTAGTTGTTACAGCTGAACAAATAATGGCTTCTACAGCATCTAGATCAATCTCAACCAGCTGTAAACCAGAAGGAATTAATAAATCAATTCTTAACGAGCTCAAAATGTTATGTTTTTGTTGAGCAATATCGAAAAAATATACATTATTTTCGATGGTTTTGAGGAATTGCGCTTATCGGTTTCACATGAATTCAAATTTTTCTAAATTTTTATTACATGGTACAAAAAAAATAAGAAAAACTACCTTATTTTTTGCTCCCTTTTCAACTCGCCCAAAAATTTATCATTTAATTTTCAATAAAAAAAAATAGCTCACCAAATTTTCAGTGTCAAAAAAAAAACCTTGATGATCAACCACTTGGAAGCTCTTTTTTAAACCTGAAATGTGAAAAAGTGAGGTTACAAAAAATTCACACCAAACTAATTCCACTCACTTCCAATTTCAATTTTTCTTGGTCTGTTTAGGAAAAAAATGGGGCATCGTATGAGTAATATATTTTTTTTTTTATTTTCAAGCTTCGTTTTCTTGGAAAAAGCGAAAGTTCCAAGCATATTTTAAAAAATGATTAAAATAACAGCAACCTAAGCACTGGTCATGATACAGAGATAGCGTGTTCGGTTCTCATCTCGATGGTTCAGGTTCGAATTTTCATGCGTGTAAAATTTTCAAATAAATATGAAATTCATTCTCTGTTAAAGTAACTTTATGATAAAAATTGGTGAGTTTCAAGTTTAAAAGTAAGTAAAGTTCGATTTTTTTATAAATACCTAGTCTTTATTAAAGGTCTCATGTGGAAGCTGAATAGGCTTCTACTCAGCTTCCGTTATGGACTTTAAAAGTATAGATAACAACTTAAATTTTCAGCTGAGTAGAAGACTTTTCAACCAAAAAGCAGAGCTGGATAAGCTTTTAAAAACCCGTCCTAAAGAACTTTTGGTTAATTGGGATCTCGAATAATTTAACTTAAATATGAGTTAAGGCAGATTCCCTAGAGTAAGCATTATCTTTTATAATACCTGGCATAACTTTTATAATACCAGGAAAATCAACATAAAATCCGGTCAAATCTAAGCACAGTTCAAGTATTATTAAAAAAAAAGACAGAAAAAGTTACTGGAACCACCTAAAATTTTAATTTTCCAGCAGCAATTAAATCTATTACAACACTTAAAAAGAATGAAAAAATTGAGCTTTATTAAGACCAAAATTATCTTTATTTATCCTCTTCCCTTTGAAAATCCAGGAATGTTCAAATAAATCCGGAAAATCTGCAATCCATATGCTACAATAGACTGAGTCGATTTGGGGTCATTTTTGAATTTCTCAAACCCTGGGGTCTTAAAAGCTTCGTCTTGGTCCAAAACTCATCCATGATTTTTTGTAGAATTTTTAATTAACGTTTACATGAGTAATTTGAACTATAAGGTTTGTATGGGAAAATTGAATATTTCGTACTGAAAAATTAACATCATTTTTGTTTCCTCTGTGGAACCGAGCCAGCTGACAGTTTATGTGCCAATTTATAAAATTCGGAAAGGAAATTTTCTGCTGAATAACTTTGTCCAAGACCTTAACCTCGTATCTCATTAGACAAAAAAGTAATTAGGTGATGAATGGGGGTATGTCTTTTTGCATTGATAAACAATAAATTCAATTGACATCCCTGCAGGGTGCCGAGCGAAGTATTACATTACTACTTTTCATGCAATACTTCGTGAGGCTCCAGCAGTGATGTCAATTTAATTTGTAGATTATCAATGCGAAAAGACATACCAGTGTTAAACAGCTAATAACTTTTTTGCCTAATAAGATACGAAATTAAAGTCTTCGACAAAGTTGTTCAGCGGAAAATTTCCTAACGGAATTTTATAAATTGGCACAAAAACTGTTAGCTGGCTTGGTTCCATAGAAGAAACAAAAATGATGTTGATTTTTCAGTACAAAATATTCAATTTTCCCATACAAACCTAGAAGTTCAAATTTACTCATGTAAACGTTACTTAAAAATTCTACAAAAAACCATGGATGAGATTTGGACCAAGACAAAGCTTTAAAGACCCCAGGGTTTGAGAAATTCAAAAATGACCCCAAATCGACTCAGTCTAATGCTACAATACATAATACATCAATTTCTCTTATGTTTTGAATCAAGAAAATTTTTCTGGAGTTTCAAACGAATCAAACACTATGTTCTGGTAAGAAAGTATAATCTCCTCATTTAAAAAAAGTCTTTTCGGGGACAGATTCACTTAATCTAAGATTTAAATTTTTTTTTAAATACAAAAAAAAATAGTTTTTGCAAAAAAAAATTGCCAGAATTAGGATAAGTGAAGAAAGTGAAGAAACACATTTAACATATTTTCTTGCAGAACTCTTCATCAGTCATCTCCGGGACAACTTCTTGTTAAACATCTTTTCAAGTTGTATGTTTTCTCCGGCTTTGTCGCGAATAAAATTCATACAACCAGGCAGTTTGGAATGCTCACTTTATAAGCATAAGTTTGATTATGAATAATCTATATATATAAAAAGCAGTTTCTGTGGGTTTGTTTGTTTGTTTGTTTGTTTGTCCTCTATAGACTCAGCCGTCTTTAGAGCTTGAGAGCTGAAAATTGGCATGGATGCTCGTTAGGACCAGGAATGATGAAAATTGTTTTCAGATTTTCGAATGACCCCTTCTGAAGGGGGTCGTTCATACAAGACAAATATTGTTTTCGCGATATTGACGTTATTTTTCGTCGGATTGAGATGAAAATTTGCACATGAGGGTTTTGAAAGATGACCAATTGGTTTCAGGTATTCAATTTTTGAACAGGGTTCGGCAAAAGGGGTCGTCCATATCAACTGTTAAATATTTTTGTGATATTGGCGTTATTATAAATCGGATTGAGATGAAAATTTGCACATTGAAATTTTGAGTGACGAGCAATCGATTTCAGGTATAAAATGTGGAGTGAAGGGCCAGCCAAAGGGGTCATCCATATAAACCATTCGCTGTTTTTGCAATATTGACGTAATTATGCATCGGATTCAGATAAAAATTTGTACACGAGAGTTTTGAGGGATGGGCAATCGATTTTCGGTAACGAGTTGAGCAAAAGGGGTCGGAAAAAGGGGTCGTCCATATTACTTTTCAATGTTTTTGTTATATTTACGGTATTATGCATCGGATTGTGATGGAAATTTGCACATAGGAGTTATTAAGGACAAACAAATGATTCCAAATATCCAAATCTTGGTCAGGGGTCGCCCAAAGAGGTCGTCCATATTCACTGTTCACTGTTTTCGCGATATTGACGTTATTATGCATCGGATTGAGATGAAAATTGGCACACGGGAGCTTTAAGGGATGAGCAATTGATTCCAAGTATCCAATTTGAGGCTGGGGTCGGAAAAAGAGGTCGTCCATATTACCTGTTCAATGATTTTACGATACTGACGTAATTATACTTTGGATCATGGCCGTAGGAACGGGGGGGGGGGGGGGGGGGTTTGGGGGTTAAACCCCCCCCCATGGAGGTCCGAAAATACCAAGTGAAATTTTGTACTTAACATAAAACATGAATTTTCTAAAAAAAATTTGATGAACTACGTAAATCTCGACTCCAAAACCTCGAAATCTCTTTCCAGGACAACAATTCTACAACAGGTTATCAAAAAATTTCTCACTTGTTGATAGTACATTGAGTCCCAAATATTGAATCCCAATAAAGTTAGACTATGTTTACCAGATTTTACGGATTTTGACCAAATTTTCTCACTCTATTTGCAAAATCAAACGAAAATTTCAATTGGATCCTTAGAATCATGTATCTTGTCTCCAAAGTATTATTTTAAATCAAAATTTATCAAAAAACATAAACGATTTTTTGGAAGCCTGATTTTTCTAATGATTCTGAATCGCCTGATGTGTTTCGAAAAAATTGAAAACAGTATCCCGTGTGTTTTTCTTCTTTATTTTAGAGGAATAATTCCGAAATTTGCCTGCATATTGGGCGGGTTTTTAAGAAAAACTTGAAACAATATGCCCTTATTTCGCAAGGTTTCAGGATTAAACTGCTTGGATTTGCCAAGCCCGGATACTTGATTCAACATAAGTGTTGCATTTCAATCTAAAATGGAATGAATTTTCCGTATTAAAAACTCTGAATATCGGAATATGAAACAATATTTTTGAAATTCAAACCACTTTTAAGATTTGGATCTGAAATTTTTATTCTCAATTTATGTGCAAAGTTGAATCATAAGAAAGTTTCATGAGTCCAGAAATTAAAAATATGTAAAAATTTCGTCATTCACAATTTTATCAAAATTTTTCAAGTTCAATTACGAATAAATAATTGAAAAAAAAACATATTGAAAACCATAATTTCAAATTCAAATAAAAGATTTCTGGTCAAGGGTTCTGATACAAATTTCGCTTTTTGTTTTCGAATTCATAGGATTTTCGGAATTAAGATTCAGGCTTAGAATTTAGGTTCAAAATGCAGAATTCAGACTTGGAACTAAAATTCAAGGTTTGTATTCAGATTAAGCTCAAATTTAAGTTTTTTGTTTTTTGAAAAATCTAGATTTTGATTTTGAAAACTTTAATTACAGGATTTAAATTATGAAATATTAAATATTAAATGATAATTTTAGAACTTGTTTTCAATCCTTATGTTAAAATGCGGCTGGAAATTATATTTTCAAAATATGCATATATTGCAGATTCTTCAAAATCAAAGGTTCTAACTAAGTCTTAAATTTTAATCGAGTTAGCAAGAGTAGTAAATAACCTTATTTGAACCGCAAACCTTATTTTTAACTTTTATTTCTGAATATTTGATACATTTTCACCCAACGCTTCAAATGGTTATGCTTATGGTTCAGAAGAATTAGCTTGGTAAAGTAAGTGAGTTAACAAAAAAAATTCTGAATGAAGGTTCAAAATCCTTTTTTTTATTGTTTCGATTCTCGATGCAGTTGGCGCAGCAGATATTGAAAAACCTATCTGGAACAACTGTGAACGATGTTCACTCTTGGGCTCGAACTCACGGATATCAGCTCAGGAGGCAACTGATTTACCAACTAAGCAATATCTCAAGTACCCATATTTTTGAAAGCTTCATGAACAAAATTGACTTCTCCTAGGACTTATTTTCAAAAATAAACAACTTTTAATGCAAAATAACCTTAATGTGAATAATTTGCACTAAGTGCATAAACAATTTTTCACTTGTGTAGGCATTGTTTAAGCAAAAATGTTATTGGGAAAAATTAGTCATTAAAACCCCCCCCATGAGCCGGTTCTTCCTACGGCCCTGCTTTGGATTAAGATGAAAATTTGCACATGAAAGTTTTCAGGGATGGATAATCGATTTCAGGTATGAAATTTGGTGTAAGGGATCGGAGACAGGGGTCGTTCATATCACCTGTTCAAATTTTTGTTCCTCACGGGCCTACTACTATGAAAATGATATGAAATTTGATATGTGATGATATGCTTCTAAATAAATTCTACCCGCTCATTTTCAACATCTTTAATTTTCGTCTAACCCTCTATCCACCTATAAAAAAACTTCATAATCTTTAGATGTCCCTACTAAAAAGGACATCACTTTTCACCGCTAGGCCGATAAATTACATCTACAAATATAAATTACGGTGATTAATCCTTCAACATCATCTTATTTTATCACATTTTTATAATTGCTTGCGAAACGAAGTTCGCACGGGATCAGCTACACACTATTAATTTTTTGGTGTAAATTTATGTCAAATTGGATGCACAAAATTGAAGCATCACTTTTGACATAAAATTAAACCAGAAAAAACAGAAACGCTTGAAGCCATAAACTTTCAAACATCAATTTATTGGCATATTAGACCTAATATTACATTAACGATGATGTAAATTTAAATCAGATTTGATGCACAAAAGGGAACCATCGTTTTTTACATAAAATTAGATCGTCTCAGACACAAAATTGCGTCGTACAAGTTTTTAGTGAATGAGCTTTCGGAACACAGATATTAGAGGCATACCTTTCTTTTATATCTAATTCTTTTATTTTTAAAACAGCTTATCCACAAACAGACATGGCTAACGTTTCTGATTTCTGGATAAGGATGAGAATGTTTGCTTGATTTATTATACCTTCTGTAAACGCGGTGACTCTTGTCCAACGGTGACTGCAAGGGCATGTGGTCCGGCGCTTCATGTTGGTTTTCTGGTCGTTTTGCTCAAACCGGTGCGTTGTTTCACGAAGATTCATTTTCCTAGCATAGCTTGACCATCGCTTTCTTCGTTGTTCTTATTTCCGCATTATTGGACACCATTGCGATATTCGGATCGCTGGCCAGAACTGATCAGTGATCTGTGTTAACTGCTATGAACGCGGCTCTAACTGCCGCTAAATCATCACAATGTATCTTTTGACTTCGGTGTGCATAATGGAATCTGGAATATTTGAGAAATTAAAATTTTATCAAAATTTTTATACCGTGAAATCAAAATTTGATAACACTAGGCTTCTAAACTTATTAATTGATTCAAGATAGATATCAATTTTATACTATGAGAATAAAAAAAACATAAATAAATTAATCCCAGTCTACTGCCCCTATTCGCATATGAGTCCCATGTGTAGAAACTGCAAACCGAAAAAACACTAGTCAAGTTGGAAAATTGTTTTCATGAAAACAATCGTATGTATCATTTGATTTTTCTAACATGTTCAAAACTTGGTTTTCATTCGTATTGCTGCGAATTTATCAGACTTTAATTTAAGTTTATGTGAGTTACGGAAACGTTCCGACCAAAAGTTTGCTGAATTTCAAGACGAAGCAGAACCTTATTTCGGGAACATCTTTGAAGGTGATAAACGAAAACAGTGGTATTGATATTATTGTGGATATATAAAAAAGTAATTTAAAAAAGTTAGTTATTTTGTTTCCGAAACAACACTCCAAGTGTCACCCATCGATTAAATATTGAATCGCCAAAATTACCCGCGAAACCGAAAGACTAATCTATTGAGCGTTGTTCATTGATTGATTTACGTCGGAAAATCCATTTCGGGAGAGTTTTCCTGTTACTTAGAAGAAACAGATTTCTTCGGAATCAATTCGCTACTATACGTTCAATTTTATGTAAATTAATGTTTTTAGCATTAAACTATTGATTAACTACATTTTCTACACACTGGGGTTCATATTTTTTTTCGAAATTTTACAAAAAAACCTGTTTTATAGATAGGAAGCGTTTTCAACCGATAACTCAATAACGATAACAATGCACATGGGACTCATATGCGAATAGGGGCAGTTTAAGACTACTTAAAAAACTTACCAGCATAATTTGTGAAGAATACATGATGTGAGTTAAGTGAACAAGCCCTGCGCCCTTGGCCATACTGTCTTGTAGCAGCTCATTCGGTGCGGCGTATTCTTGATTTATCCTTTATCCAAAACGATGACCTTGTCCGAGTCCATGATGGTATTCGTACAATCTTCGAATACCGTACGAACCGTTCTATCAATAAATCGTCAGTTTCCAAATCCACTGCCGCGGTTGCTTCGCCCAGAATCAGAACCTTATTCTTACGCAGCAAGGTACGGGCTAAACAGATCAGCTGCCTCTGTCCCACCGATAGATTGTTTTTAACCATCTTCCGTTACCTTGTGATTGATGCCGGCAGCCAGTCCTTTCACAAACACCTTGTGAGCGTGTTCAAGTGCGCTCCAGATATCGTCATCCGAATGCATATTGGGTCCAAATTGATACGCAGCGTTCCGGAAAACAGAACCGGTTCCTCGGGAATGATGGTTAATCGCGATCGCAGAGCGTGCAGTCCAAGTTGCGAAATTTCCCGTCTATCGATGACAATCTTTCCACCGCACACAGGGGTAAATGGACCTAAAAGGTTTACGGACAGACTCGGTAATTCGGAACAAATTTGGACTTAGGCTTAGCTGGACTTACCTGCGCCGGTACGACCACCAACTCTTTCCTGACCATATTCCTTTAAACGCTCCACGGCCACATTCGTTTCCACATCCGAAGTCACAACCGCCACCACCGCAAGCAACCGCTGGAGGAAATTTGGACTGCGCGAGCACAAACCAAAACAACGATCGAACCAAAACAAAAAACGACCGACCAAAATAAAACACAATTTTGACGTTTCTCTTTTCGACGCCGAACGGAAACCAGGTACACTAGATATTTTTTTATCGGTAATTTAAAGCTAATGGACACGTAATGGACCAATTGTTTTCGATAAGATTCCAGTAAAGGTTTAGATGAAATGTGAAAGTGATAACTTTTGATTGGTGATTGGTGCTGTGTGTGAGTGTGTGTTTAGGTCTTCGAACGTTTCTGGCACGTTTAACTTTATAATTTTTTTCCAAATTGTTATCTCGTACATAATTTTACATCTTCTTAAATTTAAATTTAGGTCCCTCCTATAAGTTTATATTCAATGTGATCGAAAATTACATCTTTAATAGATTAGATCATAAAACAGTTACGTCTTTCGAAAATTATGGCCTTAAGCTTGAGTGTTTGTTAAGTTTAGATTGAAAAAGATGTGAATTTAAATCAATTCCAAATTGAGGCGAAACATAATTAGGTCTTCAAGCGTTTCTGTCTCGAGTAATATTATAAATTTTTTGGTGTGTAGTACTTAAGACATGTTAATTTTTCGTTAACTTCCGTTAAATGTTAATTTTATACACTCGCCACTCTTTTAAATTTCGAAAAAAAGGTAACTGTTGTCGATTTAATAGGATTTATCGGCAACACTGAGTTACGCTATTGATATTTTATTCTTATTTGAATCTTAGATTTGAAATTCTAATAGAAACTTTTCCAACTGATAGATATATCCTCTGTTAATGGAAATACCCTAAATTCAGCGTATCATCCTCTAAATGACCGCAATCATTGTTATCATTTAAACGCTCTCATAGTTGGATTGCGAACTTTATTGAGTTTATTTAAAATATTTTTATCTTAAATTTCAAACCAGGATCAAAATGACGAAATTTTCATCGCCACTATGCTCATAAATTTATTTTTAAAGGATCGATCATTGGAATTTTATTTTAAATTGATTTAAGGTGCTAAACACGGCATAAAGATACAACACTTTTCTAATTCAATGAATCAGGAAAAGATGTGCACCTACAAGAACAAAATTGCCGCAGAGAAGTCATGAAATTTAACCTTGGCTCTAGTTTCGAATAACCGTGCGTTTTTTTTTTTTTGCGTTCCCACACCAAAACCGAACCGTTACGCCACTTTGCCCAAACTAATGTGACACTTTTGCGACACACCAGAGACGAGACGATATCTATCAACGCGGGGATGAATGAATGAAAGAATGAATGATACACAATTTCACCGAAGCGCAAAATTACCAGTCGCCTGCGCGATGACAATCGGAAATTAGTTTTGTTACTCGACTTTGGCTCAAGTTGTTTCCACTGTTTTTTTTTTTCATTTTGTTCACTACCTACCAATGTTTTTGTTTTGTTTCCCGCCCAATTCCTAAACAATGACAAGCATTAGTAGGGTTGGAACAGGTTGAGGAAGATGGTTTGAAAAAAAAAAACGCGAACACTTTCAATGTCAAAAGCACAAACTGTAGCAAAATACATGGTTAAGACGTTTCTAACCCGGTAATTTGAGCGTTTGTTCGCGGTCGTTACAGGCTGGAACATTATTTCGTTGACGACGACGACAGGTTGGTCCAATTTTGGAACATTTCAATCAAATCTAGTTATAATTGTGGGTGATTTTTTCCAGTCTGTCTCTCGCCATTCCCTAGAGTCGTTAACAAGCGGGTGACTCAAACGAGCTGAACGCAGGTCTAAGCGACGAACCCGTTGGGTCATTTTTGTAGCTTGTTTAGTCGTTGTTGAGCGAATCGGTTCCCTAGTTAAGATCTCCAGACAGAGCCAAAACAACTAGAACGAGGACGTCTCAATTGTGTTCGGGTTTCGTGCCTGCGCTGGGAAGAATGGTTTCACTTGACTTTTCATGAACTTTGAGCAGCCGTTTTCGAAGTTCTCCAAGATTAGCTCCCCTCGCATCCGTACATGTTCTAAAACAAAACCTACCGAAGACTTGACGGAGACAATGTTGAGAAATAAGAATAATGGGGGAGATCTATTATGGGTTCTTAAACGCCATCATCAGGTGTACCTAGCTTTGGGTATCTGTAGGCTCCGGCTCAATTCCATTCTAGCGTTTTGTAGCCCAGGCTTTTCTGCAAAACGCGCGCGCCGAGAGATTTGACTTCGATTGTTATCGAGAACGAAAGGTTCTTAATGGTGCGGATTGTTCTATTCTATGGCCTCCAAAAACAGCGGCGGTTCTTGTTTTATTATTATTATCGGGTGGCCCTATCAACGCAGACCCATGTCGTTTAGTTATGGTCTCGTTGAGAATCTACTGAATGATTCGTGGCTCGCTAGAGAAAAATTGGTGATGGAAAACCGCGATGTGATTTAGGAAATTAGAAGCAAAATAGAACAATAGAATTGCCGTCTAAGCGACAGCGCTGAATCGAACGCACCCTTCTTGGTGATATCTACAGTGAATGGCTATCAATGAGCTGACGTTCAATGTTCTGAGCATCTGCAACCTTTGCGGCCACCCTTTATTGAGAGTTTCACTTTAAAAAGCACGTCTTTGAGCTCGTTCTTGTTAACCATAAGAGCTCAATCAAAGTCGGCAAATAGGTTGGTTGCTCAAATAGACTCAGCTGATTTGGGGTCATTTTCGAAATGGGGCCTTAAATGTTTCACTTTGCTTTAAGATTTATTCATGATTTATAACAAAATTTGTAAATTTAAGTAAAGGGTGATACGATCAAAATTTGATCAGTATCAACTTGACGTATTTCTTTCAATTTTGCATTTAAGGGGGGGGGGGGGAGGGTCTAACGGGTATAAAAAAAACCCATTTTTACAATTTTTTCTAGAGCTATCGTTCAAACAAATGTATTCAAATTTTTTGCATTATACAAAGCATTGTTAAAAGAACATTTAGTAATTTTTTCGTAGAAAAATATTGAAAAATGAGCCGGTGACGGAGCACTTTCGAGGATGCCTTTTAGAAAACAGGATTTGCGGTGGACACTGTATCTCAGCACAGAATCATCTGAAATCAAAAAATCAGAGCAAAATATTTTAAATAGATGTTTTTCTGGACCCCAACGTTTTTTTATGAAATTTTTGTGTCTGTTTGAAGTAAAAACTACGATTTTTCACGGAAAAATCCGCCATTTTTCACCTGTAAAATCTCCCCAAAGTAAAAAAAAAAACAAAAAAGAAAAACGTTGGGGTCTGGTATTTTATATGCAGCAAATATGTGAATCAAAGCAATCGAAAGATTCCTTTTAATTCAACCACGGTAAATGAAAAGTTCATATACCAGTATTTCGATAGCAACTTACTACCTTCTTCAGTGAACGTTTTCGATTGATGAGTGTGTATCGTTTCCCTCCCTTATATTGTTCGGGTTAGGTAAGCTACTACTAGGTAGCAAAAACCTCCGAATGCTCGGCAGTTGTGCCGTTGTCTGTTTTTTGGGTTTACCTACCCTATTCTGGGTGTTTTCTGGTAGTGCTGAATTATTTTCTACCCGTTTTTGGGCATTGTCAGGTAAATTATTGTATTTCTTTTTACCTAAGAATTTGAACAACCAAGTGTGCCCTGGTCCGGTGTCTCCGTTTAAGAGATGAACTGATTTTTCATTGAACTGAACTGAAATCCATCTTAGGATCGACAAAAGATCCAGTGGAGCTCCTTCATAGATCTGGTGTGTACAAAATCAGTTGTTCTGACTGTGATAAGGTGTACATTGGACAAACCAAAAGGAAATTGATTGATAGATTCGAGGAACACATGGCTATAGCTAGATCTGACTCTAAGAAGAAAATTCTTCCTTCACAGAATCCTAGATCTGCAGTAGCTTTACACATATGTGAATCTGGTCACTCTATTGATCGAGGAAATGTCTCACTGATCCGGTCTTTGAATAGTAATTCGCTTAAATTGGATGTTGCTGAAAGCATTGAAATCTTCAATGAAAAATCAGTGTGTGTGTGTGTGTGTGTGTGTGTGTGTGTGTGTGTGTGTGTGTGTGTGTGTGTGTGTGTGTGTGTGTGTGTGTGTGTGTGTGTGTGTGTGTGTGTGTGTGTGTGTGAGAGAGAGTGTGTGTGTAGAATGTTGCTCCTATTTTTATTTTGGAATTCACTCTTCAGTTGTCAACATGCCGTCCAGGGAAGAAGAGCAGCGTAACAAAATTATGCTCGCGCATTGTGAAAATCCGAGCTACTCGCACGCAAAGCAGGCAACATCGCTAAAAGTTGCCAAATCAACCGTTATAAATGTAATTGAAGTGTTTTGGGGACCGTTTGTCGACAGCCAGGAGTCTGGATCGAGGTGGATTTGAAAACCGGAAACAGCTGAGACGACAAAGCTGGGTGGGTGTATCGTCTACAACCGTGCATTGAGCCAAAAATCGAGCTGGACTATCGACTTAGAAGAAAGTAGTGACTCCAAATCGCGATGATAAACAAACTACGACGTGGTAATGGGCGACGAAACCTACGTCAAAGCCGACTACAAGCAGCTTCCGGGACAGGAGTTTAATACGGCAAAAGGAAGGGGAAAGGTAGCAGATATTTTCAAGCACATGAAACTGTCAAAGTTCACGAAGAAATATCTGGTTTGGCAAGCTATCTCTACCTGTGGCTTGAAAGGCAGCATTTTCATAGCTTCCTGGACTGTCAACCAAGAAATTTACGTGAAAGAGTGTTTGAATAAACGTCTGCTGCCTTTCCTGAAGAAACACGGTTGTTCCGTACTGTTTTGGCCGGATTTGGCATCTTGCCATTAAGGTAAAAAGGCCATGGAGTGGTACGCCGCTAACAACGTGCAGGTGGTTCCCAAGGATAAGAACCCTCCCAACACGCCAGAGCTCCGCCCAATTGAGAAATACGGGGCTATTGTCAAGCAGAACCTTTTTTTTTTTTTTTTTTTTTGAGCAGGAAAAGCCCGCGGGAGTTGAACTTCTTTTCGAGTCCATGCTCCCGTAGGCATAAAACCTCCTCATCATTCTTTATTTCATTTCATTTTTTTCTAATATTGGATTAACAAAAGTAAATCACTTGCTTAAGCACTCGGATAACAATATTCACAGAATATAATGATTTTTCGTTCTTCGTGGTTATATGTGAAGATTATGTTGTCGGCGGAGGTGGCGGTGGCGGTGGCGGTGTTGTGGTGGTGGCGGCGATGCGTGGCGGTGGTAGGCGGAAACGAAAGTAAAAAAAAAACGTATTCTGCGCATTAGAATCTTGTATGCAAGCGCATGTGAGCACGGTGGTTGGATGAAATGGGGGTGGATTGTGGAGGAGGAGTTAAAGAATGATGAGGGTGGATTGGACAGATTGCACTCCCAGTGAGATTCATCTCTTTGAAGGGAGTACAAAGGTCAGCTGTCATAATTTGGAGTGATTGATCATCTCAATGCTGACGAAGTTTTAATTTAAGTATGATTCAAGTTTTGCTCTTAAATGTCTTTTCAAGAGATTTTTGAATTTATCGTTTGTTATCTCCGATTTGATATGCGGTGGAAGCGAGTTATAGCGAGTAATTCCAAAATAAGTAAACGCATTTTTGGCTAACTCGGTTTTTGGACGTCTCGTTCTGAAAGTTGTTTCGTTCCTCAGTCCATAATTATGATTAGGTCTGCTATACGATTCGTTGTGATGAGCTTGAGGATTATTCAGATGGTTGTGGATGATTGTCAATGCCTGAAGTTCTCTCATAGCTTTGATAGGTAGGATTGATCGATCAGCTTCTCTATATAACCGTATCGTGGGGTACAACCTTGGTCGTTTGTAGACTATCTTTATGCAGCGATTTTGTACACGTTGCAGTTTTTTCAAGTTGACTTCGGATGTCGCTCCCCATATAAACAACAAGTACTGCATTCTTGATTGGATATACGCATGATACATTAACTGTAGTTGTTTCGAGGGAACAAAACTTTTGATTTTCCACAGAAGTCCACATGCAGCGTTGATGTCTTTCTGAAGCGATTGTATATGGTTGGTCCATTTGAGTGTGGAATCGATAGTTAGTCCAAGGTATCGAAAATGTGAGACTTTCTCTATTTTTGTGTTTTCGATCATCAAGTCATCAAGAGGCGGATTCATTATTCGAGCCGAGTGTAAAATCATATATTTTGATTTTGACAAGTTTAATGACAATAAGTTTTCATTAAAATATATTTGAAGTATTCGCATGTCATCTGCCATCTTCCGAATAATTGTGTTTGGGTTTACATTTTCATAACACAATGAGGTATCATCTGCGAATAATCGTGGTTTCCCGTACAGCGGTAGTTTTGGAAGATCGTTTATATAGACGAGAAATAACAAGGGTCCCAAGTTACTTCCTTGGGGCACGCCTACTCTCAAAGTACGATGATCACTGTTTACACCATTAGCCGTAACGTACTGATCCCTTTCACTTAGGAAACTTTTTATGAGCTGGAGAATCCGTCTACGTATTCCATAAAAGTTCAATTTATGGATCAGAATGTCGTGGTCTATCGTGTCGAATGCTTTCTTTAAATCTAAGAACAAGAGGCCAACTTGTTTTTTTGAGTCTATCGACTCGTAAACATTTTTGAATAATTCTCCCGTAGCCGTTGCCGTACTAGATCCTGAACGAAATCCAAACTGACGAGTTGTTTGAAAAATTCAGCGTACGTTTGTTCTTTGATTCGATGAACGATTGCAGATCTTGCTTAGAGCTCACTTTCTCAATCCTGGCACCATCGCTTCTTTTTATTAAAATTTTTCCTTCCCTACCGGGCCAAACATATTTGAAGTTTAATTCCTCTTGCATCTTCCTTGTTTCTTTCAGTAAATTCTTTCCATAGCTGGTCATCTCATCTCGAACGGTTATAATTTGCATTGAACCTTGGAACAAATTCCCTACTTCCGATGCTTTTAGCGCACCGTGTGCACGTTTTTTCTCAAAAAATTCTTCCTTCCGCGATTCATTTTTAAATACAGCTAGGATTGGGGCAGACCTTGTCGTTGATTTCGAAATGAAAAGCCAATTAGCAGTGACCACATCACCTTCATCTAGTTTGCATCCCACTTTCTCCGCTACGTTGTGAACGATCTGCAGTATATTTTCGTTATCAGTTGTAGGCACGCCTAAAAATACTGCGTTGTTTGATAACGATTTTCGGCGCAAAGTATCCATTTCAAGCTCAAGACCATCTAGTCGATTAGCGAGTAATCCGTTTTGTTGTTTGTAGTTCATCATTTCTTGTTTCAGTTGCTGGTTTTCGGTTTTTAAAGAAGTGAGTTCGGTTAGGAATTTCTTGAGACCATTATTGAGCATCTCAAACTTCTCGGCTAGAAAATCTTGAGACGCTTCGATCTGTTTATTAGATTCAATCAGTTGGCCTATCTGCATCTGCATTTGAAGCTGTGTTTTTTTCAAATGCTAAACGCATGGTTGCTGTCTCCTGGCGTGACTCACGCACTGCCTGTCCTAAATCATGCATTTCTTTAAGTAATTGTTCATTTTCGTTGAACTTTTCATTTAACCGAGACTGTCGATCAAAACAATCATTGGAGCAAAAAAATGGTTGTTTTTTTGCTCTTTGGATTGCATTCCCACGGAGCTTTTTACATTTAAAATGGACCGCCCTAATACAACAACTGCATTCGATGGTGTTTTTTTGGGGATTCGCTTCCACTTTCTCACACATGAAACAAATGGTTGCGTTTTCATCATCTTCGTTGGCACTCATTTGGATTATCCACTTAGTCACAAATGAACACCAGATGAACACCGAAGCACTCACGGATTGGGTGAATTCAAGCTGTCAGTTGATCCTCGATCGTCGCGAACAATTGACTACAGCGTGCGATGTATTTATAATGCGTTTATAAGCTGGAAAATATATTCGCTAAATACCTTGTTCCTGCGGTTTAAATACTTAGTGATTTGATGTTTAGGGTCCAGCTATCAGCAATGCTTCCACCGATCCACGAAATTGGTAAATCCACGTAAGTTTTTAGGCTTGAATTTGTTTTTTTTGTAGGAGCTCTTTGTAAACACCGATCAACCATTCCAATCTTCTTCTTCTTTTTTTCTCTCTTCTAAAGAAAACCAAAAAAAACTGCTAAGGACGAGCAGCAGTTTAAGGCAAACTGGCTTTCTGCGGTGAAGAAGGTGGACAAGGTGGCTGTTTAAAATCTGATGACAGGAGTTAAGCGTAAGGCCCGGCAATTCGGATTTGGAAAAGCGGGAGCCTAACTGAATATTTTTCCTGAATTTTATACTAATTCAACTTGAAAATTAATTTAATTTGAATTTTTAAATAAACGATTTCACCGATTTACACGCGTTTTCCCTTGACCAAATTTTGACCGTACCACCCTTTAAATTTCAACATTTAAGTTTGAATGAGAAATTTTAACTTATTTTTTTCTAGAAAATCAACATTTTTTTTGTTTCCCCTGTGGAACTCAGCATGCTTCATGTTTTTCTTGTCATTTCTTCAAATAAAGCTCGGATTCTGTTCAAACTTGCCTGGATCTTGTACGTTTATTGAAATAAAAAAAAATAAATCAAATGCTCGCTTTTTGCAAGATCTACGAGCTAGAAAATTTATAGACTGCTTATTTTAAATAAGTAGGGGGAGGCGTCTATGGCCGGACATCGCCTATGGCTGGACAACATAGATTTTTCGAAAACACAATATCCTAATAATGTAATGAAAACGCCATGAAAACAAAGTTAATTGTAGCCTTATATGGTGTTAGAAATATGGTAATCCGATCTGAAATGGTAAACCAATGATAGGTTTCTAAAACTTTTGCCTAGTAGTACGGAAAGGATCGCCTAAACTTTGCATTTGTATTGTGGTAAGTTTTTTCGGCTTGTAAAATTTGAACTGCACATGAACGACATCGTTGATTGGTCATCTTTCGACTACAGAAGATATAAGATAATAAAACGGAAATTCAAACGAAATATTAGGAAAATTAAAAAAAAATGCGATTTGTTTATGACCGGACCAAGGCCGGATTAAAGAGGGGGGCAAAAGGGGCAATTGCCCCGGGCCCCCCGGCTCAGGGGGGCACCCCCGAGGGAAAAAAGGTTTAACATTATTTTTATCATACTACTACAAATTCATGAAAAGAAATCAAAACTAGAAAATCTGGATGAAAACTTGGAATATAAAAACTTATAAGCCCTCGTGAAATAATATCTAGATTAGTATTTGTCTTAAAAAAGTTATGGGGCCCCCTAGAGTAAGCAGTGAAGGAGCTCTCCCACATTTTGCGAGCTGAGATTATCAAAATCTTCTGGACAAAACCGAACTCGAAAAAAAAATTAAGAAAAATATCAGGCAAAACACCTCAAATTTTCATTTTTTATCGAAACATATCAGTTACGATATTCTGTACAGAACAGGTAAAATAAAGAAAAAAACAACTCCTCATTTTCATAACATTCAAACGTCTTGCACAACAATAATGTTTGATGTTACGTTAAGTTTCCAAGTTATGGTTTACTGCACTAAAGTAGCTGTTAATTTCGCTTTATGATAAACGTTTCAGAATTTTAGCCGGGCAGTATCCGGGTTAAAACCACGTATTGTAATAACTTTTCACCTTCCAATAATTATAATTTAAATTTTCATTGGTTTCTAAATTCTAAACCCTTTTCCCTTCCTATTTTTGAAATAAAATATTGTTGATACTTACGGTTTTCGAAGCAATCAGCAGAGGAAATCTGCCGCTCCGTCGGCGAAACCAAAACAGTTTGTTTTGGTTCCGCATGCTTTGAGTCAATTCGCAATCGAGAACAATAGATCAATGATTGCTGATGACAGGCGATGATGATAAACGCGGTATAAATGTTTACATCATCACACGGTTAAGCGAGACAACACAAATTGGGTTCGTGGTAACACAACAGTGTTGCCAGATATTCTGGGTAGGAATACCAAAGTACTCATTGAGAAATGAGTACTTTCCCGGTTAGGGAATATAAGATGTGGAAGTGACAATTAGCTATCGCTAATTAATATAGTTGTAATCTAATGACCTCATAGACAAAACATGAATAAAGATAACTCTATTCCACCACTGAAACCTGCGTTTTCAACAAATATTTAAAAAAAAATGTAGTTGCTTAAATTAGACCAATCGACAGTACAGTGTTTCTTAGTTGAATTTCCATCCCAATTTCTGTCTTAGACTTGAAACTTATATTGGAACATTTTCAACTGGTTCAACCAAAATTTTATCATCTACTGAATTCAGTATTTAATTTTCCAAATGATCATTCTCAAATTATCATAAAAACGATCTGATAGTAGAGTTGCTAGTATCATAGAGTAGTTTTCTTAATATGAATATTCCTATGATCTTAATCTTATCTTTTTCCAGATTCAATTCATTGGGATTTTCAAGTCTTGTGTTGTTTCTTCAGTTACTGAAGTTCAGTTTCATCATGTTTCTGAATTTTGAAAATTCAGGATCTTTGTTTAAGGTACTTAACTCACATGGATTTTTTCAATGATAACTTATTCTGTGTTTTAAACATTTAATCTTTACTCTCAATTTTTTTTCAATCGATTATTTTTGCACTAATACTCCTTTTTTAAGAATAACAATTTGATAAAAAAAAAAAATTATTTGATAAAAATTACATTTTAGAACATCTCAAGAAAAGATGAGAATGATATTTTAAAACATCTCAGGAAAAGGAAGGAATTTTGTTGCTCAAAACTTGATTTGAAATTATAATTTGGATTTGAAACATTGGATTTTGGTTCTGAATATAACGTGATTTAAAGTTTTGAATTCTTAAACTCTTATATCTGTATCTCTATGGAATGTAGATTTCATTATTTTGTTTTTTTTTTCATTTATATTCTATGTTTCAAATCTTCATGATATTTCCTAATTGTCACTAGTTGAATATTTTTCGAATAAGCACAAACCAAATAATCAATGATGATATGAAAATAATTTATAATATCTATCCGTTTTTTTTATTTTAAATTAGAGAATTTTAGTTGGTGATAAGTGTTTAAAAAAAATGAGAATTAAGTTTTGCTTTTTGCAGCTTAAATCAGAGTTTTCATTTCTAAGAAATTTCTTAACTCTTCCCCAATGTTTACGCGTGATTGATTACCAATTCTTTTTTGAAGATACTAGAAACTATGTTCTACGCAGGCAACATGGCTATTTGAAGAGTCCAGTCCAGTTTTTTTTTAACGTTTGAAAGGTTTTATATTTTCTGGGTAGCAATTGAAAAAAAAATTGAATTATAGGGGCCGCCCGAGAAAAATTGCCCCAGGCCCCCCGATGACTTAATCCGGCCCTGGACCGGACAGAAAGTTGTTGTCTATGACCGGACAAGAAAATATTAAAAATTATAGATGATTTCAACTTGAAACTTTCATTTTTTCATCTCTATAACACCCTCAAATGGTTAGCAGAAGATAAAGATTCAATAACGAAACTATTTTGGTCCTCTGAGAAACTTAAGATTTTGTTGTCCGGTCTTAGACAATTTTTCTCTAGTTTTTTCGAAACAAATGTTTCATTCTGGTTTGTCAATAAAACTTTTATGACTGGCCTCATAGAACGTTCAGTATTGAAAAACACTAGAAGAACCAATATTTACAAAAATCTATTTTCGGATACAAATTAAAATAACGGTAAATCAAAATCAACTGGACAGATTTTTTTACTCTGATGGAAAGGTAATTCAATAATGGTCAATCACACCTTTTGTTGAGGAATTTTTTTACCTTAAACCAAATATATGAGCTTCAGCGGTTTCTCGAGTCCACCGTACATGGCACGCTTCTCTATTATTGAAATTTCGTTCCTTATAAGAATGCTGACGCTTTTTATAGAGAGTAAAAATAGGTTCCAGTATTTGTTAATTCTCCACAACATGTATGATATAAATAACCAATCCAAGAGAGCTGCATATATTTGAAGGGCAAGGAAGGGCAATATTTACAGAAACATGTATTATTCTGTGTAAAGTAACCTATAAAAATAAACACTACATGCAAAATTAGCCCAAAACTCCATTAATGATCAATGAAAACTTAATACAAAGTTAAACAAGCACATGTTTAATGGGTTTCATCTATTCATGATGTGTAATTATTCTATGCTCCATCACGTTGATAAGCATTTTGAGGGAAATCAGCTAGCACGTAGCTTCTTTTTCGACATTTAACACATAATACGAAAAAATAGATTTAATATGAGACAAGTTTAGGAATTCTCTACTTGTTAATTCTCGACATCATTCATGATCAAAAGAATTTGACCAAAGGTGGAAGATACGATTTCATGTAAACTTTTTATATTGGTAAATAAATTGGATGTTTTGCCTGTACCAGTACTTGTGGTGTGAAAAGGCTGATAAAAAACGAACATTTAATGAAAATTAATTTTTCGACACCAGGAATAGTTTGTCAGATAAAAGTTCAAAACTACTGTAAAAAAAGTTAGGTATAGGGTAGTCGTGTCTAATTTCGCTATATTTGGTAAGGGGTTTTAAGATATGATAAGAGTAAGCCAAATCTTCAATTGCAAGATATAAAATTTATTGGTTACTAGGTTCCAAATTCTTTAAGGCACTCGGTTGATGTTTTTGTAATCATTTTAAGCTTAAATTTTGAAATACTAATATGAATCAAAGCAATCGAAAGATTCCTTTTAATTCAACCACGGTAAATGAAAAGTTCATATACCAGTATTTCGATAGCAACTTACTACCTTCTTCAGTGAACGTTTTCGATTGAATCGAAAACGTTCACTGAAGAAGGTAGTAAGTTGCTATCGAAATACTGGTATATGAACTTTTCATTTACCGTGGTTGAATTAAAAGGAATCTTTCGATTGCTTTGATTCAGTTGAATCATTCAACCAAGTAGGCTCATACCACAACAGAGTGATACTAATATGTTTTTTGAAGTGTGTCGATGATCCTAATTTGGCACTTATTGTTATAATATTTTTTGGAATACGACCAGAGAAAACATGCCTATTAAAATTCTACAACAAGTTCGTTTATGTCAGTTTTGAAGAAAGCAGTGGATGTTAAGTTTATAAAAAATCAGACTTTCAAGTTTTCAATTCGGACAGATGAAACTTGTATTTTTTCAAAAAAAAAATTCATTTGACATTTATCACATTTCAATAAGTAGAAAATTTAAAGTAATGGATAAGTTTACAACGTATTTCATTCAGACTCTTATTTCAATTTTCCATTCCGATTCTGTTCTCGCTGAGAAGCTCTTAAGGAACAAACCTGATGGTTAACTTTTCTAATATTTTTCAGTCTTTCATCAATCCTTGTTTTTTTTCTCTTCAAACTACTTGCTTGCATGCATTGCTTTTGTAAGTTTTCGGGTTCCTACTGATAGAACAGGATTTTTTTTTCGTAGATATTTACGATGTTTCTTTTTTTGTGGTGACAGAGGTAACTTCAAGAGCTGCGAAAAATCATCTGCTTTGCAAGTTTGTATCATGTTCCATGATCTAAAAAAAGGAATTATAATTATCTATTATAATCTAAAGATAATTTGCTTCGGTGAAAGAATTACCTTTGAGTGCTTTTCTATCGCGTGTAGGTTTCTTAGATTAGTCATCGATTTGAGGACGAATTGAAAAGCTTTGGACCATCATCACCCATTAAATACATGTGATAGACTCCTTTTTGTACAATGCTCACTTTTGTACAAAGCTCATGCCCATTGAGTCATGAATATGGATAAGTTTTTATTTTGGAATAGAAACATGATTTTTATTAAAAGCTTCCTTTAATTCAATTATAGCCATGGTTTCTCTAAAGGCTGATATAGCTCAGTTGGCAAGTCTGTTGTCTCCTGAGCCGATGTCCGCAAGTTCGAGCTCAAGAGTAAACATCGAACACAGTTGTTCCGATAAGTTTTTCAATAACGATCCGCCAACTGTAACGATGATAAAGTCGCGAATGCCATAAAGATGGTAAAACGACTATAATCGAAAAAAAAAAATGGTTTCTCTAACCCAGCAAGAAAAAATTCATTCCCGTTCATCGATTCCGCCTCCAAATGAATAAATGGGTGGTTTTCCGAAGGCGCAGCGGCTTTGAGATTCCGAACTTAGAATATTTTCGGTCTTTTTTCTATAGAATTCCAACTTCACGCACCCATACAGTTTACAATTTCTTGTTTCTTTCGTATGTACGCAATTGCTTTTCAATGTGTTGGATCATGGTCCGTTCACTTGGTTCAGTAGCGTGGTGGCTTGTGTTGTTGATATTGCTTGCGAAGACATTCAGTTTCACCCGTGCTTCGATGCTGTGCGGACGTGGCGGTAGTTTTTCTATAGCGTCGTGCGTATGTGGAATTGACTACTGTTTCATATATCAGTGTTCTTAAGCTTTACTTACATATGTGATGAAGTGATTTGTGATGATGTGAAGTATTTGAAAAATTATCGAGGATCGGAATATGAATGTAAGTAAACAAAAACTTTAATTATTATATTGTAAATTGAATAACATGTTTTAAATTTAAAATTGAATTCTGAAATAAGAGTTTTGAAGAGTTTTGTATTTAATAGTCTGAATAACCAATAACCAATACATTCTGAAAAAATTAACTATTCGTTTAAAATCAGCAGTATCATGCATCAAAATTGGAATACAAAAAATTGAACTATTTTCCTACGAACAATTTAGCAAAACACCATCAAAATTTGAATTATGTTATTCAAATAACATGTTTTGATTCTGTAATTTGGATTATTTAATCCAAAAAATTAACATAATCAAACATTTCAAAATAGAGACCCTGTTCGTTTTTGGCAACACGCCCGGAATTTTATGTTACCAAAATCGAATGTTGTCAAAATCGAACGGTTTTTTTGTTACTTTTTTATTTCAAATTTTTATTTCAAATTATTCAAAATTGATGTAAAACCTAATAAGAGTATAAAATTTTTCAATTTGGCTCATATATTTTAGTTTTGAGCAGTAAATCATGGTAAGAATCATGTTTTTACAGCTAAAAATTATTATAAATAAGCCAAATTGAAAAATATCATGCTAATATTACGTTCAACATTAAATCTGAAGCTGACATCTGAATCTGAATCTGAAATCTGAATCTGAAATCTGAATCTGAAATCTGAATCTGAAATCTGAATCTGAAATCTGAATCTGAAATCTAAATCTCAATCTGAAATCTGAATCTGAAATTTGAATCTGAAATCTGAATCTGAAATCTGAATCTGAAATCTGAATCCGAAATCTGAATCTGAAATCTGAATCTGAAATCTGAATCTGAAATCTGAATCTGAAATCTGAATCTGAAATCTGAATCTGAAATCTGAATCTGAGATCTGAATCTGAAATCTGAATCTGAAATCTGAATCTGAAATCTGAATCTGAAATCTGAATCTGAAATCTGAATCTGAAATCTGAATCTGAAATCTGAATCTGAAATCTGAATCTGAAATCTGAATCTGAAATCTGAATCTGAAATCTGAATCTGAAATCTGAATCTGAAATCTGAATCTGAAATCTGAATCTGAAATCTGAATCTGAAATCTGAATCTGAAATCTGAATCTGAAATCTGAATCTGAAATCTGAATCTGAAATCTGAATCTGAAATCTGAATCTGAAATCTGAATCTGAAATCTGAATCTGAAATCTGAATCTGAAATCTGAATCTGAAATCTGAATCTGAAATCTGAATCTGAAATCTGAATCTGAAATCTGAAATCTGAAATCTGAATCTGAAATCTGAATCTGAAATCTGAATCTGAAATCTGAATCTGAAATCTGAATCTGAAATCTGAATCTGAAATCTGAATTTGAAATCTGAATCTGAAATCTGAATCTGAAATCTGAATCTGAAATCTGAATCTGAAATCTGAATCTGAAATCTGAATCTGAAATCTGAATCTGAAATCTGAATCTGAAATCTGAATCTGAAATCTGAATCTGAAATCTGAATCTGAAATCTGAATCTGAAATCTGAATCTGAAATCTGAATCTGAAATCTGAATCTGAAATCTGAATCTGAAATCTGAATCTGAAATCTGAATCTGAAATCTGAATCTGAAATCTGAATCTGAAATCTGAATCTGAAATCTGAATCTGAAATCTGAATCTGAAATCTGAATCTGAAATCTGAATCTGAAATCTGAATCTGAAATCTGAATCTGAAATCTGAATCTGAAATCTGAATCTGAAATCTGAATCTGAATCTCAAATCTAAATCTGAAATCTGAATCTAAGTTTAAAGTGTGAACATTGAATCTGAAATTCATCTGAATTTGGAATCTAAATCTGAAATCTGAATCATAATTTTATGAAAATTGAATCTGAGATCCATCTGAATCTAAATTTTGATTTCTAAAATAACCTTATGTATTTTATGCAGTCAAATTGCTGGATTTACCTTTTTTTGCGATTTTTATTATTGATAAATGTTGGGATGTATATATTATTTTTTTGTATTCATATTTTATTCAAGTTTTTGTTCATTTTCAGATGAATTAAACATACACATGAATTATTTTCATAATTGTAAAATCTATTATTTTTTATAGAATATATTTGATCATTCATAAAATTTCTTTTTGAATAAATCCAGTTAATTCTACAACGAATCTGCAAAATTCGTTCGTTTCAAATCCGAAATTCCTTTTTTATGTCCCGGCAATGGTAATGTTCATGTTTTGATTGTATTTCATTTTTTACCATTGAAATAAAAAATAAATTAAAAATAAATTCTTTTAAATTTTCCTTCCTTTTTTTTCTACTTGCTTTTAAAATACTGAAATCCGAAACTCCTTCTTCAATAAACGTATACAATAATAAGAAAGGATAAATTCAGAGAAAATCTTTAAGTAGGGGAGAGTGGGGTAACGTGGGCCATGGGGAAACGTGGGCCACTTCAAATATCTCAGCTGTGTGTTGAGATAAAAATCCCAACCCAACTGTCATCGTCGTCGCTTTGCGTAAGCATGTTTTTCTATATGTTGTTGACTTATGTACGTTTCATATGCTTCTTTTATAAAACTAGCGTAGAAAAATGTACTTACATAATTAAACAAGCACCCGCGAAATTGAATCCGTGCGACACCTCAAGAACATAACACAAATATGCTCATACGCTTATGATCTTGGCTTTATCATGTTCTATCACGTGGAAAAGGAATTTTTGATGAAACATAAATAGGTCACACAAACGCAACCAATTTCCAAATCATTGCTTGTGGGGAATCGTGGGCCACATTTCGTGGGGTATCTTGGGCCACCTATATGTTGGTGTTTTTATACACGTTCAGAACTTAAAATACGTTATTACTCATGTAAAGTTTTCTTATGCCAAATGAAGAATTATAAAAAATGTTTTGTCCATCTTTTCTAATGCGATAGAGACGACCAAAAATCCTATATATGGAGTTTTGCCAAAATGTTCGCGAGTCAGGTTTTAGAATCTATTCGATCATTCACAACTCTCTTTTTAGTTTTCTCATCTGAAATCACTTTAAAATAGCTAAATGAATTATGAAATTTCAGTTTTGGGTCAACTCATAAACTTTGCACGTTATCTAGTCAATTTGGATTTGGTGGCCCACGTTTCCCCACAGTTTTTCAAAAACCAAAAAAAAAACTTTTTTTTAAACAGTCAAAACTCGGAAAATTAATGTATTAAAAAATAACAAAAAATGCCTAATGATACCTCAAAAATGTAGAAAACCTTTCCATTTATTTTTTTCATTTTATCTTTTCTTATAAAGAAGTTATGAAATAAAGAAAAAAAGTGGCCCATGATACCCCACTCTCCCCTATAATAATGTAGAAAACATTTTCAAAATGACAAATCAAACAAAGTTTACTGTTGAACTTTTTATTGCAAAGTTCTTAGAAAGACATTTTTGAAATTTCATTATTTTATAAACATAAATTTATTGCAACTTTAGAGTCACTGATTAGAAGAGAAGCAACCGAAGCAACATTTCTGGAGAGCGCAGAAAGAAACCCGGTGAGGATATTCCATGTTGTCATCATACTATCTCTTTCCATTTGTTCTTTAATATTACCAGTTTTTATATACGCCACACAACTATTTTGTTAAATGCATCTCGCTTACCCATTCATACATAAACATTTATGTCAGATGCATCATCATCAGTCATCTTAATGATCATTAATGATAAAATTTTCGCTAGAAGAGAGCGAAGAGCATATGAAGGCCAGCGGCCAGCGTGCTACTCACTTCTCACTCTCTCTCACGATTTTAGCTCGATTTGGTCTACTGTAATGCTGCAAATTACTATTCAACATTTTCAGCAACAGTATTCAACAGTTGTTCAGTTTAAACTTTTCGTCAGATTTTTTTCCTATAACGTTATTGTCATTTTAGCTATATATTATTTGTTTAAACAGAAACTTAATATCACTTCTTTTTCAGGCACAGGTAATTGTTTGGTTATTTATTATTTTGAATTTATATCATTTATACATTTGCATTTTGGGTACTGGGAACCAGAAGGAATGCATCTGGGGATAACCCGAAGAGATTATTGCAAGCGGAGTGGTAGCCAACCATTGCAGGTTTCTAAGGGTTGGATGCCTTCCCTCGACGAACCATCGGCCGTGGAAGCCCTCGGGCCAACCACACAGACATAGGCAGGACCTTGCTACCGATGGGGGATCCATACATACATACATACATACATAAATTTATTGCAACTTTAGAGTGTCGTTGAAATACAATGATCTTCTATCTTTTTTAAAATCTTTTGAAAAATAACTTAAATGCACTCTGTTAAAATTTTCAAAAGACTTATTTTCAATTTAATTAACCGTCATCATTTTGAAAATTTTTCATATTTATTTATAACTAGCTGTTCCCATACGAACTCCGTTTCGCTTTCAACTTGGAATATGTTATGAACAGTTTGTATAAAAGTCAATAGCCAAATATTTTACAGATGCATTTCCGAATTAATTGTTAAGTTATAATTGCAAAAATATTGAACGAACACCTCTTCTGTCGTCTGCTTCTTCATTTGAAATCAGGAATTGATTGTCCGTGCCAAAAACAAACCCCGTGTAAAAATTTCGAGTCGATCGTCGCATAACAACGCAATTATTGCCAAAAAGTTAAACTCCTTTTGGTGGCCTCTTATACAATCTCACTTTGCATGTTTTCAACTGCATGTGTGTATTTTTTTTCGCTTTTCAATTTCGCACTGTTTAATTTAGTTTACCTTATATGTTGTAAGTTCTACTAATTGCTTTTTGAAGTTATCGAAAACAAATCATTTCGAAAACACCATTGCTATATTATGAAAAAGATTTTTTTTGAGTTCTCTTTTTTTTAATGGGCACAAACATCCCAATCATAGATGGTAGAATCGAGCACATTCGTCATCAATGATAACTCAAAAGTTAGAAATTGGCCAGTGAAATCAAATTGTATAAAACTCAAAACCTCAAATTTAATTATCTTATCAATTTTCTAATCCCCCATTAACATCCCAATTGGAGCGTTAAAATCACAGCCTTGAACTTATAACTCTGAATCTGAAAAAATTTCTTTCTCTATGAGGAATTCCAAAAATATAAAAATCGTTGATCCTCAAAGCCCCCCAGCGGCGGTGAAGAGCACTTTGAAAGCCACTACTATTCAAGTCAATATATTCCTACAGGCTAGTTTTATTTTCCAATCAAAATGTAGGCTTATAATTGCATCCAAATATCTCGTAACGGTAGCATGTGCTTTGAACAGTAGTAGGTACAAAAAACACCCGCCAAAATTTTTACTTTCAAATTTTTAATGCTGAGCAAGCTTTGATTTGCTATCTAGTACATGTGAGCTCTGGATGGTCGTTTCTAATAGCCTGCCCATGGTGATGGTGAAAATAATCCCGCCAACGAAACGAACGGAAACGAAAGTCGGTTCAAAAAATGGGTGCCATGACTTTTGGTTCGGGGGAATAAAACCGTTGTTGAATGGACGACCGCCTTCAAAAGGGGTCATCCGAAAATCTAAAAACATTTTTCATCATTCCTGGTCCTAATGAGCACCCATGCCAAATTTCAGCTCTCTAGCTCTTAAGGCAGCTGAGCCTATTGAAGACAAACATACAAACGAACAAACAAACGGAAATTACTTTTTATATATATAGATTAAATTCAAACGATTACAATTATTTTCAATGGGCTCTGCAGAAAAGTATAGAAAAAACGACGAAAAACTGTTACAGCGCAGCTGGGATCCGAATCCCATCCTATGTATGCACCCTTCGGGCATCGTGCTCTGGTACGATGTCCGAGGGGCGTTTCTTCCGCTTTCGGAGCTTTCGAATGAATCACAAGGAACTCACTCGAAGGTCGCGTTCACTTCCGGCGACTCCGGCTGCAATTTTTGTTTCAACTGCTATTTCGCAGTTTCGCTCCGGATTTATTTCGCTGCGGAGCGGAAAATTCATTTCAAAAATCGCTGGGAAGCTGTGAAACTTCATGTCTTTTTACAAAACTTCTTCGAGTTTCTTAAACAACGCTTTGTTAAATTTTTCATAAATTTATTTTAGACATTTCGATATAGCTTTGAAATACTTTAAAGATATAAAAAAATAATGTTTTAACTTATAACCGTTAAAAAAGTTAGTTGAAAAAAAAGTTAATATAAAATTGGTTTTAAAAACTTAACTTAAATCAGTTGTATTCATTTCAAAAAACGATAGAACATCAATATAGTTAGGAACATTTTACTATGTCCAATATTAAGAACACACTAAAAAAAGTGTTCCTAATTATCGACATAGCACTTTTTTTAGTTTTTACTTAAAAAACATGATTTTAACTGTCTAACTACAGAAATTATTGCAATAAACAATACAAAAAACAAATTAAAAAAAAATCGGTTGGAAAGTTCAGCTTATATCTTCCATTTCTGAAACTGTATTTTTTTAAGAAACATGCAAAAAATCCCGTTAAATTTGGACATATTTAAAAAAACGGTTATTACTAAAAATTTTAGAAGTTGGAAAACTAAATTGTGTGTTCGTTGAAAGTTAAGATGACATTATCATATTTTTTGTAATTGTGATAAGTCGAAAATAACATCACAAACAGTCAAAATCAAAAGGTACCGTAAAATGGGGAAACTTTGATTACTTTTTTCATTCATTTTAGAATATTTTGGAAAGGGTTGCTTTTTCGTAATACCTAAAAGCTTTAAAACCCTTAATGAGGTGAGGAGTTTTAAACATGATCATAGATTGCAGTAAATTCAAACGACATTTGTAGTCATAATTAAATGTTTGCTACAAAACCAGATTTCGAGTTTCGGGGTAACTTTGATTACTATGGTTCTTACGTATCTTAACGTCTTCAAATTTATTGTTTTGATGCCATTAAGCATAGAAGGCTCAAAACATCAATAACAGTAATTTTTTGTTTGAACTCAATTGAATTTTTCAACGTTTTCTTTCAAAAACAAATATACTCGAAAGATGGACAATGTAGCTGCATACATTCAGGGGCAAAAATTTTAAATATATCTCAATATTTTTTGGCCTCGAAAACAAATTAAATTTTACCTTCATGCAATTTCCTAAGTCCTCGTACTGTTCCCATGTTTTTTTTCTTCAAAATTTATAGGGTTTTAAGTCATTTTTCCTATACAGGCTTTTTAATGGAAAATGTCCCTTTTTTTTCAATATCCAAAAATCATCATCAATTGACCATAAAAATAACACTTAAACTTAACCTGAACCAAGAAAAACAGTTGAACTTTCACATTAAACAACCCATTTGCTCCTAAATGCTTAAATTTGATCAGGAGAGAGGTTTGTTTGTGAGCCTTCAAAAAACCATATATTTTAAGATTTTAAAATTATATTTTAATGTAAAGAAATGAATCCAACTTAGATGAAATTTCAGGGACTAGAAAGGGAAAATTGATGTTGAAAAACATGCGAAAAAAAAATTCGCCTTGTCTCCCGGTGAGACTTGAACCCACATCTTGCGCCTCTCCGGGGCCCATGTATTAACATTCTACTACAGGAGACCAACCTGGCGTATGAATATTATACTGGTTGAGACAAGGCGAATTTTTTTTCGCATGTTTTTCAACATCAATTTTCCCTTTCTAGTCCCTGAAATTTCATCTAAGTTGGATTCATTTCTTTACAAAAAAAGTTTCGCTGACTGAATGTTTGAGTCAAGACCCATCTTTGGGTCACAGTTTAAAAATAGAAAATAAGGCGGTGCCAAACACCGAATTTGGTTGGATATCCAAATACGGCAAACGCATCATTTCTCATCATAACTGACAACCCGTGCAGTATATGAGAAGGCAATGCAAATCTTGCCGTGCCTAAAATATCCAAATTTGAGTCCAACTACCGTAAGATGAAAAGATGGGAATAGAAATAGACCAAGAAAAATGATTATGATCACATGGGAGAACTATTCCCTTCATTCCGATAGACATCGACACTCAACCAGTATAATATTCATACGCCAGGTTGGTCTCCTGTAGTAGAATGTTAATACATGGGCCCCGGAGAGGCGCAAGATGTGGGTTCAAGTCTCACCGGGAGACAAGGCGATTTTTTTTTTCGCATGTTTTTCAACATCAATTTTCCCTTTCTAGTCCCTGAAATTTCATCTAAGTTGGATTCATTTCTTTACAAAAAAAGTTTCGCTGACTGAATGTTTGAGTCAAGACCCATCTTTGGGTCACAGTTTAAAAATTATATTTTAAGTTATATAAAAAATCTCCTAATAAAAACCAAACTTAGCTTAATTGTAACTCAATTTACAGGCTATCAAACGTAGTTAACAGTTTTCAGATATTTTAACTTAATACTTTATTAATGATGATTATCTGCAAAAATTTCATGTTGATCAAAGTAACCCCGCTGATCAAAGTTCCCCCAGTTTACGGTATGTTAACATTAGGTACACATGCCAAATTGGGAACACCCACCCTATATGCTATGGCTTTACCACAACATTTGGTTAAAAAGTGTATTCGAGCTTTTTAAACAATCTGTATATAAGAAATTTTGCCAACACGTTCGCGAGCCAGGTTTTTGAATACATTCGATCATACACAACTCTCTTTTTATTTCATCATCTGAATTGCTTTAATATAACGAAATCAATTTTCAAATTACAGTTTTGGGTCAACTCATTAACCTTGCATGTCATTTGGTCAATTTGGATTTAGTGGCCCACGATTTCCCACCATTTATCAAAATCCAAAAAAAACATAGCTTTTTAAAAAACGTTCTTACTGTTTTAGTGGTAAAAATAACTTTTTAAAAATTGAAAAAAAAAATGGTTAATAATTCCTTAAGAATATAGAAAACCAAACCATTTTTAATTTTAATTTAATCTTTTATACAATAACGAAGGTATTGAACAAATAAAAAGTGGCCCATAATTTCCCACTTTCCCATATCGAATTTTCCTTCTATCTTTTTTCAAAAGGATGATTCCTTCAATCTTAAAACCTCCATGTTTCGTTGAGATTCAAGACAATCTTGAAGCTCGAGGAGGACCTGCGTACACTCGGAGTATTCGAGCGACGAGTGTTAAGAACCATCTTTGGCGGCGTACAGGAGAACGGAGTGTGGAGGCGAAGGATGAACCACGAGCTCGCGCGACTCTACGGCGAACCCAGTATCCAGAAGGTGGTGAAGGCTGGCCGGATACGCTGGGCGGGACATGTTGCGAGAATGCCGGATGACTGTCCTGCAAAACAGGTGTTCGCCACGAATCCGGTAGGAACAAGACGAGCAGGGGCGCAACGAGCAAGGTGGTTAGACCAAGTGGAGCGTGATCTGGCGAACGTGGGGTGCCCGAGAAATTGGAGAACGGTTGCCATGGACCGAGTGAATTTTAGGAATTATGTTCGTCAAGTTATGTCGTAAGACGGAATACTATGTAAATAAAATAAATAATTGAAGCTCAGATGCTATAAAAAGTAGTTCGCTTTTGAATAATGTTGAAAATGCATCAAAAAAGAAGTTTTTTTTTAATTTAAATAGTTGTAAATATCGAACTTTTCTTTTTTTTTTTCGTGGAAAGGGTAGCAAAGCACACCGGGTCAGGTAGTATAGTATAAAAAAGTTTGTGTTTTCATGTGTAAAAGTCAACAACATTATAAAATACCAGTTGAAATGTTTTATTATTAAATAACTTTCAAACGTACCAATATCACTAGTTTACAAAATTAAAAAAAATCGTGAACTTGATTGACTGACCTACATTTTTATTGTTAAATCGGGCGCTGATCCGAAAATGAAATTCAAAAAAATCTCAGTCGATCAGTTTTTGAGTTATACTCCAAATATGAAATTTGGAAAAATAAAAAAAAAGTACATGTACCTACATAATACCTTAAAATCCTATTCACTTTTGAGACTCGCGCAACCCATTCCCATGGTCAGATCTTAATGAAATTTGGTATGTGACCTGCTGGTAAGTTGAAAAATTATTTTGACTCGGAGCTAGTGAGATTGGCCATGTTTAATTATTCCTATACTATGATTAGTATACTGCGGTTCGATTAATTATTCATTTTCATTCATTTTCGCATTCATTATTCAAAAATGCAAAAATTACTTGATATGGATTTGCGACTGGATGATTTTTATTTTGAATTTTTATGGTTTACGGCTGTTCTGGAACAAACCACTCTAAAAGTCGAAATGACCCAGTAGCAACATGGCGATGCTGTCCAGCCAATATCACGCCAAGGCTTGGTCTCTTTTCCCGATTAACCACCAGCGAAGACGGAACACGGTAACATCATCAGCGGCCCGTGCGGCCAGAGTCAGAGGCCAGCATGGCCATAGTCATAGGCCCAGAGAGGCCATAGTTTGTGTCAGAATAATTGTTTGTCGGA
Organism: Uranotaenia lowii; assembly: GCF_029784155.1. Taxonomy (NCBI): domain Eukaryota; kingdom Metazoa; phylum Arthropoda; class Insecta; order Diptera; family Culicidae; genus Uranotaenia; species Uranotaenia lowii. Next base: position 308,710,019 of record NC_073692.1, on the reverse strand, counting down.
AGTCCAAATTTGTAAAATAGTTATACAGTCCACTAAAAGTTTTTAATGTTTGCTTGAATGAGTGAGTTTTTTTTTTATTCTACGAAGAAATATCTGATGCTATCGATCCTGCCATCAGGGGCGATCCTGAACAACGGCTTAGTCAGTCATATTTTTGAAAATTAAAACGAATCATTTTTACTACTGTCCAGACGTTTCGGAAATTTTTTGTAGCCTTCTTCAGTGGAAAACTGTAAATTTACTAAGTTTACAAGTTTACTACTTCAGTTTACTAAGTTAAAAATGCTGTAAACTAGTGTATACGGTGTAGGTCCAAGGAAGGTCAACTGACCTTATTTGTCAACAGCCAAATCAAGTGATCGAATCGCTCCTACACGACAGTCTTAATCTTTCATCATCAACCGAATAATAAGGTCATCTTCAGAAACAAAACAAAAAAAAAAACGAAATTCCACAACCAAATCAGAAGCATCCACTCCCGGAGGTCAAATAAATCATCATCATTGCATCTCCGGGGAACCCATTCAATGTCAGATTTTTATTTCGCATGCAACGACCCATAAGGAAGGCAAAGATGCACCGTCAAGCTTCCAGAGAGCAGAAAAGGAATAATAAAACGACAGATACCTACCCCTATAACTAAAAAAAAAACAAATAAATTATATGACCTCGCGGTCACAATCCAGAGCACATTGGATCACACACCACACCGGAATACCTGGAAACCGGTTAATAGTACTTCGTTGCTCTTTTTTTCCTTTCTGCTCGTCATTCAAGTTTATTGTCGATTTGATTTCTGGGTTGGATGGCGTTCCAAAAGTGATGATATTGTTTCCGAAAACACAATTGCTCGGATCATGGTGGTTCATTGCGTTCTGTTAAAGTTTTTTGAAAATCATCCTTTGGAAAATCGAGTTAATGTCAATGTCTGAATTCTTCTAAATTTAAAATTGATTCATTGAAAAAATATTTTTGAATCACCCTAACACCGATCCCATGACATACAATGGGAACTAGAATCACGGCCTGAATTCGACTGGTAAGGATGAGCATCATTAACGACACGATTAAGATCAGTTTGGGGTGATTTTTTGAGAGCATTTACTTGAATGAAGATCGGGCAGGTGAGACGACTTTAAGTTGTTTGCTTTGGGGAAGGGTAGGTCCAAAAAAAATTCGATTCTTCCTGGATTTAAAAACTTGATTGTTGATGCTTCGTTTTGTTTGACATAGCGATGAGAAGATCAACACTGAGATGCACAGGTGTCATAGCTTAGTTTAAAACCTGCTGTTTATAAGTTAAACTGAAGTGAACGAGCAGTAAAAAAAATGAACAAATCTGTCATCAAGGCTCGAAACGCGGTTTTTTTGTTTACATGATTTGAAAACCTTTAAACATGTATGCTAGGCTATGGATATATGAGATAAATTTCATATTTGAATTTGGAAAACCGACCAGGTTAATTTTGTGAATTGGCCTGACTCAACCCGACTTGATTGAGAAGGGCCTCAAACGCTGTAAGTTTTATATTTCTAACCCTTAAGAATCACCAAGCGAAATACGGAAAATCGAAATATGGATTTTTATGTTAAATGACTAAGAAATACATGTAACTTCAAGATCTGGAGATATTTCGGAAAAAAATCATGGTGAAAAATCGACTTTCTGGGAGTTGCTCGTTTTTCGGAAAATCTAACCTATTTATTTTATCCATCCATTTGTTTCAATTAAGGCTTTAAGAAAATTATTTAAGAAAAGCAATCGAAGGAGAAGAAAAAGATATTAATGAAAAACCAGTAGTTTTAACGCTTTCCGAGCCATAATCTTAAAATTCCATTTTTGCTTGAGGCTCAAAGCAACCCCTCCCCAAAATTAGATATAGCTGAAATTTTTCATGTGACCTTCTGATAAGCTAATGATTATTTATTATTTTTATTATTTTATTTATTCTTTATGAACTATGATTTGTAGCTTGATTGTAAACTGTGATTCGTAAAATTATTTAAAAGCGTCAATATTAAATTTTAGTAAAGTAACCAAAAATCTTTAAATTTCAACCAATTTAGAAAAACTGTCTCTCGAAATCTTTGCAATGGATCGACATTAGAACACATTGAAATAATTTTTACTTTAATTTCTATATTTTAACGGCTTTAACTTAAGTCCTAGATTTTTTGTTGGAAATGAGTACATCAGACAAATTAATATTGATAGAAAAGTTAAAGAAAATAAATAAATTACAAATTACTTAAATATCAAGTGTAAAACGATCAGTTTGAAAGATAGAGTAGGTGGGGAATGCTGTATTGGTGGTTCATTTTCCAAACAAAATTATTTTCATTTCCTTTCATATAACTTCAATCTGCGAATCTATTTTATCCATGTGAGAAAATGTTAATAGAAAGTTAGTTTTCGTATTTTGTATACCAAGAAGTTGAAAATATAAACTTTTTAGCTCCTTAGAGAATTTCCCGATATCATAATTTTTTCTGAGCATCCACAACTTTTTTTCTCAGATGATATTTTCTGCATAAGATAGATCAACTATCAGTATCACAAAAATCGGACTTTTTGGACTTTAACCATTCAAACTGCAATATCTTAGAAACTACGCAACGGTTTTTATTGAAATTTTACAGAATGCTTGTTGAAATAAAAAGTTATCATGTCTGATGTTTTTGAAAAGTTGTATTGATGAGAGCAAAAGTTATGCGATGTTCAATACTTCAGGCATGAACCCAAAAATACGATTTCTATAAAATTTTGGACGCATGTTTCCATAGGAAAATCATATTTTATGTATAACAACTAGTAAATCTTTTACAATCAAAAACATAATAGAATTATGTGGCATTCAAAACACAAATGGATCATTTATTAATTTTTTCTTTTTTTCATTGCTTCTGTCAGACATTTTTGACTGATTTGTAGATGGAAAAGATATTGTTCTCATGAATAGTCCGAAATTCTTAGGTTCATGCCTGAAATATTGTACATCTCGTAACTTTTGATTACATCGATAGAACTTTTCAAAAACTTCAGACATGTTAACTTCATATTTCAATAGTCACTCTGCAAAATTTCAATAAAATTAGTTGCGTAGTTTCTGAGTTATTGTAGTTTGAATGGTAAAAGTCCAAAATGTCCAATTTTTGTAGAATTACTGTATCTCTGGCCAGGCGCGGTCCTATGGGGGGGAGGGGGTGATCGGGGTTATCAACCCCCCCCTAAAGCGGCAAAAAACCGTTACAAAATACCCGTAAATGCAAAAATTTCTATAAAAACTTTGAACTTTGGGGGTGTTTAATCTACGAAAAAGTTTGATTATCACTTAAAAGCTCAAGATTGAAAAAAAGTCGGTCTACTAAACTCAAGCAGCGTAACTTGCAATTCTCTAGACTGAATTATACCAATCAATTTCTGTTTAATTACTTAGAGTGTTGACTTTGAATTTGCTAACCATTTATCTACTTAACAATTGAAATGTAGGGACATTTTTTTCAATTGTCACTAATATCCCTTATGACACATTCCACGCGCTTGTACCGCTCATAAGTTATTTTTATCCGTTCGCGTATCAAAAAATCTCAAAATTGTCTATAATTTTGATAATTCAAATCACACAAAACCAATGGAAAAAAGAGAAAAAAGTTTTTTTACACATGTGTTAGATGATTTTGAAAATAAGTTTTTTTGTTAAAAAAAGTGGTGTTCTAGACAACTTTTACAAAATCATTAATTTTAATATATGGATGATTTTTTTTTCGGAAATATTTTTAGTATGTTCAAAAGCCAAAAAACACGGCTTCATTTTGTAGAAAAAAGAATTTGTTTATATCCAATATAGTTGCTTTGAAAAGCGAACAAAAACAGTCGCAAATGAGTGAATTCACGTCACAAAAAAAGGGAAATTTTTAATTTTACGAGAAAACTCTGACATTTTTTTAAATAAAAAAAAAAGATTTTCTTTAAAAATGATAAGACGATTCTGGAACACTAAAATTTATAGAAATCGGTTGGAATCTAGCTGAGTTACAACAGCGCGAATGAGTGAATTCACGTCACAAAATTTGATTTTTTGTTAAATTTTATATGGAAATGTGCTCTGAAAGCTGTTTTGACCCTCCAGATGGTCGCATTTTGACAAATCGAGCATAATTTAGTTGATTTTTTTAATAAGTTCATTATTTTCAAATAAAAATACAAAAAGATTGAAAAAAAAAATAAAAAAAATTTTTTTTTTTTGGTGAATTTTTAAATAATGACAGTAGTTATTTTAACATATGATCCCTCAATATGTTGCTATTCAAGTGCCAATCAAAATAAGGAAAAAATTTATGATTGTAAAAGTCGGAACAACAAAATATCGTTTTTGAAAGTCTACATAAAATTTGAAGACTCCAATGAATGGTTCAGTATAACCACAATATAAATTTATATTTCGTGACGTGAATTCAGTCAACTACCCTGTTCTGTTTGAACTGAGTGAATTCACGTCACAACTTCAAATCAGCATAACTTCGTTCGTTGTTGTTCAATCGAAAAGCTACGTACATCAAATTGTGGGTAATTGTTTTTTTTACAACTCATTTGAAGACACCGATATTCTATTTCCACAGAGAGAACAGGAATTCAAAGATGTATGTACTAAAGTCCGACATGGTTAATTCAAGCGTGAATTCACGTCACAAAAGTAATTGGTCACAACAAAAACAACTTAAATTTTAAAATGACCAAATTGTATTCATTTTGAAGGAAATTCAATTTGCGACCGTTTGCTACATTTTTTTTCATTTTGAAGTAAATTGGTTGACTTCTAGAACGATAACATTGCAGAAAAGTCCGGAAAAGCGATTTCACGTCACGGTGGAATGTGTCTTATATGCCTTAATTTACATAAGCAAATGATGATAAATTTTGCATTCGTTTCAAAATCTGAGCTTCTTAATTCTTCATAATGTTTTTAATTTGAAAAAAAAAATGAAAGGGGAGTGAATATTGTTGTAATACTGATATACTTGATTTCTTTTTTCTGAAGTCATACATTGATTGCATTACCATTCAGCTTCTTTTTTATTCGGTCAGATAGAAGAAAACAATAAAATTACATATGTACGGAATCATAAGATTGGCAATTCCCTTCAATTTTCAGGAATTACTATCATGTTCGATGGATTTACAGATCTTTGTCATTCTAAGAAAGAAGCGAAAAAATGCCTTTACCAGAAATTTGAATTAAAGTCACATCCTCCATTCATTGGAGAGATCAGTTTTCCAGAAGACACTTAAGAAACGTGTGACTTCAATTGACAGTCTTTGGTACCTTCTTATCTATCTGTTTGACACTAATATTTCACAAGATTAATTCAATCGTGATATACAACATGTTGAGGCCGCATGAAATCCATTTTCAAGGAAAATTCGGCAACGGAAAGTACCTCATTAGGATTTTTCAAATATCTTAAAAATATTTTTGAAACCGAAGGAATCGGGACAAAATATTATAATAAAACTTTACTTCAAGAATAAAAAGCTAAGACGAATCTGAAATTCAAAAACATATAAATTAGAATTTCCAATTCTGACGTTTTCTTTTGTTTACAGTTGGTTAATTGACAATTTTAAAACTTTACAAAGTGATGTCTAACTCATTCCAAAATCCAATGCAATAATATTCTCATTTGGGTTTACAAGGAATTCATAATTAAATTACAAAATAACAATTGAGTTTTTTAATCACAGTAAAGATTCCCTTGGACCCATTTATCTCTCCTTCCATTTTACATCATTCAAAAATGAATTATCAAACTTCAAACTAACCCATTTTGAGAAGTTCCAAAAAAAAAAATTTAGATCTAATTTAATTTAATTTGGATTGACACCTATCACTTCAAGCATTCATATAATGGATGACCGTAAAAAGATTCAAGTACATACTACCAAACAGAAATTGAATATGAAAATTTTACATTTTAATAGTTAGAGTTTAATTTTTAAAAACCTTTTAGAGATTTCTTAATTCTAGTGAATGAGCTATTAAAACACAAAAGATTCCAGAGCAACGATATATTAATAGAAGATATTGTGGGCAGTGTTTGTAATCTTTGCGTTCCCTAGGTGTTTTCAGAGCAAAAAAGGAATGAAAAAATTTATAAAATCTGTTTCAATATTAAGGAATTGGTGTTTTGAGAAAGAGATTTAAATTCATCTTCAAAACTCAAAATCTGCATTCACAATTAAAACACAAGGAAACAAAATTCACATTTTCCGAGGTGCAAAGAATTTGAAAACTGCCTTTGACTTATTTAGGGGTACTGAATGCAAATTTGTATTTTTTCTGTCTGCTCTGTGTTTTGGAATACTTTTTGGAAATACAAGGTGTACACTGAACTGCAAATCTGCATTGATGAATGAATAAAATATAATTTATAGATTCAAAATAATTATTTGTTGTTCATCAGCTATCATTGATCGATTAAACTTTAAACCAATTAGTTTTCTGACAAAAAATCTGACAACAAAAATAGAGTAAAAATTTTTTAAAATCAGTTTGCTTATGTTTTATTTTTTCCCTTGTGGATCAAAACTATCCCGTTATCAGTAGATTATTTTTTCGGCAACAAGGCTATATTTGTAAGCTTTGGATAATTTTTGTAAATTTTTGTAGATTTTTGAAATTTTTTGTAAATTTTTGTTAATCTTTTATATTCTTGTAAAATTTGGTAAAGTTTTGTTAATTTTTGTAACTATTCAGTAAACTACTCCAATGAAAAATTTAATCACTGGTAATCGGTTTGAAATAAATAGCAATAATTAAGCAATTATTTAGTAAAACTTATCTCAAAATTATACTTTCTTTGGCCTAGCACTAATATACAGAAGCTCAACAACGTGTATATTATTGTCATCTGTAAAATGACATTTATAACAAGAAATTCTTTTAAGATCTTCGAAAGTGACAATTTCAAACTACCAGATAAACAAATTATGACAATATTCTTTTTATTAACCTTTTTTTGCAGTGAATATTATAGACTTGCTGGTTGTTCTATAAATATTGAAAAAGTTTATTAAAAGATTTCATTATTCTTCTCTTAATTCAATTTTTTTCGAAATACGTCTGATTTTGTTCAGTAAAATTGAAGTGGGGGAGGAGAAGCAGTGTGCAGCTTATATTGTACTCATTTGAAAGTGGCACTCCCCTCCCCCCGCCACCCTCCCCCTCTTTTCGCTTTTTCAAAATGATCGTTTTTTCACCAGATATAACGTTCCTTCATATTGACTGATTTTTGAAAACTTGGAAAAATAACCCCCCCCCCAAGAGCCAACTCTAGGACCGCCCCTGTCTCTGGCCATGCAATCTTGAGAAAGCTCAAATTATTTGATATAATAGTGTAAGAGTTGATCTCTCTCACACAGAAAATTTTATCGAAAAATATTATCAGAGAAAAAAATTATGGAATTTCACAGTCAAAGTGAGTGTGCGTGCTTCCAATTTCTTTACAATTATGAACGGTACTGTACATAAATTCAACAAAGTTGTTGAAATAGTTAAAAGCTGTTTTATATAAAACATTTAAATACCCTCTCTTGAAAATATCGATTTTACATTTAATAAAGCATATGTAGTTTCTTTGGTTTATCAGCTATCAATGACCGATTTCACATTAAAAGATATTTTAAAATTAAAATCCCCACGAGCCATAGCAATAAAACTAAATCTGCCTAAATATTGGAAGTCATGAAGCAAAATCAGCTATAAAAATTTATGCACCAAAAATGCTGTTCCCTTGTGTAGTTAACTATATTCTTTAGCATAGGGTCAAAATAAATTGCAATTGAAAGAATCAATATTTTTGTCAAACCCAAAACTGGATTATGGCGATATGATTGGTGTAAATCTTGAAACCCTATTGGGTTGAGTTCCAAATTAAAAATTATGTTTTTTTTTTAATTTTAAACGAAAATACATATGAATTCCATGATAAAACTTATTTTTTAGTTTCATAACTAATTTTTCAATGGAAGGTTATGAAGAACTCAAATCTGAATTTATGTAACCAAATATAAATTCATTACTTTTTTTTCTCAAATACACACAGATACCCCTTTTTAATCTTAAATCAAAGTTTTGTTACAAATATTTTTATTTAATTTAGGCTTCATGATTGTCCTCTGATTTTAAAAATATTTAAATCTACAAAAAAACTTAATGGGCAACTGTGACCAAATTTAGCAACTAAAATAAATTTAATTGCTAGAGTATACTGTATGGTTGTCAGTTTGCCTGGTTTTATCCGGGTTGATCGGATATTTCGTAAAAAAATTGGGAACAGTTCAGCCTGGCCGGGTTGCCCGGATTTCATTAAAAATGCCCTGATTTTGACCGGATTTATTCACTTCATTTGGAAAATCAAACAAAAAAAAATGTTTTGTAATGTTTCTAAATGTATAACTACAAAAAAAATTTTTTGTTTAAGTTTTATAAAAATAATCATGAACGGTTTTTGGAAGCCTCAAATAAAACTTGTGATTAAACATTATAAAACGGAATATTTATCAAACATCCGTAATAATAATATCGGTGTCAAAACAAATTGTTATTCCATGTTTATAAATTTTTAACATTAAATTATACAAATTCTTGAGTTTATCTAGATATTTATTCAATTCATGAATTGCTTCAACTGTCTTTCAATGTGTGATAAATTTGTGGTAAGGAAATACAGTTGTACGAAATTTATTGTAATGAAAAAATTACTCTTTTTGGAACAGTCCTTTGCCAGTTAATTTTAAGTTGTTCTGAATTGAAATTTGAATTTAAAATATAAATTTCAACAATTTTCAAGCTACAAAAAATGATTTATTGATTAAATGCCCTTTTGTGATATTCGTGAAATGGCGGACATGTCTCGAAAAAGGCTGTTTGAGGAACTTTTTGGAACTTCAAGTTCATAGAAGGCTATTTGAGACCCAATTTGTAACTTTTATACTGAATGGGTGTGATTGACATGTCACAAAAAAGGCTATTTGAAGAACTTTTTGTAGCTTCAAGTCCATTGAAGGCTATCTGAGGCCGTATTTATAGTTTAACCCTTCGTTTCATAAAGTTACAAATTTGCAACAATTAATGTATGGAAAAATGGAAAAATCGTATTTTATTTTTATTTTTCTTCTTGATGTACTCATCATTTTCAACAGTTTAAACTGATTTTTAAGGAAAAATAAAAAAAATCATGAAACGAAGGGTTAAATACTGAGTGATGCGATTGATGTATCACAGCAAGGCTGTTTAAGGAACATTTTGTAACTATCATGCTAGCATTCGAGAAAATTCAGAACTAATTCCTTTTGGAACCTTTTTTCAGCAAAATCTGAACTTTGGAGGCACGCGTTCATGTAGATATGGGATTTATGGTTGCTTGGGAGTATATCTCAATACTTGGAACAGTACTTTCGGAAGAAAGACACATCTTAATGGGTCATTGATTTTGAGCATCATCTAATCAGATCATACTTTCTTCCATTTTACAACACGCAACTCGACGTGCTGTGCCCTACAAATCCGATACCCATAGCCAAATGAATTGTACCAGTAATCTTGATCGATTCATCTGCGTGTTTTGGCCCACATTCTTTCCGAGAGACGGCAAATGATGCTTGCCCGAATGGAGCCATTCAATCGATCCCAGGCAGGAGACCTTCGATATCCTGGTCTCATCTGGGCCTTAAATAAAAACAATGCATACCTACTGACCGTTTTATCACACTTTTTCCAGAGCCCGAATCGGGAGGAATTTCCCAATGCGGGCCCCCGATTTCTTTCTCGGATTGGCCAGAGACGGCAACAATATGGATCGTCTGTCTGGAATGCGATCATCTATTGGAGCCCCACAAACAAACAGCCTACGGGCCCTGAACTCTCGCCAAACAAACCCAGAAGGGGTCGATTGTTTCGAAATTGTTTCAAGTTTGCTTCCCGATTGATGATGGTGGTTAGTGAGCGCTGAGCCTAGCTCTTGTTGAATCGTCCAGAGGCGGCACATGCCACGTGCGAATTGCATCCGCATTTTTCACCGGAACCGCCGATCGAGATCAAGGTAGCAACAAGGAAAATAAAAATCTCAGGCCGTGCGCATAGCTTTCCCTATTTTGCTCTTGCATACCGTCACAGTTTGAAAAAGATACTGCGGGGGAGTTCCTCAATCCGGGAGGCGTTATTGTGGCGGAGTCGAATTAGGAAAGTCCCCTTTGGCGGCCGCGAATACCAAAGGAAGAGAAAATGTACGGAATGATTTGTTAACCGCAATCGGAATTGTGGAAACAATTGTGGCGTGATTAGGTCGGTTTCGGTCGCTTAAGGAAGAGGTCTGACATTCGACAAAGGGTTGGAAAACATGCAATGATTGAGATTTTATTTTTCCGATTATCTGGAGGTATACTAGAAAGTGAACCAAATAAATGTTGATAGTTTAAACAGAAAAATTATCAGAATGATTATGGTAAAGCTCTTTAATTGCCTTATGGTTTTAAAAAGTATTTTAATTTTTGTCTGGAAAACCTCCAGGAGATGGACCTTTACGTCATTATGAGGGTTTCTCACTTTAAAAACTTGGTGTTGCTCCCGTGTATCTTACAGAACTAAACTTGTTTCATAGGTCTCTCAAGACTCGCGATCAAAAGCTTCAGTCGGGACGCATTTGTCTTGAAGAAGGTCAGTTCAGGAATTGGTTTAATAAACGTTGATAAATAATTGGTTTTGATGGGTGATTTTCTATGAATATACCATTCAATAAACATAAAACGTTAAACATTGAATAAACTCATGAAAATAGAGTTTTAAAGTGCGTTTCTTATTAAAGCTTAGTTCTTTTAGAAATGGGACACTTTCTTTTGCTAATAGCTCGTTTACTAGTTATTGGACATTCAAAATTTTGACAGCATTTTGTTGCCTGTAAAAAGTACTATCCGACCTATTTTTTTCAAAATTTGAAATTTACGCGTTTATGAGATATTTACGATGCAAGAGAAAAAGGAAAAAATAATTTTGCACAGTTACAATCAAAATCCATCATTATCAAATTGATTGCCGACAAAACCGTTGATTATTCAAAGAACTACTGTGTGTGAGTGGTGGAAAAGTATGGAAATAGTGTCAAAAATGTCCACAAAGTTCAAATCAACCATTGGAGTGAAGCTTATGATCGGCAACTTTGGCTAAGGGTCATCAGGGAAGTCAAGTCTCATACCAGCATTTTTAATGTTCAATAAGCGAAAACTAAGGGAAGATAGTAAAAATTAAAAAAAAAAGTTCTGCGAAGAGCTGAAAGTGTTGCTTCTTAATGAGTCATTCAAACCTAACCTCAAAAAAAATTTTTTTGCTAGATCCACAGCTCGTAAGCTGTATATCTGGTTCTGAGGCTATGGGACAGATGATTTCTGATGAACGACAAAACTTATGAAATACCCTATTTTAAACAAATTCCAGCGTTTGAATCCTATACCACGTCTGCTCGTGGCAAGGTCCCGAGTATATTAAAGTATGTATTTGCTGGTTATTTTGTATAAAATATAATGATTTGCCAAAATTCTGCTCTTGTGGAAAAAACAACAATTTTCAAAACGAAAACTATGTTTTTCACTCTTTTCAAAGGCCTAAAATAAGTAATCTTTTATGTACCCTTTGCAACCTACAATCTATACTAACCGATTATACTTTAATTTTTATCTCCTCATGGTTTTACTTCGTTATTGCCAGATTTTGCCAGCAGAAATTCCATTAAAAACGCTCAAAAAGTCGCAAAAAAAAATCAAATTTGTTAATTTCAAAACAGCTGTATCCACTAAAGTGGCTTCAGTTTCTTTAAAAAGAGAAGCATTGGTCCGAAAAGTATCAGAAATTGAAGGAGGGGGATGTAGCCACCTAAAATACAGATTAGACGAAGTATTAGTTTGAAAAACTGATCATTATCATGACTGAAAAAAGTGTGCGCTGGCCGAAGGGAGGTACCAAGAATAAAGTAGCATTTATTCTTACAAAAAACGAAAAATATTTTTTTTCAAATTTTTTCATGAATTATCATAAGGTTACCTTCATTTCCTTCACAGAAAGTATTTAGATCAAACGAAAGATTTTTGAGATACACGCATTCGTAACTGTCCCATTTCTAAAAGAACTAAGCTTTATATTGCATATTTTTGAAATCTGAAAAGCTTATGTCGTTAAATTTGACCAAAAACATTGTTTTGGCATCAGGCGATATGAAACAAACACTTACTCATACAGGACCTCAATGAAACTTGATGAAAGTTTACAATGTATTTCGTGCCTGGGATTTGAAGGGTATCCTACACCCCCTAGCTAAAGTACCCCAAGTAACAATTTTGGCTATTTAAGGGACTTCATGCTGTGCCATGCCTATGAATTCAGGCTTTAAAACCGCATTCTGTTATAATTCCATTACAACGGTTAACAGCACAAAAGGCCCTTCTGCAGTAGGTTTAAGTAGCCAAATCAACTTTGAACGTTCTATATGAATTTCGTTTATGAAACCTATTTATCATATAATTTTCTTCTTAGAATAATTTAGCTATGGAATTGGGATTTCAAGAATAACTTTCAAAACAAATTAATCTTTTTTAAATCAAATATGATCAAATAAAATAGGTAAAGAGCTTTAATTTTTTTACAATCATTCTGTTGAAAACTCAAAGTTATTTTTTTATTCTGAATTATATTCTGAATTAGCAAAACCTTTCATTATTAAACCAGCACTTTTTAGTTTACTGCAAATTTTTATGAGAAAGTTCTATAAAAATAGTAGGACTGCTATGAATTGCTCTTTTAAGCAACAAAAAATCGATAAAATGTTCATAAAATTTGTTTTTTTGTCATGAATCTTTTTCTAGACGTTCGATAAATAGTTTATATTTTCTCAGCCATATAGATGATCATGCTTATGAAAACTTGGGGATTGCTTCCTAAAATAGGAATACCAAGTAACACAGATTAAGCTAACCAGCATTTAGATGTTTTATTATGGTTTAATTATGGCATGTTTTTTGTGTTGCTCGTTATTGACGGTTTAATTTTGGTCATGCAAAATGCTTATATTCTTCAATCGATCATATGAAGAGTTATGAATGCTCTGTTTAAACTATAATAAAACACAAACTTAGAAGTTTGCTCCAAGCTTTCTTTTGCTTGTTCTATAATAGCACTCAGTGCCTGATTATTAAACCGCCATAAAAATGACAGTTTTCAATCAAGATGTCAAAACGGGACACGCTCAGGTTAGATAGCAAGATAGCCAAAATAGTAGGAAATTTTGGTTTTCTTGACGCCAACATTAATTCAAGATAGCGGCTTCCGCTTTTATTTCCAAAGCTGTAATTTACTGAAAATATCATGAAAACTTCACGATATGGTTATTGGGTGATAAAAGAGTAGAAGTCGAATTTCGTTGTCCGTCGTCATCTTTAATTCCAAGATGGCGGCTATAACTCAACTTGAAAATACTTTAAATGACTGAAAATCGCATAAAACCCTTACAATATGGGTATAAGTTGAAAGAGATCAACCAGTAGAAGTCGAATTTCGTTACCTGAAGCCATCTTGAAATCCAAGATGGTGCTTTCCGCTGAACTTTAAAATGTTGAAAATGACTTAAAATCGCATGAAACTCCAAACATATTGGTATTGGGTGAAATGACTAAATACAAGATGGCAGTTTCCGCTGAACTTTGAAATGCTGTATATCACTAGAAAACAAATGAAACCCCCACAATATGAGTATTGAGAGATAGAACTTAACTAATAGAAGTCAAGTTTCACTATCCGACTATTCACTATGAATATTCACTAACTATTTACTATGAATATCGCATGAAACCTCTACAATGTGGGTATTGGATGAAAGGACCAAACGAATGGAAGTTCAATTTTGCTATCCGACGCCATCTTGAAATCCAAAATGGCTTCCACTGATCATTAAAATAATTTTAATTACTAATCATCAAATGAAATTCTCAATATGAGTATTGGGTGGAAGGAATAACTAGAAAAAGTCGAATTTGGCTACTTGAAGCCACCATTAATCCAATATGGCGGCTTTCGCTTTTCTTTTCAAAGCTACAGATTACTGAAAAACTAATGACACTTTCACAAAACGGGGTATGAGGTGAATAGGCTGAACAGCTTGACAGCTTTCGCTGAACTTTAAATGCTGTAAATGACAAAAAAAAATGCATTAAATCGAAACTATTAGGTATTGGGTGAAAAGGCTAAGCTAAGCCATTTTGGCTTTCAAAATGGCATCGGATAACGAAATAAGACTTCTAATCGTGTAGCCCTTTCACCCAATACTCCGTATAGTTGATGTCTTAAGAGATTTACAGTAATTTACAGCTTTGAAAAGAATAGCGAATGCCGCCATTTTTTTATGTTTGGGAATCGACTGATTGTTGTGTTTTTTCTTGGGAAATTCCGGCTTGCAGTATTTTTTAGATCAAAAACGATTTTATTTTACGTATCCAATGTTTAGTCCAGTTTGGATCTTCTTCAGGGACCAAAAAGTGTAATTTTTGCTCTAAAATAGACTGCAGGCCGAAATTTTCCAAAAAAAAAGTAGCTATATTGGATTGATGCTGGCGTCAGATAGCGAAATCCAACTTCTTCTAGTTTTATCCTTTCACTCAATACTCATAATGTTAAGGTTTCATGAGGGTTTCAGTGGTTAAAATCATTTTAAAGTTCAGTGGAAGCCGCCATCTTGGATTTCAAGATGGCATGCGATAGCGAAATTCGACTTCTACTAGTTAAGCCCTTTTACCAAATACTTATATTGTTGGGCTTTCTTGTGATTTTCAGTGATTAACAGCATTTTAAAAATCAGTGGAAACCTCCATCTTGGATTTCATGATGTCGTCAGATAGCGAAATTCAACTTCTACTCGTTTAGCCCTTTCACTGAATACCAATATTGTTGGGGTTTCACGCGATTTTAAGTCATTTACAACATTTTCAAGTTCAGAGGAAGCCGCCATTTTGGATTTTAAGATGGCGTCATGCAACGAAATTCAACTTCAACTCATGATTTATTCCACGGGTCATTAAAAAAGTCTATCCTCATTCACTGTACTAATTATAAACAACTCAGAACATGTTTATGTCTAAGTGACTCATTGAGATTCACTTTACAATAATGGATTAAGACAGCACACGGACTGAGGTTTTTGTGAAGATAGAAAGTAACCATTATCAGATTGATATTTATTTTAAAGAATTTGTGTTCAAAATATGATTCTTGTATTGTAAACAAAATGGAAGGAAAATGTCTCGTGATTTCTCTCGGAAATTTCAACTGAATGAGTTGACAAGAATGTTCTAGAATTGTTTTGTTTATTTTAAAAACTGCTAACAGTAATAATAACACGCCTGCTTTGTTGTTTTTTCATAACTTGCATCTTGCTTAAAATAATTAAATTTTATTCTGAGAGTCTATTTTTTTTGTTTCGATCATAGTCTTTTTACCATTTTCATGGCATTTGCGACTTTATCATCGTTGCAGTTGGCGGATCGTTACTGGAAAACTCATCCAATACAACTGTGTTCGATGTTTACTGTTGGGCTCGATCTCGCGTACATCGGCTCAGGACACAACAGACTTGCCAACTGAGATATATAACGAGGCCTTCTGGATGTCTAAGGTTTGATAAGTTTGAATGAAAATATCCTAAAATTAATAAAATTGATGGAATTCATTATAGTTTTGAATATTGATATACTCCAATTAAATTTTTAGCTGACTTTTACAAATACGTGATGTGATTTTTTAATCGTCTAAAGCTGGTTTGTGAGTTACGAAATTTTGGCTGAAAAATGTTTTTTTTTTTGGGTGATTTGTAGCCATCGGGTGAGATTTAAAAGTAAGCTTACCTTAAATATCGCTAAGCTCAGCCAAGCACCCTTATCTTGCACCCGAAAAGTATCGCTAATATTATTTTGCAAATATTGTAATTCTTCGGTTAATTAAAAAAAAAACATATTGAGTACATTTCGAACTCAATGATCGCTTGCGTGGCTAAGTAAAACGAGTTCCACACCGCTATGGTTGCAACTCCATGATTGATCGAGGCCATTTATTTTGTGCAAGGGCCAAAGGAATGCAGTTTGTGATAAGCAATTCAATCTCAATGCACAAAATTTATGCTCTCTCTTTAGAAAATGATCAATAACAGCGCCAGCCACGTCCTAGTAGCCAATGTGGAATAAGGGAAGGATGGTTAGGAAAATCCTTTTTAGGATCAACCATAAACTTGATCAAAACCTTGTTTTGAAAAATTCTGAAACAATGTTTAGTCTGAATCACCAGCTATAGAAACCGTCTACACGTCTGCGAATAAATATCTCAGGAAAGGGTTTATTAGTTAGGGAGAGGTTATATATCAGGAGCTATTTTTAGTAACTGAAGCTATTTTGATTTTACCTACACCTCCTGAAAAGCTTACCTTAAATACAGCATTGATAAACTTAAAATGTCTCTGAAGAAATAAAGTTCATTTTCAACCATGAAAGGAAGAATCGCAAAAGACAAACATCTATAAACATTAAAATATCTAAGCGTCTAGGCTCCCAATAGCAACGATAACAAATTTTATCAACACAGGAATGTCATACATATTAAATTAAATTTGCAAGTTATAAGCATATTATTTTCTACCAAACGCATTTAAAACCATTTTAAGCATTGTTGAAAATGTATAAAACATGTTTTAAGAAATAATAGTAAGAGATTAGGTGTGCAGTTCAACACAGATTTATTTTATACTCTTGTAAACTCAATTGAAATTTAAGATTATACTTTGAAATTTTGTTTTTGAAGAGCCTGAAGCTGTGTTAAGCAACAACCCAATAAAAATGTTTTCATTTGAATTTTCACTTGAAGATAATGTACCAGTTTTTGACAAACAGAAAATTTTCATTATTAACTTTGATCATAATTAGAATCCCGTGAATAACCTTTTCGTGTTAAGGTTTAGAATTTTTTTCAAAAAAAAAATCCAATATTTATTTAATACAGACCCCGTTCGTTTTTGGCAACACGCCCGTAAATTTTATGTTGCCAAAATCGAACGGATTTTTGTCACTTTTTTATTTCAAATTTTTATTTCAAATTAATCAAAATTGATGTAAAACCTTATATAAGCATAAAGTTTTTCAATTTGGCTCAATTATATTAGTTTTAAGGAGTAAAACATGGAAAAACTCGTGTTTTTACAATTTAAAAGTATCATAAATAAGCCAAATTGAAAAATATCATGCTATTATAACGTTTTACATTGATTTTGATTAATTTAAAATGAAAATAAAATATAAAAAAGGTACAAAAACCGTCTTTTTTGATGTTGCCAAAATCGAAAGGTTTTTGCTTGGAGGTTGCCAAAATCGAATGTTCCCAAAATCGAACGGGGTCTGTATTTGATTTGTGTTGCCAAATTGAATCAGAGCGAGCTTAAAATTTTGAATTTTTAATCAAAAACCATTAATTAAAAATAATGATTAAAATAATGATTAATGAAACTACGATTTTCTGCAAATAGATTTCGTTATCAAACTCCCAAATTGATATTTCAATCTTTAATAAAACTTAACTTCGAACTGGAACCTTAGTTCAAATCTGAATTCCAGATAATAATTCCTTTGAAACATACCTTAACGAAAATGCGAAATAAGTATTAGAACCCTTGACCAAAAATCTCTTATTCGAATTCTGAATCTTTGGTTTTAAATTTTTACCATTTAGAAACATAGTTGGTTCCGATTATAAATAAGAATTTAAACTAAAATTTGTTTTATCTTAATCTTTAAAATGGTTTGCGATTTTTTATTTTTTTTTCAAACTACGAAATGATGAGTTTCGAATATGGAAATTGCATCTTTTTGAAATTTGAAATGCAAAACCAAGATTCGAATCAGGATTTCGTCCCAAACCGGCAAAACCCGAGACTTCAATTTTAAATTTTTCCCAAATTTTGGCCAATATTCAGGCATTTTTGTAAATTATTCTACGAAATTCATGCAGAAAACACTTAAAAATTGTTTTCCAAAATCCTTACTATGAAGATTAAATAAAAATTTCCGATTGATAATGCAAATAAAGTAGAAAAATTGACCAGTGTTTGGGAAAATTGGCAAGCTTAGTATAGTTTTATTGAAATTTGAAATTCGAGACTAAATTTTTATCAACAAAATAGATTTTTTTTAAATCCTTCAAAACTTCACCACATATGTTCCTTTTCCTTAAAGTTGCAGATTAACGCTAGGCTTGCCAGATACTTTCTGAAAAAAGCGGGACATTTTACGAAAAAAAGCGGGACATTGCCGAAAAAAGCGGGACATTTTAGGAACATCTTAAAAAAGGTTAATTGTATAGCCAAACGTATACGTATACGTATACGTATAGTCAAAGTTGTTCATAGAATGTACACTAAGGATTTTTTCAACGTGAATAGATTTTGCTCCGTTTTTCTTACATGACTTCTAATTATTTAAACGTTTTTTTTGCCATATGCACCATAATTTTTCACAGTTCTCCCGAATCATCACGATCTTTGAGAGAAAATATTTCAAGTCGTACACGAAAACGGCAGATTCGATACATCGTAAAAAATGTTTGTGTAATTTGTATAAAAATTTGTTTGTTTGGTTATTTGTTTAAAAATTTGAAAACTCAAAAAAATTTCCATCTTTACATACTTTAGACAATTGAGTCGAAAAAAAGTGACTTAGACCATATGTTCTTTATACAATGGTATAACGTGCTCCAAGAAGGCTTAACTGAAACAGAATCTTACTGTAGTGCTAAGACCTTATATTATGAACTATGAAAAATGCTGATTATTTTTAGAAAAATGCATATTTGAAAGATTTTCTGTGTTGAATCAATGAATTCGAATTGAGACTTAAGTTTGATTTTTCCAGTGTAAGTCAGTGAACTTTGTAAAAGTTTTTCAAGAAAAAAAAATCGGGACATTTTGAGGAAAAAGCGGGACAGCGGGACATTCAACAAAAAAGCGGGTCATGTCCCGCTTTTGCGGGACGGATGGCAACCCTAGATTAACCAGTTTTCTCCGGGTTTGCCCGGATATTTAATACAAATTAAGGGAATTTAATCGAAAGATGCCCGGATTTTTTCCGGATATATTCATATTATTTGGCAAATCGAACAACCCAGTCTTGTAAAAAAAAATTTATGCGCTCAAAACGAAATTTTTTGTAGAAGTTTTATAAAAATAATCATGAAAGATTTTTTTTCTTGGTTGTTGTTGAGTAATTTCTGGGTTTTGACCAAATTTGCTCGGATATTGCCTGGATTTTTGATAATTTATTTTAATTGAATTTTTGGATTTTGCTAGGTTTTTATATTGAATTGCCAGGACTTGCTGAAATAATTCTGGCAACCTAACTTTAGCTCCTTCCAACTGAGTCTTTTACCGATAAGACGCTCGGAAAACAAGTTCCAATAGCGCTGCAGCTTTCAGGATAGGGTAAACACGTTACACTTTTGGATGCCGATTATTTTTTGCCGCCGTTGATTTTCGATTTCTGCCTTCCAGGATGATCATAAAAATCATTAAATGCCCGATACTCGCCCCATCGAAATTGGTCAGAAGGAGCTCATATTCGAACCATAAACTTTTGAGGTTATTTTTGGTATGAGTTTTTTTTCTTCGCAGGGGTTGGCTCTTTCATCAGCCAGTTGGGGCTGCCCACAGTAGGGGATCATCGGTAAATTTATTGTTTTTTAAGTATAGCTATAACCCATCATCATCACACCACATAACGATCAAAATTGTTGCTTACCGAAAAAAGTAGAATGAATTTCCTTCCTGCAATTTTTAAGGGCGCTGTCCGGTGGTTTTTTGGGAGATTTTGAAAGTCGGGTGGTCGTTCGACGATGCACGTTATTGAAAGTGAGGCATCATTTTGTGTGATCGGTTAGTCCCAAACCAAAAGGTGATGAGTCGTGTGAGGGAAATTGACTTTAATGTTTAATCATAGGTCCCGCGATAAGAGTAGATCGCCTTTTTTCGCACGCAATATCGAGCACCGCTAATAGTAGCTCAGAAAGAAAATTGGCAATAATTTGGTGTTATTATTTTAATAACAAGACCATTTGTCAACAGGAGCATGGTTTGCATTAAAGTGAAGGATAAAGTCGAATTGCGGTAATGAAATTTCACTCATTTCGCAAACATGGTTTATGAATCGATATAACTAAATTGTGTAGAACTATACCTTGGAATAATCGGCTTTCAAACTGTTAGCAGGAACTTATTCGATGCTTATAGGAAGGAGCACGAAGTATCCAATGTTATTCCTTAAATGCCTCTTAAATTATATTGAATGCATTTATTATTGCACTATAAAGCACGGCAATGCAAAGTGCATCTCGTGGACGTCTCATATCATCCAAACGAGCAAATGATGAGCATTTTGGAGATGGAAAAGGAAGCAAAACACAAACGTTCATCGGCCTGAGCCACGAACCATTGAACCACAATAATGTATTCGATGCCATCATTCAACCTGGGGGCTCCTTAAAAAAAACTTACATGACACTCATTCCTGCAAGGTGAGCGCATTTTTAACCTCTGTATCAGGAGCGTTCATAAGAGCTTGGAAAAGATTGGTTCTATTGAATGTTTCTTAACATCCTTACTAAACAATTATTCATCTTTTTTCTTAAACTTTTATCCGAAAATGTTGTTGCTCTTTTAACATTATTGATTATCGAAAAGAATAATTTATATAACTCAGAATTATCTAGATCTTCTTTTCACTCTCACCATAACTCTCCTCTATTTAATATATATTGTTAAACGTATATTTAAAATATGTGTTTAATGACTTTTTTTTAATTTTTCAAATTTTATTTACATACTTTAAGGTTCTAAAGAAAAATAAAAATGTTCGAAAAATATATGGAAAATAGCTAAACACAATAGCTTGAAAGCATGTTTTCTCGAAATGAGCTTTAATGTACTTATAGTTACCTCTTTGGCTCCAAGGGCCTCAACTTTGCTTTTCCACCGAGCAACTTCATAATATTAGAACTTCTTATAAAATGGAAATGTTCAAATATGGTTTTTTGAATCAAAAAAATATTCGTAAATTTAGAGGCAGTGGAAAGTCGCTTTGATGGACTTGAAAATCCGCAGCATAAATAAATTTATTAATCAGCTTAAAAAAAACCAGGCCACCACCAATATGTTTAATGCGCTGAGTTGATATCAGACTGAATATTGGAATTTGAAAATAGATCTCCCGATTTTTGAAAGCTTCATGTGCTTTTAATGAATTTACGACATCATTTTCGTGAATCGTTAGTCGTGTTCAGACACATACAAAACAGTGTTGAAATATTTCATCAGGTTGACTCTGGAAAATGAAGACGGACCGTGTACCGTCAAACGGGACATCATGCAAAAGCAGGGTTAGATGCAACATGCACAACGCTCATTCAATTTTTATTTCAATATACTGTTATAACTGTTTTACTGTTATCAATGTTAAAGTTATCATTGAATGATATCAAATTGATGATGACATAGTTTTAAACATCGTGAAAGAGTTTTTAAAAGTTTTTGATTCTCATAAAAAAATAAAAAATCGAGCAAAAGATGTTAAAATTTTTATATTTTTCGATGCCATAAAAAACTACCTAGTATGACGGATTGGCTTAATAGTTAATATCACCTACAAACTAGATATTGCTTTCATTATCTTATACCAAAACTGTTGGTGTATAAATATTTTTCGAACAATCACGAAATTTTTTAAACCAATATTTTTATAATTCAGTTAGCTGTCTGGGGCAAAATGCAACAAAATGCAAATCAGAACTAAATCCCATAAAATTAAAATTTCATCCATTCAATGATTTATTTGCAAGATTTACGCTACCAAACCAAACCAAAAATCACTTCCATCAAAAACTATAAATTTTCAAACGTTTTCATTTGATTTTTCATGAATTACAGAGTTTGTTGCAACCTACCCCTTTTTCTTAGTATGGTGAAAATCGCATGTTTTTGTAAATTTCAAAATAACTGGTAAAACCAATAATTTTTCTGACTACGTCAATTCAGTGTCCCATCAACCTTAAAACTTTTGATGTGCAAAGGGTATGATTATCTGTAAGCATTAAGATTTTAGAAGCCATTGAAGTTGAAAATTGTTGCATGCTGCCGTAGTTGACGGTATTGAGGATTCCTAATACGACATTTTTGTTTTTACCTTTCTTACAGAAAAGTATAGTTATCGGTCGGTTTGAGAGATCAATAATAATGGCACAAATACACAGACTTCGCCAGAACTCGTCAAGCTTATTCGATAGTTTCCTATAAAGGTATATCTAATACCTTTAAAGGTAACTATCGAATAAGCTTGACGAGTTCTGACCAAGGTTGCCGAAAAAAATTCTGTGTTTTTGAAAGAAAAAAATCTGACTTTCTGTGATTTTACCCAAAAATTCTGTGATGGTTTTCTGTGATGCTATTTCCTTAAATTTCATTTAAAATTCATGATAAATTGGATCTTTTTAACATTTAAGTTGGGAAAAGTTAATTTACAATACCGATGTTGTCATACTTTTTTAATTCAAGGTAAAAATTCTAAATTCAATATTGGCCAAAAAAAAAATGATAATTTCGGAAATCCTTTCAAAATTCAAAAATTCTGTGAAATCTGTTAATATTTCAAAACTCTGTGTTCTGTGACACAGATTCTGTGATGAAAATTTGCCCAAAATTCTGTGAAATTACAGATTATTCTATGATTTCTGCAACATTGGTTCTGACGAAGTTTGTGAATTTGGGTGTATTAGTGTGATTTTTGTAAACTTTGTTCCACACGTTTTGCGAAACTGGGCTGCATAATAAAATGGTTTTTATCTTAAAATAATGAATTTCCTCTTCAATCTATAAAATAAATAAAAATTAAGAAAATTGTTTGTATATTTTTTTCACAGTAAGTAAATATCATTATATGATCACTCCAAAAAATATGTTCATTTTTGCTTGCTTGCAATATCCAGCAATCACTTATCAAGATGATCAACAATATAACGTCCTATCTTTTATACTGTCATAGTCAAAGGCGATAACCCGTTAGTAAAAGAGCTTCGACAAAATGCCAATAATTATTAAAATATCTACCAAACGAACAAAATTGCGATGAAAGAATTTTATTTAGTAGTCCAGATCAGCTTTTAGCAGAATCGGATTAAAAAATAAGGACTGAAGCCTCGTTTCGTAATTATTATGAAATAGAATGCATCAAGGATACAACCCCGAAGTTCAGTACGATATTGACAAAATTGACAAAATTGACAAAATTGACAAAATTGACAAAATTGACAAAATTGACAAAATTGACAAAATTGACAAAATTGACAAAATTGACAAAATTGACAAAATTGACAAAATTGACAAAATTGACAAAATTGACAAAATTGACAAAATTGACAAAATTGACAAAATTGACAAAATTGACAAAATTGACAAAATTGACAAAATTGACAAAATTGACAAAATTGACAAAATTGACAAAATTGACAAAATTGACAAAATTGACAAAATTGACAAAATTGACAAAATTGACAAAATTGACAGAATCGACAAATTTGACAAAATTGGCAAAATTGATAAAATTGACAAAATTGACAAAATTGACAAAATTGACAAAATTGACAAAATTGACAAAATTGACAAAATTGACAAAATTGACAAAATTGACAAAATTGACAAAATTGACAAAATTGACAAAACTGACAAAATTGACAAAATTGACAAAATTGACAAAATTGACAAAATTGACAAAATTGACAAAATTGACAAAATTGACAAAATTGACAAAATTGACAAAATTGACAAATTTGCCAAAATGGCAAAAGAACAAAAATTTAAAACTTTGACATTCCAAAGTTGTCTACAGCTTTCATTATGTTTAGTTAATTCGATAGATTACTGTACCCTACGTTGCTGCGTCGTATTAAATTCCAGCAGTTGTAATTTTACCCAGGGCCGTAGGAAGGACCAGCTAATGGGGGGGGGGGGGGGTGTTTGATGACAATTTTTTCCTCAATCATTTTTGCTTGAAAAAAGCATGCACAATGCACAAGTGAAAAAATGTATATTTATGTATGTACTAATTACAAGTTATTCAGGTTATTTATATTGTGCGTTAGAAGTTATTTATTTTTGAATATAAGTCTTAGGAGTTACTAATTTTTTTTCATTAAGTTTTCAAAGAAGACATGTGATACAGCTCAGTTGGTAAGTCAGTTGCCTCCTGAGCTGATTTCCGTGATTTCGAGTACATGAACACAGTTGTTCTTGTTGTTCCAGACAAGTTTTTCAATGACTGTTGTGCCAACTGCATTGTTGATAAAAGTCGCGAGTGACACAATGATGTAGAAACGATGATCAATGAAAAGGATTTTGAACGCTTCATTAAGAATAATTTTTTTACTTAGGTATTTAAACGTGCAAGCTTATTCTTTTGAACCACAAGCATAACCATTTTTAGCATGGGTAAAAATGTATTAAATACTCTGAAATAGTTAAAAAAAGGATACGGTTAAAATAAGGTTTATTCTCTACTCTTGTAAACTCGATTTAAATTTAAAATTTTAGTAAGGACCTTTGATTTTGAAGAATTTGCAATAAATGTAAATAAAACTTCCAACTGAATTTTTACCTGAGTATAAAAACCAAGTCAAGAATTATAATTTATTATAATACATTTCATAATTTTTATCCTCTGATTGAAGTTTTGAAAATTAAAATCTATATTTTTCCAAAAACACATAGATAAAATTTGCACCAAGTTTGTGTTTCTTTACGAACTTTGATTGAACTTCAATTTAATTTAATTTTAAATTTAATAGATTTCTTCAATTTGATTCTTTTATTATGTTTTAACAGTAATATTTTTATATTGAATAGAAAAACTTTATTTGAGCTAAATCAAATGCGAATCTTGAATTTTTGTTACAGGTCTGAATTCTGCGTTTTTAACCTTGATTCATAACCTGATTCTTAATTCCAGATGAGAAATCCTATGAATGTAAAACCAAAAAGCGAAATTTGTGTCAGAACCCTTAACCGGAAATATCTTATTTGATTCTGTTTTTGCGGTTATCAATATGATTTTTTTTTTTATTATTTATTCGTAATTGAACTTTATTTCACATTTTTCAATTCTAGACTCATGAATTTTTCTTATGTTTCAACTTCGCATAAACACCGGATAAAAATTTTAGATCTTTATTCAAAAAATGGTTTGAATTTTAAATATTGTTAATGATTCCAACTCATAATCAAGAACAATAAACTGGACACTTACTAGATATTTTTTTAACAAGTTTCCGGCTGGGCAAATCCAGGCAATTTTATCTTAAAACCTTGCGAAATCATCGCAAATTGTTTCAAAATTTTCCCTTAAATCCGGCCAGAATTCAGACAAATTTAAAAACTATACCATTAAAATCAAGATGAAAACACGTGGAAAAATTTTTTATTTTATCGAAACACATCAGCCGATTTAGAATCATATTGAAGGCTACCAAATCATTGATTATGTTTATATTGACAAAATTTGTTTGAAAAAAATTGAACGCAAGAAACATTATTCTAAGGACTCAATTGAAATTTTCGTTTGATTTTGCAAATAGAGTGAGAAAATCTGGTTGAAATTCGGACAATCTGGAAAGCTTAGTCAAACTTTTTTTGAATTCATTATTTGGGACTCAATATTTATCAATAAGTGAGAAATTTTTTGAAAAACTGTTGTAGATCTGTAGTCTTGGCATGAGATTTCGGGGTTTTGGAGCTGAGATTTTAACTCTATTGTTACTCTTGAATCATTTTAGTTGTTCATCAATTTTTGTTTAGAAATGTCAAATTTTATGTTTAGCATAAAAAAAATCACTTAGCATTTTTAGATCTTCATGGGGGGGGGGGGGGGTTTAACCCCCAAACCCTTCCCCCCCCCCTCCCTACGGCCATTATTTGACCCAATCATTTTTCCAATATATTTAATTTTTTTCCTTGAGTGGTTGAATTGTTCGAAACTCATGGTTCGACATCTTTTTTTTTTTTAATTTTATCCTTTAGTTTCATACCTCTTGTATTTTATAGATTTTAGATTCTTTTGTCATAGAAACGGGATAATACAAGATACACAAGATAGGTAATGCAAGATATTCCATACCAAGCCACTCAAAAATCTTAAATTATTTAGATGCAAAATAAGTTATTTGTATGAAAACTAGCTGATCCCATACCTACTAATTTTCGGTTTCAATAAACAATATTTCATGAACAGTTTGAATAAATACCTATCAATTGCCAGACATTTTTCAGATGCATTGTTAAGCAATAATTGTAAAAATGTTGAACACGTTATATGGACGATCACTTTTTCTGTCGTTTGCCACTAAATTTTAAATCAGGAATCAATTGACCGTTCCAGAAAATCCTCGTTTATTTTGTCTTGATGCGATACAAACTCACGTAATTATTGCAAAAACAAATTAAATAGTTAATTTGAAAGACCTCCTTTTGAGTCGTTTGATACAAATATACAAATTGACCGTCCCAACGCTTGTTTATAAATTTCGACTCGATCGTTGCATAAAAACTGAGTTGTTGCCAAAAAATTAAACCGCTTTCTGTGGCCTCTTCTGCAAACTTTGATATCTGAAATCGATTGCCCAATCCGATGTTTAATAACGTCAATATCACAAAAATATTGAAAATATAATATGGACGACCCCTTTTACCGACCCCTGACCCAAAATTCAATACCTGAAATCAATTTTCCATCCCTCAAAACCCCCATTTGCAAATTTCCAACACAATCCGTCGAAAAATATCGTCAATAACGCGAAAACAATATTTATCTTGTTTGGACGACCCTCTTCAGAAGGGGTCATCCGGAAATCGGAAAACATTTGTTCACCATTCCTGGTAGGGGAAAGGTTTCCAAAATGGGCCTATTGGGTTAAATGACCCTACGGCTGTTTGATGAAATGGCTGACTTGACAGCTTATCTGACCAATGCATTTTGAGGGTGAAACGCTTAGAACATAAGGCAAGAAAGAATTTTATGAATTTACAAAGTCAAAAAAATTTTAAAAATCATACAAGGTTTTGATACATTTTGAGGTAATATTTCGATTTTTAAAAATTATACGTAAAGAAGCTTAAAACAAAAACTAAGATGTTTTTTGTTTCTGACTCAAATGAACTTATGAAATTAAACATATTTCAGCTTTTGTGGAGGTTTAATAATGATTATATAGTGGAATAATAGAGTGTTTTTCTATGCCCCCATCATGTATAAAAAGGGGTTGTATTTAATAAAAGCATATCAGTGATAAAAGTTCGATGTTTTTGTAATGATTTTGTTATAATGTTAGGGTTCGATACAAATTCAGATGGATAATCTGTTGCTGATTCATATTAACTGTTGATTGTTTTTTCATTCATTCCGTTATTATGCATTAAAAAGAGACAAAAATTCGTACACTAGTGTATATTTTAATGGCCAAAATTTTCTCATTTCGATATTCAGTTTGATAGACTAGCAAATGGGTATTTTATGCATTCTTATTCAGAAGTTTAAATCCAATCGAAGTTTGTACGGGTTCAGCTTGTAACATTACAAAATGGGTGAATTCGGTTCCGAGTTGATTTGTTTTCGATAACATCAAAAACTTTTTAGTGGAACCTTCAACATTTAAGAGTGAAATTAAACAGAAGTGTGAAATTAAACAGAAAAGAAAATATACATACAATTGGAAACATGCAAAGTGAGTCTTCAACAAGACTTGAAGGCCTTTTTAGAATTTTCTAAGAAAATAAACTTGAGTATACGATTGAACGGGGAGACCATTATTCTTGAAAAGTTGGAAAACTCCAAAAGAGATTTTGTGTAAATAAGGGATGGGAAAGACAAAACAAAAACAATATTCTAATTTGAATATAAAAAATACTAGACCAAATCTATACAAGCTTCGCATATAAATGGCGAGCATAAAATGTTTTCCGGGACAAAATGAATAAGCATACAATAGAAACTACTCAAAATTTATACTGATACAAACTTCATCATAACTTTCAGGTTTTCAATACAATGAAACAATAAACACAGTAACTATTCTAAATCAAAACTTTGAAAGGACAAACAATACAAACAAAGCTCACATAGACAGACATGGGCCAAATTTCAATTTCAAATATAAACTATAAATAAAAAGAAAAAAATTAATTCAAATGTTTTGGAAAATTTATTCCTTAATAATTTGCAACAATTCTTCAAATTAATCCTGAGCTTTTTTTGTTTTTTAAAATAAAATGCACTTAAACCATGTTAAATGAATTAGAAGACTTGGTTCTTATAAAGTTAAATAAACAGACATTTTTTCGATTATGTTGAACGTACCTTTCAATACATTTTACCTATTGCTTACAGATCCATTCTCAGTTAAATTTTCCTATGAAAATCTAGAATGCAAGCTGACTGCACCGTTCCATAAAAAAATATAGATCAAATGATTAATTACTTTCCACCGGGAGGCTTGATCAAAATATTTGAAAATTCCAAACACTTCAAACCATTGTTGATGATTCCGAGCTCGTCGAAACAATAAATAAATTTTCCCCTGTATCGACGAAGAATGTTTGGCCGGGCCAGATTCACAAGGAGACACTATCAAAACTGGTAGTAAGATCATTAATTTCCAACTATTTTGACACTTTCGAAGCGCCCATTCTTTCGTTATTGTCCCGGGATCTAGTTTATAGTGTGAGAAATGTCTTCATAGGCTATAAAAATCGTCAACAGCTTTGTCTTGATATGGTTGCTACATGAAAAAAATAGATAGACAAAAAAATCCCGACGCAAAACCAAGATCCTACAAATCTTGTGGCAAAACAAATATAGCAAAAATCCAAAAGGCAATAAATTTTGCATCATGAGTTATGGTTTCGCACACCGCAGGGATTCCGTTCTTTTTTCGGGCCTCCCGATTATTATTGAGATTGTTTCCTCACCTCGAACGCTCGAAGGGTTGCAAGCTGCTCCGGGTGATCTGAATTCTTCTGGGAGAGCCGATCAGGTAGACAAAATAAATATAAATGGTTCCGAAAACCGACACAATGAGCGCTTGAACTACTGACCGACCCAAAAGAGCTAGGAATAAAACAAACAGCAGAAAATCACCGTTTGTGGTCTCCTAGCATTGCTGGGGTTCAGTTGAAGAATTCGGCATTTGACTTTGGATTCTTTTGGTTTTCGCGGAAGGATTTCGGACATCCCCGGGGATGCCAATTGACTTCCGTAAAACGGTCGAGTTCGAAATTGGTGTGGTTTATTTGGAATGCTTTAACTTTCGGTTAGTCATTTTGTTTGGCTTATGGTAATCCGATTAGGGATTCTGGAGAACTGTTTGTTGGAATTTTACTCACCGATACTTGTTTCACGCCCATCATAACGACTTTTCTATTCAAGTTCAAAAGCTATCTTCTTAAATTAAATACGGAAACTATCATTATTGTAATATTCAATTGCATTTCGGCGATATGAACTCTTGTAGAATGAGAAGGAATGATAAGAAATGATAGATGGATAGTTAAAGTTAAGGCACTTTGGAGAAGAAACATTTGAAAGTTGTTTTGAAAATGTAAGTCTAGGGCATGTGGAAGAAATCTAAAACTAATCGGTTGAATCTCTGCTCAGTAACGGTAGCTTCTGCAACCTCTGTCTTATCAAGATTATTGTAAAAGAAATTTAAAATGAATAATCAAATAGATTTTATAAAAAATACTTTATTTAATCAGTGATTGTTTCAGCTAAAATATCAGAAAAATAGGTAACTAAATCCTCCCATGTGACGGTTCTTTCTACGGCCCTGTGTAAGTTTGTACCAAGTTTGTTTATTAGCGTTTTTTGAATTTCATTTCAGAAACTCTGTTTTTCTGATTTTGAACTCTTTTGAAACATTTTCTGTTTCATGACAAAACAGAAATAAAGTTTCTATTAATTCATTTTTGGAGGTAAATTTATAGTTTGTAAAGATACATATGTACATCCGAAAAAAAAAACATTGATTACGTTACTTTCCTTGCAATTATCCGTTCAAAAAAGAATGAAATCACCTGTTGGGCGATAGTGAATTTCATTTTCAAATCGGCAAATCTTTTATCAAGTGTATTGATTTTGAAAAAACTAGGCCTAGTATTAGATCAAACAAATTCAAGTTTTTCAATGAAAGTTGTCAAAAATATATCAAATTTTGAGAAGCAATTAGAAATTCAAAATTTTCAAGGGAATGGCTGTGTCTTTATTGCAGTCATTGTAAAATCTTGAAATTTTGTGAAGAACTGATTGGATGGTTGACATGGATTGTGTGAAAATCTCAATGAAAAATTTCAACCGATGGACAAATGGCAGCTTGACAAAGTTGGTAGAAAATACGCTCCTTCACTCTTTTTCATTCTTTTTTGAACGCAACTGTATATTCAAGTTTTATCGGATGGACTTACATTTTTTCTATGATCAAGATTTTATAAGGTTCCCTATAATAAAATAGACATTCTGTTTTATTTGAAATGCTGAATATTTTTTAACGAAATTCAATATTGGTATCGTATGGGAGAAGCAGGCTATAAGCGCCTTTTAAGAAGAATACTGCTTTTATCAAATATTCTACATTTTCCACAAATGTTCTGCATTTTCACTCCATGGGACTGTATGTTAAACAAAAACAATCAGTTAAATACTAAAAGTTAAAAAAAAAGTCGTTAACTTGCAATTCCCTGGACCGATTCTCATCAAAAAACTTTTATTGGGCTCTTTAGAGTGTTGAGTTTCAATTTGCTCAGAATTAATCCTCTATATTTTTAAGCAACATAACGAAATGTAGAGGAAACTCGTAAAAAAATTACCAATTTTTCCTCATATACAGTACCGTTCATAATTGTATGGAAATTGGAAGCACGCGCACTGTCACTTCGACTTTGAACTTCCATAACTTTTTATTATGTTGATATTTTTTGATAAAATTTTTTTTCGTTAGATAGATCAACTATCACACTATTATAACACAAAATTTGAACTTTCTGGATTTTGTGTGGCCTAAGAAACAGTAATTCTACGAAAATCGGGCTTTTTGAACTTTTCTAATTCAAACTGCAATATCTCTGAAACTACGCTACATTTATTATTGAAATTTTGCAGAGTGATTGTTGAAATATAAAGCTAGTATGTCTGAAGTTTACGAAAAGTTCTGTCGATGAGATCAAAAGTTACGCGAGGTGCAATATTCCAGGCATGAAACTTGAAATGCGATTTCTTTATCGTTTCCTCCACCAATCAGAAAAAAAATGTCTGGCAAAAGTAATGAAGAAAAGAATAAAATGGAATAAATGATCCATTTGTGTTTTGAAATCAGAATCTCGCGATATTGTTGTAATTTTTCGGTTGAAATAGATTTACTGGTTGTTAAACAGAGAATATGATTTTCCTATGGAAATATTCGTCCAAAATTCTATAGAAATCGCATTTCTAGATCCATGCCTGAAATATTGCACCTAGCGTTACTTTTGATCTCATCGACAGAACTTTTCGAAAACTTCAGACATACTAGCTTTATATTTCAACAATCACTCTGCAAAATTTCAATAAAAAATGTAGCGTAGTTTCAGAGATATTGCAGTTTGAATGAGAAAAGTCCAAAAAGTCCGATTTTCGTAGAGTTACTGTTTCTTAGGCCACACAAAATCCAGAAAGCTCAAATTTTGTATTATAATAGTGTGATAGTTGATTTATCTAACGCAAAAGATTAAAACGAAAACTATTATCAGAGTAAAAAGTTATGGGAGTTCAAAGTCGAAGTGACAGTGCGCTTGCTACCAATTTCTATACAATTATGAACGGTACTGTACCTAAGTATATACGAGCAAATGGTTATGAATTTTGTATTTGCTTCATCTTTAGAGCTTCAAAATTTTTTATTTTCATGTGAATTTTAACTAAACGACAAATTTGAATGAGTCAAATATAGAAGTAAGTATGGTTACTGCATTGTAATACAAAACAAATTTTATCAACTGGCAGCATACATTTATTGCCTTCGTGAAATTCATGACATGAAGTATATATTTTTAACGCTTACACAAAAAAAAGAAGATTTTCGTATACTATACATACATTGCACACCGGTAGAGAATATCAATCTAGTGGAACTAAATTAATAGCGCCCAGGGATGAAAAGATAGACTTTTGATGTCTTCAACAAAATTGCATAAATTTACAAGGCGCATACTTTGAAAGAAAATATAGAGTCGAGTCCACCAAGAGCAAGATAAAAATGCTAACTTTTTTGTTAAGCATTTTAGAGCTTTGGATTCTTCTACAAAGATGTTTATCCTAACAAAATACATAACTTTGCTGAACAAGTCAAAGCTCTACAATTTTATTCTAAGGAGTTACAATTAAATTAAGAAAAAAAACCTTGAAAAAACAGTTTTTTTAAATTTGAAACGTCGTAGGTCAGACAAAACAATTTTCAGTTTTCGAAACAAAGTTGTAAAATGTTAAGTTCTACAATCGTTTAGTACATCAGGATGTGTTTTGAAGTTGCTGAAGCGCTGTAGAAAGCTTTAAGTGTACTATATTAACGATTTTCAAAGAAAAGTTTATCGAATTGCCCAAATTTTAGCACCATCAACCAATGTGGATTTTATTTTTGGTGTTAAGAGGAATAATAACCATATAAAACTAGCGTGGAACTCGGTGGATCTTGACGCAATTTTAAGATTGAAAATCTAGTATTTCGTTCACAAATATCACTATTTAGACACTTTATAAGTTTCTTAGTTTCTTTGATGCAATCAACTTGCAGAATTTGAGAATAAGAAATAATTTAATGATTTAACCAGTTTTCCTGTTCAAATTTATCAAAAGAATCTGTTCTAGTACATCATTATATAAATGATATCTGTACCAACACGCCGCCGGTCGTGGCCTAGAGGATAGCGTTCCAGTCTTCTAAGCCAGAGTCCATGAGATCGAATCCCGATCACGGCACATATAGTGCTCTTTCTGTGGTCTGGTGGTTGTAGCATTTGTAAGATGCTAGCCATAATATCCTTGAAAGATGTACGCCTTAGAGTTAAGTAAATTAGATTTCTTCAAAGTCACTTCCATCTGTACCGTTGAGCCGTCAACACGTACGTCGGAGCATCGTATCGTTGCTGTGTACCTGCAGGAACATTTTACATTATTTATTTTTTCCTTACCTGTATTTCAATCAGCACTTTTCAGTGCTAAAATTATTTTCATTTTCTTTTATTCATATTTTCTCTTTTCTTTCCAGCATGGGGAAGTCATCTGCCGGCTCAAGGGCCGGAAGAAAACGGATTGCCGAACCTAATTCAGGCCCATCGCCCAAAAAAGTTGAAATTTCCAATTCATTCGATGTCCTTCATAACATCGGTGATGAGGAAATATTCATATTTAATTCTGATAAGAGTACTAAGAAACCTTCTTCTTTTTCTTATACTCTTAAAAACGAAAAGATTCCACCAATAACGGTCACGATTCCTGACTTCAATGCCTTTCGAAAAGAAATCGTCACTTCCGTCAAGGATGTGAAGATTTCTTTTCAGATCGGTCGAAGGGGAACTGCTCGTATATTGGCGGAATCTTTTAATGATTTTCAAAAGGTTTTAAATTATTTGAATAATAAAAAAACACCAATTTTTTACGTACGACACTAGAAGTGATCGTCCATTTAAAGTTGTACTTCGTGGTCTCACTGGCGATCAGACACCGGATGAGATCACAGCTGAATTAAATTCTTTGTTAGGTTTTTCTCCAATTCAAGTAATTCAAATGAGGAAAAGAACCAACACGAATAATACCAGTAGTGTTTTGGATTTATTTGATCCATTTTAAAAAGGATCAGGTTAATAATTTGAAAATTCTGGAAAAGGCTCGTCTTATGTTTCATTGTCGAGTAAAATTTGAACCTTTTCGTAAATCTACTACCAATTTTTTACAAAATATTACGCAATGTCGTCGTTGTCAAGCTTTTTGTCATGGCACTAAAAATTGTAGAATGAATGCCAGATGCATGTTTTGCGGCTCATTCGATCATGAAAAATCTAAATGCCTTTTTGGTGGTGATAAGCCAAAAACAGAATTTTTTAAGTGTGCGAATTGCGCAGGTAATCATTCCTCGAATTCGCTAGACTGTCCCATCAGGGCAAAAATTATTGCTTCTAGGAAAAATCCCAAAGTTTCCAGAAAAGTTTCTTCTCCTCCCTCCTCTTTTTCGTCTTCACACGTCAGACCGGCAAACAACCTGCCTGTTTGCAGTCAGCCTCGGCCTACATTGGAATCACGGCTGGGTAATACCCGAAGTGATTTTAATGTTACCTGTGCTGATTCTGCGCCACAGACTCGTTGTTTATCGTTCTCAGAGGTGGTTGAAAATGGGTTGCCCTCTCCAGGCATAACTAATAAAAATGGGAAAAAACCAAGTCTCAACGTTCATGCGAAGGCTTGGGAAAATCCCCGAAATTCAAATACTTGTTCTTCTCCTTCATTTTCTGATCCTAACAATTTTGTTGATTTGGGTGAGATTACTGAGGAAAAATTAAAATTTTTGCATCAAAACTTAATGGAAATGATGCAACTTATGTTGAAAGCAAATTCAATGTTTGAAGCTTTCCAAACTTCTTTTAATTATGCTAACAAAATTATTATGACTTTACGATTCCCTCATGGATCCAAATAGATGTTTAAATATTATGAATTGGAACGCTAGATCTTTGCTGGCTAACCAAGATGAATTCTTTTTATTTTTGAAAACTCAAAACATACATATTGCTGCCATCACTGAAACTTTTTTAAAGCCAGACAATAACTTGAAAAGCAATGCTTTCTTTAAAATTTTACGAAATGATCGACTTGATCGACAAGGTGGGGGTGTAGCTATTGTCATCAATAGTCGTCTCAAATTTAGACTTCTTCCTTCTTTCAATACAAAAGTCTTAGAAACAATTGGAATTGAATTAGAAACTTCTATGGGGAAAATTATAATTGTTGCCGCATATTTGCCTTTTCAATGTAGCGGTGAACAGAAAAATTTTTTGAAGGGAGATTTACAAAAACTCACCAGAAATAAATCTAAATTTTTTATTATTGGTGACTTTAATGCAAAACACCGATCTTGGAATAATATTTCATCAAATTCAAATGGGAATATTTTGTTTAATGACTGCTCTGCAGGTTATTATACTGTTGAATATCCTAATGGGCATACTTGTTTCTCTTCGATTAGAAATCCTTCCACAATTGATTTGGTTCTAACGGATTTAGGAGAGCATTGTAGTCAATTAGTTACTCATGCGGACCTCGATTCAGACCACCTTCCAGTAACATTTTCTTTATCCCAAAGTCCCATTGAAAACCCTTTAAAATCAACTTTTAATTTTCAAAAGGCTAACTGGGAGCGATATATGAATTTTATTGAACGTAATTTAGATGTAAACGTTCCATTGAATTCAATAGAAGATATTGATTTGGCTGTAGAAAATTTGACAACTTCAATAGTCAATGCTAGAGCCGCTTCAATACCTAAAGTTAAACATAAATTTAATCAACCTTTAATTGATGATGATCTTCAGTTTTTGATACGACTGAAAAACATTCGTCGACGCCAATTTCAACGAACTAGGGATCCTTATTTGAAATTAATTTATTGCGACCTTCAAAAAGAGATCAAACGTCGTTTAAATTTCATTCGTAATGAAAATTTTGCTAAAGCAGTAGAGGACATGAAACCCTACTCAAAGCCATTTTGGAAATTAACTAAAATTTTGAAAAAGCCCCAGAAGCCAATTCCTACTTTGAATGATGGGGATAAACTTCTTTTAACTAATGCAGAAAAAGCTCAAAAATTAGCCCAACAATTTGAGTCTGCTCATGATTTTAATTTAAACGTTGTAAGTTCAATTGATGCTCAAATTTCCCTTGAATTTGATGATATTCTTTCTAAGCAAAATGTGTTTGAAAGTTCTTGTGAGACAAATATTGATGAACTTAAATTGATTTTCAAAAAATTTAAAAATATGAAAGCTCCAGGGGAAGATGGGATTTTCTATATTCTTATTAAAAAGTTGCCTGAAAGCACTTTAAATTTTTAAGTTAAAATCTTCAACAAATGTTTTCATTTGGCTTATTTTCCCAATAAATGGAAAAATGCCAAAGTAACTCCAATTTTGAAACCTGGAAAAAGTGCTTCAGAGCCTTCAAGTTATCGGCCAATTAGTTTGCTTCCTTCTTTAAGTAAACTATTTGAGAGAGTTATTTTGAATAGAATGATGATTCACATTAATCAGAATTCTATTTTCCCTGATGAACAATTTGGTTTTCGTCATGGACATTCTACTACACATCAACTTTTGAGTGTAACTAATATGATTAACGCTAGCAAATCTGAAGGTTTTTCAACTGGTGTTGCTCTTCTTGATATTGAAAAAGCTTTTGACAGTGTTTGGCACAAAGGTTTAGTAGCTAAATTAGCTCGATTTGATTTTCCTGTATATCTCACCAAAATTATTCAAAATTATTTGACTAGCCGAACCTTACAAGTAAGCTATCAAAATTCATGCTCTGAAAGGACTCCCATTAGAGCTGGGGTCCCTCAGGGTAGTATACTTGGGCCAATTTTATACAATATTTTTACTTCAGATCTTCCTGATGTACCAGAAGGAAAAGGTAGAAGATTATTTGCTGATGACACTTTGCTTTCAGCCAAAGGTCGAAATTTACGGGTGGTACGCAGTAGATTGCAACAAAATTTAAATTCCTTTTTGAATTACTTGAAAATGTGGAAAATTTCTCCTAACGCTTCCAAAACTCAACTTATTTTATTTCCCCATAAGCCAAGAGCAAATTTTTTAAAACCTAATGAAAATCATTCTATAACTTTTAATGGGGTTTCATTAGAATGGTCTGATCACGTGAAGTACTTGGGGCTCACACTTGATCGGAATCTTACTTTTAAAAATCACATTGAAGATATTCAATCAAAATGCAATAAATATACTAAATCTCTTTATTCTCTCATCAACAGGAAATCCAGGTTGTGTCTGCGAAATAAGATGCTTATCTACAAACAAGTATTTCGACCAGCGATAATGTATGCAGTTCCGATTTGGTCTAGCTGCTGCGCGACGAGGAAGAAGGCCATCCAGAGGATTCAGAACAAGGTTCTGAAAATGATTTTGCGGCTTCCACCTTGGCACAGCACCGAAGGTCTTCATCGGATTGCGGGCATTGAATCGATCGGAGAGATGGCCAACAAAATTATCTCCAACTTCAGAGGCAAATCGATGCAGTCTTCCATCGCAGAGATTCGTTCTCTCTGTAATTAGTTTAATTTTAGGTTAGTGTTTAGTTTTAAGATTAAAATATTTTTGCCATTACAGGATGTTCTCCTACATTAAATTCTTGATTGCGCTAAGCAAATTTAGTTCTTATAAATAAATTTCTTTTACCTAGTTAACTATATGGCTATGAACAGTTCATTATTGAGCTGAACACCTAATTTAATGTAATAATGTAATATAAATGTAATGATGATTTGATACAAATAAAGACATATTTAAAAAAAAAAAAAAAAAAAAGATTTCTTCAAAGAAACATGAAGTTTCACTGAGATCCTATATGTGTGTGTTTGTTTAAAAAAAAAAAAAGAAAGTGATTTAACTCCAAAAGTAAACTAGCTTTCAGCTTTCAGAAGCTTGTGGCAGGCTAATTTTGGCTCTATTTAACGAAAAAACACTTTTGAGATAATAAGTTTTTGTTGGATTACAAACTCAATTCGAGTAAAGGATTTATGACCATTTTGAAACCAGAGCTGTCCAAACGTTTATATACACCATTTACTTCTGACCGAAGCAAATGTTGTAAAAACAAGTGTCTAAAAAAAGTGATATTTGTGAACAAAATACAAGATTTTCAATCTTAAAATTGCTTCGAGTTCCACCGAGTTCCACGCTAGTTTTATATTGTAATGATTCCTCTTAACATCAAAAATAAAATCCACATTGGCTGATGTTGAGAAAATTTGCGCAATTCGATATTTTTTTTTGAAAATCGTTAATATATTACACTAAATGCTTTCTACAGCGCTTTAGCAACTTCAAAACACATCATAATGTACTAGACGCTTGTAGAACTTAACATTTTTCAACTTTGTTTTGAAGACTGAAAATTGTTTTGTCTTACCTACAACGATTCAGATTTACAAAACTGTTTTTTCAAGGTTTTTTTTCCTAATTTCGTTGTAACTCCTTATGTGAAATTGTAGAACTTTGACTTGTTCAGCAAAGTTATGTATTTTGTTAAGATAACAACCAAAAATTATTAACAAAAAAGTTAGCATTTTTATCTTGCTATTGGTGGACCCCTCGACTCTATATTTTCTTTCAAAGTATGCGCCTTGTATATTTATGCAATGTTGTTGAAGACATCAAAAGTCTATCTTTTCATCCCTGGGCGCTATTAATTTAGTTCCACTAGATTGATATTCTCAACCGGTGTGCAATGTACGGAATAAAAAAAAAATCACCGCGTTTTATTAATTATTTTGAAAACAAAAAATTACGTTGGATATTTAAGTGATAAATTTTTTAAATCGAAGGCAATTTGAAACGCAGTCAAATTTTCCATTGGAGAGATTAGTGGGCACTTCAGAAGCGTATGAGTTCCACTGGCAGTCTAACTTTTTCATTTCTTTTCATAAATTTAAACATTTTTCAATGTTTATGAAATTCGACTTAAGATTTTGTTTCGTTAAGTAACAAATTAAGAATAGCTCTGAATCAAATAGAGAAAGCGATTATCTTGTTCATTTTTTTTTTTCGTTGCTGTAAATCATTTCCTGTTGAAATTGATTTCAATAGAAAAATTATAAACTTTTAGACAAAGGATTAAATTTGTTAGTTTTTTATTGCAAGTCATGTTTCGCAGAAGGCAACAACACTTACTAGACAATTTCAACAGAGAAGACACATTCCAGAATATCAATAAACTGAAAATTATTCATGAAAAAGACCTATATTAATTCATAAATAAACTCGAATCGAAAGAGTGCTGTTTTTAAAAACTAATATAAGTTCTTTTTTCTATTTTTAAGGGAGTAGGGTGACAAACAAAGAATTTGAAATTTTTTCCGGCCTAATTGTAAAACTGATTTTTTTCAAAGTGTTTTTGTATCTCGGAAACAAGATTATTTTGTCAATATCTGTAGTGTCCTTGAATTAAACAATTTGTGGCATTCTTCTCAATCAACTGAATAATTTTAAAAACTTTAAAACGTCATTACTTTGAAACAAGAGGTGATAGAAAAAATCTGACAAAAAAAATCAAGACGCGAAAACCTTGCAAATTCATGTTCAAAACATGGGAAAATGTGCCTTTATGGATTTTAACTATCCTGTCATACATATATAGGGCTTGTGATATAGCTCAGTTGGTAAGCCTGTTGTCTCCTGAGCCGATGTCTGCGAGTTCGAGTCCAAGAGCAAACATCGAACACAGTTGTACCGGATAAGTTTCTCAATAGCGATCCGCCAACTGCACCGTTGATAAAGTCGCGAATGCCATAAAGATGGTAAAACGACTATAATCGAAACAAGCAAAAAACAAAACATCAGTCGATTATTTTCTTGGCAACAGGGCCATCTGACTACCACGGCCGGATTCCAAGATTCCTCCCAATTATATCGCAAATACTTCTTCTTAATCATCCGCATAGTTATAATTAATATTTTTGATTGAAATCCAGCTTAAGATTTCAAGTCTATTTAATATTTTAATTTTAACTGATTCAGAGGCAGTATTTGCGATATAATTGGCAAGAATCTTGGAATCCAGCCATGGTAGTCAGTAATTATTAAAGAAAACTTCCCAATATTCTGAAGTTTTAATGTTTCAATTGCAAATGATCAAAACTCTTCACTGAATTAACTATCAGAAACTAACCCTTTGTTTCACATTTTAATAATTTCAAAAAAATACACAAAAAAGTGAAATACAGTTACCCAAAAAAAGACTCTTCCCTTTTTTTCATAAATCATTTGTTGCAAACTTGTTACTAACTTTTTGTTTCAGTTCAAATTTCTTTAAAACCGTATATGAGACCCTGAAATTCCAGAGGATATTAATGAAAATAAAGATTGAAAAGCTTCACTGTTCAGAACTTGTTTTTTTATATCAATTTATTTAAAAAATTGAGAATCTTAACTAGAATTGGAAATCAGATACGATTTTTTCGAAAACTTTTGACTATAAAAAATACCAGTTTTGAATTCAAAACAATTATAAACGAACACTTTTCTCAAATGTTTGCATTTTTTTCAAACATTTTGTTTCAAAATGAGAGTTATTAAAATTTTTTTTTGAGCCTAGTGCTGATATAAAGGAACTCTGGAAAATATTGCACACATCTTTAAGTTTAGTTTACATTTTCTTTTTCAATAATATGTAGGTATATTATTTTCATTCGAGAGATCCTTTAAAAACTCATAAAGTTTTTAACTACCAGATATACAAATTACGAAAATAATCTTTTTATACACATTTTTTCGCAGTTTATATTAAAGATTCGCAGATTATTTTTTAAAGGATGTATGAGTTTTACTAAGGATATCTAAATAAGTTTATTGAGAAAATTTGTAAAAAGTTTTCACAATTCTTCTCTAATTTCAAAGTTTTTAAAATACCTCTGATTTGTTCAATGAAATTCAACGAAAGGATGAGAAACAGTAGTAAGCAGCAAATATTGAAGACTCATTTGCAACTTCACCCTCATCACTAAACTCTCCACCCTCCCCTCCTGGTCCCACAAAAACCCAGGTCTAGGACCGCGCCTGATTCTGGCTTAGTTAAAAGACAAGAAAAGTTTTTGTTGATTTTTACAATTCATTGTTATATTTATGAAGCTTATAAGCAAAGCAATTTATGCAAAATTACACAGAGAGTTGTTAAGAATGACAATAACCTAAAATTTATGACATTTTTTTTCTTTTCAAAACATCTCTCAATCTTGATGATTTTGTAACACGCTAATCGAAAATATCAAATAGTATTCTGTCATCACATTTGTATTTTTAGGGAAAATCAACAAATGTGATCTTCATCATTCTCGTACCCAAATTTGAATAAGCTTGAAACAGGTTAAATTTGATGGGCTATTGCTGATTGTTTAACATATTTTTTTTTAAATAAATATTTTAATCTTCAAGATTTCTTCAGTTTATAGATTGGATTTAATTTTCTCAGATGGTTTAGTTTAAAGATGTTTCCACCCTAAACAACTTTTTTTATATTGAAACACATTAGTACTGAATTGAGACATCAGGTAAAAAAAAAAATTCCCAAAGTGACCAATTATCTTGGATGACCTATTTGTGCTAAAGGGTACCAAACATTGTTGAAGTATGCTTTTCTAAAAAAAGAGATCCGTGGTTTGTTTTCTTTATGTTCTAAAACCCTCATAATTCACATTCCTTCTCGACGCGTCGCCGAACACTTTCTGCTCATTTGCCGCCTGGTCCGGATATCATCTAGCATCGTATCCTTATGGCCAGACGCTCAATTACTGCCGGATATAGAAAATAACCACCGATGCGTGTTGCTCTCTCTAAGATTTTTGACCCATCTTTAAATTTTTCTAGTCAGCAAACTGGCCCGGTGATACCATTTTTTCTTATTCAGGGCTTACTTCTTGATCCTTGCAATCCTTCCCAGACGGTGATAATTGACTTTTCCAACGTGGTCGGGATTTGCCCTCGATTCCTAATCTTTGCTACTCGTTCACCGTCGACGCGACGTTGGAACCCTTTTTAAAAACGATGATTTGTAACATCCTTCAGGGTGCATTAACGGTGAAACCTGGAATAAAAGCCACAAACAAAAAGGGTGCACAGGACAAGATCTTTCACACTTCCTTTTTTCTCTTCTCCAGAATCCTCCATACCGAATTATACTCAACGAACTTTGGCCGTTTCTTGCTAGAACCAAATATTTCTTTCAAGAAGAAATAAGACAGAACACTAACACAAGCTATTATGATCCGTTTCTAATGGGCTTGGAAGTGTTCCGTTTGTTCTGTGTAAGGAAATTAATTGCTAGGAAAAAATAATTCTGCTGCAGCCATCCCAAGTTCCAATTTCTCTTTTTTTACCTGATTTAATCCTAGCCAGGCACCTTTGCAGGGAATGAATAAAAGCAACAGCTTCCATCAATTGCTGAAACCCAACGGAAGTCGATTGAAATAAACTGATTGACGTCTTAATCTTGTTGCCAATACTTCGCCTTATATTGATCGGAAGTAGGAGGAAATGTTCCTTTCGGACTAAATAAGACTTAAGCAGCTTTAGAGAATAGTTGATAACAATCTAAACTTTTATCTTGTTCGTACAGTGGAACTAGAAAAACAAAATATAGATTTGATGAAGCAAGATAAAGCGAAACAATGAAAATAAGCTTGATAAACTTTCAAATTCAGACTTTATAAATTAATTTTTAAAGCTCTGAATATTTTTTCGCAGCCAATTGAAACATTATGTTCTGACAAGGACAAAGTAGAAACTGTGTTTTTTTATTAAATTATAAAAAAATATTATGTTTTTAGAATTCAAAAATATATATTTCAAAAACAAAGACCATTTAAAATAAAATAAAATATTTTGACTATAATATGCGATTGATTTATTTTAAAGTAACTAAGAAAATACTATAAAGTTCGGTCAATTTATTTTAAAATACATTTCCCACTTATAAAAGTGGATCCGTCAATCGGGAAATCTGGTGATCCTTTTCCTGGGAATTTTCGGGATCCCGGAAAATATTGAAAATGAAGATTGTCACAGTCTACTGCATACGAAACCGTTGAAATGTTTAGGTTGTAGGCATTGCAACACATTTATCACTTTTTATGCCTCAAATGAGCAATTGTGAAACCAAAAACCCAAAAACTATGTACTTGAACCGACAAACATGACTGATTTTTGCTACACAAATTTAAAAAATTGAAAAAGATTGTTCACTGTTCACTTTCGGTAGAAGCCAAATTTTTAGGTAACTATCTTTTTGTTTCAAAATATGTCAATTCTTTGCCGATGATTTTTCTTCTGTCAATAGCTTGCGAAACGGAAGTTTTAAATGATTAGAGCAAAATGTAACATTTTGATTCTTTTTGTAGCGTTTCTTTATTGGAATTATTTGGCGTTATAAATTCTCTGTTGATTTTCACTTTTACACTAACTGTTCGAAAGAAAAAACATGTTTTATTAAATTCAATGCATTAACCATTAAATTTTTTTTTGTAGAAGCCATATTCTAAGATAGAACTATCATTTTCCTTATTTATTATGATCAATTTTTTCAGTTTAGTTTGTATCAGTTTTCA
Organism: Uranotaenia lowii; assembly: GCF_029784155.1. Lineage (NCBI taxonomy): Eukaryota > Metazoa > Arthropoda > Insecta > Diptera > Culicidae > Uranotaenia > Uranotaenia lowii. Next base: position 308,666,457 of record NC_073692.1, on the reverse strand, counting down.
GTAATTTATCTCTTTTCGTTGGTTTCGGGAATTCCCGGGATTTTTTCTAACATTTTCCGAGATTCAGGATTTTTTTTTATTTCCAGAAAAATCTGGTTGGGAAATCCCGAGTAAGACACTCTACAAACAAAATGTGAAAATGAAGGATAAAGAAAATTTCAATAAAAACTTCTTACTATTTTGATAATGTATTCAATTTATTAAAATTTAATTGATAACTCATGAAAGCAGCATTTGGATGGCTGTTTTTATTTGATAGATTTTCCTGAACTCGAATCTTTCCGCAGCATCCGTCTATCGCTTCTAGTTCTATACACTGGGTCGTATGCAAGACTCATATTTTTGCATTTTTGGTGGTCTTAATCCTATCTGATTGAGGTATTATCTCTATGAGACGCTATCAAGAGGTGGTATAATTTAGTTATCCTTGTATGTACTTTTTGTTATAATTAGAGATATTTTAACATCCTAAGAGAACTAAACTATTTCTCATTCCTATCGAAAAAATTGAATATCAAAATATCTCATCTTGATATACAAAATTATATCAACAATTTTACAGTTTTTTCATGCCGCAATTCGCTTGTTTCGAAAACTTATTATTTATTTGGTGTTCCGTCTCACGACATAACCTGAATAATAATATTCCTCCAATTCACTCATTTCATGGCAAACGTTTTCAAACTTCTCATCCCACATTCGCCAGATCACGCTCCACTTGGTCTGACCATCTCGCTCGTTACCCCCTGCTCGTCTGGTTCCTTACAAATTGGTAGTGAACACCTGTTTTGCAAGACAGTCGTCCGTCATTCTTGCAATATGTCCTGCCCAGCGTATCCATCCAGCTTTCACTACCTTCTGGGTGCTGGGTTCGTCGTAGATTCGCGTGAGCTCGTGGTTCATCCTTCGCCTCCACACTCCGTTCTCCTGCACGCCATCAAAGATGGTTTCTAACACTCGTCGCTCGAATAATCCGAGTGTGAACAGGTCCTCCTCGAGCAATATCCACGTCTCGTGCCCGTAGAGGACAACCGGTCTAATGAGCGTTGTACAGGTTACAGTGGAGCTTGTGGAGTCCATAGTAGGCACGACTTCCGCTGATATTTCGCAGCCGGATCTCACGGCTGGTGCCATTGTCTGCGGTCACCTGTGAGCCGAGATAGATAAAGTCTTTGACTATCTCCAGCTTTTCGCCGTCGATCGTGACCCTGTTATTATTTGACAAATGGGCTTGGTCGGTCTTGGAACCACAGGCTGGCATATACTTCGTCTTGGACGAATCAAACATCAACCCAATTCTTCCAGCTTCGCGTTTCAGTTTGCGATAAATCTCCTCCACTGCCGTAGTTGAACTGTCGACAATATCAATGTCGTCGATAAAGCAGATGAGTTGACTAGATCTGCTGAAATTCGTGCCCCGCATTTCGCTCGTCGAATAACACCTTCAAGCACCACGTTGAACATCATGCAGAATAGACCATCGCCTTTTCGAAGACCCCTGCGCGATTCGAATGAACTCGACAATTCACCCGAAATCCGCTCACAGCACTGCGTTCCATCCACCGTCGTCTTGATCAGTCTGGTCAGCTTCCCGGAAAAGCAAATCTCGTCTATCATTTTCCATAGCTCGTCGAGATCGATCGTGTCGTATGCGGCTGCCGGCCTGAAGACTTCCCACGAATCTTTTAGGCAGCGGAGTAGGATTCTGGACAACACTTTGTAGGGCATTGAGGACAGTGATTTCTCAGTAGTTCTCACAGTCCAATTTGTCACCCTTCTTTTAGATGGGGCATATTACACCCTTCTTTCACTTCTCCGGTAGCTGTTTTGTGTCCCAGATCCAGACCAACAACCTGTGTAGGAAATCGGCTACTTGTCCGGGCCCATTTTGATGAGTTCAGCTGCGATGCCACCCTTCCCAGCCGATTTGTTGCTATTAAGCTGACGAATGGCTCCCTTAACTTCACTCAAAGCTGGGAGTGGCTTCTCTTCGTCGTTGGCTACGCCAGCAATGTAGCATCCCCCACCGTCTTAGTCTCCTGCATGTGCGCCGTTCAGGTGTTCATCGGAGTGCTGCTTCCGCCTTTTGCTCACCTCACAATTGTACGTGAGGATACCTCCGTCCTTATCACGACACATTTCGGCTTGCAGCACGAAGCCTTTGCGAAATGCGTTGAGTTTCTGATAGAACTTTCGTGTTTCTTGGGAACGATGCAGCTGCTCCAGCTCTTCGAGCTCCTCCTCCTCCAGGCGGCGCTTTTTCTCCTGAAAAATTCGGACAGGCTGCTTTTTCCGCTGTCTGTGATTCTCTACGTTCCAACGGGTGCCCGCGTGGTATTCCCTTCGTCCATCACCCTCCTACACTCCTCGTCGAACCAGTCGTTCCTTTGAGTTCGTTCCACATGACCGATGACGTTCTCCGCAGCACTGTTGATGGCTGTCTTGATGGTATTCCAACAGTCCTCGATAGGGGCTTCGTCAAGCTCGCCCTCTGCCGGCAACGCTGCTTCGACCGATTGCGCTTAGTCTGCCGCGACCTCAGGTTGCTTCAGTTGTGCGATATTTAACCGAGGCGGGCGTCGGTTTCGCATGTTGTTCACTACGGAGCGTTTTGGATGCATCTTCACCATTACCAGTCTGACTCGGTGTTGGCGCCTTGACAGGATCTGACGTCGATAATGTCCGAGAAGTGCCGGATGTCTATCAAAACGTGGTCGCGATGATTCACTCGATCAAAGGCAGCCTTAAAGTCGGTATAAACCGTATCGATTTGGATTCCTTTTTCCATGAACGGCCAGGATAAAAACCATGTTGATCAGTAGATAAATATTGTTTGACACTCTGGAACATAAAATCGCTGATCAAAATCTCGAGATGTTTCGAGCCAGCATCAAGAGATATGATTCCTCGGTAATTGGATATATCCCGTTTATCTCCTTTCTTGTAGACGGGTAACATAACAGAATGTTTCCATTTCGTGGGAAAAGTTGACATGGGCGTAGATTTGTTGAAAATCATCGAAAGCGGAAGACTTAAAGAGTTAGCACATTTTTTCAAGACAATTGTTGGAATTCCATTTGGTTCAGGTGAGGTCGAGCACTTCAATTTTGAAGCTGCATTTTTTACATCTTCTAGCGAAAAGGTGGGACAATGCAAACGCATAATATCTTGAGGGCAGTTCAATATTGCTAGGTTCAATTCTTCGGATGTTGCTGTGGCATTAGTAAAGGCACTCGAAAAATGATCGACGAACATGTTGCTTATGTCTGTTATCAAACTGGTGGCTTGGCATCCTTCTAAATACATGGATTCAGGTAAGCCTGACTCGTTTCGTTTGCTTCTGACAAAACTCCAGAAGCCTTTGGGTTTACTTTTAACTTTCTCTTCAGTACGTTTCAAGTAAGCGTTGTATAGGAAGCGGTTGTATCCACGATATTCTCGACAGGCTGCATTATAAACCTTTTTTGTGAAGTTGTTTCGGTGCAGTGAGTATTTTCTGAGCGCTTTCGAGCGACGGGTTTTCAAACTTTGCAAGCATCTTTTAGACCAAGGAGGACTTCGCTTACGGTGCGGGGCTGGAACATACTGATGAAAAAGTTGTAGTACTGTCTCAGTGAAAAACTCAAGCATTAAGTGGACATCGGAAATCTCAGACATGACCGACCAATCGACTTCATATAAGGAATCGTTTAGTGCTGCAAAATTTGTTTTTGAAAAGTCAAACTCTTGGATATTCAGTTCATCAACAAATTGGATCACCGGCGAACATTTCAAAAGGACTTGAAAGGTGTGTGAAATTCGTCAACACAAATCAATTATTCGAGAACTTCCTCTATGTTGATATCGTCGAGAGTGCTTCCATTTACAAAAAGCAAATCAAGCGCCCGTGAGAATTCTTAGCGGTAATCATTTGTTGCAAATTAAGTTGTGCAATTCCATCGATGAGAAGACTACTGGAGAGGGAGAACGACAAACTGTTTGGACTGGGGCTTTAGCTTGATAATATTCTATAATACGGTAAGACTTTAAAACAAACCATCCAGGTGACTGAATTGGCAAAAATGGAAGAAGTATACATTGGAGCGGTCTGAAATTCGATTCGGGGAGGTCTTTTAGCCGAATAGCTAGGATGTCTGGGTTGAAATCAGACGATCGGGGATCGAATCCTGCTGCCTCCAACTAGGTTAATGAAATTTTGTAAGTCCACAGACGTTCAAATGAACACACACACTTAACGAAAAATGTAATACACCAAGAAACAAAAAAAAATGTAAACTCTTACTGAGTATAAAAGAATGCAATATATTTCTACGTAGTATAAAAGATTGAAAAACTTTACGGAGTATTAACAGAAACGTTGGTCAAATATTCTCTGTGACTGGACCATTCTAGGAGCTAGTCGATAAGGCAGCTCCAAGTCGTGCCAAAAATAGCATCGGCGAATAGATTCAGAAGAAGAAGATATTTGATCCTGAAGTATGGAGATAGAAGCAGTGTTGTAGACAAAAACCAATCTGGGCGGAAACAGGGTGCAAGGACCGCAAAGTTATGTTTGCTTAGGGCAGTAAGTAAACTGCCTCTGTTTAGGATGTAGCCAACGTGGATCCCCTCTCTCACTGTCATAAAATTATATGATCAACTGCTGTGTGCAAAATCGGTGTGCGTTATCATCGACGACGAAACTGTTATGACCGGGAGGGAATTTCGGAAACTCACGAATGTAGTCGATATTTCTTATTTATCGAGAACTTATAATTCGCATGTGTTTTCTGTTCCATAACTATTATCGTAGTGACAATCAATTATAATGGACGGAAAGCTAGAGCCCAAAGTCGTCAATGTGTAGTGTATACATCAGGTGGTGTGAATGTTGTATTTTGTGTGTGGATATAAGACAAAACCTATTCCAAGTTTGATTACAAAATGCTTCCGGGTGACCAGTATCGTACCATTCGGGATGGCCAAAGTCCTGTCGAGACGGAGACATAATTTTAATCGAAAAATTTTGTAAAAAGGCTACGGTTTGACAAGCTTTATTTGAGTGGGTTACGCTTTTCGAGTCGTTCGTGAACACTGACATCAAGATTACAGTAAATCTTGCTTAGAGATAATTGAGCACTGTTCAAAGATTGATAGATTGATAGAGGCCACTTACTTTGATTCGAAACTAATATTTCTTAACATTTTCAAAACTTTTACCGATTGTAACAACTTTTCGAATCAATTTTCATTCCAAGAATTTCAGTTGACTCCAAAATGTATCTTTAAAATAAATAAAAATTCTAGAGATACTACTAAAGTTCAAACGAAACTGTATTCTCAGATTGTTTTATGATAAGTCAGGGCAGAACTCTTAAGATGGAATAAGGGCGTTTTTTCGAACTCTTAAGGAATGCATTCATTCATATTAGTCAGGTAATTGCACTTGAAGATGCTGTATGGTGAAACCCGACTGTCGTTCGCTTCGCTGCACCAAATGAGGTTGGGCAATATCCTTTTGCCCTACAGAGTAAAACGTTTTGCTAACCTTCCTAGCGAAAAGATGCAAGGAATGATCTACTTCTCAGAAAAATCTAGTTTCATCCGTTCGTCCGTCTGCCTTATTCGGAAATACGCGAGCAGCGTTGCGGATCCGTTCAGAAGCAATTTACATACGTATGGGCGATATTTCAAGCTCATCTATGTTGTAGATGGGGCAATACTAGAACGAAGTAGTGAATAGGAAACTTTATTAGCTCAGGCGGTCGGCTGTAGTTCTATTGTTGAATCTGCAGAGTAGTTCAAAACGTATATCTTCTTTGCCGTATGGATAGATTTTTTTCTTCTGGAAACAACATTTCATTATAGTCAGTTTCAAGTTGTAGTTGATGTGATGTGATCTTGAAAAGCTTAGTAGAGACGCTGTTTAGACTGACAAGTGCGCTATTATTGTGTTACCAATTTGAACCAGCTTAAGGAACCCGAGAAGAAGTAGAATATGTTTTCAGAATGAAAAATCCAAAGATGGATTATAGATTTAATAATTTTAACAAAATTAATTTCCTTTCTTTTTTAATCCAGCAGCAGAAATAAGAAACTTCTTTGCCAAAAGTATTGAATACCAAAAAAGTCACTCGCTCCCGTTGGCATTCCACGCAATTCAAATCAAATCATCGCCAAGTCGTCAAACGCTCATCGAGCACAACCGAACAGATTAAAAAGAGCGGAATTTTCTCACAATCCCGACAGTTCAATTATTGATTTTGATACATAAATTATAGAAAATTAACGTCAAAGGCATCAATCGCCCCCGAATGTTTCGTTTTCCATTTTCCCTTGCCGCCTCTCTCCCGAAACTGTTGAAAAAGTTCAACGGCTCGCGAGTTGCCGCAAACAAAACGGAACGGGGGAAAAAATCGAGCTGAATAAAAGACCCATATTGGATTGAAGTGACTGACTTGAAGCGCGAGTTATTATTTTCAGCAATTCATTCTTCAGTATTTCAATCGCTATTTTTTTTTTTTTGAGCTGGCCTGTCCACACGACGACGTAAACGGCGATAGCTCCAAAAGTCTTTCACCCAGAAATCCCTGGAATTGGAAGACTTGGCCTCGTGGCGTACGCAGCAGCCTCAAGCGTGCGACTTCTTCTACGTCAATGATTGTGGATTTTTCCCCCTTAATCCTACCATCTCTCGATGAAGCCCGAACTCCGAACTTTGTTGAAGGTATAGAAACCTCGAAGGGAGGACTGCTTCTCGTTTTTTTGTCTGTTTCATTGGAAGAATTGAAGCAACGACAGTAGAGTAGCGTGAAGGAAGCAGCCACAGAAAAAATGAAAAAAAAAGATTTCAAACTCAAGTGGTTAAGTGGAAGAATGAATTTAAGATCATGGTTGTCAAATATTTTTCTATTCAAGCTCAACAACTCACTAAATGGGTTCAACAATCGATGAGCAGTGGCTTAGGGTAGAAGATATTTGACGTTAAAATGGTGCGCGAGAGGAATGATTCCGAAAGTTCAAATTCGATTTTGCTTGAGCATGGTTTTTCCTGTAGGGAATTCGAACCCGTAATTGATAAGATAATCCGTGGGATTTTTTCGTTATTCAGTATTTGTTTCGACTCCAGATTATATAAGTAGTTGTTTAAAAAGTGCTGAAAAACTTGTCGACTTTTTGTTTTATATCTAACAAATATTTAGATATGAAGACGAGAGTAAATATATCTAGAAAATTTCTTTACTTGCTATTTGTTCATATACATGGCTGAACTTTATTTTACAATTTAATGGAAATGTTTTATTAAAAATATTCTGATCAATATTTAAATTCGATTTTTTTTCAATAAAAAAAAATCCTTTAACGGTCTGTAATTTAACGATTAATTGAGGTGCTTTATAAATATTTTTTAATGATTTCCATCTGTTGAAAGAATGCAACAGTCAAGACCGTGCAAACGGGTGGGGGGGGGGGGGCGGTGTTAGAGGTTTAAACCTCACCCCCCCCCCCCATGGAGATTTTTTCCAAGCAACATTTTCGAAAAAGTAATGAGAAATTACTTGATCTTAAAAGGGGTTAAATAAGTGTTAGCAAGGAAGTCAGACATTTTTCTCGCCTCCGGCGGATATTAGTCTTGAGTCACCCTAGGCTTGAGACATTTTATTTTACGACATTTAATACATATATGCTGTTCACGAATTGAAACTTCTTTTTAATTGTTAATTTCGATTTGCAATCCAATCAACCTTTAGCATTGAAACTCTAAACTTGACATACAAAATCCCTGCCTCGTCTTTAAAATAGGTTTTTATTCAGAAGTGTAACAAAACAACTTCAGAATTTGAAACATTATTACTTCAAAATTATCGAATATAAATTTTATGCATCTGCAAGTTGGAAGCCATGTATATCATGACTCACGATGGTCATCAGAATATGCAAATAAATATCTAAAACCTAGTATTCTCTACTTATTTATTAAAATTTTGATTTACAAAAAAATGTTCTGGTATTAAATAGAAACCAATTTCATTCTCAATGTTATTTTGTGTTTGTTGTTTTTCACATTCAATGACATTTTGAAAAATAACACAATGCCACGAACTAAACATTTAATTTAAAAGCTAATTTTGACTTATTAATGTGCCCTGGACCTAAAGATGCAGTTTTACTATCAGCTTATGTTGTTTGAATAATGTTTGCAAATATTTCAAAATCATTTTAGAAATTTCTGCATTATTTTGAAAAAACTTTAAAACAAAACCACATGATCTGAAAATAAAGGTATAAATCAATTTTCAACTTTTTTTAAGACTTCAAGTTATTTTGAATTCTGCGAAAAAGTTATAAAGGTTTTCAATTTGTGTACTTTTCCCCATCTTTAATGAAATTTAAAACCAAATTGAATAAACAATATTTTTAAAGCACAAATCCTAATGTTTTGCAGTTACTAAATTTTTTTAAAACTTTGTTCAGTAATGTCAGAAATACTTGTAATGAATCATTCCAAAGTTTTATAAACTGTAGAATTCAACTTTTCAGATCAAGCATCATCATCTTTGGAATATTATTCTTTTATGGAATTAAATGAGAATTATAAACAAATTAAGAATTAGTTTTTTCCTGCTACCGTAGATTTGTTACTTCATCAGTTATCGATGATTGATTTCGCTTAAAACTGATACTTTTTAAAGCTTAAAAACTCCATATCACCAAAACGCAAGGTAATTGACGAAATTTGACAAATGATTCGAGTTCAGGACGCTTAAATCTACCAAATTAATCATTCAATCATATCCTTTTTAAAATCTTTTCAAAATAGTTGGACGAGTTTAATAAAAAATAATACTTAAATTTTTTAAAACTTATCTTTTCTCTCTTCATATTTCGTTTTAATTTTAAATAAAAATGAACCGACTTTAAAGTATTACTAGTCTTTGTTTTTAAAATCTTAATTTTGTGTTTTGAAAACATAATCTTCTACCTTTGAAACTGAATTTTCAATAAGAAAAACAAAGTTTTCATCTTTTGTCCTTTTCAGGACCCAATATTCCAATTAATGGAGACAAAATATTCAGATCTTGAAATTTTTAACTTTAAAACCTTAGATTGAAAATTTATTTAATTAATTTTAATAAAATTTAATAAAATGTTTTAATTCGATCATGATTTGATGCAGCAATTTTAAAGTTAAATTTTGATACGCAATTTTACCTAAATTTGTATAACCTTTGTGCTTTGAATATTTACAACAAAGCTTGGATTTCATTATTTTTATTTTATCACTTTCTTGTTGACCATTTCCTAATCTGCAATTTGTCAGTATAATAGAACAAATTGTGTTATAAATATGTTTAGTTATAATTATGAACTTAGATCTTTTTTGGCCTTTTATATTTAAATTTTTGATCGAATTTTGATACAGAAAAGGGTCTTATCTTTGACTTTGATCAATGGCAGTCTTGAATAAAATTTCAAATTTTAAATATAAAGGCTCTTTCAAAATAAATAAAACAAACAATCAAACAAAATTTTAAATTTAATATATTTCAAAATGAAATTCAAATATCAACTATTGAAGTTCAAAACGTTTTCTTAATCGAGAATTCCAAATTCTAATTGTGATTATTTTTTTTCCAAATTCCAATTTTTTTAATCGATCCTTCCATTGAAAATGAAGAAAAGAAATGTTAAATAAGATGAATAATAATCATATTTATTTTTCCAACCATTTTCATCATGGTTAATTTTATACGTTTTCTGACATTTATTTGAAAATTCGGATTTTTTTTAAATCTGGTGTTATGTTTTATGTATTCAATATCTGTGCCATTGTTCTTATGGAGTTGGCCATGAGAAAAAAAAGTGATCGGTTGTGTTTATGACAGCTCCGTGAAAACTATCTCGATAGATTTTTTTTGACTATGAAAGCGTTATTTGAAAATTGAAAAAATCGAAATTGGACCATGTGAAGAAGAAAGAAAGATTTGAAAACAAGTTCTCAAGAAGTGGATCTGTTTTTATTCAAATTTGGTTATGGCGTTACTGAAACTCGCTTCCGGTAAATTAAGCGCTACCAGATCGGCCAACAAAAGAGTCCTGTTATGCTGTTATGCTGCCTCGGTGAGCCCGTTCCGATCTATTTTGTATTAGGATGATCTTATATATTAAGACAGCTCATTTTTTCTTGTTTTTTCGCTCTACAACATTTTTCCCTTTATAATGTTGTTGATCAGGCATCATAATTTTAAGTAGAAATGGATTTGAGAAGTCATGAAAGTAAGTAATTACAAAAAAAAAGTTTGAGGAGAGTCGAATTCTACCGGATTGGAAAATTTTGTACACAGAAACTCAATCATGTACACGTCCTCTCTAGAGTTTTCGTGAGTTGATATTTTAAACTTCGTGAAGGTATGTTCTGTAGGATGTGATATTACACATCCGCCCAACCCGATATTTTCAAGTGCAATTTCCGATAGAAAGTTGTTCAATTTTATACGCCAATTAGCGTTAAAAATTTATGTGATCATTAAACTTTGAGAATGTTGTTGAATTTTAAAGCTCAAGATATTTTTTTAGGATTATTGAAAAACCAGTAAATTTGAATCTTTCGTTCAAAAATAGAATTATTTTTAAGGGAGAACTTTAATGATTATCCATGCTTGAAACTTACTATTTTTATAATGTGAGAATAGCTGATCTACAGAAACCCAAATGTAATATTCTATATTTTAATTATTATTGCGGTGAGTATAATGTTGGTAAGTATCGTAATTTCCTAATTCTTTAACAGCATTGATTGTATCAATATTCCATATATACTTTCCAAAATGACATAAGTTCATATTTAGGTCTGTACATATTCAAAATATTACATGAAGCGTTTGGTAGGGATCTCCACGCTTCATTCCGCCCCTGTATCCTATATCTTTCGTGGTTTTCATCACATGGTTGGCCTGGCCGTAGTAATATCTGCAATGCATAGAAATATGTAACAGGTAATACGCTGAAAAGAAAAATGATAGACGCAAGTCTTCCATTTTCCAGGATGCCTACATGTTTTGGCCAAGTTGATGTAAGAAGAAGAAGAAGAAGAATATCTGTGCCATTGTTCTTATTTCCGAAGCTTTATTTGAAATTATGATTTGCCTTCTTTTTCTGGTGTTTCAGAAATAATGATTTCAAATTTGATGTCTTGACTTCTTAGAATTTATTTTCAAGCAAATTTCTAGTTCAGAATGAGAAATATCGTTTTGAATAATTTATGAATGACTTACCAGTAATAGCATTGGTTTGGAACATTTATTTTGATTCGTTTTTAAAATGTTGATTAATTTTATTTGTAAAATTTATTGTGTGATTGTGTGATAATTATAAGTAAGAAATCAAATTAGGGTGAGTGCTCCTACTTTGGACCTAGAGCCTACTGTAGTCCGAAAACGCCAAAAATTGTGAATAATTTATTTAGCTAGCAAAGGATAAAGATATTGCTATGCACACAATGAACTTTTATTCTTCCTGAATCCTATCATACCGCTTTTTACCATAAAAAGTCCTTCTGATAAAATTTTCAACGTTTTTTAAAATGTACCTACTAATCAGTGATAAATCAGATATATCAATTAGTTGGGCGCGTTTTGAGAAATAAGAGTGAATAAGGAAAAATTTCGTTTTTTTACTGCCCAAGCCAAAGTTTTAAGGAAAATTACTTTCGCTGAGAAGAATATGAATGATACTACTTATTTCTCCTAAAATAAATGAAAACTAATGGAAAACACGGAAAATTTGTAAGGGGTCCAAAAATAGGAGACTTTCGACTTTGATGTTCCATTTTTAGACCTAACATCACCAAAACTTTAGTTCAACATCAACAAATCAACAAAGATGCGAATTTTTAATTGGGGCATAATTCATAACCAATATTGAACATTCATAGCTTTTTTTGTCAGCTTTACACAAATAAACTACAAATAAGTGATCACAAAAAAGTGTCAGCTCTTGTTCTGCTGATAGAGCTGACGGGCAGTAAAAGTGTTTGAAATATTGATAAACGAAACATAAGTGTTTTTATCGTAAAAAAGCTGTAATACTGTTTTACGATAATATTTGACTGCAGATAACATTTTTAATAAATTTGTTTATTTCTTTTCGAAAAATCCTTCTTTCTACAAGAATTTTAGCTATAGGTCAAATGAAAGGTACCAGTTCAGTACCAAAATGGGAACAGTAGGTTCAAAGATGGAATTGTTGATCATGCATATAATTCCAAATCTTTCAAAAACGGTGAAACCTACATTGACAAATCTTATTGAAACTTGACGATAAGATTATGAACTGTAGATAAATTTCTTGAAAGATATAAAACTCCCGTCCATTTATGAGAAAAACATGATTATTTAAAAACCACCGCTTAAAGGGCCCAAAGAAGGGCAACTAACCCTACTTATTTCTTGTATTGTTTTTACTTTCGGCCAAATTTGAATTTCAAACCCAGAGAAAATGAAAAAAAATTAGTGCATGTGCAATGCATAGAACTTAGTTCTAAATCTGATCGAGAGTAGAATGCAGATAAGTATTAAGTGTCAAATACAAATCAATTAAAGTAAGAACTTTGTGAAATAACACGATTGCACACCTACCTCCAGCGAGTTCAAGATAAAATCCGGTGATAGTTTAGCTAGAATATTTTAAAACATTAATTTAAAAATTCGCTAAAATTACAGTCATGTTTAATCGAGTTGATAGGAAACATAAAGCAGAGTCTGCTACCGGAGCATCAAAAGCGTTTACAAAAATTTACATGCGTAATGGAGCCCAAATATCAGTTCACTTTCAATGGTCAGCTCAAGATGGCCCGGGTCAACGATGAACATCAGCTGCCCATGTTTTGCGATCCTTAAGTATCCCATCTCCTGCAGGAGGCCACCCTGTTCTAACAATGCAGTGAACTCATAAATTTAAAACAATTACTGTTTTGAATATTTTACCCATTAAGGTCCATATTTTACACAAGCCATCGTCTGAGCTTACCTCAAGAAAAAAAAAACAACAGCATCGAAAAAAAAACCCTAAAACACATGCTGGAATGTGTGAAAATTGCAGCACCTGCAGCATCGTGCCGCGTCTCAAATTCGCCGTCCAAAGGCATCGGTTGATCTTCTTTTGGGACATCATATCGTAGTTGGGGGAAGGGCCACAAATAGCTGTCAGATCGCTATCGGAGCATGTTGATATCTTCCGAACGATGGATTGATAAATCGATCGATTGGCCCCCAGAGGAAGAAGTCAAAAAGGAAACCATGACAGGACTCGGCTGCCGATCAACCAGAGACCGGCCTCCTTTGGTGACTGTAGAGCAGAATTTTCGATGAGATATTGCATCGTCTGAGTCTGAGTCGATCGATTGATCGATTGGGCCCATTGGATCTCGATCAAGGTTGGACCGCATTTTGTCTGGTGAGTCTCAGAAGAAGGACCCTAATTTCACGCGGTACAAACCATTAATTGGTTAATGGGTTTCGTTTAAAGTTTTGGAGGAAATGATTTTTATATACATATTTTTCATTTCTCTGCAATACCCACATTATTATAATTCATATGCTCTTTTTTATTGATTACTAGCATTATCAGCGTCCGAGACAGGAGATTTATATGAAAGATAGTGAAACAAAAACGTTGATGAAAAATATGATACTGCAACAAAGTTTAGCATTTTTTAAAACAGTTGTTGCTCTGGTTCACAATATTATAGGTTAATAAAGACACCCTTTTTGCTGGACTTCATTGATTTGAGACCATTTTTAAATTTCTCACTGCCTGGAGTCTACGAAGTTTCGATTTGGTTCAAAACAATTTAATGGTATTTTTTTGCAGAATTTTGAAGAAACGTTTACATGAGTAAATCTGAACCTAGCGAGGAATTGTATGCAAAATAATCATGCAGTTCTTCCCTATTGGAACCAGCAAGGATATCTATTTAATTGATTTTATTTCAAAATGTCAATACCCAGCCAACGAGAAGTCGTATTTTATTTTACAGATTATATCGTATTGAATGTTATTTAAACTCATTTTCGTAAATCTGCACCTAAAATGTACGGCCCATGCATATTGTTTATCGTATTTAAATACATTGCATGATTTTGTTACGACAAAACAATCCAAATCAAGAATATGTGTTCTAATGTACCTATATGGCCTGATCACACGTACATATATTTGCAGGTAAATTTGTGTTGCAAATTCGAAGCTCCCACCAAATAGTTGTCTGGGTAGACAAATCCTTGTCAAAATTGTTTGGTAAATTATTTAAGGAGCCCTTGCGAAAAAGGAATCCAGGAAAAAAAATAAAGCCAAAAAACTAAGTTGCGTTGGTCGAGTTGATCCCGGAATTAAGCCAGATCGAGACCATAGCATGCCGGACCCGAGGATGGGAAACGATTGTGATGACGAATAAAAGCAAATAAAATGTGTGAACATTGAAACTGTGTGTTTTTTTTTAACTTCAAGAACTTTTGAATCAACTGATTCAAGTAACCTTAAAAAGCAATTCATTTTAAAGTAAATTTCTTTTTTATTAAACGTGGAAAGTGTATAACCTAGAAGTAAGGTTTTTTTTAAAGGTTTAAAGTTTTTTTAGACTCGAATGAACTCTTGGATTTTTAAAGCTCAATAATAAAATTATATAAATAAAATTATTGGGGTTTAAAAAAATACTTAAAAATTCGTGTATATTTTAAATTCAATTTAACATGAAAATTGAGCTGTAGCTATAACAAGAAAATGAAAATTAATAATTAATCAAAAAAAATTGTTTAGATAACCTCTGGTTGTCAATCAATTGAGAATCAATTTGATCCTTGATTTATTTTGGAACTAAAAGCAACCGCTTATATTCCTGCGCCCTTTTCAAAAATGTATTGTTGAAATTTCCTAAACGCAAAATGAATTGTTAAAATGTTCGTTGAAGAGTAATAATTTAAAAAAAAACCACAAACGTGACATCAATGCTGGGTATTCGGTCCTTTTATTTAAATTTAAACCGTTTATTTTAATGGATAATAATTTTATGTAGTCAATAACAGAGGCTATATGAATGTGTACAAGAAATTTAGAATTTCAACACTACAAATTTGACACCCTTTCAAGCTTTAATCAGCCTTGAGGTATAAACGCGAGATTTGAATGTGAATTAGAATTTCAAAAACGTATTTAAAAGCTTTGTGATTAAGCTTTTAAATACGTTTCTGAAATTACATTTTTGAATACATTTTGTTAATAACAGTCGTTTTTCAGCCAATGAAGTTTTAATTATATAGAATTTAATTGTTTGTTTTTTTTTAATATTTATTTTTGAATGATAAAAATTAGTTTAAGTTTCAAGTGTGATGCTTTAGCCATGATTTCCATAATCTAGAAATGTCAGTGACATATTAGTGACAGGCATAACAAGCTTACATTTTATTTCGCAGATTAACTGAAACCTCCATTTTATTATAATTATTATTAGCTTTTTGTGATCTCTTTAACTTTTTTTTAAACAACGAGTCTGTGGCGCAGAATCAGCGCAGGTAACATAAAAATCACTTCGAGCATTACCAAGTCGTGATTCCAATGAAGGCCGAGGCTGATTGCAAATAGGCAAGTTGTTTGCCGGCCTGACGTGTGAAGACGAAAAAGAGGAAAGAGAAGAAGAAACTTTTGTGGAAATTTTAGGATTTTTCCTAATAATTTTTGCCCTAACGGGACAGTCTATGGAATTCGAGGAGTGATTACCTGCGCAATTCGCACACTTGAAAAATTCTGTTTGTGGTTTATCACCACCAAAAAGGTATTTAGATTTTTCATCATCGAATGAGCCGCAAAGCATGCATTTGGCATTCATTTTCAAGCGTCAGTTTTGAAGTCAAATGCCTGAATTTTGAGAGATCCGGCCCAGATAAGTGCTGAATAAATCTGGCAACCTTAATGTAGAATAAGGTAGCCAAAATTTTTTAACCACATATTTGAGCCATACATAAAATTTCAAAATTAGCGTCCAAAACTCCAGAAAGTATCTGGGTTAAACCCATGAGTTATTCTACAAAAATCCAGAAAAATAACTGATTAAACTTTTTTTTCCTCTAAGCTTATCAGAAGATATTTAATTGTATTTTAGGCTTCCGTGAAAGGTTTCATGATTATTTTAAGAAAACTTGCTCGAAAAATTTTCGTTTATGACGCTGAAAAAAAAGATTTACAACACAATTTTTTTTGTTCGATTTATTAACGATTATAGTCTCCGGGCAAATTTGAGGTTTTTTCAATGAAATATGAGTCCAATTTCCCAAATGTTATATTAAGTGTCCGGGCAATCCGGCAAGCTTAATGGGGGGGGGGGGGGGGGGGGGTAGGGTCTAACGGGTAAAAAAACACCATTTTCACGATTTTTTTCTAGAGCTATCGTTCAAACAAATGTATTCAAATTTTTTGCATTATACAAAGCATTGTTAAAAGAACATTTAGTAATTTTTTCGTAGAAAAATATTGAAAAATGAACCGGTGACGGAGCACTTTCGAGGATGCCTTTTAGAAAACAGGATTTGCGGTGGACACTGTATCTTAGCACAGAATCATCTGAAGTAAAAAATCAGAGCAAAATATTTTTAATAGATGTTTTTCTGGACCTTAACGTTTTTATTTAACTTAAAAAAAAATTTTATGAAATTTTTGTGGCTGTTTGAAGTAAAAACTACGATTTTTCACGAAAAAATCCGCCATTTTTTATCCGTAAAATCTCCCCAAAGTAAAAGAAAAAAAAGAAAAATTTTGGGATCTGGTATTTTAAATGTAGAAAATATGTTCCAAATTTGAAAAGAATCGGATAAGTAGTTTTCAAATGACGATGTCCACGGATGTGGACTTGTGTGAAATGTGCTTTCGAGAAAAACGCGTTTGAAGTTTCTGCTCTTGCTTTCTTGCAGTATTAGATAGGAGGAGATAAAGGACTATAATTTCTACAGTTTTGCTTCAATTGACTTGAAAATTTGACACAACATTCTTGAAATGTTTTACAATAAGAAATAAAAAAATAAAAAATCGATTTTTTGAAAGTGTTAGACCTTAAGAAAACTTGCCCGAAAAATTTTTGTTTATGACGCTGAAAATAAAAATTTTACAACACAATTTTTTTTTGTTCGATTTCTTAACGAAGGAGACAAAGTCCCGGCTAATTTCAGGCTTTTTCAATGAAATATGAGTCCAATTTTTCAAATGTTCTATTAAGTGTCCAGGCATTCCGGCAAGCTTAATGTAGAGTATTGCGAATTTATCCTTTAAGTAATTGGTCTCTTACTTAAAGGAAAGACCTGTTAAAAAAAGTTTAAAACAAAGCGCAGTTAACGATATGAGTTTCAAGTGCTCACAGATAGCAAATAAAATTAAAAAAAACATTGACTGATTTGAAAAGTCCTTGCTTATTTGATCTGTGCAAGCGATGTAATTTTTTCGACTTTCCGGTGGTATTTTATCATTTACTGATGATTTAACTGAATGTTGCATTAATGTTGGATTAATTTATTGATATTCTAAGATTTTGTTTCAAAAATCACTGCTAGGTTACTGAATGCCGTAAAAATCGAAGATATGCTTCCATAAAAAGGGCAAATCGCTTTTATGCAAACTAAGTAGTGATTGCAAATTTTATGCGTTTTTAATGCAGCTCAAGTTCGTATAAAACAAGAAAATGAACATCATTAAGCGTTACATCGCCCTGCAGAGCTTCGAAAATCACCCTCATCGTCTTCGTCGGATGAAACCGGGCGGGGATCAAGCAAGAGGCCATCCCAATTTCCCATGGCCTCGAATGGCCCCTGCTCGTAGTTAAAGAGGAATCCGGTGTTGGGTTTGAATCCTCCCGATTCGCTTCTGGGCTTGCGATGATGTCCAGATTCCACTACTCGTTTTGGGCTTGGACGCTCAATGCAGGTAGCCTCGTTCTGGAGTACTACAGCTGTCTTCACGCTGTTTTTCAACGACGACAACAATCTTCGGCCCAGCCGGCCGACAAAAAGGATCATCATCGGCGTCTCTCTTGGCAGTTGCAGTTGCGTTCAATTTTTTTTTGGTTTTGGTTTGCTTTTTTGGCAAATTTTGCCAGTCCTTTTTTGAATGGTGTAATTTTTCGAGCCCGCGAAAGTGTTGCTTCTGGCCCGAGGGCTCTACCAAATGGCTTACAGAAAACAATCAATCCACAAAAAATTACCCTCCTCTACATGCTTGGTGAATAATGTGCAGATGCGTATGCAGGTTTTTTAGTAAATGAAAAAGCGAATCACTAAGAAAATAAATGGAATTTTTGAGTATGTATTAGAAACTAGAACCAACTGTTAAGTTCAAAGATGAAATAAGCATTCAAGGATCTACTTATGGTTATACTAACACAGCAAAATGTTTTTTAAAGTATACACCATCTAAAATACGAGTGATCCATTCTTCACCAGTGTAAAGAGTGATACGGTCAAAATTTGGTCAATATCAACATGACGTATTTCTTTCAATTTTGCATTTAAAAAACCTGAACCCCCCTCAATTTGAAGGTGTTTGTGTGTGTAGAATGTTGCTCCTATTTTAATTTTGGAATTCACTCTTCAGTTGTCAAAATGCCGTCCAAGGAAAAAGAGTAGCGTATCAAAATTTTGCTCGGCAAAATCGCTAAAAGTTGCCAAATCAACCGTAACAAATGTAATTAAAGTGTTTGGGGAACGTTTGTCGACAGCCAGGAAGTCTGGATCGGGGGGAAATCAAAAACCGGAAGCCGCTGAGACGACAAAGAGAGTTTCCGGTAGTTTAAAGCGAAACCCTAACCTCTCTCTTCGAGATGCCGCAAATAAGCTGGTTGTATCGTCTACAACCGTGCATCGAGCCAAAAAACGAGCCGGACTATCGACTTACAAGAAGGTAGTGACTCCAAATCGCGATGATAAACATAATACGACGGCCAAAGCGCGATCCTGGAGGCTGTACACGACGATGCTGACGAAGTTTGACTGCGTAGTAATGGACGACGCAACCTACGTCAAAGTCGACTACAAGCAGCTTCCGGGATAGGAATTTTATACGGCAAAAGGAAGGGAAAAGATAGCAAATATTTTCAAGCACATAAAACTGTCAAAATTCGCGAAGAAATATCTGGTTTGGCAAGCCATCTGTACCTGGCTTGAAAAGCAGCATTTTCATAGCTTCCGGGACTCTCAACCAAGAAATTTACGTGAAAGAGTGTTTGAATAAACGTCTGCTACCTTTCCTGAAGAAACACGGTTGTTCCGTACTGTTTTGGACAGATTTGAAACATCTTTATTTGAAACGGCTCGTACCTTTAGGTTTTAAGGAGCCAAACTCTTTTTTTTTTGTTTTTTACAATGGATTGCTTAACTTATCACTTTTTCATAGAAAAAAGAAAGATAGAAAGGGAAACATGAAAATAAAGAAAATCATAGTCGGAGGTCAATAGTTTTAAGGAAAAGGTATACTTCGAACATGTAGTCCAAGTCCATCACGGCCAAAACATCCCTCACTGGAACGTTGAGTGGCTTTCCTCGGACCTTAAGGGAGTCAATAAAATTCGTTCTGGCGACAAGATGGTCCTCACACGACCAAACAATATGCTCTATGTCATGGTAACCTTTGCCACAGCCACATGATTGCTGCCAGCAAGATTAATACGATAGAATAGCGCGTCTAAGGAATAATGATTAAACATGAGACGGGAAAATATACGAATAAAATCCCGACTCAAGTCCATTCTATTAAACCAGGGTTTTAGGCTTACCTTTGGGATAATAGAGTAGAGCCACCGACCCAATTCATCTTCGTTCCATTTGCGCTGTCAATTGATAAGAGAGTTTCTCCGAACCAGGAAGTAAAACTCGTCGAAGACGATTTCACGCTTATACGTGTCGCCTTCCGTAGCACCGACCTTTGCCAGAGATTCAGCCTTCTCATTGCCCATAATCAAACAATGTGAAGGGACCCAAACAAAAGTGATTGAAAAGCAACGTCTTGATAAAGCACTCAAAAGAACTCGTATTTTTTCAAGGAAGTACGGTGAGTGCTTTCCCGGTCTTAATGAACGGATTGCTTCAATAGAGCTGAGACTATCCGTTACAATATAATAGAGTTCAACTGATCTTGAGGAGACGCTGTCCAAAGCCCAATGAATAGCTGCTAACTCTGCAATATATACAGAACACGGTGACTGAAGATTGTAAGAGGCGCTTGAGATTTCATTGAACACTCCAAATCCCGTTGATTTATCTATGAGTGACCCATCCGTAAAGTACAATTTATCAGCATCGACGTGCCTATATTTAGCATTAAAAATTCTCGGAATTAAAAGTGGGCGATGCGTTTCCAAAATTGCACGAACTTCCTGTTGCATAGACAAGTCAAACTGGACAGAAGAATTGCCGTAATCTGGGTTGTAAACACGAGTTGGATAGTACGAAGAATGATTTACCTCCATGGATATAAGGACATGATATATAGACATAAATCTTGTTTGAACATTTTGCTCAAGAAACCTTTCGAAATTTACAATCACCAATGGGTTCATGACCTCACACCTGATGAGGAACCGAAGTGACAGTAGATTGAATCGATCTTTCAAAGGGAGTATTCCTGCCAAAACTTCAAGACTCATGGTATGCGTTAAGGGCATACATCCCAAAGCGATACGCAGGGAACGATATTGGATACGCTCGAGTATGATGAGGTGAGTTTTGGCAGCTGACTGGAAACAGAAGCAACCATATTCCATCACTGAAAGAATAGTTGTTCGGTACAGTTTTATAAGATCTTCTGGATGGGCTCCCCACCAAGCACCAGTGATTGATCGGAGAAAATTTATTCTTTGTTGCTATTTTCTTTTCAGATTCTCAATATGGGCCCTCCAGGTACACTTGGAATCAAACCAAACCCCAAGATACTTGAAACTCCTCGATTGAGTGATCGTTCTGCCTAGGAATTGAAGCTTAGGTTGAGCAGGTCTATGTTTCTTAGAGAAAACAACCATCTCCGTTTTCTGTGGAGAAAACTCAATCCCAAGCCCCTAAGCTCAGGAAGACAATCTTTCTAAAGTATCTTGTAAT
This sequence comes from Uranotaenia lowii, assembly GCF_029784155.1. Taxonomy (NCBI): domain Eukaryota; kingdom Metazoa; phylum Arthropoda; class Insecta; order Diptera; family Culicidae; genus Uranotaenia; species Uranotaenia lowii. The sequence continues at coordinate 308,645,353 of NC_073692.1, read as the reverse complement.
GGTCTGTGCAGATGAGACTCAGTAGATCCTGTGACAGTCTCTAACGGTTGCCTGTGGGGCACCGGGACACACCCCACAGTATCCCAGTCCTTGCTGCGCTAAGCAGGTCACTGGCGCAGTGGACCGTTTGTTACCTGATTACTCGTGGGATCAAATATGCCAAAAAATCAGAAAGAAACAAAAAAGGACGGAACGGATAAAGGCGAAAGCCCGAATCCGTTCGGCGGGAGTAGCCTTAGGCGTTCACCGGTTAGGCAATCTGCCAACCCGGTGGACCCGACGGCAACGTCGGTGGAAACACCGAGCGATGTGCGAGCGGACCCGTACGATCAAGTACAGGAAGCGCTGGAAGACCTACTGAGCTCCCCGGAACTCCAAGATCCGGGAGCTCCAGTAGAGTTGGTCACGGCCATGGCTGGCATCGCTGACCTTGTGGAATGTGTGAAGGGGAAGTCCAACATCCACAAGGAAATACGCGAGAAGCTAGCCAGGGTGATGCAGCTCTTCATCGCAGCCAACAAAGCTGTGGTGGAACGGCTTGCGGAGCCCGAGGCCGCCAGACCAAAAGAGCGAGGGCCGGCAGAGACCCCTCTGAGGGCGGACACCATCCGCCCAAAGAAGGTCAATGCCTTTGCCCAAACAGAGGGCAGCCTTGCGTTTGCTGGCAACAGCAAGCGTAAGAGAGGGTCTCCCGGGGAACTCAGACCCGGGGACCCTAAGAAAAGAGCGGAGGATCCGTCTGTCCGGCAGGATCCTGCGGCCAGCGCTTCCAAGCGGGCGGAAGGCCCTGCCGAAAAGGCAGATGAGCCGACGAGCGCAAATACCGGATGGCGGACGGTATCGCGCAAAAGGGGAAGGCCCAAAGGTACGGAGACGGGAAAAGCCAAACCCCAACCCCAACGACGCAAACGTCGCGTCAGGGAGAGGGGCGAGGCGATTGTCGTCAAAGCACCTGAGGGCACGTACGCAGATGTCTTGCGACAGATGCGTACGAACGAAGATCTCGCCGATTTAGGCGAGAAAGTTCGGAGGATCCGTCGGACACGCACCGGCGAGATGATCCTCGAACTGAAGCGTGGTGCTGGAAACTCCAGCGGGACCCTTACGGCTAAGGCCGCCGAAGCCCTTGGTGACAAGGCTGAGGTGCGTGCCCTCTGTAAGGAAGTGACCATCCGGGTTAAAAACCTGGATGAAGTCACGACGGAAGACGAACTGCGGGTGGCACTGGTCGAGCAGTGCAAAATCTGCTCTGACCAGATGACGGTTCGTCTGCGGAATGGCCCTCCCAAATCTGGTATGCAGATTGGGCTGGTCAAACTTCCGGTTGCAGCAGCAAACGCCGCACTTAAGTGTGGGCGGCTAAAGGTGGGATGGTCTATCTGTCAGATATCCATCCCCCAGCAACCGGACCGGTGCTTCAAGTGCCTGTTGAACGGTCACAAGTCGTTCGACTGCACTGGGCCAGACAGAAGTGGCATATGCTGGCGCTGCAGCGAAACCGGCCACAAGTCGGCTAACTGCAAAAAGCCTGCTAAATGCCCTGTCTGCGCTGGAGACCACGCTGTTGGCAACCCTAGGTGCCCCGCCTACACAAAGGCGCAGGCGGTACCACCCCGGGCGCCAAGAGCATAGAGGTCGTCCAACTTAACCTCAACCACTGCTACACAGCACACCAGCTGTTGCGGCAGATGACAGTTGAGGAAAAGTTGGACATCGCGCTAGTGGCAGACCCATATCGCAGAGCTGCGAATGGCATTAATTGGGCGACTGATGATGCCAAACTGGCCGCGATATGGGTTACAGGTAGTTTCCCCATACAAGAAGTTGTGGCGACGGAAAACGAAGGCATGGTGGTGGCCAAAGTTAACGGGATCTACTTCTGTAGCTGCTATGCTCCCCCAAGGTGGTCCTTGGAGAGGTTTGGCACTATGGTTGACAAGATGGTGGATGTGCTAATGGGGAAAAGCCCCATCGTTATTGCTGGCGACTTTAACGCGTGGGCCGTTGAATGGGGTAGCCGCCTCACAAACCCCAGAGGTCAAACTCTTTTAGAAGCCCTGGCGAGGCTTAATGTGGATCTGGCCAACGTAGGGAATACCAGTACCTACCAAAGTTGGAACGGGAGCGAGTCAACCATAGATGTCACCTTCGGTAGCCCGGGGTTGGTAAGCGATTGGATGGTGAGCGAGGCCTACACGAATAGCGATCACTTCGCGATTCGCTATCGGCTAGGCTCAAGTACGCGGACAGGTAGACGCGAGTCTCGTACAGGAGAACGCCTCTGGAAGACAACGCAGTTCGACCAGAACGTCTTTGTCGAAGCGTTGCACTGGGAGAGGAACCTGGACAACCTGTCCGCGGAAGAACTGACGAGGGTTCTAGCTCGCGCTTGCGATGCTGCGATGCCGAGAAGGGCCAAGCATAAAAGCACTAGGCCACCCGTCTACTGGTGGACGGAGGAAATTGCGGGTCTGCGTGCCGACTGCCATAGGGCAAGGCGCAGGATGCAGAACGCAAGGACCCAAGAAGAGCGAACGGAGCGTAGGCCACTCTTCACAAGCGCGAGATCGGCCCTCCGCAGGGCCATCAACGCAAGCAAGAGGGCACGTTTCAAACAGTTATGCCGTGACGCCAACGACTGTCCATGGGGTGATGCCTATCGGATAGTCATGGGCAGAACTAAAAGTGGGGGCGCACCACCTGAAACGTGCCCCGATAAACTGAGAGTTATCATCAATGAGCTGTTCCCACAGCACGATGTTACCCGCTGGCCAACAGTCCCGTATGACTGGGACACCAGCGCCGAAGAGAGGATAACGGTGGAAGAACTTCGCGAGATCGCCAAGTCTCTCCAACCGAGGAAGGCCCCCGGACCGGACGGCATTCCGAACGTCGCGGTGAAGGTCGCGATTAGGGAATTCCCCGATATGTTCCGAACATCGTTGCAACGATACGTGACGGAACGGGTGTTTCCTGACACGTGGAAACGGCAGAAACTTGTTCTTCTGCCAAAGCCGGGTAAGCGTCCAGGAGACCCATCGGCATATCGGCCGATCTGTCTACTGGATACAGCGGGTAAGGTCCTGGAGAAGGTGATTCAGAACCGACTTCAGAGATACACGGAAAGTGAGGGCGGACTCTCGGGGAAACAGTTTGGTTTCCGTCGAGGTCGCAGCACCGTAGATGCCATCCGCTCGGTCATCGAGGTAGCGGACAGAGCCAGGCTGACCAAGAGGAGAGGGCTCCGCTTTTGCGCGGTTGTCACTCTGGATGTGAAGAACGCCTTCAACAGTGTCAGTTGGACAGCGATTGCGTCGTCGCTCATCCAAATGAGGATCCCGGCATATCTGTATAGGCTTGTGGAAAGTTACTTCCACAATCGCCAACTGCAGTATATGACCGGCGAGGGTTTGCGAACACAAGAGGTTTCGGCGGGTGTTCCACAGGGGTCAATTCTCGGCCCGGTTCTGTGGAACATCACCTACGACGAACTCCTACGAACGAGCCTCCCATCGGGAGCCGAACTCGTAGGATTTGCAGATGATGTAGTCCTCTTGGCGAGGGGCTCCTCAACAGCGGAGGTTGAGCTACTGGCCACGGTAGCTATCCAGGAAGTGGAACGCTGGATGCACTCCAAGTGTCTGCGTCTAGCCCACCACAAAACCGAGATGGTGCTTATCACCAACCTGAAATCACCCCAAACAGGTACCATTGCCGTTGGATCGTGCAACATCGTGTCTAAACGCGCAATTAAGTACCTAGGGGTGATGATTGACGACAGGCTCAGCTTCACGAGCCATGTCGAACACGTGTGCAAGAGAGCGGCAATGGCCACGGCCGCACTCACACGAATGATGCCGAACTCCTCGGCTATCCAAAGCAGCAAAAGGCGGATCATTGCAAGTGTGACCACTTCGATCTTGCGGTACGGAGCAGCGGCCTGGAGGCAGGCCCTGGGAGGAAGCTGTAACCTGCAGCGACTTAGCAGCGTTCAGCGGCTGATGAACCTGCGGGTTATCAGTGGATACCGGACCATGTCGTCCGAAGCCGCCTGTGTAGTAGCGGGTGTTATGCCCATCTCGGTTTTGCTAGAGGAGGATGTCTATTGCTACGACAACAGAGACACGCCCAACGTTCGAGATCTCGCCAATGAGGACTCGATGTCCAACTGGCAGCAGCTGTGGGACAGCTCAACGAGAGGAAGGTGGACCCATCGTCTGATCCCGCACATCGGGAGCTGGATCGGAAGAAGGCACGGTGAAGTGGACTTCTATATGACGCAATTCCTGACTGGTCATGGATGCTTCATGAAGTACCACTACCGGTTTGGACATGTGGCTTCGCCATACTGCCCAGATTGTGGTGACGTAGAGGAAACACCCGAACATGTGGTGTTTGTCTGTCCGAGGTTTGCGGCGGTACGTACTTCCATACTTGCCGCCTGTGGGCCTGACACGACAGCAGATAACGTTGTACAGAGGATGTGTGCGGATTCCAACACTTGGCACGCGGTCAGCGATGGGTTCACCCGGATCATGACTGCCCTGCAGAGGAGCTGGAACCAACGGCAGTCCGCGAACGGTGTAGGATGACTCCATCGGCGGGGAGCATCTGAGTAGTGTGCGTCCGATCCCTTGATCGAAGCTACAAAGATAAGGCAACATCTTCTGCGTAGCGGAGGTCAGGGGTGCGCCGCGAACGTGTGTAGGATACCCCAATGTCGGGGGGTATCCGAGTAGTTCCGCTTCCTAAGAGGGAAACTGCGGGGATAAGACTTTACCTTCCTCGTAGCGGATCTCGAGGGAAGAGGGTTAACCACTGTCGGGGGATACCCACGGGTAGAGAGGCTCTCGACGCCGGGCGAGCCTCTCGAGTCGGTGTAGGATGTCGTCACCGTCGGGAAACATCCGAGTCGTAGCGTTCCAAGTCCCGAATGTGTGCCGTGACAGGCGCGAGTCTAGGATAAGCTGCTCTCGATTTGGCACACAACGGGCAGGAAAATCCGCGGGCCAAAAATCCTAGGGTTGCCAACCAAGGGGGATAAAGAAGACCGGACAACGGTCGGAGTAGACTGACCCCATCGACGGGGGGCTGTCGAGTAGAGTGCGTCCGACCCCACGGTTTGAAGTTACAAAGATAAGACAATACCTTCTGCGTAGCGGATGCCGTGGGTGCGCCGCGTTCGTGTGTAGGATGCTCCACCTTCGGGGAGTATCCGAGTAGAGCGGTTCTCAACGACAGAAGCTGCGGGGATAAGACTTGACCTTCTTCGCAGTGGAAATCGTTGGGAAAGGGTTATTCCACGTTCGGGGAATACCCACGGGTAGAGTGGCTCTCGACGCCGGGCGAGCCATTCGAGTCGGTGTAGGATGACGTCTTCGTCGGGAATCATCCGAGTAGTTGCGTTAAGTCCCGCGCGTGTGCCGTGACAGGCGCGAGTCCAGGATAAGCTGCTCTCGATCTGGCACACGACGGGCAAGGTGGCAAACTTCGAACCCTGAAGATAAGAGGTCGGGCTTCGAGTCGTTAGAGGAGAGGTCAGGCCTCAAACCTTCAGGCGGAGAGGTTTGTGTGGTCAACCCCGAGTCTTTATGATAGGAGGTCGGGTCCCGAGTCGTAAGAGGAGGGATCAGGCCCCTTACCAACAAGAGGAGGGGTACAAGTGGTCACCTCGAGTCATTACGAGGAGAGGTCAGATTTCAAGTCGTTAGAGGAGAGATCGGGCCTTGAATCGTGCAGAGGAGAGGTAAACCTCGAGTCGATGCGAGGAGGGGTCGGATCTCAAGTCGTTAGAGGAGAGATCAGGCCTCAAGTCGCGAAGAGGAGAGGTTTGTGTGGGAATCTCGAGTCATTGCGAGGAGATGTCGGTTCTCAAGTCGTCAGAGGAGAGTTCAGGCGTCGAGTCGTAAGGATGAGAGGTTTTGCTGAAAGTGGTCTCGTTAATGAGTATTGCCTTTGAGCGCATTAGCGCGAATAGACCTCCCACTATTGAAGCATAGTGTACTAAACAGTTCGAGGTGGGAACCAGGTCTGCGGCCCCAGATGGAGTTTAGGGAGTAGGGGGTATACACGGAGTATATCATGAGTCTGCCCATTGTACCCATGGACCCAGAGTAGCAAACTGGGGGGACGCGGTGGCTCGCCGTGCCTTGGAATACAATCCGTAAACCGGGATTTACCACCTGTGGTTACCAACTAAAAAAAAAAAAAAAAAAAAAAAAAAAAAAAAAAAAAAAAAAAAAAAAAGATCCTGTGACAGACCAGAACGTCTTTGTCGAAGCATTGCACTGGGAGAGGAACCTGGACAACCTGTCCGCGGAAGAACTGACGAGGGTTCTAGCTCGCGCTTGCGATGCTGCGATGCCAAGAAGGACCAAGCATAAAAGCACTAGGCCACCCGTCTATTGGTGGACGGAGGAAATTGCGGGTCTGCGTGCCGACTGCCATAGGGCAAGGCGCAGGATGTAGAACGCAAGGACCCAAGAAGAGCAAACGGAGCGTAGGCCACTCTTCACAAGCGCGAGATCGGCCCTCCGCAAGGCCATCAACGCAAGCAAGAGGGCACGTTTCAAACAGTTATGCCGTTACGCCAACGACTGTCCATGGGGTGATGCCTATCGGATAGTCATGGGCAGAACTAAAAGTGGGGGTGCACCACCTGAAACGTGCCCCGATAAACTGAGAGTCATCATCAATGAGCTGTTCCCACAGCACGATGTTACCCGCTGGCCAACAGTCCCGTATGACTGTGACACCAGCGCTGAAGAGCGGATAATGGTGGAAGAACTTCGCGAGATCGCCAAGTCTCTCCAACCGAGGAAGGCCCCCGGACCGGACGGCATTCCGAACGTCGCGGTGAAGGCCGCAATCAGGGAATTCCCCGATATGATCCGAACATCGTTGCAACGATACGTGACGGAACGGGTGTTTCCTGACACGTGGAAACGGCAGAAACTTGTTCTTCTGCCAAAGCCGGGTAAGCGTCCAGGAGACCCATCGGCATATCGGCCGATCTGTCTGCTGGATACAGCGGGTAAGGTCCTGGAGAAGGTGATTCAGAACCGACTTCAGAGATACACGGAAAGTGAGGGCGGACTCTCGAAGAAACAGTTTGGTTTCCGTCGAGGTCGCAGCACCGTAGATGCCATCCGTTCGGTCATCGAGGTAGCGGACAGAGCCAGGCTGACCAAGAGGAGAGGGCTCCGCTTTTGCGCGGTTGTCACTCTGGATGTGAAGAACGCCCTCAACAGTGTCAGTTGGACAGCGATTGCGTCGTCGCTCATCCAAATGAGGATCCCGGCATATCTGTATAGGCTTGTGGAAAGTTACTTCCACAATCGCCAACTGCAGTATATGACCGGCGAGGGTTTGCGAACACAAGAGGTTTCGGCGGGTGTTCCACAGGGGTCAATACTCGGCCCGGTCCTGTGGAACATCACTTACGACGAACTCCTACGAACGAGCCTCCCATCGGGAGCCAAACTTTTAGGATTTGCAGATGATGTAGTCCTCTTGGCGAGAGGCTCCTCAACAGCGGAGGTTGAGCTACTGGCCACGGTAGCTATCCAGGCAGTGGAACGCTGGATGCACTCCAAGTGCCTGCGTCTAGCCCACCACAAAACCGAGATGGTGCTTATCACCAACCTGAAATCACCCCAAACAGGTACCATTGCCGTTGGACCGTGCAATATCGTGTCCAAACGCGCAATCAAGTACCTAGGAGTGATGATTGACGACAGGCTCAGCTTTACGAGCCATGTCGATTACGTGTGCAAGAGAGCGGCAATGGCCACGGCCGCACTCACACGGATGATGCCGAACTCCTCGGCCATCCAAAGCAGCAAAAGGCGGATCCTGGCAAGTGTGACCACATCGATCTTGCGGTACGGAGCAACGGCCTGGAGGCAGGCCTTGGGAGGAAGCTGTAACCTGCAGCGACTTAGCAGCGTTCAGCGGCTGATGAACCTGCGGGTTATCAGCAGATACCGGACCATGTCGTCCGAAGCCGCCTGTGTAGTAGCGGGTGTTATGCCCATCTCGGTTTTGCTTGAGGAGGATGTCTATTGCTATGACAACAAAGACACGCCCAACGTTCGAGATCTCGTCAATGAGGACTCGATGTCCAACTGGCAGCATCCCACAGCTCAACGAGAGGAAGGTGGACTCATCGTCTGATCCCGCACATCGGGAGCTGGATCGGAAGAAGGCACGGTGAAGTGAACTTCTATATGACGCAATTCCTGACTGGTCATGGATGCTTCATGAAGTACCACTACCGATTTGGACATGTGGCTTCGCCATATTGCCCAGATTGTGGTGATGAAGAGGAGACACCCGAACATGTGGTGTTTGTCTGTCCGAGGTTTGCGGCGGTACGTACTTCCATATTTGCCGCCTGTGGGCCTGACATGACAGCAGATAACGTTGTACAGAGGATGTGTGCGGATTCCAACACTTGGCATGCGGTCAGCGATGGGTTCACCCGGATCATGACTGCCCTGCAGAGGAGCTGGAACCAACGGCATTCCGGAAACGGTGTAGGATGACTCCATCGGCGGGGAGCATCTGAGTAGTGTGCGTCTGATCCCTTGATCGAAGCTACATAGATAAGGCAACATCTTCTGCGTAGCGGAGGTCAGGAGTGCACCGCGAACGTGTGCAGGATACCCCAATGTCGGGGGGTATCCGAGTTGTGCCGCTTCCTAAGAGGGAAACTGCAGGGATAAGACTTTACCTTCCTCGTAGCGGATCTCGAGGGAAGAGGGTTAACCACTGTCGGGGGATACCCACGGGTAGAGAGGCTCTCGACGCCGGGCGAGCCCCTCGAGGATGTCGTCACCGTCGGGAAACATCCGAGTCGTAGCGTTCCAAGTCCCGAATGTGAGCCGTGACAGGCGCGAGTCTAGGATAAGCTGCTCTCAATTTGGCACACAACGGGCAGGAAAATCCGCGGGCCAAAAATCCTAGGGTTGAATCCAAGGGGGATAAAGAAGACCGGACAACAGTCGGAGTAGACTGACCCCATCGACGGGGAGCTGTCGAGTAGAGTGCGTCCGACCCCACGGTTTGAAGTTACAAAGATAAGACAATACCTTCTGCGTAGCGGACAAAAAAAAAAACTTTTCCATTCGGCTTGGGCCGAAAGCAAACCACCCACGGACCACAGAAAGATGGATTCTCCGGATAAACCCGAACCCAGGGGGCCACACGAGTTTTTGTGGATGACTGCGGTGAATCATCCGGAAAGCCTAATCAAGCGGAAGCCTAATTGAATATTTTTCCTGAATTTTATACTACCTAATTAAACTTGAAAAAGAAATTTAATTTTTTTTTTTTAAATAAACGATTTCACCGATTTACACGCGTTTTCCCTTGACCAAATTTTGACCGTATCACCCTTTATGTTCATAATTGACTGAAGCGCGGATATTTTAGCGTTGTTTTGGATGGCGTTTATGTTGATAGTTGCGAAAGTGTACATGTGAGCTATATCTGAGTTAATTGAGGTGTTTTTGTACTATTTGCCTCTCGTGATGATGCTTGGGATCTCGTTACTGTTCTGTTTCGGGTCTCCATGCTTATTTCATTTTCAGCCATTGCTTCGTCGTCTTCAGATATGTCCACGTCGATGATCACCCGCTTGGCACTCTGAGAATGCAGGTGTTTCAGGTTCCGGATCCCTCGGATGTCCGGGTAAAAGTTGTTGCATCTTAAAGAATACATTACTGGACAGGGGAGGCTACACTGTGTAAGCTTTTATACCTGTTTTCGGTTCTATTTTATCAAAAAAAAAAAAAAAAAGATAAATTCTGCTCGAATATCAAAACACTTACGCACAGCATGGCGAAGACGTATAAACTTCGAATAAAGATTCGAAGCTAAGCTTTGTGATATTTCAAAACAAATTGTTATCCAAATACGAGATATCTCGTTTTTCTGCTCTTTACAAAAGTGTCTCTTTTAAAACAAAGTCATGCGTTAAAAGGTTAACCAAAAATCTCTATTTGACTAAATTGAACACAACACTTTTGGTTATTCAAATATTTAATTAGTTAAATTTTCTTCAGTGGTTTTCTAGATAATCAAAGCTCAAATTCAAAGTTTTACGGCTTAGATTTTTCGCGTTCCTGAATTTGTAAAATTCATTCCATATGTAGCTCCGATCAACTGTTTTATTGCAATTTTAATATTATTTTCTGAATAAGAAGTTTTTTTAACTGTGTTACTGATAAATTGACTATATTATTTTATTTTATCAAAAAATCATCATTTTGTTTTTTACAAAGTGGAGCTGATAAATTATAGCAACAAGAATATTGACTCATCACCTTTCATCCATTTCCTGCTGCAATTTGCTACGCCTCTTTGAGATGTGCGTATCATTGGCTGTCTCAAGCCAGATCATATTCATCAACCCGATCAATCCTCCAGCTAAGGGGCATTGGTGTATGGGAGAAGTGAATCAATTTGCTAGTTTTTTTTTTTTTTTTTTTTGTTGCTTTGCAAGTCTTCCCGGATCAAAGCGGACAGGAAGCCAGCCAGAATGCACAAAATGCAGACATATAATAAAAATCTAACCACATCATTAATTTCATATATAACAACATTAAAATAACCCGGCCTACACCAGCGATAGGAACTGTGCCAGCAGAAAAATCCCTTTTACGAAACCGTATCCTCAACGCCGCGCGGTTCTTTTGCCTCGAGCTTAGCTTTTCGTCCTGTGGGGTCCTCGCCAGGTCGGTCCGGAACCGGATCAAAGACCTTCTTCGGTCCTGCGTCGGTGTTTTCTTCGGTGCCCTTTTTTGTGGCAATAATTAGAGCAAATTTTTTTTTTCGGATGGGACACCAGCGATGATGATGACCTTATAGGCGGCAAATTTCTGCCGCAGAACATCTTCGAGCGTAGGAGCGTAGGTGATTATCGAAGGTTCCGCTTTGTTGCTTCACTCCAGTTTTCGATCGTAGCGCCTTGGTTTACTTTCTGATGACTTCATGGGTGGTGGCTTTTGAGTTAATACGGGCGTCAGGAATCAGGAAGTAATTAAGAAGCATTTGATTGATTGTGGTGTAATTGCTAGGGAGTCGAATGATTGTTTTGGGAGTCTAATGAAGTTATTCTTTCAATGAATTAAGAAGTCTTTATTTGTTGAGATCAGATGATTTTTTCTTGTATCTCATAGCTATGAACTAACTCTGATTTAAAAAAAAAGAGGGTTTTTTGACGGCAGAAAAAACGAAATGTATTCTGACCACAAATATGGAACTTCTTGGGTTAACATGAAAAAAGTAAGTCATGCTACATTTCGGTTTAGAAATTTTTATTCGTTCATTTGGATCACTCAATCTGGACGTACATATAATGGTAAAGGGGAAAAATTCGCCTCGACCCGAATCGAACTCGAATCTTCTAATAATCTCTCCGAAACCTTACCAATTTGCCAGACGAAATTTCTTTAGTGTCTGAACACGATCCACTTGTCGAACTCACTTATTATGAGTGTTTTGTATGGATAAATAACACGTTCCCAAAGAAGACGAAGTGGAAATGTTTGGAAAAGCAATTTAAAGTGTTTTGAATGCCGATGAAAGCGCTGTTAGTCTCATAACTGTTCAGGCTAATGGGAACGTAGAGCGGCAGGTTCTGGTTTTGTAATCCTCGGGGTCGTACGATTAAAGGTATGTCCTCCAACAGTTCGGTGCAGTCGATTCTTGTTTTGAGAAGGTACGCGACATCTAAAGCACGAGTAACGTTTCGGCGAACTTAAAGCGTATTCAAGCCTATGGGACGGCAGCGGTTTTCATTGGATAGTAAACGAAACGAATCTTGCTAGTTTAGGTGTCGTAGAGCATACCGCAAGAAGCGCCGCTGGAAAGCTTCGATTCTTTCAGCTCCGTTCTGGTAGAAAGTGCAACAAACAGCTTAAGCGTTCTCGAGATAGAACGAACTATGAAACTATAGAGAATTTGAAGTCTTTGGCCATACAAAACAAGAATACAAGACCTCGAGAAGCTTTGTCGACAACATAGTTCTTATGAGTCTTGAACTCCAGCCGTCGGTCGAGAATAACGCCCAGATGGTTGATATGGTCCATTCGGATGATGGATTAAACTCCGAGGATGTACTCTGTATGAAGAGGATACCGCTTACGGGAAAACGATATTACCGAGCATTTACTACGGTTCAAGGGTTGTCACACCAGTGAGCAAAAGCGGTGAATTGCTGTTGCAGGAAGTTGATGTCGTCTTTGCCGTTCACGGTGTGAAAAAGTTTCAGGTCATTGACATATGCGAGCCTTGTGCAGCCGAGAAGCGAGAGTACATCATTAAAAGAGATCACGAAAATGATCGGTCCCAACGAACTGCCTAGAAAAGGATTCACCAGTACGAACGGAAACTTTCGTCCCATTAAGTAGTTCCAGAACCAACCCAATAGGGAACCACAGAAGCCTAAACGTTAGAGCTAAGCGATTGCAATACTGTGGTTCACCTTATCGAACGTCGCAGAAAGATCTGTGGAAATTGCGTTAGTTTGAGTTTTTTTGGCAAAGCTGTCCAGCACGAACGATATATATCTCAATAGGCTTGTAGTCGTGGATCGTTTAGGCATGAACCGATGCTGATCGTTGGTGAAGTGATACTTGCAAAATGAAAAAATTGGATCCAAACAACCCGTTCTAACAGTTAGGCGATCGCGCGAACATCGGAGATTCCACGGAAGTTGCTCACTTCTCTCATCTCCCTTTTTGTGGTCAGGGAACATGTGAGCTTCTTTCCACAATGAGAGAAAGATTGCGCAGTCCATCTATAATTAAAAGATGTACCTGATAGATGTCAGCAAAGATGCCATAAAACGCTTCAAAAAAGTAGCTGGTAAACCGTCCGTGGAAGATTAATTTATTAGCTTCGCTGTCGCTTTAAGGATGGCTGCATTGTCGACCAGAATACCATTCAAAGATAACCCTAGGGGTGATATATTTCCGACAGTTCTGACCAGTTGCTCAAAGGAAATTCGCCCAGTTGTGAAAATACTAGAAAATTTCTCGGCAAAAAGTTCACAAATTTCTGGATCAGTATTCGCTTTGTCGCTGTCAAAGAACATGTAGGACGGACGCCTTGGTTCTTTCCGTTGATTTTTACGTGCTACCAGAAAGATTTCGGACTGGTCTTGAAATTCCTTTGTAACCGGTTTAGATAATTAAGGTAGCTAAGCTTACAGGCTTTTTTTAAAAAAAAAAGCAGAGTTTAGTTTGCGGTATTCTCCCTTAGTGTAAGGGGATTTGTGGTTGTTGTAGTTTCGGAGTGCACGTTTCTTGGCAAGCTTCAGTCGTCGTAGTTCTTTAGTACCCCAGAAAGCCCACATATTTGTAGCCACCCTACAATTCGGAACATGGCGATCATATCAATAATATAGTTGAGAATGTTCGAAAATGACTCAGCAGCTGCGTTTGGATCAGAAGGATCGAGCTCAACCTCCCATTTGTTGGACTCAAGAACGAGGGAGATAGCTTGAAAATTCACGCTTCTTGAAACCTTGATAGAACGATGCCGTTCTCTTCACGAGAGCATATATCTTTGGAACAAAGGTCGATCATACGTCCATTTTCATTTTCGATGTTATCTATCTGATGTAAAGTCGCTGTACTCAGGGCGTCTGAGTATTCACTAGAAGATGCCGAGAACGAAGAACGCACGGAGTCTGGAAACAGAAAGCCATTTCGAGAGGAGCACCATTTTAGGCTGGGCATGTTGAAGTCGCCGATGACGAGTATGTCATCCGCAGGAGAAAAGATAGAGCTGACTTTAGAAATGGCAGCGCGAAAAGGACTCTGCTAAACCAGATCGCCAGAACGATCACGAGGCTCGTACACTACGCATAAAAAGAGTTTCCGATTACCGAGGTCAATGTGGGTCCAAAGAAGCTCCAGATAGTCCCAAGAAACGCCTTCGATAAGAAAAGCCGAGAGTTTAGATCTAACGGCAAGTAACACTTTTTTGCTTTTAAGGGGGCTACGATCGCAACGAAACACTGCTTAATCTGGGCCAACAATCTGACTGGGTAGGGTACGGTCATTAAGCCATGTTTCGGTGAAGGCGATGATATCGTAGTAGGAGCACGAAGTATTTCTCATTTTACTTTGTAATTTTTCGAACTTCATAGCTAAGCAGTAGTGTAATGTTCTTAAATATACTTCTTTTTGTTATTTTTACTAAGTAAGCAAGAAGGATCTCTTAAAAGGAAACCTTTTTCCACTGAGATCCCTTCTCTAGAATAATACATTAATCTTAATATACATTTCCTCGCATTAAATATATTTGTGTTCTCAACATGCTTAAATGTTTTGCTCTAGTTCATTTGTAAATTTTTGCTGCCAGACATGTTGAGAACTGAAGTGTCCATTACCAGGGGACTCAGTTGAGTTTTTTGGTGTGGGGGAGTGCGGCGGGCCAAAAAAAAAGTAGTAAACAGATAATCAATCAGGCAGGAATTGACACCACCTATGTTCTGGTAAAAATGCTGATAGAGTATAGTCCGATTCAGATGCAGTCCATCACGCGGAGAAGAACTATCTACGATATCATACTTGCCTAATAGCGCAAGCTGGAGTACCCTTTCACCACAGACGAACTCAGGACCGGGACGACTGTTGACGCAGGAAACAGCGCGACTGAATCGGAGGGCTCCGGGGTCTCCGTAGTTCCTAGTTCGTTGCGTCCTAGTGCTGAAGGCACTACGCAGTATAAAACGTTGAATTTCCGAGGTCAGGAGTGTTTGGCTGGGTGCACCAGTCGGGAAACGGAAACTACGCGAAAAAAATGTTCTCGTCGTAACAGGGTACTTGCTTGCAAGGTGATCTGAAGAACCCTATCGCCTCCAACAAACTCAGGGCAAGGACGACTGATGACGCAGGCAGGAAGCAGCTAGACTGAATCAAAGGGCTCAGGGGTCTCCCAAGGGCTCAGATTGTTAGGTTCTGGTGTCGAAACCCGAAAATCGATTGAGGAACGTGTAGACGAGATGTGTTGGTTTGGTGCAAATTCATCATACAACGAGAATTTTCTGAGGGAAAATGAATACCTGTCTAGATGAATAGGCTGGAGGACCTTATCGCTGCATTCGAACTTAGGGCTGGAACGGCTGAAGATGCTGGCTGGAAATCTCAAAGCTACCCCGAGGACACCGGTACGGTTGTGGACCAACCCGTGCCAAAAACTATCGGAGTGGTAGCTTTGACAGTTGACCCTAAGAGTTGTACCGCTGGGACAGGAGTCTGAGGCCAACGGTTGAAGTTTTTTGGCTGATACACAAACTCACGGAACTGCATCCCCGTGGGCCAGATCGTTGTGTTCAGCGCGGCATCTTTGAGCGAAAAATTCGATCCGGTTTTGAAAGAAAAAAATCTTCAAGTGGTACATCTTCTTCTACACATTTCGAGAGCGATCGTTTCACTTCCACTGGTGAAGTTATTAACTATTTTGTTGACATCTTCATCGGTAATTTGTCGTTAGTTTTGTGTAGCCGATGATTGTGAGCGTGACACTCTCTCGATCGATAGACCAATCCGAGCCGATACGCTCTCTCTATCGTCTTCATTACACGCATACACACGACGGCTGAGCTATCCGTGCCGTGAGCAGCGATGCCACACATACCGATTTTTCAATATTTGTACCGATTTTTGAGCAAAATTTTGACCAAGAATCGGTATATACCGATTACCGATTTTTGGCAAAACAAACCGATTTCATGCCGATTTTTATGATTTTAACTCAAAATTCATTCCACTTCAACATTTCCACTTCATTCAAGCTATCCTCGTAAAGGTCCCGTAGAAAGAAGACAAAGTTCGGTAGCTGGCGTGGCGTAACTTTGATCTGTACAACTTTTAAAGTATTCTGCAAAGATCTCTACGGCTCACTCTCATAATTCATTCAGTTGTTCGCGCTGTTTTGTTCCATTGTTCTGACAAATGATGCACTATTATGGTACTCAACCTCAAAGCCTATGGACTAAGCTCAAGGCTGATATTTGACCTTCTGCGACTGCCAATAGAATTCCTTAAGGTCAATCTCAATTGACGATCGCCAGATAGGGTATGTCGAGATTTGAAGTGCAATCAGATACACGGTATCATTATCATCGGTATAATTTTCAATCCTTCCGGTCCAATCCGGTATAATTTTCAATCCTTCAGCATCTTGTAAGCCAAATAAATTATATCATAAGTACCTAAACTGCAGAGATTGCAGAATTAAAGACTACGCCAGGCAAAATGGGTTTCAGTTGTAGTAAAACTATGTGTTTTTTAATCTTTTTCGGAAGAACACCTTCTTTAAGAGCACATCTCTCATTTATTTTCGCATAAAATTCTTGGATTTCCATATTACTATAGCGTGAATTTTTATAAAATAAAATTAAATATTAATTGGCTATAAAGAAATAGTAGCAACAACTCTCTCAACTTTCTGGAATCATTTCTTTTTCTAATCGCTCGAACTCATATCTAATACTAAAAGCTGAATTGGCCAGATTGGCGAAAATCGATCAATAAAACGAAGTACATCAACTTGGTCCCATATTTACCTGGAACGTCAAAAAGCCATTGGATTTGTAAGTGCTTACTAAATTAAAATTTCCTTCAGGTTGACCTGGTTCTATTATTGCCTTATCGAATTTATCAAATTTACATCCCACTTTAGCCAAACATCAAAGCCTCTAGTTTTTACTTAATTTATATGCCTAACCAACGTGTAACCTGAAGGTGCTCACCATGCCTCTATTTTTCTTATCAAATGGTAACTTTTAAAATAAATTTCCATTAACACTTACAAACACGTATTTCGGATTTTCTGCTGAATTTTCATTTGTGATTTTTGCTTTCGTCAGCAAATGCAGAAAGTTCGAAAATTTAAAAAAATGTAAAACCGTTATTTTGTGTTAACTTGTGTTACCTAGAATCAAAGTACGGAGAAAGTGCAATAATATATGCTAAAACACATTTAGTTAGCTAGTTTTGAACTTAAAATGCACATTCATAAGAGTTCTTAGACTTGTTCTGTATTGCAAGCTTCTATTTAAAGAAAAATACATTAGGAAGTTGAAAATAAAATATCCACCTCAAATACGGATTTTCATACCGATTTTTAGGATTTACATACCGAAAAGATTTTTTTTTGGGTTTCAAAATACCGATAGAAATGTGGCATCACTGGCCGAGAATGATCTTCAGTTAGCTAACGATATTCGGTGAGATAGGTCGCGTGTCTCTCGTTCAGTCAGTGCGGTGAAAAGGCGATTTCCACAAGCTTGTCCAAAATAGTATCGGAGTAATCGGTTTTCTCAGCGGTGCGTTCGCCGTCTACAGAGCAGCGAGTACTTCGGCCATTCAACTGGGTATGACAGTGGGTATAGATAAAAATGACCTTACCCTGTGTTAACAGCTCCCTGTTGATCCGGATGTTGGAAACACAACAATGTTGACTGATGTGAAAGAAATTCCAACAGAATTCATAACCTGGCAGCTCTAGGTCATTGATCGCCAATTGGCACTCTCCACAATGCTTTTTATCCTTCATGTTGGCCATTTTGTCGCAAAGACAAATAATCGAACAAATTCCAATAAGCTCCGTAACTATTTATTTTGTTTAGTACTGTGTCTACGTTAGAAGACAGTGCATAGATTAACCTGGTCCAATGTTCACCGCTTCTGAGAACCACGCAAACTAAACGCAACAAAACAATCCGGTCGGTGCACGGAAACTTTAGCGGGTGTTTTCGGGACAGAAGAACGTTTTCTGGGAGATCCTCCAATATTCACGACTCCGTGTATTACTGTAGCTATTTGTTTGTGAACATTATTAAGTAATAAATATGAAAGCTTGGTTGTGAGTTGAGCACAACCAAATCTCGGATAAACAGGGTTCCCACTGTATTCTGAAAAAGCCTGAACTGAAAAACAAACAAGACTCTGTCATTTAACGACCCCCTGCCAGCCGTCATGACACAAGCTAATCGCCACTATCTAACTTCCGTTTCATCGAAAGCCATCATTATCAGGTGAAACCCCGAAAGTGCATGAGCCAATTCACAAGTGTAAAGTAAAGTGATCAAATTGTGGCCTGGTAAAGGAATACTCCATGAAAGCGAACGGAATACTCAAAAGGCTAATTACATTTCAGCTCAGTGCACAGGAAAGGGGCATCGTACAGCGTACAGGCTGGCTAATAAGCTCGAAAAGAGCCTGAAGGTAATCCAAACAAAAATGCCAAGTCATGTTTCACGCACAACCACCAAATAATTGACTATTATAGATAACCACATCATCCGACCCAAGATCAAGTAGCTAGAAGGCAGCCGTGTCACCTGTATATGAACCGTATCACCGTAGAACGGATTCTTGCACCCTCGTACTGGTAAATGATCTCTAAAAATGTATCCTCACACGTGCTAAAGCATTCACTCTTCCTTAAGTGACAGCCAAGTAGCGACACCGTCCCGCGCCAAAGCAACTTGCCATAACATCAGCTCAGATAGGCCTCTAAACTGGTAAAACCCCAGGAATGTAACGTTTCAATGATACTTAGTTGACTCATATATGTATCTTCAGAAACCAGACAAAGGTGAACCTGAAAATCGACCGAGGTTGGAAGCTTAGAAAGTGCAGCATAAGTGGAAGAAGGGCTCTCCTGGACGTATGCTCATTCATCTCACAACATAGAATTGCACTTCAATTAAAGTCCTAACTAATTTTTAGGGCCCTTTAAATTGACGCACTCAAAGCCGATAAACCAAATGCGTTGGTGACGTCACACATCGTTCACCATCCATTCACGTGCGCATGAACCTCGTCAAAGTGTTTGTATGGAACTGAGTGCCTCTTGAAAGCTCCCGTCGGCCAACATAGTGTGTGTGATTCCTTTCGCCACAGCAGCAACCAGTTCAACTTATTGCCAACTGCGGAAGGTGGCTCGGATCGGTGTCGGCGTCGTCAGGAAAGTTCCTGTTTCGCGGTCGTGGAATTTTAGTGAATCTGAATTGCGCGTAGTAGTGCAAGAAGCAAAGTGTATCCCGATATTGCGCCAGTGTCTTATCGTGTCGCATAGATCAAGTGTTGGAAAAAGGGTAGCAAGTGGGCTACGGCCATTCTGAATCCAGCAAAAGGCTGTATGATTCATGAGCTCAGTGTGGGTGAGAGCTAAATTCGGTTCACGATAAGTGTTGCATGCCATGATGTGTGAGTGTTAGGCGATGTCATGGTGAATATTGTATCAACACCACTGCACCACTACAGAAATCTCCGATGCAATCAGCTGTATGCACCGGATTGTTTACATTGGGAAAGATGACGTTGAGAACTAGGGTGGCTTGACGGAAATCTAATTGGGCAGCAGAGTTTTAGTGGAGAAAACGAATGACTCGCGTGCATGTGGATGCGCCTGTAATGCATGAGATCCAGAAATAATCCGGGGCCCCGTGATCACAACGGATGGAGTCGTTCCTGTTTGTTAGCAAGTAAGCCAAACTATTGTTATTAGCTTTATGATATAAAACGATGGTATCTATTTTCATGTAATGTCATGTATGTCAGCAATTAATGTTATATTTACGGGTGAAGTATTTAATTTAAAAAGCGAATTGTCTCGCCGTAATATTCTTTCCAATATGGTCAATTAATGAATAAAATTTTGATTTCGAAAGGTAGTAACACGTGGACTAATAAACGTTGGTTTGGATGGCACCAGAACAAATTTCGGGACGAAATTCAACGAAAACCACAAATGCCAACTAGCACACAGTAAGTAACTAAATCGTGAAGGTAGTAAAAACCTGCCTCCATAGGGGCATAATGAGAACCCCCAGTAGTATTAGCAGCATTAATCGGGGCACGATGAACGTTTTCTGCCGTAAAATCTAGCTACGAATTCAACTCGATGAAGTCAACTGAATTATAAAGCTACAGTTTGACTTGTTTTATCTGACGATTTGGCATATTCGTAAAATATCGGAGAGATAATCAAAGGACTCGAGGTCGATTCTTGGTCGTGATTTTTTTTTTTCATTATCATCCATGGTCGATGCATTTTGCAATAAACATGAGTCGTATATCTATCACACAAAACAACAACAAAATAATGTAGGTCTACAAACAATTTAGACACACTCATACATTATGTTTCTGGTGATTTGTTTGGTGGATGATGCTAGTACTCGTAGAATGCAACAATGGGCTTGAGATATAGTTCAGTTGGCAAGTCTGTTGTCTCCTGAGCCGATGTCAGTGAGTTCGAGCCCAAGAGTAAAATATCGAACACAGTTGTACAGGATAAGTTTTTCAATAACGATCCGCTAACTGCAACGTTGATAAAGTCGCGAATGCCATAAAGATGGTAAAACGACTATAATAGAAACAAAAAACAAAAGTAGAATGCAACAATCAAAATAACCGAGCATAAATAAAAAAAAAACACCTCGAACAGGAATCGAACTTGAGTCTATTGATTACCTCTCTGACACTTTACCAATTGGCTAAATCGTCAGATGCGGTCAAGCTGTAGCTCTATATCATCGAGTTGAGCTTGCTTCAAGATTCTACGGTAGAAAATGCTTATCATGTCCCGATTAATAGCGCCCCGTCCACCCGAGATTTTTTTTGCTAAAAAAATTAATAATATAGGAAGTAAATTAATACTAGTATGAAACTATTCCTCATGAAAACTTATTCTTGAAAAATTAAACTTTTGTAGAAAAAAAGAAGTGCTTACTATGCCTGGATTATCGTTATGCCTTCATCTCCCCTAATTCCTGTTGACGACCCATAAATGTTGTTCAGTGTGATTAAAAAAAAAACAAGTGAAATATTATTTTCCACGCAATATTAATGAAGTGAATCAGACAATTTAGAAACGTATATCGGTTTCAGTCTAATTCTCCCTATCATAAAATCATCATCATCACCCCATAAACTCACAAACATCACCCCGTTTGATGTAGCTCCAAAATATGTCCCTATCCATTGGCCATCACATAAAACACCAAAAGTGGAAAGCTCAAACATCTTTGACACTTCGACCGTTTGAACTCTTCGCAGAGCTTGTGGTGACTTTCAGCGTTATGCGGTTAAAAAACAGAGCGTCGAAATTCTTCCAACATAAATTTGAGCTCCATAAAGTTTCCACGCCTATCATCATTTCACGCAAGGTGTCACCCAAAACGTGCTGACTCCGAAATCAAAGCACAACAAATTGTCAAAAATGTTTCCAAAATGGATGTCATCCCACCGTTTGTTACCGATAAATTACGATTCCGATCAACTTTCGACGCGTGTGGTCTCTCCCTGGTAAATCGTTGACGATCCCCATTTGGAATGATCATTTTCTCGCCTTTCCACAGTTTGTATGTTTCTTCCACTCTGGTTAAATTTCAAACGTATCGTCAATCTACTCCAAAATGAATGAGAGGTCATGTCCGAATTCCTCTTTAGGGACAGCGTTTCGTGTTTTATTGCCGAAACATATATTTTGTCGTTTTTTGTATGAATGTAAAATCGACCTCAAAAGTCGTAAAAATCAAAACTTATGACAGCCGTGTGGAGGCAAAATTGAAACTGTTTCTTTGGAACAAAGAAACTGTATCAAGACTTGGTTCAATTCGTTGATTTTTTTCCGAATATATATTGCTTTCCTTTTTAAGATTTTTCTTAAAAAACCATAATGGTATCCAAAGTTTTGAAATTTTGTTCATATTTTTCCATTTATTTTATTTATTTGCTTTCGTTCCTCATTTTAATCGTTTCTGTTCTGTTTTTTTTTTCATTCAAAATAATTCATTATGATTCGTCTGTCGAAAACCGAACCAAAAAAAATCTCAAATGCATTCTCAAAAAATGCATCGCTCATAAAAGTTCACAAGATCGCTTTAATTACGACAGCAATAAAACACCCAATATCGGAACATTGTTTTTCCATCATTCTTGATTTGGAAGTTTCGATGATCCGTTTTCACCCACAATCGTTTGCCCGAAAAGCGCCGTCCATCTTTCATCGCAATCTCAGTTCCTGGATCAAAGATGAGTAATGTTCCGCATCGAAAAGTTGGTTCCATTTTAATGGAGCGAATCGTTTGACATTTTACGATTCCACAGGCCCGGTGAATGGACCACGAGCAGCGGATGAATCATATCGAACCGTTTTGATGCGTGTCATAAATTTGACAAATGAAAGTCACCCCAGAAGAACAAAGAACAGGGCAGCTCAAGTTTAAAGCCCCCTTTTGGTTTCGGGTTGTAAAATTGTGGCGCCTTGCAATGGAATTTTGAGATTTTTTTTGTTCGAATTCTGAGCAATAAACGAAAATCTCATTTAGGACGACACGACCACCCACGATCATTTCAGATTCCATAATCGTATATCAGTTGTATGAAATCAGATTTTTAAGGTAGTTTTTTTTATGGAGCTTCAATTTTATTGATTAGCTCATTACTTTAAAATATATTTTTTTTTATATTAATCTTTAAAAGCATCTCTTTACCCAAACTAAAGATTAATCATAAAAAAATTCGACAAAAACCAGGATTCAAATTTAGTTTGTTTGTTTTATAGCTGAAAATTATTTCACTTAAATTTGACGTGTTTGTAATATTTAAAAACATTGAGTTAATGTGTATGTTGAAATCTTCAAACAGAATAATCTGTAAAAAAAGTTCTAGTCTTAATGGAAATCTAAACTAATAGATGCATTTAAAAACTATCATTGAACAGATGAACCCTCAACGTCAAAGATGTTTAAGAGTAAAATCAATAATTTTTAAATATTCAGATTTTTTTAAGTTTAATTTTCATAAAAATTTGTTTGATACAGAAATAGAATTATTCGAAAATATATAACAGTTCGCCCAACACAAAACTTAGCAGTATTCAATCAATTTCACCCGTTGGTTCTTAGAAAAACAGTTGATGAAGCTTTTTTGGATAATTCAAAAACTACAATTTTAAATTATTGATAGTCATTTCGGTCACGGAAGTTGACACTACACAATTTCAAATCGATCACGTTATTGAATGTCAAAATAGAAGCAGAAAATACATGAAAATTTGTCAAACCACAGGGAACAGACGCACAACCTCGAACGACAAATATTCAAAAAAAAGTGTGTAAAATTTCAAATTCTTTCATCCAAAAAACACGTTTAAAATAGACTTGAAACTGTACCATCTAAATTTTCAAGTGCTCAGCGCTGCGTTTATGAATTCATATTAAACTATTGCCGCTTATAAATAGACGGGTTTAATTTATTGCTTGATAAACGCAATAAGAGTTCCTTTTGACTGGACAGAGTTTCACTTCTTTTATTTCATACGATCCTTACATTGACGTTTATTGACTTTTTTCGGAGAGTTAGACAATCTTTTTTCCAAATTTTCGTAACGTTTCGGGTTACTTTTCTTCACCCATCATTAAAAGTAACCCGGATCGTTACGTTGATTTAGAAATAAAAAAGCTTGGTTCACTCACCGAAATAGTGGATAAATAAAAACCGTTTAAAAAGTACCAGTGATAAACTTTTATTCATTCATTTATGTTTGTACTACTGAGGCAGTCGAAATGACGAACAGTTTTACAAGAAGTTTTGCACTTCTTGAAAGGTTATTGTCAGAAGACGAATTGGCTATATCCAGTAGACTGAGTCAATTTTTGGTCATTTCTGGATTTCTCAAACCCTGGGGTACAAAAAGCTTCCTTTTGGTTCAAAAATCATCCACGGTTTTTTGCAGAGTTTTTAAGTAACGTTTACATGAGAAAATTTGAACTTTAAAGTTTGTTTGGGAAAATTGAATATTTTGTACTTAAAAATCAACATCATTTTTGTTTCTTCTGTGGAACCCAGCCTGCTAATAATTTATAAATTCTTAAAAGTTATTGCATGACTACTTTTCATGCAATACTTTGCGGAGCACAAGCAGTGTTGTCTATAGAATACATTGTTTATCAATGCCAAAAGACATACCCCTGTTAAACAGCTGATAACTTCTTTGTCTAATAATATACGAAGTTACTGTCTTCATCAAAGTTGTTCAACGGAAAATTTCCTTTAGAGAATTTATAAATTTTCACAAAAGCAATTGCAGGCTTGGTTCTACAGAAAAAACAAAAATGATGCTGATTTTCCAGTACAAAATATTCAATTTTCCCATATAAACCTAAATGTTCAAATTTTTTCATGTAAACGTAACTTAAAAATTCATCGGTGTGTTCCTAGATGAACAAAAAACAGTAACTCAAACTTTTTCTGAATTTTAAAATTTAGCCTTTTCTGAGTCATTTCCAGGCAAAATTAAAATATTTGGTCGGTGAGTCCTTATACGATTTGGTTTTTTGAAGACGTTTTGTCTAATTTTTTTAAATTTTCAATCTGAAAAATTATTCAAGTGCAATTGAATTGCAATGTTTTTCTTTAATACTTTATTTTTTTAAATTTTTATTAAGGTTTATTCAACGCCTACAAAGAAAAGTGATTACTTTTTCTCATATTGAAGGTGAATAAATTTTCTATCAATCTATCAATCTGAACTTCATTTTTGCCTAGAAATTTGAATACTGTTGAAATTTTTCAATTAATGAATTAAAAATGAAAAACTATTTTTTCAGGAGAAGTTTCAATTTCATCGACGGATTTAGACCAGATTTTTGCATCTTATTTTTTATTTAATTTTAATGGATTTCTATGGTTTATTCAAACTCATGATTTCTAGAGGGTTATATCACAACTGCTATTAAATGGTAGTAATTATGATTTTTTAATGTTAAATTAATGCTTCATTTTGTAATAAATAATAAAGAAGAACACCAGTGTTCAGTAGAATAACTAAAATTAGAATAGGAAAAACAAAGCATGACAAATCAAACGCGTTTTAGGCTAGTTTGCTATCGATCATTTGCAATTCACTTTTGCCAACAAAACTGTTGATTTTTGTAAATTTAAGATCGACGAAAACAAAAAATGCATTTTTTTTTTTGAATAATTTAAAATTTATCACAGTTTGAGCACTGACCATACTGACTGGACACACGATTTCGTTTTCTGGATTATTTTTCCAACAGTACGCAATATCGATTGATGTGCGCATCGATCGATTTGAAGAAATGCTATCCCAGTTAGGAAATGCCACCCAACTTTAAAAATAAAACACGCAATCTATTATATAAAATTCTCTTGTAACGGTGTTTGTAGTACTACTCCTTCGAAATGACCCATACGATTCAAATGAAATTATTTTTAGAATATTCTGTAGGCATGCGAATCGGTTTATATCGAATAAAAATAACAAAAAGTTGCACCAATTGTCCGTAATAATTAAATTTGTAGTTTTTTGAATGAAATAAAAGTCATGGCTTCCATTTTTTCGAGATTTTTTTTCCTTTGGGCGGTTTGTTTTTCGTCTCCAAGGTCGAGGCGTCGCGAGCAGACGTCGTTAGAAGATAGTAACCATGGCATAGCATACTGATCAGTGAGAATATTTTGGCGCGTATTTCTCAACAAAGCATATTTTCAATGCAAGAGGTGGCGATATGAAGCCTTGATGTAATTTGTTTTGTTCTTGATTCCTGGCTCATTTCTACAGCACATGGTTATGAATGACGCCTAGATGTGACTCAGGTTGACATTTTGCTGATCGAATAAAACATATAATATTTGTTTTGCCAAAATCTGAAATTGAAAAGTCAGGCATCCATTTTTAGAGATTTTCATTTCTTCGAGGGGTTTGTTTTTCGTCTCCATGGGCGAGGCGTCGCTAGCAAACGTCGTTGCAAGATAATAGTAACCAAAGCATACTGTTCATTGATCGATGGAAAAAATTAAAAATTAGGCGCCTATTTCTCAACCAAGTACCTATATTTCTTATGCACGTGGGGGCGATATGGAACCTAGATGTGTTTTTTTCTTTGCTTATTTGTACACAGCACATGGTAATAAATGACGCCTAGATATGACACGGATTGATATTTTATCGATCGAATCAAAACCATATATACGATTTCAAATATTAAAACCATTTTTAATTCGTGTTAATTTAAGTAGTAAATTGTTGTTCAGAAATATGAATTTGGTAAAGTTAAATAAGAAATAATGTTATGACACTTTGACGTTTGAAAATAAGAAATTGGGAAGCTTTACATTCAATTTCGTATAATCCAATACGCCTAGAACGCTAAACACATTAACTGAACAAGAGACTATTCTATTCTAATTAATTTATTTATAGAGGAATTTAACCAACTTGGTCATTCGTCCTCTCATCAAGGGTCTGTTCTTTGAAATAGATTAGATAGGATTGAACTATTTGATTTATTGCAAACGTAAATTGAAGTTATCAATAAAATAATTTACTTTTTTATAACAAAAAGTGAGGATATGCATTTCCGGAAGAATTTTCAATTGAGAAAGTAGACTAGAGCAAGTGCAAACTATCAACTTTTACAAAAAATGTATACATTATTTCTTCATCTTAAAAATTGTTGGGCCCAAAAAAATTTGATCAAATAAACTAAACTTTTTTTTTAAATCATTCACCAAAAAACTGTTTACATGTTTACTGTTTGTTTGCACACACAATTCAAGTACAAACTTAACATGAAAAGTGTGTTTTTGTTCTACATATTTTGGCTATATAGAAGAGCCTTTTGATTCACTTTTTTGTTGAAAAGTTTTTTTGTGATTGATATTCCAGGGGCAGCAGATTTTTATGATGAACTTTTAATATAATCTGAAATTGTTAAAAATAATATTAATTCCTGTAATTTTTTAGGTGGAATAAGTGAAAACGCGCCATTTAGCTATAAATTATCTACAATTTAATAATTTTATCTCCAAAATGGCCAGAAAGGATATCCCGAGTGTTGAATCTGAAGCGGATATTCAAAATTACTGAAAATGTCTTTGTAAATCGAGGTCTTTTGGTTGAACAGCATTCAGTGAATTTGAAGTACCAAGCATTAATTTATTCCTGAGAAAAACTTATTAAGGATACAGCAATGAAAGTTGATAAAACAGACAAACAAGAACAATTATTAAATTCATTTTAAAGTCTTTTCACTGACTCATCTGAAAAAGACCTATGTGTTTTCACTTGCCCTAATAAATGGGACAAATGTATACTTCGATATTTTCTTTTGTCAACATAACTACTATTTTGACGTAGAATTACGTCTTACGGCAACACTATAGGGGGGCAAATTGAAATTTGCGAACAGATCTCGCGTCACGAAAGCTTTCCATTTGACAGACATCCTATCTAAAGGATTATGACGTCATCACCAACGCCTGCTTTGATGGGTTTTGTTTTTCCCTACCTACGAAAGGTATAAAACAAAGGGCCCGTCGACCGACTCGGTTTCTTTCTCTGTTAGCCGTCAAGCTGAACAGACCGTTGCTGCACTTCGATCTGAGTGTGGACCCCACCAGTGGTAATCCGACTCAGATATCGATTTGCAGTAGTTCAGTGGCAACCGTGGACCAGTGAGCAACGATGATGGTGAGCAGCGATGACGGCCACCACACCAGCGTAGACAGCCAGCGGCGGAGGCGTTCAGTGGCGGAGGACTCCAGTGGCAGTGGCAGGGATCCTACAGGTCATCGCAAGTGGCGTTGTATAATCGAATTATGTCACATGGTCCGATTATGTTGCATGGTCGGATTATGTCACATGGTCCGATTATGTTGCATAGTCGGATTATGTCAAATGGTCGATGGTTGGATTTCGTCACATGGTCGAATTATGTTGCATGGTCGGATTATGTTGCATGGTCGGATTATGTCACATGGTCGATTATGTTGCATGGTTAGATTTCGTCACATGGTCGATTTATGTTGCATGCTCGGATTATGTCACATGGTCCGATTCTGTTGCGTGATCGATTTATGTCACATGGTCGATGATGTTGCATGGTCTGATTATGTCACGGTCCATTTATGTTGCATGGGCGATTATGTCACATAGTCCGATGATTTTGCATGATCGGATTATGTCACGTGGTCGGATTATGTTGCATGGTCGGATTATGTTGCTTAGTCGGATTATGTCACATGGTCGATGGTTGGATTTCGTCACATGGTCGGATTATGTTGCATGGTCGGATTATGTCACATGGTCCGTTTATGTTGCATGGGCGATTATGTCACATGGTCCGATTATGTTAGATGATCGATTTATGTCACATGGTCGATGATGTTGCATGGTCTGATTATGTCACGGTCCATTTATGTTGCATGGGCGATTATGTCACATAGTCCGATGATTTTGCATGATCGGATTATGTCACGTGGTCGGATTATGTTGCATGGTCGGATTATGTTGCTTAGTCGGATTATGTCACATGGTCGATGGTTGGATTTCGTCACATGGTCGGATTATGTTGCATGGTCGGATTATGTCACATGGTCGATTATGTCACATAGTCCGATTATGTTGCATGGTTAGATTTCGTCACATGGTCGATTTATGTTGCATGGTCGGATTATGTCACATATTCCGAATATGTTGCATGATCGTCACATGGTCACATTGTCACATGGTCAGATTATGTTGAATGATCGATTTATGTCACATGGTCGATAATGTTGCATGATCCGATTATGTCACATGGTCCGATTATGTTGCATGGTTTAATTTTGTCACATAGTCGGATTATGTCACATGGTCCGATAATGTTGCATGGTCGGATTTTGTCACATGGTCGAATTATGTTGCATGGTCGATTATGTTGCATAGTTGGAATTCGTCACATGGTCGGATTATGTTGCATGGTCGGATTATGTTACATGGTCGAATTATGTCACATGGTCCGATTATGTTGCATGATCGGATTATGTTGCATGGTCGGATTATGTCACATGGTCAATTTATGTTGCATGGGCGATTATGTTGCATAGTTGGATTTTGGTACATGGTCGGATTATGTCACATGGTCCGATTATGTTGCATGATTGATTTATGTCACATGGTTGATATTGTTGCATGGTCGAATTATGTCACAGGGTCCATTTATGTTGCATGGGCGATTATGTCACATGGTCCGATTATGTTGCATGATCGGATTATGTTGCATGGTCCGATTATGTTGCATGATTCAAATTTATGTCACATGGTCGATAATGTTCCATGGTCGGATTATGGCACAGGATCCATTTATGTTGCATGGGCGATTATGTCACATAGTTCGATGATGTTGTATGATCAGATTATGTATCATGGTCGGATTATGTTGCATGATTGGATTATGTCACATGGTCCGATTATGTTGCATGATCGATTTATGTCACATTGTCGATAATGTTGCATGGGCGATTATGTCACATGGTCCGATTCTGTTGCATAGTTTAATTTTGTCACATGGTCGGATTATGTTGCATGATCGGATTATGTCACATGGTCCGATTATGTTGCATGGTCGATTATGTCACATGGTCCCATTATGTTGCATGGTTGGATTTCGTCACATGGTCGGATTATTTTGCTTGGTCAGATTATGTCTTATGGTCCATTTATGTTGCATGGGCAATTATGTCACATGGTCCGATTTTGTTGAATGGTCGGATTATATCAAATGGTCCGATTATGTCGCATGGTCGGATTATGTTGCATGATCAGAATCTGTCACATGCTCCGATTATGTTGCATGGTCCGATTATGTTGCATGGTCCGATTATGTTGCATGGTCGGATTATGTTGCATGATTCGATAATGTCACATGGTCGATTATGTTGCATGATCGAATCATGTCACATGGTCGATTATGTTGCATGGTCGGATTATTTCACATGGTCGATAATGTTGCATGGTAGGATTATGTCACATGGTCCAATTTTGTTACATAATCGGATTATGTCACATGGTCTTGTTATCTTGCATGATCCGATTATGTCACATGGTCCGATTACGTCACATGGTCGGATTATGTCACATATTTGTTGCATGGTCGATTATGTCACAGGATCGGATTATGTCACATGGTCCGATTATGTTGCATGATTCGATTATGTTGAATGGTTGGATTTTGTCACATGGTCGGATTATGTTGCATGATCGAGTTTTGTAGCATGGTCGGATTTTGTCACATGGTCAAAATATGTTGCATGGTCGAAAATGTTGCATGATCAAATAATGTCACATCTTCGATTTAACTGCATGATCGGATATTGTCACATGGTTGATTATATTGCATAATCAGATTGTGCCACATGGTCGATTATGTTGCATGGTCGGATTATGTCAGATGGTCGATTTTATTGCATGGTTGTATTAGGTCACCAGGTCGAATTATGTTACATGATCTGATTATGTTGCATGATCCGATTATGTCACATGTACTGCATGCTCAGATTATTTCTGGTGATAGGTTTATGTCACATGGTTAAATTCTGTTAAATGAGTGAAATTTGTCACGTCATATTGCCATTTTGACACTCATATGTTGGTCATTTCAAAAATGCACTATAAGTTCTGTTATTCTATACATTGACAAAAAACAATTGCGTAATTCTACGTTTAGCGGTCGTAGCCAAATTACTACCTCCTCTACTTTTTTTTTTTTTTAATATTACTTTATTCAGAGAATATGAAAGTTGAACCGTGGTGATATTCGTTAGGATTGGACCGGTGTTTCATTTTTGAAAATTAAGATTTACAGTAATAAAGACACATAATGTTTATTAAGGTTTTGATTATATGATAATTTTCAGGAAACAAAATGAACTCATGAAACCATCGAAGCCTGAACAGATTATTTCTTTTCGATCTATTAAATTTAAAAAAAATCTGCTTTTCAATTAAATGTTATTAAATCTTAAAAATATAACGTAATCCTAAATGAAATCGCAGATCACCACCAACAATGTTCAGGAAATTTTGAAATCAGAACTGCTTCAATTGAAATCTTTAATATAATGGGTGAATATATATAAACATACGTTTTCCTATTTTCAAAACCAATCGATTCTTTGATTCATCGGGTTAAAGTTCAAAGGAATTAATTTGCATTTTTTGCTTGAATAAAAAAAAGGAAATTGCAATACTCAATATCGCCAGATTTTATGCCATGACAAGTGCTGTTTGGGAACAATTTTAGTTGAAATGTGTAAAGTCTATAACTAAATTATCAGACGAATCTTTTTTGAAATGATTTTGGTGAAAATATGAATTTTAATTCAAACTGCTTCGAAGGATGGGGATGGTGAATAAAAATCTGTTTGAAAATGGTTAGTAAAAAATCTTTTCTTATGTTTTTTATTTCTTCAGCACTAAAAACTAAACCATACAAAGCTAATTGGGAGCTGAAAGCTGAATGGAATACAGCAAATGAAACATACATATTATCAACATACAGTTATTCATTGAACAAGTTACAAAAATTGAATTTGAAAAGACCCGTTGAGTTTGAATTCTTTGGTTTAATTTTGATATAATTGAGCGGGACGACTCAAGTAAAGGGAAAGAAGAGAAATGTAAAGAAAACTAGGAAAAATAGAAAATGGACGCCAAATTGAACATGGTAAGACGAAGTTTACCGGGTATGCTAGTTTCTACTATAAAATATAAAAATTTTTCCTACAGGGCATTTTTTGTCAAATTTTTCAGGTTCGCCACCTGCCGTTGGTATTGCAAACCTGCAAAATCTGACAACAAAAAATTAGACAGAAAATGGTTCAATTTTTGTTCTAAGTGTCATGTCGGTGTGATCAGTGGATTAAGATTAATCGATTTAAAAAAAAAATCCTAAAAACTTTAAAATTCAATTTAAAGCAAAGAGTTTAAGAGATTATCATAATAATATAGTGGGTTGAAACTATTGAAGCTAGGATTATTTAACTTTAAAAGTAAAGCTTGCTTTTTGAATGAAATTGGAGAATCGCACTGTCCAGGATGGTTACCAAAATTGGGCTTAGAAATAGAAATAGAACGTTTTATAAAATACTCCAGGCTTATAATGATCATTCTATCAAAAGAAAGTAACATGCAAAATTTAAGCAAGATAAATTTATAGCGATTCTTAGTATTAACTAATTTTCTCAATCATTGAGCTTTTTTAATAAAATACCCTCCAGTGTTTCCACAATCAGAATATCTCAAAATAGATTCAAGTGGATTCGATTTATTTCAGATAATTTTATTAATTTCAGATAATTTTACCTTCTCAGACTGCTGACAGGTTTTGCCAGCTTATTTTTAAATTTGAGGATTAGAAGATATTTTTTTGTAATTTTCTTCGTTCTAAAAGCTGTGTAATTATTTTGAAATAATTTTGAAAATTTTACAAAGTTTTTGATATGATTGTTGAGATACCATGCCAATTTTAAAATATTGAAAATAAGAACTTAGAGAATTAGCACTCCTGAATTAAAAAAAAAAACACTTTAAATATAAGTATATTTTTAAAGATTTCAAATAAAAAATTACAAAAAAAGATTTGTATGGGGGGTCACCGACCAAATATTTTAATTTTTGATGGAAATGAACCGGGAAAAGCTCTACTTTCTGCCCATTCAAAAATAAGCGTTACTGTATTTTTCTCTTTGAGTCCTTCAACGAAACACACCGTTGTTAACATCAAACCCTTGTATAAAATTATAAGTTTTTTGACTTTATAAGGCACAAAAATCTTTTATGCCTTATGTCTAAACCCATCAAAATGCGTTGATTAGATGTTTTGTTTTGCCAGAAGCTTTGGCAGACGGCTTTAGACGTATTTAACCCGCTACCCATTAGTGCAGAATAAAATAAAAGTTGACAATAATTAATTAATTAAAAGCTTATTAATTGAAGTTTGTATGTGAAAAACTGAAAAAAAGTGAAATCATTTTTTTTCTAAAAATCTTTATACTGGAAAATTTAAAATTTTACAATTTTATATCAATAGTTTTGTAAAAATTTACTTATGGGCTCCAAAATTTCTCAATGTTAGCTGCATGAATAAAAAACTGATGTTTTATGGTTCATTTACCTATATATCGAAGCTAAAAATGCTTAATAGATATAAATACTGGTTTTGAGATATGTTTTTGTTTAGGCTTTCACCTGTCCAACGGGCGGCGGGGGCAACAAGCGAGGTAGTTAGAGACCCATTGAAGCGCTATCTCGCGAATGTGAAATGTCCGAGAAATTGATTAACGGTTGCCATGGACCGAGTGAATTTTAGGAATTATGTTTGTTAAGTTATGTCGTGAGACGGAATACATTAAATAATAACCTATATGAATTACCACGGCGATCGGCAGCGTAAGCGATATATTTTCTTCCGAAAAATAAACACCGGTCGGACACAATCTCATGTGTTCGACCCGTCCGTGTTTCAATGTGGGTAGGAATGCGATGGGTTTCTTCATCGCTTCCTATCAACATTGAAACGGCGCGCGGCAAAGAATCACGCAAGTAGTTCAAAAGCTGTTCACAAAACAAAAGCCCTGCTCACATTTTCACCAACTATCCAATTTCTTCTACCCAAAGCGTTCTAGCTTTGATCTTTCCACCTATAATACTTTCATGTTCTTTCTAAAATATTCTACCTTGAATTTTCACAACTCGCCGAAATGCCAAAAATTAAATAAGAAAAATAAACATAGTAAATCGAAAATTTCTATCATAAAATCATGGGTTCTCAACTAATTGAAACCGTATCAGCTCATGATATTGAGGATGTTTTTCATATCAATACTGTAAAAAAGATTATAATATATCACTTAGGTGTAGACATGTTAAAATTTCTAAAATATACCGATGCTTTTTAAATTGTTTGAGGTAAAGAATAAAACATCCAATTTTTTAATTTTTGTTTTCAAGCTGTCGTTCAAGTTTTTTCCACGGAAGATGTTTAAAAAATTCTAGAAGATATTCAATTACATCAAAACGTTCTTTGAATATTTAAGATTCGAATCCTGAACAAAAAAATTTGGTATCGCTGACTTGAAAATTGGACTTAAGCCAGCTTTTTGAGAATGATTATAATTTTAATGGCATGTGCGGCGGAATGACAACTAGAGAGAATTTATTTTATAGAAATTTGAAAGAAAGGTGGATAGACAGGAATAAGCATGCTTGTCCAACACCTCGCAAACAGAACAGAGCAGAGAACGAATTACACTTTTATCATTTCGGATTCCGAGTACACTGCTCTGCCGATCAACGTTCACAAATCTTTTTGCCGAGTGCGCCCGATTGAGGTTGCTCTGACGGTCGGGTGGACGTCGCTCGCGCTAAAGAAAAGAGAAGGAGCTGGCTAGAAAATTGTGCTCTAGCGACGCTGCTGTGTAGCTCAGTGTATGCAGTGCGTCTTTGTCTATTAAACAAACCGTGAAAATTACGCAGGGATCTGGGACAAATTTCAGAAATAAAACTGCAAAACCTTCACAAATCGTAAAATTCAGGATTTATCTTCCTTCACCGCTACGCTTCTGATATTTTTCGAACGAAGAAAGCTTTCGTAGCTTATCATTGGTCCTGGTGGAGAACATCAATCTAGAGGAACTAAATTAATATCGCTCAGGAATGAAAAGATAGGTGTTTTGGGCAAAGTTGTTAATTCGCAAATTTTGATAAAAAATTTATAGTCCAGAGGTTAAAAATAGCGTGATAATAACAATAACTTTTTGTTAAGCATTTTTAATTTTTTTTTAAATTTTACCATATCTCCTTGGGTTCAAATTGTAGAACTTGAAAATGTTAAGCAAAGTTTTGAATTTTATTAAGATAAATAACTTTGTAGAAGAAATTTAAGCTCTTAAATGCTAAACAAGAAAGTTATCATTTTTATATCGCTATTGGTGGACCTCTCGACTTTATATTTCTTATCAGAATATGCATTTTGTTATACAGAGTAATGTTGTCGAAGACACCAGCTGTCTATCTTAACTACCTTTGGCGTTATTAGGTAATTTAGTTCCGCTAGATTTATGTTCTACATTGTAAATTCTGACGCACTTCGAAACAGCGATCCAGACGCAACCGATGAAGACAAACCGAGTTTTCTGTGGAGCTTCTCTTTCGCCCGATTGCGAACGAGGAGCTAACTGAGCATTTTTTTAAGTTTCTCCGTTAGGGAAGAGCACAGCGAAAAAAATACACGCTCTTACTCTGAACGGGCTAATCTGAGGAGCGATGCCAAGCATGGGCATAAGTGCGCCAGTAGGAGAAAGCTTGATAGGTGTTAAAATTTTAGGCTAGAGGGCATGTTGATGAAAAGCTCCCATGAATTGCTCCCGCCTTTACTCTACACTAGCTAACTATACATGAGAAACTCAGAAAGAGAATTTCCATGTATAGCGAACCCAGTGGTTTGAGAGCGTGTTTTTACGCACACTTCAAACGAGCAAAAACGTAGCAACCCATGGGCCTACTGAGCTTTCCTTATGCGAGAACAGTTCTAGCGACGTTGCCATCTCTTCAGATTCGCTGCGAATAGTTGCTACTTGTCGATTTTTTCGCATTTCACATTTTATCTATTCCGCGTTCTTACTTTTTTGGCCAAGTGGCAATTTTTTAACCGTATTTTCTTGTAGTATTTTTTTTTTGCCAATGATTATTTGTTATATGATTTTGATCGCCGTAATTTGTATGATTATAATTTTAATGGCATGTGCGGCGGAATGAAAACTAGAGAGAATTTATTTTATAGAAATTTGAAAGAAATGTGGATAGACAGGCATAAGTGCGCCAGTAGGAGAAAGCTTGATAGGTGTTGAAATTTTAGGCTAGAGGGTTAGTTTTCATTCCGCCGCACATACCATTAAAATTATAATCATACAAATTACGGCGATTAAAATCATATAACAAACTTTTTGAGAATGTAAACCACTGTGAACTATGAGTATTTTACTGGTATAATTCTCTTATTCATAAAAGTGTCAACCATGCCTGGTCTTGTACATTTACCACTGATAAACTGATATAACTCTGAACCACATTTCCATCAACCAAAGGTTGGTGTCTTAACTGCTTAGTAAGTGATTAATACACTGATTGTGATGGGGCGCTAGCAATCCAAACTTACTCCACGTGTTCTAATGACACGTAGAAAAATATATAGAAATTTCACTATCTACCAAGCATTTTTAGCCTGCTTCAATTTTTCTGGGTGCAAAAGTATAAGTTGCTATGGTGTTCAATTTTTGTTATGTTTTCCTCCCAGTGAAAAAAAGGTCCCGATTGTTGAAATGTACTAGATTCATTGAGCTTTGAAATTTGAGGAACAAAATTTGAAACGTGCCTACATATGAAAATCAATTCTTCATTTTTAAAAAATACTTTTCCAATTAATAGGACATTAAAATTAAAAAAAAAATTATTAAATGAAATAAAGTTTAACAGTTTTTAGGAATTAATTTTAGCAAATGAATAAAAGTTATAGATTTAAAGACTTTCAAAGCGAAAATGTTCTTTATCTTATTGAGGAAAAGTTCGCAGTTCTCTAGAAAAGGATAATCTGGTGAACGATTTAGCCCAGGCATTTTATTAGAGAATATACTTTCTAGGTCATCTGAAATTTCTCTAAATTTCCCATTGAGATTAAATTTTCAAAAGATCATTCACGCTTCTTCAATAAGAATGGAATTGATCCGATACATTGAAACTAAAATTTATACTATCTGAGTTACATAACTCTTCATAAAAAATATTTTCGAATTGTCATATGAAAATTGAATGATTTACGAAAAAATCGAAATTTAGCTTTTTGTATCATTACTTGATCGGGAAACGAAGCTTAGGGAATGATGAGCTAGTTGGCGCCAGGAGCTCTGGGCGATGAATATTTTTCTCCTACACAGGGGGAATTATATCAGCTTATCAGTGCATTTACCTCAAAATAATATAAATTACGACACATGGCGAACTATTTTCAAAAGACTTTGAGCAAATTTAAAACACAAGCAAGATGAATAAATGATTCATCGGATTGATAAACTTATCACAATCGAAAATCATCATATAAAATAATAGCAAAATACAGACTGGGCTTGTGATATAGCTCAGTTGGCAAGTCTGTTGTCTCCTGAGCCGATGTCCACGAGTTCGAGCCCAAGAGCAAACATCGAACACAGTTGTACCGGATAAGTTTTTCAATAACGATCCGCCAACTGTAAAGTTGATAATGTCGCGAATGCCATAAAGATGGTAAAACGACTATAATCGAAACAAAAAAAAAATACAGACTCAAATTTTTTTGTCTTTTTAATAGGATTTTAACCCACTAAGGCCATTCTTTCTCGATTTATGCGGTATTCAAACCATTAGGGTCCTTTTTCTTGGATGGTTTTTATATTTTGTGGTATTATTCTGCTCTGCGGTGAAGGAAGTCCAAGATGTTGGTCTCCTCCTGCGAGAAGTTTGAGAGCATTTCCCGCATTCTCGGCGGTAAGCAGCAAATCTGTCGTATGTGACTTACAATCAAACACATCCTTACAATATGCCCACAATATCTTCACATACTGAAATTATAGAAAAAGTGAGATTGTCGAAATTTAATAGATCAATAGAATTTATGGTAGAACGAAGTCTACCGGGACAGCATAATGCGAGCAAATCAGTCACGTTAATATGATCGAGTGCATAACTTGTTATTCTACATTGCGGCGCATATATTTATTCACGTTTATGAGAACTTCCCCCCGAGAAAGGTCGCAGGGATCACTTTACGCAGCAGCACAATCGCAGCTCATTTCAAGATCCACTGCATGTGAACGCTTTTCTCCTCCGCGGAACCATTTCTGGTATTACGATCCTTAGGATTGCCATCGGGGCCACATAGACCAGGTTAGCTAGGTTCGAGCTACTTACTACTTATGATTTCCCATGATTTGCTCCCGGCGGCTCACAAAAGTGTTGCTGCTGCCGTTCATCAGTCAGTCATTCAGTCAGCTAGGCTGCAACATTTATAAACAAATTGTATCTGACATCAGAGTGCAGCGAATATTAATCGCCAATCATTTGTTTCTAGCCGGGTGAGCTTTTTGTTTTGGTTCCATCTGACACCTTCCCATATGGATGGATCCATGCAAGAACAATAAACGATGATGATATTTTCCAGAAGACGGGGGCAAAACTTTTACCGCTTCTTTCGCCAAGTTTTGCCTGAGGCTAGGGCTTACAAATCGATAGGAAATTTCATCGTTTGAATGAATTTTTTCAGTCACTTCGCGGTTGTGCCACACAGCTTTTTGAACTTCATCCCTTAAAAAATAAGGGGTTCACTACACGTTTGTATGGAAATTTTACTTCAATTTGGAAATTTCACTTCATTTCTAGCTTCACTGCAAAATCCACTTTACTGTCTTTAACTTTTATGCATACGCATCGATCATCATTATTATTTGGGAACACTTTTAAGTATTACGTCAGTCAGCACAATTGTTTGAAGATATATTAATGATGATCATTTGAGTACAAAAAAAAATTAAAACGATACATCAAAGTTCAAGACCGATAACATAGAAATTCTAGCTGTATGCGGTATAAGAAACCCTCAACCAACAGCAATTGGTCATCCACCATTAGTTGGAGCAGTTTTTTTCTGCTGATGCTTTTGCTCCGAGGCAATCATTCCCCGTCAAAAGATCAAAATGTTGGTGCAAGAAAAAGTGCAACTGCTTCAGCTCTCTGGGATCGATGATCATCCAGCCGTTTCTCACATTGCTTACCTACTAGAGGCAATGCAGACAGGTACCAACTTGTCCGTCCAACTTGCATCGGCTCTGATAAATTGCAACGATCACTACCGGTGCCCCAAACACACATTTTTGCTTTAACAGATCCTCATAGCTTCATACCAAGATGCTGCTTCAGGGTTCAAATGGTGCTGGCCAGTCCCTGTTTTGTTCATCAGGATCAGAAGCCGACAGCCGACAAATGAACTGGAGCTTGTAACTTGGAACATTGAAACTTGTCCGCCTAGCTCTGGCTAGCTGGCGTTTGACGGCTGACCGAGTGCTTACTCAATGTATGATCTTTATGGTACACTTAGAATATCAGCGGCAGCTGTCAATCCGGACGAGATGGCAAAAAAGTTACAATTTTTCTAACATTTTGTCTGCATTCGCTGCCCGATGACCGTGCTCTGAGCTGTTCTTATCAGCTGTCAGTTGATGGCGGGTATTAAATTGTGCTCTTCTTTGTTTTGATCGTCAAGTAGAAATGAGTGGTGGCAAGCAAAAAAAGGAATGCTCGAACACTTCTGGTGACTAGGTGAAGGATTATATGAGATCACACATTCCTTAAATTTTATAGTAAAAATATAACAAAATGTTTTAGACTTAGATGAACTTGCATCAGTGCATGTGAAGTTGATAATAATTTACAGGAGCTGAAGTATAATATTTCTGTAACTTAGTTTCAAATATTGAAGCTTGTTTCATAATGTAAATTGAATTTTACCAAAAATTATCCATTACAAGATTCGGAACTCTAGCGAAAATCGACGAACAAAATCAAAAAGCGCCCCCATCAAATGCTGCGGCAGAAATGCAACTATTTAGTAAAACACGCTAACGAAAAAAAAACAATTTATATTACACGTTCGGAAATAACTAGCAGTTTGAGGGTTCATTTGCACGACAAACACAATGAGGTCTTCCTCTACGTGGTCTTGGCTCTCCAGAATTAACGCGGTTTTTCGGTATCAGAGTCTTCAATCGCTATTAAAAGCTTTTTTTCCTTGGGAACTGTTCAGAAACCACTTGGACAGAAAAGTAAGATTTTAGACTCCCTCCGTGAACAAGCGTGGAAATTTGGTAGACCCCTACCCCAGTCCTCGGATGTGATTTGAATATTTTTTTAATCTAATTTGAGATTTAAAAAACACTACTTTTTGCTTATTTGTTATTGAAATGGCTGATTTGAAAAAAAAAAAACAAAATAGCACTTCCTGATATAAAATCATTTTAAAAGTTTTAAATTTCTAAATTATCATATTTATCACATGCTTTCAAGTAGCTACTAGTTGTTTAAACTTAAACTGCAAAGCTTTGCAAATTTAAGATTTTAATTCGAACATCTTAATATAACTAAATAAAACTTATCAGCATTTGAATGAATTAAACTAAATTAAATTAAAACCTTGGGAAAAATCTGTAATATTTATATCATAAATCAGGATCCCAATCAAAATAAATACTTGGCCACGTCATCAAAATCCTTAATCGCAATATCCTCAGCACTGTTCCGTGGAATTTGGAATCAATGATCAGGCTCAACGAGATATGCAATACAAATTAGTTATCTGTTTTAATTGAAGATTTTTTTTATTGAGGAATCTGAATGCGCAAAAACGAGTGAGGTTCTCAATTAAATTGAGTCAGTGGCATAGTTTTTCTTCAAAAATTGGAGAAAGTATGTCAGAGTGCATTTTGCAAATGTATTCCAAAATTGATCAAAAGCATATTAGAGTGCATTTTAAACCCCCCGGAACGAGGAGTACAAGTGAAAAATTCAATTATCGAGGAATGTTGACCTTTTCTGTCAGTAGATGGTATTGAGGTTTGTTAAAGGATTGTCCGTTGGCATTTATATGCAAAATTTTGAGAGCTAGGTATCTTTGAATATATTATTTTTGATTTTACCCTTTAACAAAGTCCAGAATCGTTCAACAAAAAAAAAAAAAATTGGAAGTTATTAAACCGTACCTTTTTGCGGCCAAGGTTGCCATGACATCGAGCGTATTGTTTGGTCGTGTGAGGTCCATCTTGTTGCCAGAACGAATTTTATAGCCTCTCTTCAGGCCTGAGGAAAACCACCTAATGTTCCAGTAAGAGATGTACTAGCTGTGCTAGATTTGGACTACATGTACGAAATCTATCTTTTTCTAAAAGCTATCGATCTTCGTCAATAGTTCTTTTTTATTTACATATTTCCCTTTCTATCTTCCTTTCTTCTCTCACAAAGTGTTAAGTAAAGCCAACAATTGTAAACAACGAAAATCGATTTTGGCTCCTTAAAGCCTTAAGATATGAGCTGTTTCAAATAAACAAATAGTAAAAAAAACATACTAAAGAGATGAACATATTCTTTATTTTTTTGTCCAGCGGTAAATTTAGAGACAGTCTTCTTCATTTCCTGGAGGAAGAGGAAAATATTGGAAATGTCATGTTCTTAACAACACATATACATATATTAAGGACATATCGTATGCAGTAAGTAGCTTTTATATGTCCTCGACATTTTTAAACATTTTTAGCTTAATTCAGTAATGTTAAAGATTTCGACAATTTAAATGCATCTAAAATCAATTAAAAATTTTAAACCTAGAAAAAAATTAAAAAATTATATTCTATTCCTCACACAATTTAAATTCCTTAATAAAACTTTTGAAAAAAGAATACTATTGTTTTCATTTTGTCCAGAATTACTTTGTTCGAGGTCAATAATCTAATTTCCATTGACATTTTTTCTCAACAGAGTCAAAGTCCTTGTAGTTGAGATTTAGATAGAATTTTGTATGTAAATTCTAGTACTATGATTTTCTGAAGATTTTTTCAAATGTTTAATTTTTTTAGAGTGACAGAATTGAAATACCGATTATAGGCTACAGCTACTAAAATTTTTATTCGATAATACTTTTAAATATACAAAGTTAAAACTCAATGATGGAAAATTTTAATGAATATATTTTTCGAACATTTACATGTATTTTAAATAAATCTTTTAGAAACATTTTTCTTTGTTCAAGCTCTTATTGTCTAGTTAATTGAAAAAATAATTACATTAGACCAACCAATAGTTCAAATATTTCAAAATAACAAAATCGAAAACATGGTCTTCGTAATAGTTTATCAACATTTTGCTCAGGTGAATATGAACATCAACTTCCTAACGATTTGATTTTTTTTATGATTTCACCAGGGCCGTAGAAAAGAGGATGGTTTTTGGGGCTCTCCCTCTCAATGGAGGTCCTGGAAATGCAAGGAAGGTTTTTGACTCCATACAATTTTGTTTTAATTCTTCATTGAATTATGATGATTGGATAAGGTACTTAAACAGTAACAATCCTGACGCAGAACTAATGCCAAAAACTCGAAAACTTTTCCAAGGTTCTGAATTTTGCTACAAATATGTTAAAAGTTCATGTGCTGGTTCTCTATTCATTATCAAAATCGAAATGGTATTTCTGGTTTCCTATTTAGCATTCCGTATAGAATTTAGGAGTCTGTAATTTTTTAACTTGATTCTTATGGAACATTCAAGCATAATAAAACTATAATTGAATTCAGAATAAGATTGATCATTCGGAATTCATGTTAAAACAAATAATATTAAAAATCCAGATCAAAACCCAAAACGTCAAAATTTGATTAACTACTTGATTGATGATTGATGGCCCTGATCAATTTTTGACTCATGTTGAAATTCTGATCAAGAGTCTAAATTCAGAAATCGATTTTTTTAAACATTTTAGAAATCGAATTTAAACTCGGAAACAGATCCAAAATTCATATTTAGAATTCAGGTTCAGAATTTAGTTACAGAATTATTATACAAATACAGATTCAGCTCATAAATGAATTAATATTATCAAGAATTTTTTTTCGTTGAAAAATTGAAATGGCAAGAGTTCGCTTACATATAATTTTGATAGTGATTTCAATTTCAAAATTTTCAATTTGCTACCAGTGAATATAAAAAAAAATTATGGTAATTATTTTCCTGAAAAATATTTACGAATGAAAAAAACATGTTATCTTCCCGAAAAAATGCAGGGAATATATTTTTTCTATCTTTTTGTTTTTTGACAAAATTGCAATTTTATGGAGCGCCAAATTTTAAACGAAAACCTTAAATTCAATATTGTTCAAATCTTTATTTGCTCGAGAGTTTGATGGATTTTATTTATTTGAATTGCTTTGAGCATAAAAATTGTTACCAAGAAGAATGACTTTAATGGGCTTAATTTCTATAAAAAGGGAAACATTGCAATAAGTTTTTTTTAGAAATTGCTCCTTTGAATAAGCTAAATTGACTAGATCTTAGAGAAAATCGAGAAATTTAAACCATTGATGAAAGTAAATTTACTTATTTGTAACTAAATGATGTGTTATAGAAATCCAGCTTACCGTTTAAGAGGTTTTATAAGGATTTGTCAAAGGTTTCTATTTGATATAAAAAACTATCAATGTAAAAGAATTTGAAAATGAGTAAGTGAAAAGTATTAAGCAAATTTGATTTTTATTTCTTTATGTTTATTCATTGATTGCGATAAAATATTATGGAAATACATAAAAAAAATACTTGAAATGTTGTTTTGATTTTTAATTCATGTATTGTTTGAACAAAAATATCATTGAAAAAAATTGGTCACCAAACCCCCTAACCCCCTCTTCCCACGAAGCCTTTTTTTCCTACGACCCTGTCACTAGCTAATAGCATTCCTAAATTTCGGCTTAGTTTAAATTTTGAACGTTATGAGTTGGCTGCTACATTTTTTTCAAAAATGATTTTTTGATCTTATATACTCATCAGATGAAAACCCGCTAGTAAAAATACGTTGCACTTATATAAATTCTTGGATTAAATGAAAAATTAAGTAGAGTGCAAGTCCGTTTATTCACAAAAACGAAAGAACAATTCCAAAATTAAAACATACAAATGTGGTGTACGAAAAAGAGAGCCTTAACTTGGCATACTCCTTATCTTGGCATGCCCAAATGCATTTTGGTGATTTACGGCCAAGTGGGGTAGTTCCGAACAAACGCTGTAAGCACCATTAGGGTCATACTAATACAATATGATAGTTCATCATTCTATTGATAAGTAACAGTAATAAGTGGTTATGACTTGTAAACCTTATTATATAAATTGTATAGCTACTATTATTAACAAAATTCACGTCTCTGAGAAACGGAAATTGTTTTGGCACGTATCTTATCAATTATTTTCTCGGAAGAGGAGTAGGCGATGACCAGATGACATTGCACGTGATTTTTTTCGCGTCCCGGAAAAATAAATTAAATTAATGGTTTATTCGTGAAATTGTTAATATGAGTTCGTAAGTGATATCAATATTAACCCGGGAAAGAATGATTGTGATCTGTAAAATATTTTGATTCAGTGCTACGAATTATTCCCCAACCGTGGGAAAGCTGTTGGCTTTCGTCAATGTGAGCCATCATGGCTAGTGAATTACTCCCAGATCCGTCGCTGTTTCTTTCTAACAGTCCGCCAATAGTTGGCCAAACAGAAAATTGGTTGAAAAAAGTATGGGAAAGTGCAAGACTTCAAACAAGAAGGACATAGTAGTAAGAATAGAAAATGTAGTAAAGAAATGATTTTATTGTGAAATTGGAAGTTTTTTTTTTCAAAGTGATTTCCCCGATTGTATTCGCTT
Organism: Uranotaenia lowii; assembly: GCF_029784155.1. NCBI lineage: Eukaryota > Metazoa > Arthropoda > Insecta > Diptera > Culicidae > Uranotaenia > Uranotaenia lowii. The sequence continues at coordinate 308,600,997 of NC_073692.1, read as the reverse complement.
GCCAACGACATCTGTTTCCTGGATTGCTATGATGGTTCCACGTATAGAATTATATTTTTATATTTTCACGTTACTTGGAGTTTAGACCTTATTAAAGGGAATGGTAAAATTAACTGTATTTTAAGCAGTTTCATTTATCAAGCCAGCCGGAGTACATCGATAAGTGTAATGCATGTGTTCGAGACAAAAGACCTCACGTATTTCGAACAGCCAACGTTTAATAGAGACAAGCTGCGTAATGATAATTACCCTTCATATTTTTTACTCGTGCAATGATGTTTTTTTTTATAAAATGGATTTAAAAAATCCGTTATGCTCATGTTTTTAATATGTTCAATCTTGCAAACTATTTTTTGATAAATCATATCTTTTAATTCGGTATCGAGTTTGTAATACGATCAATGCGCCAATGTCAGCTTCTCAAAGTTTGACAGCTCCATTAGCTCTCAGCAAAAATATTATTATGTTTTTCTTATTTCTCTCAAACAAAATGTCTTTTAGATAACTTTGTAGCATCAAAATTTAGGTCTCCGAACGGACCTCTTTACCCATCTAATAACTTCACATGTTTACATTTGGCGCATTCACCTTTTTCGAAATTCATAAATGAATTGCTATTTAAATAAATTAAATAAAAATCGGATCAAATATTAAATGCATGCCTTACATTGTAGATTACAATGTTTTTTTGCAAAAAAAATTGAATCAAGTGTAATTTAATAAAGAATTGAAAAATTATTACTTGTGGAAAGCTTTCAGGATTTCTATTTTCAAAAAAAAAAATCTTTCAAGTTCTAAACAGACCCTGAAGAGTTTTTGTTCTAATAATATTTTCCGTTTCTCTTTTTTATTTTCAAGAGCGAGTAAAGGCGCTTTATCCAATGACCAGAAATGATTGTATTCTGAAATCCAAAACAGTTAAACAATAAAGCTAAGATTTTAAAAATCCTCATGTTTATCAAATTCTTTAAAATGGATCTATTCTTAGGTTTTGTGATTTCGGTGTACCAAATTAATCATTTCCAGCCGCTGAAGAATTGTCCTAGTAATTGGTGAAGTCACTTCACATCACCCATGGTTTGTTTATCAAGGAGCATTTTTCTTAGCATGCTTCCAACGATAATGCCCATTTGAAACGTATGGTACTGGTGGTCCACGTTTCTTCTGTTCCTTTGTTCCGGTGTCTCTGCGTTCTCTGCTCCACAGTGGGCCCGGCCATTTTATGTTTTCTATTATTTCAATATTTTTATGTTAACATAATAGAAAACATGAACAAAGACAAAAAGAATGACATTTATTTTATTTACATAGTATTCCGTCTCACGACATAACTTGACGCACATAATTCCTAAAATTCACTCGGTTCATAGCAGCCGTTCTCCAATTTCTCGGGTACCCCACGTTCGCCAGATCACGCTCCACTTGGTCTAACCACCTTGCTCGTTGCGCCCCCGCTCGTCTTGTTCCTACCGGATTCGTAGCGAACACCTGTTTTGCAGGACAGTCGTCCGGCATTCTCGCAGCATGTCCCGCCCAGCGTATCCGGCCAGCTTTCACCACCTTCTGGATACTGGGTTCGCCGTAGAGTCGCGCGAGCTCGTGGTTTATCCTTCGCCTCCACACTCCGTTCTCCTGTACGCCGCCAAATATGGTTCTTAACACTCGTCGCTCGAATACTCCGAGTGTTCGCAGGTCCTCCTCAAGCAATATTCATGTCTCGTGCCCGTAGAGAACAACCGGTCTAATAAGCGTCGTATACAGGTTACACTTCGTGCGAGGGCTAAGTCTTCTCGACCGCAGTTGTTTGTGGAGTCCATAGTAGGCACGACTTCCGATGATAATTCGCTTCCGGATCTCACGGCTGGTGTCATTGTCTGCGGTCACCAGTGAGCCGAGATAGACAAAGTCTTCGACTATCTCGAGCTCGTCGCCGTCGATCGTGACCTTGTTATTACTGGACAAGCGGGTTCGGTCGGTCTCGGATCCGCAGCCAGCATGTACTTCGTCTTGGACGTATTAATCATCAACCCAATCCTTCCTGCTTCGCGTTTCAGTTTGCGGTAGATCTCCCCCACCACCGTAGCTGATCTGCCGACTATATCAATGTCATCGGCAAAGCAGATAAGTTGACTGGATATGTTGAAAATCGTGCCCCGCATTTCGCCCACCGCTCGTCGAATTACACCTTCTAGCGCCACGTTGAACATCATGCAGGATAGAACATCGCCTTGTCGAAGCCACCTGCGCGATTCGAATGAACTCGATAATTCGCCCGAAATCCGCACACAGCCCTGCGTTCCATCCATTGTCGACTTGATCAGTCAAGTCAGCTTCCCGGAAAGTCGTTTGCGACTTTGAAGTTAATGAATAGACGTAGGGACTTGGTGTTCACAGCATTTTTGGAAGATTTGCCGAAATGTTAAGATAGGGTCCGTCGTTCGCCGTCCCTCCACAAATCCGGCCTGATGACTTTCCACGTATCTATTTTCTTGTGACATTAGACGGTGGAATAGGATTCGGGACAGCATTTTGTACGCGTCATTTAGGACAGTGAATGCTCGGTAGTTCTCACAGTCCAATTTGTCTCCCTTCATGTAGATGGTGTATATTACCCGCTCCTTTCACCGCTCCGGTAGCTGTTCTATGTCCCAGATCCAGACCATCAACCGGTGTAGGCAATCGGCCAGCTTTTCCGGCTTCCTTAACTTCACTCATCGTTGGGAGTTGCTCCCCCACCGTCTTGTCTCCTGCATGTGCGCCGTTCTGGTGTTCATCAAAGTGCTGCTTCCACCTTTTGATCATCTCACGATAGTCTGTCAGAATGCCTCCGTGATTATCCCGGCTCATTTAGGCTGCGGCACGAGGTCTTTACAGAATTCGTTCAGTTCCTGATAGAATATTCGTGTGTCCAGGGAACGATACAGCTGCTCCAGCTCCTCAAGCTCCTCTTCCTTCAGGCGGCGCTTTTTCTCCAGGAAAATTTGGACTCGCTGCCTCTTCCGCTGTCGGTGATTTTCCACATTTCGACGGGTGCCTCTTTGCACTACTGCCGCCCGCGCGGCATTTTCTTCGTCCATCACCCTCCTACACTCCTCGTCGAACCAGTCGTTCCGTCAAGATCGCTCCACATAACCGATGACGTTCTCCGCAGCACTGTTGATGGCTGTTTTGATGGTATCCCAACAGTCCTCGAGAGGGGCTTCATCAAGCTCGCCCTCTGCCGGCAGCGCTGCTTCGACCGATTGCGCGTAGTCTGCCGTGAACTCAGGTCACATCAGTTGCCCGAGGCGGGTCGGTTTCGTATGTTGTTCATTACGGAGAGTTTTGGGCGCATCTTTACCATCACCAGATAGTGGTCTGACTCGCTGTTGGCGCCTTGGCATCGATGATGTCCGAAAAGTGCCGGCAGTCTATTAAAACGTGATCGATCTGTGATTGCGTTTGTTGGTACGGTGATCTCCAGGTGTACTTGTGCGAGAGGCGGTGCTGGAAAAACGTACTTCGTACGGTCATTCGTTTAGAGGTGGCGAAATCTATTAGTCTGAGGCCGTTTTCGTTGGTCACCTGGTACGGAAATTTGAACACCTTTCAAGTTTTCTTCTATTGGCACACTAATGTCTATCTATCCAACATTGTTTCAAATTCTTTCAAAATAATTTTTTCTCTAGAATTTTCTCCCGCTGAACATGCCATCGAAAATTACAATTTGTATTAAACGATGAGTTGTAGCAGCCATCAAACAAAGCAACTATGATTTAAAGTACATACATATATGTGTTGTAGAAAACTGATTATTCACATACGCTCATGCATTATTTTTATGGTGGTTTGTTTGGCGGCTGATGCGAGTATCGCATCATTTTTTTTTTTTGTTATTTTTGCTACCATAAATAGCAATACAAATTTTGGAAGCGACCCATGAAGTTCTGAATTAGCGCAATGAGTTTTTATCTTGTATGGAAATTTGTATGGGAGAAAAAAAATTTCATTCAAAAATCGCTAGAGATGAACTAAAAATTTCAAATATTTCTTTCTTTGAACGAAACATATTTCATTATTCTTGCAGTGCAATTCATGGGAACAAAGCACAATCCTAACTTCTGTTACCTCAGGATGAGGATAAAAAATCTCAAAAAATTGCTTTGCATTGCCAGAAAATTTATTCATTAATACCTATAACCATAGCAAAAACATTTGAAGAAATTAAAAAAAGCTCTACCAAGCATAGTATGCCATTTTTCAATCCTCTTCAATGGAATCAGATTTTTTTTTAAATTGGTTTTAACTTTTTTCATGAAATGCTTAGCCGCTAAAATTGAAGCTTAAGAATAGTAAAAACAAAAAATCAATGACCATCTTCAAAGCAAGCTTATTTGAATTTTCTGGATGATTTAACACGTTCGTTGCCAAGTTGCCACGCTCATTTTGGTAGTTTTACTAGCTGGGCCCAATTAAATTCTTATAGCAAGAAAGTTGAGAGGGGGAACTCTAGGATTTCAAACGTGTGGCTAAACTGAGCGGCTAAATGGAGTAAGAGAGCGTCACCCGTGTTTTGATGTGACGGGGCCTCCCAGGAAATATACCTGTCACACGAATATGGGTGCCATGGCGACAAAAGTGTAAAAATTGCAAAAATCTGCAAAAATTTCCTTACAAAATTGAAACACGTTGCGTAAAGTCAGAAATCAACCAAATCATCTCAAATTTCACACTGATGTTTGGTGATCCAAAAAGTATAAAAAAATATAGCTTAGCTTAGCTTGGTTGACTACTCATATCCACCTTAAATCATTGAACTTGAAGTGCTTGTATATGATGATTCATTTAAAATTTCAGATAACATATTTGATTAGGCTTTGCTCAACTTACGCACTTCAAATTCCATGATCGCTGGCGTGGCTAAGCAGAACAAGTTCAACCTCGCCAATGGTTGCTACTCCGTGATTGATCGAGGCCATCAGTTTTGTGCAAGGGCCAAAAGAATGGTGCTTGGGATGAGCAGTTCATTCACAATGCACAAAACTCATGCTCTCCCTTTGAAAATGATCAATAACGGCGCCGGCCACGTCCTAGTAGTCAATGAGGAATGAAGGAAGGATTGTTAGTAGGATACTTTCTAGGATCAATCAACAACCTTTTGCCCCTATACATCCCAAAGACTAATTTTGAAAATTTCAGGAACAAAGGTAAGTCAATATCACCAACTATGGAACCCGTCTGTACGTCTGCGAATCTATATTCAAATATCCAAGGAAAGGTTTGTGTTAGTAGGGGAAAGGTTATAGATCAGGAGCCATCTTGGTGAATGGTGCGATCGAGTCCTACACCTCCTATGCTCCTAGTTTTTTCCTAAGGAAACTCCTATTTCTATCTTAGAGGCAATGATAAGAAGTTTAGTAGTAAGGACAATATGTGTTTAAATTTTCTTCAAACTAACTTGTTTTCCTAATTCTTTTTCCTGATACACTAATGAATTTTCAAAAACGACCCTTTAGTGTAACCAAATTACTATAAAATTTCTAAGAATATTTATAAGGAGATATTTAAAATATTTAAGTTTCGTTAATGGGTGAAGGTTCTCCTTTTTGTTCCTTTCAATGTTTATTTGTTATACATATTGCTTGTGAAAACTGAATAAGATCGTTTCTGGAAACTCATCAGTGCAATGCAACTCTTTGCCTCATATTGATTTCGCGATTGCATGGACAAAACGAATCAACCAAGAAAGTTGGTTATTCATAGTTTATGTACAAGTGAGATATTCGCTTTCAAGTAGCGGATTAAGATTTACTTTTAACATATGTTCTAAGACTTTTTTTTTGTTTATGGGCTCATGAGCGCCTGGCCGAGCCGGACATGAAAAACAGAACGGGGGACAGAAGAGGGAAATTGACATTGGTAAATTGAAACTATTGTAATAAAACATTATTGACTTCAGGATGAGTAGTAAAGTCTAAAAGCTTTGACAATAAATTTCTAAACAGGCTATTAAATTTACTTTAATTTCAAATTTCAGATTTCGAATGGTATAGCAATAGACTACAAAAACTTCAAGTACTTTCTTAAACTCCCTGTTAAAAGAATACCATAAAGAAAAGTTATGAACTGTTTCACACGAATGTGAACTCAAAAGTATAGTCAAAATTCAATTGGTCAAATTACTATTTATGATTACCTATTTGGTAATATACAGATCGAAATCAATTTTTAGATTAAGATAGTAGGTCATGATCACATAATAATTTACATATGTTTATAATAGATAACATATTTAGAATAATCATATTTCAGCATACATTTTCGAAAAAGAGGAAAAAGGAATGGGGGCGTTTCTTTTAGTTGAACGTAGTATTAGAAGTTTTTATCACCTATCTATAAGTACAACCTGCTGTATTTTTTTCCTTAACGCATCCTTCTCTCTTTTTTAGTAAAATAAAATGGTTCAGATCAACGATCGCCAAACCCCTCAACCCAACACAACGGGTTAAATTTCCACCAGAATGAAAAAAAAAACTAAATTTCTGCCATAACCTTAAGACTCTTTCTCAAAAGTTATTTAATTAAAATCAACTATAAGCGCACTTTTTGAATCAGATTTAAATGATGAGAAAAATTTGCACACCCTAGCCCTCCCGAATCTAAACAAACTTCATGCGTAGGCGCGTTTTGAACTATCTACTCTCTCTCGCTTTGACCTATGTTGACAGAATAAAAAAAACACACCCATCCACGCATCACTCACTCACACACCATAATTCCAAAAACAACTTGCTGAAATTTCGGCCCAGTTTTACACGTTCCACAATCCATATGTTCCAATACTCTCCGTTCCTGTTCTACTTTCTCTTTCACTAGCTGGTACTCTCCCGAATATCGGAAACCTCACCCATAGATGTCACACCTACCGATTTTTCGGTATTCATACCGATTTTTGACGAAAATTTTGACCAAGAATCGGTATTCACAGAATACCGATTTTTTGGCAAAACCTACCGATTTCATACCGATTTTTAAAAAATTCGTTCTGACAGATTTTTTTTTTCAAAATATAACTATAACTATATTTTTCCTTATTTAAGTTATGAACCAATATAATTCTAGTGCTTTTAGCCAGCAAGTCTCAGATTATTCGATGGCATCTTTGTTTTTTTTCTGGGATTTTCATCCTGTAGGATGATTCATCCATATAGCATCTTTGTCTCTTATGCCAACTCTCTTGAGATCGAATTTTGATTATCAAATAACATGGTAGATTAGAGATTAAAGCAGTTTAAGATATAAGAAAATCATATCTTGAAGTTGTGGGTTTAAAATTTAGGAACCAAGATAAGTGCACGCTCTTGATAAATAGCCCAAGTCCACAAAATTAAAAAAAATCTATGTTTTTGTGATAACTTTTGCTGGTAAAAATTCTTTAAAAAAATTGTGCGCTTTTTGGCAAAGCTTTGAAACATTCCAAATATTTTGAAAATATCCACACAATAATCAACATTCTCGAAGACCACGAGTAATTTTGATTTCTAAGAAAAAAAAAGTAATGGAAGTTTTCATTTCGTAATTTTTTTTAAACCACAAAAAAACGGGAATATTGACGAAATTTTAGAGAAATTTCAAACGAAATTTTAAACGAAATTGAATTTTTGATGTTTAAAAACACAAAAACTCAAATCGTTTCGCAGTCTTCAACAAAGTTGTTCAATGAGTTATGATCTTTAATATCAAATACTCAATGACTATCTTGAATAATGTCATAAATAGTTGTTTTCTTATTTATTTCAATTTTTAAAAATTGTAGAAATTAATTTTTTCTCAACGTTGTATTTCTGAAACAAGAACATCCAGGCAAAAATCGAATTCATGAATGTAATAGTATTCAGAGTAAAGATTTAAGGAGCATAAAAATACTAAATGATAAAAGTGTTAAGAGTGAATAACACAATAAAGTCGCAGTTGGCAGAAAATATCATGTTTAAAAATATCAATATCAGCAAAATAGTAATTTTTCAATATACTTTCAATAAAAATAGTATTAAAAGCTTCTTAAAAAAAAAATCGGTATAAATACCGATTTTTGGAATTTTTCTACCGAATACCGATTTTTTCAGACTTGAAAATACCGATTTTAATGTGGCATCACTGACCTCACCCCACATCATTTCGCCACCACCGTAATCGACTCAACTTGAAGATGCAATAAAAAGAAGCTCCTTTTCGAAAATGTACAAAGCCTTGTTGGTTGTACTTATGCTGCAATAATCTTACCTCGTTCCTGTTTTCATTCATCATCACACGCACACCATATAAGAAACTAGTACCTGAAGCTCCCGTTAATTTGGGGAGAAAAAAAAACAAATCGGCGCTATCAAAAAAATCACTTTCCGGCATCTACTAAGCCATTTAACTGCTATTATAAATCAAACACCAACCACTATTAAATGAAGCAAACATGTGAACCATACGAGACCGTTCTTTTTAAGATTATTATAAGTATAAATCAGATTGATCTCACCAAAATTTCGAAAGCTGCTTCCCGTCTGCCTCATTTTGGGACCAGAATTCATTTTCCGCTTTCTCACTGTACCGGCGTATCGCTCATTTCACTTTACACCACACTTAGGCAGCCATATTGTTGAAAATATTGAACCGATTTTCAAAGTCCCCTTTTCTTCCTTTCAGTCGATCAATTTCGATTTTTCTCTATTTTTTCACCATCACAATTACGTTCCGGTAATGATCCATCATAATTTATTCTTAAAACACTGTTCAACCCATAAAAACTATCACTTTTAACGCAGCACGATTAAAACCGACCGCCTTCTAGCAGTGTTGCCCGGACTCCCCAAAAAGTATAAAAAAATATATGGGAGCAAATAGTCATTTTTTTGCAGCCGTCTAATGTACATCATGTAGCAGTTCGTACATACAAGATGATTTAACAATTCTAAGAGCTTATTTTCCGGTGCTCAAAAATTATAATATTTTTGTCACTTGAGAACCTAAGTAGTTTTTCAAATATTTCCATTAAGATAATATGGAGAATTCTTTTTTTCTGGAAAATTAATGCTATGATAACTACAAAACTGTTCCTCCAGAATATTTATTTGAGAAAATACGTATTTCCTTAGAAAAGAGTGCCCAGTAGAGTGCCCCAAATGACCATACATTTGAAAAAGTTATGCGCTGCAGGCTTAATTTGATCCTAGGCCTAGTACAAGGTCTCATGCCAAATTTAGGCCAGATCGGATCACGCAAAGGGGTCATTCAACGAGCCTAAAGTTTGTATGGTATTAACACGAAAATCAAGTTTTCCATGAATAACGTTGGTTCCCTTCGGCCGATTTCTTTTAAAAATGATTTTTCTTAAAGCCAAAACTATGCTTAATATTTCATCCGAAGACTGCGTTTCGATTTAAGTTAAGACAAAAAAGTTATAAAACTTCTAATAACTAAATAGTTAAATTTTTTAGGGTGGTATTCATCACTATTAATGAGAGACTCTACTTCTAACATTTTGACGTAGCATTAACAGTGATGAATATCACCCCGAAAAAAGTAACCCCATTTTTAAAGTTTAACAATTTTTGTATTATAAGTCGAATCAAAATGCAGTCTTCGAATGAAATATTTGTCATAGGCTTTAAGAAAAACCATTTTTAAAAGAAATCGACCGAAGGCGAGCTAAGTTATTCATGAAAACATGGATTTTCAAGTTCCTCCCTAAAAAAATGTCTCAAAATCCCACAAAATCCCATACAAACTTTAGGCTCGTTGAGCGACCCTTTCCCGTAATCCAATCTGGCCCAAATTTGGCACGATACCTTGTACTAGGCCTAGGATCAATTTTGCGTAGCAGCGCATAACATTACACAAGCTTGAAATTTCTCATACAAATTTGGGGCAGTCCATTGCTCAGTTCACCCTGGGTGCTCGTTACACCCTTGTCTCCCCTATATGATTGAAAATACATATGAAACAGTCCTTTTGCTTAAGAAGTAACTTTTTTGAATATTTGGATTTAAAGGTTGTGCTGTACGGACTTATTTTTTACTTGAAAAACCATGTAGATCTTCTATCTTAAGTGAATAAATTTGAGATAAAATCTTTCAACTTAATAATTGCACAGATAAGATGACAATTTAAAAATATGTATAAATTCAACGAATCAAATCCAGCATCATTACATAATAGTCAACCGATCCCGTTAAATTCTAGCACATCAACGCCACACGTTTAACCTTGTTTAATGACGATTAATCGAGAATCATTAGTCAAAACATTGATCCCAGCCTGAGGAGGGATCACTCCAACATCTTTCCGGACAGTTAAGGGGCGGTCAATTCTAGAACAATCCGCTCCAAAACACTCATCGAAATCATCAAAACATTCCGTTTCATTTTCTCACAAAAAACATCACACGCTCCAGAAAACCGGCAAGAGTCGCGTGCAAAAGTTAGCCCCGCATCAGAAAGGGTTTGTTGGTAAAGTTCAAAATTTAGAACCATTTATCACTTTTTTTCGGGGCCTTAAGTCTTCGGGAACGGATTTGGAACCTTATGATTTATACTCAGTTGATTTAGGCGGTTGTTGAACCAGCCCCTGAATTTTTTTGAGGTTAGTAAGAGAATTGTGGGGGGATTTTTCTGTTCCTAAAGAATCTAATTTCACAAACAAACAGATCAAATCACCTGAACACGAATTTCGAACTGTTCTTTGAGGCTCTTTTTTCGGGGTGGTGTCCACAACAGCAAAATCAAATTAATCTGTAAATGTCTTAATAAATGTTGACTAGGAATTTTGGGCCGTTGTAGACTTTTCACTTGTGAACCGGAGTGTGTTTGAAGATATGTTTCCCCAAAGACGACGACGACGACGACGCTAAATCTCCGAGTGGCACAACCTTCCATCAAGAGTTCATTTATCATCTGTTGAGCTATCTTGGGTGCTTCTTGCTGCTGGAGTCCAGGGGCCGGTCCTGTCAGATCCAACGCTCGAGTAACGTGTTTTCTCACACCCATCAGCAAGACCAAAAGTCGACCTGTAGATGGATCGATCGATTCGATCGATAGATGGATGGATGGCCTCCGGTCTGAATGGTCCCGATAATTTGGACGCCCTATGAACGCAAATCGGGACGCTAATAGGAGATTGATTAATCAATCAGGATGACCCCGGTGGGTCAAGTTGCTTTCCAAAATGGATGAAGATCGACTTTGAGCAAAGAAAAAAAAATGCCAGTAAAGGTAACCTGAACTCTCGCGGCTCACATATAGACAGTACACTATTTGACTGGTTGATCCCTGATACGACCTAACTAAGTCGGGCACAAATGGCGTCTTTTCTCACACCCAATATGGAGAATGGTACCATAAATTCAACAAAAAAACATATCTTCAGATCATCAGAAAACCATTCGCGCAACATACATAAACACACGTGCGTGTGCAGTTTTGACGTCTCATCTATCAATTATCGGCTTATTGATGAGTGGTTTTTTATTTTTCGGCGTTTGTTGGCTCGGGGAAGGACCACGCGAAGACTGCCTTCGAATTTTAGTGTTTTTTTTTCGAAAGGTGCCATTTCGTGTGGCGTTTATGAGAATCAGTGCAGTTAGCGCGAGCGTCGAAAAATCGCAATGACCTTAGCGCTTCGAGGAACAATAAACGATGATAAGGATTGATTGATTGGGTTAACTGGTTTCACTTTTTCCCCGTTTGCTAGTCATGGTATTGTTTTTGGAAAGCAATGGCCAAAGAGGGTTGGCAGCGAATTTCGGTATAATTGATGTGCGGTGATCAGCTCTCATTATGCAGTCGTTTAGGTTTGACTGGTTAACCGGATTTTCTATGTCATCGAATGAATTTGGAAATGAAATCATACTCCTTGAAATTTATGGAATATTTTAAGTATGTAGAGTATCTTCTGTTCACTTATCTTAGATAATTTTCTGGTTAAACAAAACTAATAAAATAATCAGGGAAGTGTGGAATATTTTGAGCCACTTTTTATGAGACTGGGTAATTTGGCCGAAAGCCATTCGGCCGAAGATTAATCAGCCGAAGGACGTTAGGCCGAATGGGTTATCAGGCCGAATAGGCCACTAGGCCGAATGGGTTATTCGGCCGACAGTTATCCAGCCGAAAGGACGCAATACCGAAACGATGTTCGGCCAAATGGTCATTAGGCCGAATGGTCATTTGGCCGAATGTATGCCAGGCCGATAAGACATAATCACGCTCGTTTGCCTGTTGGGTGAATGGCTGTTCGGCCGAATGGTCGTGAGGCCGATTGGCCATAAGACTGAATGATTGTTATGCCTTCTTAAATGGTGAAAAACATTCCTTTTTAATCATCATATTTTATTTTAATTTGTAGAGAAATGAATCCAACTGTGCAAGTTGAAATTTCAGGGACTATTCAAGATGATAATTGATGCTGAAAAACATGCGTAAAAAATCACCTAATCTCCCGGTAGGAATCCACATCTTGCGCCACTCCTGGGCCCATGTATTAGCATTCTACTACACAGCAAGAAAAAATCGTGTAAATTTAGATCGAAAACGATGCACGAAAACGGAACATCGATTTTGATGTAAAATTCTATCACGGTGTATTTTTTTCGAGGATGTAATTTTTGAGGCGTGTAAATTTAGATCGAAATCAATGCACGAGATTAGATCACAAAAGCCGTCGTGTAAAAATACACAGGGATGTAAATTTTAAAATTTATTATCGTAAATATTGATATTTTTTTCTAAATATTAAGGTTTTTGCTTTTGTCTTGAATAAATACGCCGCATGTATCATTTTTAATTCACATTTATTTACAAAACTGAACATAAAAACCATTCGGAAAGCGTCAGGCTGATATTGTTGTTGCATCCGATGATTCCCAGCACGGGGATGTTTTTCGAATCAGCATGATCAGCATCCTCGAATGGTTCCGGAAATCATAATTTTTCGGTCAGCATCCTGCACACTCGAATTGTTCTGACAAAAGTTTCTCCGGATAATCACTGGCCGGATATCAGCCGCTGCGAAAAATCTGACCTTGCTGTAATGGAGAGAAAACTTATCAGTTTCAACCATATTCTTTATTTCACGTCTTATAAACTTACTACTTTAAAGACTCTTAAAGTCCTCCTGTAGCTACGCCTTTGAATGACTCGTTTCCGAATAATTTTCCGACTTGTTTACTTTGTGCCCGACGCGCAAACTAACTTGAAATATAAAAAGGCACAATTTAAATATTTGCATTCAATTTTAAATCAAACAGATATAATTTTACACTGTTTGTGATATAAATTTCGTTGACCGGTTGATTTTTGCATGATGCAGTGTAAAATTAAATCAAAACAGTTTATTTCTATTCAATTTTGGAAAATAGACTAATATTACATCGAAAGAAGTTTAAAATTACATCTTTTTGTAATTACACTCAAGAAAAAATAGATCACACGTGTTTTAGATTCCGTGTACTTTTAGAAATTTTTTGCTGTGTACAGGAGACAACCTGGCGTATGGAAGTTATACTGGTCGAGTGTCGAAGTCTATCGGAATGAAGGAAATTGTTCTCCCATGTGATCATCATAATTTTCGTGGTCTATTTCTATTCCCATCATTTTATCTTATGGTAGTTGGACTCAAATTTAGACATTTTAAGTACGGCAAGATTTGCATTGCCTTCTAATATACTGCACGGGTTATCAGTTATGATGAGAAATGATGCGTTTGCCGTATTTGGATACCCAACCGAATTCGGTGTTTGGCACCGCCTCATTTCTATTTTTTAAATTGCGATTTGGCGAATATATTTTTTTGCATGTTTTTCAACAGCAATTTTCATTTTGTCTTGACCCTGAAGTTTCAACTTGCACAGTTGGATTCATTTCTCTTCCAAAAAGTTTCGCTGACTTAATGTTTAAGTCAAGACTCATCTCTGGGTCGCAATTTAAAAAAAATATTTTAATTTTCAAATGAATTTACCAAATTTTATAGAACATACAGTATTTTTCCATTTTTTATTAAATTTGCCAAATTTTAAATTCAAGTATTCCTATATGATAGGTATGTAATTGTTTTTTAATTTTGAATATTTAGTGTTCTAAAAACATACCATACCAACACCTTTTATTTAACTTAAACTCCCATTTCGAATCAAGATTATTTTTTTTAAATTCTTCATTATATAGCGGTATTTTTTCAATCAACCTTTTAATTGAATATTTAAAAAAAAGCAATGTTGATGAAGATGAATAACAAAATACATTTATTACATTTTCCTAACAACTCATCGCTTTTTTTCACAACCACTCTTGGGTGGTGAATTGATTCGGACGTTGCTTCCCCACAGAAAAATGGGCCGGAATGGACACTACGAGACTCTGCGGAAGGTCCGGAACAGCCATGGCTTAAAACCCAAAACAAATCTATGTGCTTCCCGATTCTACTCAAATCACCACCAGAATGGTCAACCTGGTTGCAAATGATCGAATAACAGTCCAAGTTGGTCACTTTACTCGAATTGAGCGATGAATTTACTCGAATTGAGCGAGCCTGGTAAATTGTTATACGAAAATGAAAATTTATTGCATACATTAGTCAATAGATCTTGAGTTTTGAGCGTTGTGAAAGGCATTCTTAAGCATCAATTTGATAATAATTTTGTTAAAATCAATCAACGTTCAAGTGAGATAATAAGAAGTTATTCAATAAAAATGCAATCTTTAAAGGGAAAAATGCAGATAAAATATATTGCTTTTCAAAAAAAAATTCAACTACAAATGGTTCATTTTGAATGATTTGTTGTGAAATTAAAAAAAAATTTCAGCTCGTTTTAAGACATATCAATGACATGAAATCTCATGTTGATTAAACAATTTAGGAAATAACACATTCCTGACCTAATAAGGTCAGATAACATCTCAGAAATATAGCCTTGGTAATATCCGACGAATTTGAATTTCTGAAATTTTTTAATGAAATATAAGTAAATCTTCAGAACCACTTAACAGCGGCTGAGATTTATTTTTGTTTATGGGACAAACTTTTTCGCTGTGCAATGCATTGCTGCTGTAGATGATAGTTCAAAGGTTGTTGGAAGATTCCCTCCTAGTGGATATCCATTTTACGTTACCAGAAGTGGCGGATGACATAGGGCAATCGATAAAGAGACAACAGCATTAAATGAATGACATATTAGGGACACCGGAGTGACCGCCTTTTTTCGTAGCTTAAAGGTTCCTTCAAAGAGCAGTTCAGCTCCTTGGTGATTTCCGGTTACTTCAAATTCATCACTTTTTTTTAAGTTGGTTATCTCAAGTGGTAAATTCCGGATAACGGATTGTATCCAAAGGCACGGTGAGCCACCGCATCTTCCTAGTTTGCAACTCTGGCTCCATGTGTACAATGGAAAGACTCGAGATATACTCCCTGTATACCTCCTACTCTCTTAACTCCACCTGGAGCCGCAGAGATAGTTCTCACTTCGAACTGTTTAACACACTATCCTTCAATAGTAGTAAGTCCATTTGCGCAAGCGCTCTAAGGCAATACTCATAAACGAGGCCACTTTCAGCAATACCTCTCATCATTACTACTCGAAGTCTAAACTCTCCTCTAAAGACTCGAGAACTGACATCTCCTCGCATTGACTCGAGATTCCCTCATAAACTTCTCTTCATCGCGACTTGAGGCCTGATCTCTCCTCTGACGACTCGAGATCCGACCCCTTTTTACAACGACTCGAGGTCGACGTACACATATGTACCTCTCCTCTGCCCGACCCAAGGCCCGATCTTTCTTCTGGTGACTCGAGATACGACCTGCCCTTGTAATGACTCGAGGTAGACCTCTCCTTTTGTTGATGAAAGGCCTAATGCGAAGAAGAATCCCCGCAACTTCGATCGTCGGGAAATGAAGTACTCAAATACTTCCCGAAGGTGGAGCATCCACGCACGAACGCGGCGTACCAACGGCATGCACTACGCAGAAGATGTTGTCTTATTTTTTTGGCTTCAAACCGTGGGGTCGGACGCACATTACTCGTCAGCTCCCCATCGATGGAGTCAGTCTACTTCAACCGTTGTCCGGTCTTCTTGTATTCCTTTGGCTGGCAACTCTAGGATTTTTTGGCCCGCGGCTATTAAGGCCCGTCGTGTGTCAGATCGAGATCAGCTTGTCCTGGACACGTGCCTGTCACGGCACACATGCGGGACTATCCGTGGGCATCCCCCGACAGTGGTTTACCCCCTTTCAACAAAGTTCGCTACGAGGAAGGTATTTTCTTATCCCTACAATTTTCCCTTTAGGAAGCGGCCCTACTCGGATACTCCCCGGGGCGGTGGGCCATCCTACCCGTTCGCGGACTGCCGTTGACTTCAGGCATCTGGGTGAATCCATAGCTCACTGCATGCCAAGTATTGGAATCCGTACACATCTTCTGCGCCACATTTTCTACTGTCGTGTCGGGCCCATTGGATACTGAATTGCACGTTTGGACAAGATGTCACACGTTGAGATAAAGTTGATGAATAGCACCATCTCGGTGTTGGGGTGAGCTAGACGCAGGACCTTGGAGCGCATCCAGCTTCCCACTGCCTGTATAGCAACTCTAATCATTTTTTTTAGACTTTTTTTCTTGATTGTTTTGGCCAAATTTGCCCGGATATTGCCAGAATTTTGGTCAACCATTTTGAAATAAAATGCCCGGATTTTGTCAGATTTTTAGATAAAAATAGCCCGGTTTGTCCGGCCCGGCTACGTGCTGAAAAAATCTGGCAACCTTAGACATTAATTACATGCTCGAAATCTTTCTCTTTCCCAAAGCAATTGACCTCCGTTTATAACTACTACTTTCTTTTTCACTAAATCAAAATCTATCAAAAAAAAAAAAAAAAAAAGAAATGTTATAACAAAGTCCTACGTTGGCTCATTAAAACCTACGGTATGAGCCGTTTCAAATAAACGAATTGTAAAAAAAAACCAAGAGGACTACATCATCATCTTCAAGTTCAGCTCCCGATGGGAGACTTATTTGTAGCTCGTCGAACGTCATGTTCCACAGCACCGGGCCAAGTAAAGACCCCTGTGGCATATCAGCAGAGATCTTTTGTGTCCGTATGCCCTCACTGGTCATATACTGTAGTTAGCGATAGTGGAAATAACTTTTCATAAGCCTAGACATGCCAGGACCCTCATTTGGATGAGCGACGACGCAATCCAACTGACGCTGCTGAAGGCGTTCTTCACGTCCAAGGTGATAACAGCACGAAATCAGAGTCCTCTCCTCTTTGTTAGCATGGCTCTGTCCACTGGATCAATGATAAAATGGATGGCGTCTACGGTGCTGCTTTCTCTACGGAAATCAAACTGTTTATCTGAGAGTCCGCTATCGATGCACCTCTGGAGCATTTGAATCACCTTCTTCAGGACCCTACCCGCTGTGTCCAATAGACAGATGGGCCGGTACGCCGACGGGTCTCCTGGAAGCTTACCCGGTTTTGGCAGAAGGACTAATTTCTGCGCTTAGACCTATCAGGAAACACCCATTTCGTCACATATCGTTGCAATGAAGACCGGAACATTTCAGAGACATTCCTGGAAGCGGTCTTCACTGTGACGTTCGGAATGCCGTCCGGTTTAAGAGACTTAACGATTTCGCGTAGTTTATCCAAGTAAATAGTCTTCTCTATGCTGGTGTCCCAGACGTACGGGACTGTTGGCCAGCGGGTGACATCGTGCTGTGCGAATAGTTCGTTGATGATCACTTTCAGTTTGTCTGGGCACGTTTCAGGTGGCTCACCCATATTTTTTTTTTGTTTTGGCCTTGACAAGGCATCGCCCCTCGAACAGTCGTTGGCATCTTGGCATAGTTGTTTGAAAAGTGCCTTGCTAGCATTGATGACCCTGCGGAGGGCTAATATCGCGCTTTTGAAGAATGGCCTAAGCTCCACACTTTTTTCTGCATCATCGCAGCATCGCAAGCGTGAATTATTTAGTACCCTCGTAATTTTTTTCCACGGACAGGTTGTCCAGATTCCTCTCCCAATCCAACACCTCGACAAGGACGTTCTGGTCGAATAGTGTTGTCTTATAGAGGCGTTCACCTATCCTAGACCCTCGTTTACTTGTCCGCGTACTTGAGCCCAATCGAAAGCGGATCGTGAAGTAAACGCTATGCGTGTAGGTTTCGCTTACCATCCAATCGCACACCAACCCCAAGTTACCGAAGGTGACATCTATGATTGACTTGCTCCCGTTCCAGTGATAGGTTCTGTTGTTACCTACGTTCGCCAAGCCTACATTCAGCCTTGCCAGGGCTGGGGTTTGTGAGATGGCTACCCCATTCCTCGGCCCATGCGCTTAAGTCGTCAGCTATAACAATGGGGCTTCTCCTCGTAAGCATCTCAACAATCTTGTCAACCAAAGTGTCGAATATCTCCAAGGATCATTTTGGGGAAGCAGCCACAGAAGTTGATCCCGTTAACTTTGGCTTTGGCACCACCTCTTGTATGGGGAAACTATCTGTCACTCATATCGCAGCGTCCTCGGTTATCCAATAAATGCCTTCCGAAGCTCTACGATATGAGTCCTTTGCTAAAGTAATGTCCAATTATTCCTGAACTGTCATCTATCGCAACTGCTGGTGTGCTGATTGTAGGAAATAGAGCCTGGAACACAAAAATAATTTGAACAACAAAAGTATTGTTAGGAATTATTTTATAGCTTGTGTCGTCGACACACCCTAAGCTTGCAAAGTATGTGTCAACTTTGGTAGAGAAATAGCACTGATCAAAATTGAATCTCCCTTTTTATGAGACTTAAATATAGATGGATTGTAGTGGTGTGTTTGGAATCATATAGAAGTACACCAATACTTGTATGATGAATGAGAGTTCAATCTATTAACGAACTTTGGTGACGAAGCACGCGTTAATTTATCGGGTTAAAATTTGCATGAGTTTTCAAAGAAACGTTTGAAACTACGACACTGATTAGTAGTGGTTAAAGTTGGATTGGAAGATCTCTATACTCTTGGCGCCCGGGTTTTGCAGATGTTTTGAAGTTGGCCAACTTGTGGCTGGTTATACTGCAGCGCCAGAATATGCCACTCTAGTCTTGCTCAGTGCAGTAGAATATCTTATGGCCAATCTCCGTGCACTTGAAGCACATGTCCGGTTGCTGAAGGATGGATAGCTGATAGATAGACCATGCCACCTTTAACCAAGCTTAAGTGCTGCGTTTGCTGATGAAACCGAAAGCTCCATCAAACCGACTTGCATGCCAGATCTGGGAGAGCCATTCCTCAAATGAACTGACATCTTTTCCGAGAGGATTTTACGCTGCCTGACCTCTGTAGTGACCTCGTCCAAGTTTTTAATTCGGATGGTCACTTCTTTACAGAGGGCACATAACTCGGCCTAAGACTCGGGATAAGACTTGACCTTCTTCGCAGTCGAACTCGTAGGGGGAAGAGTATTTACGCCGCGAAATACTCTCGGGTAGGGTGACTTCACGTCGTCGGCGGGTGAGTCACTTGAGTCGGTGTAGGATGAATTCTTCGCCGGGTATCATCCGAGTGGTTTTTTGTAAAGCCCCGGACGTGTGCTGTGACAGGCGCGTGTCCAGTATAAGCTGCTCTCTATTCGGCATACGGACGGGCGAAGAGGAGAGGGCCTCGAGCCAAGCCAAGCGGAGCCAAGATCTCGTTAGAGGCGAGGTCATTGGTCTCTTGCAGTGGACTCGAACAGAGAAGGAGCGAACGATATTCATGGGAACCAAGCTAGTCTCGAGTTGCTAGTAAAGGCCGGACCTCGAGTCGTTAGAGGAGAGGTCCTTAATCTTGAATCGTAACAAGAGGCAGGGTATATATGCTGGAGTTTGACTTGAACTAGTGTTGCCGATGAGCGCTTAAGCGCGGACTTGGTCTCCCATCTCGGGCAATTGCACCCATGGACCCAGTGTAGAATACTGGGGGGACTCGGTCACTCGCCGTGCCTTGGAATGCAATCCGTAAAAAGGATTTACCACTTGAGTGATCAACTAATAAAAAAAACACACCTCGGCCTTGACACCAAGAAATCTTGTAGCTCTTCCTCTTTTCTTTCTCGCTCCGAGAATATCTTTTGGCCCGCCAATCTGCCAAAATGAGCATGGCGACCAACGTGTTAAGACATCTGCGTACGTGCCCTCGGATGCCTTGACGACAGTCGCCTCTCCCGTCTTCCTGACGCGACGTTCGCGTCGTATTGGTCGGGGTTTTGCTGTTTCGTTTCCGTGTCCCTTGGCCTTCCCTTTTTGCACGATACTGTCTGCCACCCGATATTCGCACTCGTAGGCTCGCCTGCATTCTCTACAGAGCCTATGCCATTGACCTACTTCGGGTGGACGGTGTCTGCCTACAGTTTTGGCCTCAGTTCTGCAAGACATTTCACCACAGCTTTATTGGCTGTGATGAAAAGCTGTATAACCCTAGCTAGCTTTTTGCGTATCTGTGGATGTTGGATTCAGCGATGCCAGTCACGAGTTCCACCTGCGCTCCCGGGTCTTGGAGTTCCGGGGAGCTTAGCAGCTCTTCCAGCGCATCCGAGACGGATTTGTACGAGTCTCCAAGTGCAATCTATGTTACCTTGAAAAGATCCATCCACATGCATATGCTGCATCATCGAGGTGTACAATTCCAAGGTATACCCGGCTAGCCTTACACTAATGCTAAAACCGCCAACCCTCATCATACTATGTGTGTCAGGTTATGTCACGACTGGAATTCGATCTCATGAACGTTGGCTCAGCAGACAAGGATGCTATTCTCTAGACCACGATCTGTTGGCTTCTAGATATCCTTGAAAGATTTTACAACCCCAGACACGGTCGTGGTATAGTCAATTCTCAACTCGTTCCGGTAATTTCTGTGGAACTTCTCGGATATTTCACGAATGCGCACCAATTTTTCTTTTGGCAAAGAAGCTTTACAATTACGCCATTCTTTAATCTATTTTCGTTATGCTTTTCATGTTTTTATTTAAAAAAATGTTCGAAATTCCAATAGAAACACCTATCTTCAAGTGTTTCCGGTTTTATTTTTATAAGTTTTCGTTTTTCGTTTTGCCATGGTCAGTTTTCTACATTTTGGTTTGGCATAACTTCACTCAAATTTTCATTAAAATTCACAAAAAAAAACATAATTTGCTCATGATTATAGTGATATGGATACTTTCAAAAGACTCTTAAAGTAATTTCTTAAAAACTCTGTTAAGCCAGAACCTGACATAATATTCTCGAACGTCATGTTTCCATCGAACGACAATTAACCGGGACTGATCAGTTTAATTTAATTACTTCGAACGAGGGGAGCAACTTTGTTGCATCCTCACAGCCCTCCTCTTTTGAATCTGTTAGCGCGAGCTACTCGTCTACCCACTTGAAACTTGCAGTCGAACAAGAGTTGCATTACATACAGAAGTTGCAACGTTTTGACAGATTATGATCGGCAGCTCTCGTCGACGTCTGCGTCATTGCTGGGCCATAAAAGCTAAAAGGTTGCACTTAACTGGCCCACAAAAGAATCCAGATGATACCGCGAAAAAAATTTAAATGGTTTACGACTTGCGCTTGACTTGGTAAAATAGAGTGAAGTCTTTTTATTTTGAACACAGAAATGCAAAATGTCAACTTGACAGGTAGTAAATGGGTGAACTTAAATTACTTTTAGTCTGAATCCTATCGAGAAAAAAAAGCTTCAATTGGGAATGATCTGACGGAATTATTTCAAATTTGACCATAATGAATGACGCCTTCTCGATCATTGCACTGGGCTGTAAGAATAAACATCCATCAAAATGTTTTGTTCCACATCTCAAAAAATTCCAAAATTAACACCTCCTATCAGGATGAAGAAGAAACGTGTCTGATTGTTTCAGATTTATTTTCTAGGCTACACTTTGAAGGAAAAAACGAAAAGTCAAATCGGAAGGTTTGGCCCCAAAAAAACTGTTTCGGGGATTGTTTTGATCTCATGGATGATGATTTGGATCAGCGATGTTTTGATGTGTGTTTGACGCCTGGCTTTCTCATTAACATAAATTGATTCCGATGTTTTGGTCGGACGGCCTGTAATTATGGGATTAGTGTCCGAAATGTGTTAAAATGGATAGCTTCGGATCATCAAAGAAAGTACCCGGTTGGAGAGTAGAACCCTCAGGTAAAAAATAATTGGATTATGATGAAACCTAAGGTCGATTGCTTTATTAGTGTCGCTGCTCATCAAAAATCCATTTAAAATCGCTCTATTTCAATCAAACTGTTGAAGTATATGAGTGATATTGGAAGTGATTAGGAATTGAAAAATTTCGGAATTCAGATTTCGGATTTAATATTTAAGATTTTAGATTTCAGATTTCAGATTTTAGATTTCAGATAACAAATTTCAGATTTGAGATTTCAGATTTCAGATTTAAGATTCCAGATTTCAGATAACAGATAACAGATTACAGATTTCAGATTTCAGATATAAAATTTCTGATTTGTGAATTCAGATTTCAGATTTAAGATTCCCGAATTCGATTTCCGATTTCTGATTTCAGAATTCAGATTTCAGATTTCAAAATTATGATTCCTGATTTCAGATTTTAGAGTTCTGATTACTGATTTCTAATGCCAGATTTCAGATTTCAGAATTCAGAAATCAGATTTCTGATTTCTGACTTCATATCTCTGATTTCTGATTCCAGATTTCAAAATTCAGATTTCTGATTTCTGATTTCAGATTTAAGATTTCTGACTTCTGATTTCTGATTTCCGATTTCTGATTTCTGATTTCTGATTTCTGATTTCTGATTTCTGATTTCTGATTTCTGATTTCTGATTTCTGATTTCTGATTTCTGATTTCTGATTTCTGATTTCTGATTTCTGATTTCTGATTTCTGATTTCTGATTTCTGATTTCTGATTTCCGATTTCTGATTTCTGACTTCTGATTTCTGATTTCTGATTGCTGATTTCTGATTTCTGATTTCAGATTTCAGATTTTAGATTTCAGATTTCAGACTTCTGACTTCTGACTTCTGACTTCTGAGATCTGACTTCTGACTTCTGACTTCTGACTTCTGACTTCTGACTTCTGACTTCTGACTTCTGACTAATTACTTCTGAGTTCTGAAATCTGACTTCTGACTTCTGACTTCTGACATCTGACTTCTGACTTCTGATTTCTGTTTTCTGACTTCTGACTTCTGACTTCTGACTTCTGACATCTGACTTCTGACATCTGACTTCTGACTTCTGACTTCTGACTTCTGACTTCTGACTTCTACTTCTGACTTCTGACTTCTGACTTCTGACTTCTGACCTCTGACTTCTGACTTCTGACTTCTGACTTCTTACTTCTGACTTTTGACTTCTGACTTCTGACTTCTGAGATCTGACTTCTTAGATCTGACTTCTGAGATCTGACTTCTGAGATCTGACTTCTGACTTCTGACTTCTGGCTTCTGACTTCTGACTTCTGACTTCTGACTTCTGACTTCTGACTTCTGACATCTGACTTCTGACTTCTGACTTCTGACTTCTGACTTCCGACTTCTGACTTCTGCCTTCTGACTTCTGACTTCTGACTTCTGACTTCTGACTTCTGACTTCTGACTTCTGACTTCTGACTTCTGACTTCTGACTTCTGACTTCTGATTTCTGTTTTCTGACTTCTGACTTCTGACTTCTGACTTCTGACTTCTGACTTCTGACTTCTGACTTCTGACTTCTGACTTCTGACTTCTGACTTCTGACTTCTGACTTCTGACTTCTGACTTCTGACTTCTGACTTCTGACTTCTGACTTCTGACTTCTGACTTCTGACTTCTGACATCTGACTTCTGATTTCTGATTTCTGACTTCTGATTTCTGATTTCTGATTTCTGATTTCTGATTTCTGATTTCTGATTTCTGATTTCTGATTTCTGATTTCTGATTTCTGACTTCTGACTTCTGACTTCTGACTTCTGACTTCTGACTTCTGACTTCTGACTTCTGACTTCTGACTTCCGACTTCTGACTTCTGACTTCTGACTTCTGACTTCTGACTTCTGACTTCTGACTTCTGACTTCTGACTTCTGACTTCTGACTTCTGACTTCCGATTTCTGACTGCTGACTTCTGACTTTTGACTTCTGACTTCTGACTTCTGAATTCTGACTTCTGACTTCTGACTTCTGACTTCTGACTTCTGATTTCTGATTTCTGACTTCTTATTTCTGATTTCTGATTTCTGATTTCTGATTTCTGATTTCTGATTTCTGATTTCTGATTTCTGATTTCTGATTTCTGATTTCTGATTTCTGATTTCTGATTTCTGATTTCTGACTTCTGACTTCTGACTTCTGACTTCTGACTTCTGACTTCTGACTTCTGACTTCTGACTTCTGACTTCTGACTTCCGACTTCTGACTTCTGACTTCTGACTTCTGACTTCTGACTTCTGACTTCTGACTTCTGACTTCTGACTTCTGACTTCTGACTTCTGACTTCTGACTTCTGACTGCCGACTTCTGACTTCTGACTTCTGACTTCTGACTTCTGACTTCTGACTTCTGACTTCTGACTTCTGACTTCTGACTTCTTACTTCTGACTTCTGACTTCTGACTTCTGACTTCTGATTTCTGACTTCTGACTTCTGACTTCTGATTTCTGAGCTTTGACTTCTGACTTCTGACTTCTGACCTCTGACTTCTGACTTCTGATTTCTGACTTCTGATTTCTGATTTCTGATTTCTGATTTCTGATTTCTGATTTCTGATTTCTGACTTCTGACTTCTGACTTCTGACTTCTGACTTCTGACTTCTGACTTCTGACTTCTGACTTCTGTCTTCCGACTTCAGACTTCTGACTTCTGACTTCTGACTTCTGACTTCTGACTTCTGACTTCTGACTTCTGACTTCTGACTTCTTACTTCTGACTTCTGACTTCTGACTTCTGACTTCTGACTTCTTACTTCTGACTTCTGACTTCTGACTTCTGACTTCTGACTTCTGACTTCTGACTTCTGACTTCTGACTTCTGACTTCTGACTTCTGACTTCTGACTTCTGACTTCTGACTTCTGATTTCTGATTTCTGACTTCTGATTTCTGATTTCTGATTTCTGATTTCTGATTTCTGATTTCTGATTTCTGATTTCTGATTTCTGATTTCTGACTTCTGACTTCTGACTTCTGACTTCTGACTTCTGACTTCTGACTTCTGACTTCTGACTTCCGACTTCTGACTTCTGACTTCTGACTTCTGACTTCTGACTTCTGACTTCTGACTTCTGACTTCTGACTTCTGACTTCTGACTTCCGATTTCTGACTTCTGACTTCTGACTTTTGACTTCTGACTTCTGACTTCTGAATTCTGACTTCTGACTTCTGACTTCTGACTTCTGATTTCTGATTTCTGACTTCTTATTTCTGATTTCTGATTTCTGATTTCTGATTTCTGATTTCTGATTTCTGATTTCTGATTTCTGACTTCTGACTTCTGACTTCTGACTTCTGACTTCTAACTTCTGACTTCTGACTTCTGACTTCCGACTTCTGACTTCTGACTTCTGACTTCTGACTTCTGACTTCTGACTTCTGACTTCTGACTTCTGACTTCTGACTTCTGACTTCTGACTTCTGACATCTGACTTCTGACTTCTGATTTCTGACTTCTGATTTCTGATTTCTGATTTCTGATTTCTGATTTCTGACTTCTGACTTCTGACTTCTGAGATCTGATTTCTGACTTCTGACTTCTGACTTCTGACTTCTGACTTCTGACTTCTGACTTTTGACTTCTGACTAATTACTTCTGACTTCTGACATCTGACTTCTGACTTCTGACTTCTGACATCTGACTTCTGACTTCTGATTTCTGTTTTCTGACTTCTGACTTCTGACTTCTGACTTCTGACATCTGACTTCTGACATCTGACTTCTGACTTCTGACTTCTGACTTCTGACTTCTGACTTCTGACTTCTGACTTCTGACTTCTGACTTCTGATTTCTGTTTTCTGACTTCTGACTTCTGACTTCTGACATCTGACTTCTGACATCTGACTTCTGACTTCTGACTTCTGACTTCTGACTTCTGACTTCTGACTTCTACTTCTGACTTCTGACTTCTGACTTCTGACTTCTGACCTCTGACTTCTGACTTCTGACTTCTGACTTCTGACTTCTGACTTCTGACTTTTGACTTCTGACTTCTGACTTCTGAGGTCTGTTTTCTGAGATCTGACTTCTGAGTTCTGACTTCTGACTTCTGACTTCTGACTTCTGGCTTCTGACTTCTGACTTCTGACTTCTGACTTCTGACTTCTGACTTCTGACTTCTGACTTCTGACTTCTGACTTCTGACTTCCGACTTCTGACTTCTTACTTCTGACTTCTGACTTCTGACTTCTGACTTCTGACTTCTGACTTCTGACTTCTGACTTCTGACTGCTGACTTCTGACTTCTGACTTCTAACTTCTGACTTCTGACTTCTGATTTCTGACTTCTGACTTCTGACTTCTGACTTCTGACTTCTGACTTCTGACTTCTGACTTCTGACTTCTGACTTCTGACTTCTGACTTCTGACTTCTGACTTCTGACTTCTGATTTCTGACTGCTGACTGCTGACTGCTGATTGCTGACTTCTGATTTCTGACTTCTGACTTCTGACTTCTGACTTCTGACTTCCGATTTCTGACTTCTGACTTCTGACTTTTGACTTCCGACTTCTGACTTCTGACTTCTGACTTCTGACTTCTGACTTCTGACTTCTGACTTCTGACTTCTGACTTCTGATTTCTGACTTCTGACTTCCGACTTCTGACTTCTGACTTCTGACTTCTGACTTCTGACTTCTGACTTCTGACTTCTGACTTCTGACTTCTGATTTCTGATTTCTGACTTCTGATTTCTGATTTCTGATTTCTGATTTCTGATTTACGATTTCTGATTTCTGATTTCTGATATCTGATTTCTGATTTCTGATTTCTGATTTCTGATTTCTGATTTCTGATTTCTGACTTCTGACTTCTGACTTCTGACTTCTGACTTCCGACTTCTGACTTCTGACTTCTGACTTCTGACTTCTGACTTCTGACTTCTGACTTCTGACTTCTGACTTCTGACTTCTGACTTCTGACTTCGTACTTCCGATTTCTGACTTCTGACTTCTGACTTTTGACTTCTGACTTCTGACTTCTGACTTCTGACTTCTGACTTCTGACTTCTGACTTCTGACTTCTGACTTCTGACTTCTGACTTCTGACCTCTGACTTCTGACTTCTGATTTCTGATTTCTGATTTCTGATTTCTGATTTCTGATTTCTGATTTCTGATTTCTGATTTCTGATTTCTGACTTCTGACTTCTGACTTCTGACTTCTGACTTCTGACTTCTGACTTCTGACTTCTGACTTCCGACTTCTGACTTCTGACTTCTGACTTCTGACTTCTGACTTCTGACTTCTGACTTCTGACTTCTGACTTCTGACTTCTGACTTCTGACTTCTGACTTCTGACTTCTGACTTCTGACTGCCGACTTCTGACTTCTGACTTCTGACTTCTGACTTCTGACTTCTGACTTCTGACTTCTGACTTCTGACTTCTGACTTCTGACTTCTGACTTCTGACTTCTGACTTCTGATTTCTGACTGCTGACTGCTGACTGCTGATTGCTGACTTCTGATTTCTGACTTCTGACTTCTGACTGCTGACTTCTGACTTCTGACTTCTGACTTCTGACTTCTGACTTCTGACTTCTGACTTCTGACTTCTGACTTCTGACTTCTGACTTCTGACCTCTGACTTCTGACTTCTGAATTCTGACTTCTTACTTCTGACTTCTGACTTCTGACTTCTGACTTCTGATTTCTGACTTCTGACTTCTGACTTCTGATTTCTGAGCTTTGACTTCTGACTTCTGACTTCTGACTTCTGACTTCTGATTTCTGACTTCTGATTTCTGATTTCTGATTTCTGATTTCTGATTTCTGATTTCTGATTTCTGACTTCTGACTTCTGACTTCTGACTTCTGACTTCTGACTTCTGACTTCTGACTTCTGACTTCTGACTTCCGACTTCTGACTTCTGACTTCTGACTTCTGACTTCTGACTTCTGACTTCTGACTTCTGACTTCTGACTTCTGACTGCCGACTTCTGACTTCTGACATCTGACTTCTGACTTCTGATTTCTGTTTTCTGACTTCTGACTTCTGACTTCTGACTTCTGACATCTGACTTCTGACATCTGACTTCTGACTTCTGACTTCTGACTTCTGACTTCTGACTTCTACTTCTGACTTCTAACTTCTGACTTCTGACTTCTGACTTCTGACTTCTGACTTCTGACTTCTGACTTCTGATTTCTGACTGCTGACTGCTGACTGCTGATTGCTGACTTCTGACTTCTACTTCTGATTTCTGACTTCTGACTTCTGATTTCAGATTTCAGATTCAGATTTAAGATTTCAGATTTCAGATTTCAGATTTATTTTAAATTATTTTTGCGACTGTGTTTATCAATTATTTTTATGAGTTATTTCAGTGAAGCTTCAAAATATGTTAAAGGAAAACACAACATCATGTTCAGCATTATTTCACATGTTCCTCATGAATAGATTGGAATTTTTCCGTACCCACTTCAACAAATTCCATTTGCTTTCCGTGCCACATTGAAGAGTTTTCTGGCGTTAATAATTTATTACCAGTTATCATTTGTGTTTTTATGACATGTGTCCCTGTCATTAAATACGAACCAAGAACTTAAATGCCTCTCATTATTCAGAAGACGAACTCGTTCGTCAAGCTAGGCTATTTTTTATTCTGATTTTATTTTATATCTTCAACACCTCCCCCAAAGCAATTATCTTAATTGAGAAACTGCACTTTGTAGTGATACGATCTAAAACAAACCCATTAAAACCGTGCTGGGTTAATCGAAGGTGCATGAAAGTTGAATGACCTCCAGGGCCCCAAAATTGGAATCCCAGAACCACTTTGCCACCACTTTGTCACTGAGCGATGCAAATAATTTACTCAAAAACACCTCCATTCCGTGGCGATTGATCTCCTTCCCGGAATTCATTTAGCTTGAAACACTTTTGATTGCATGCTTAATGCAATTCCTTGTGGCACCTCATTTATTTCGCCCTGACTCCGCACGCCATTTTTCTGCACCTTTCATTTCGTTCGTCTTTCCGCTGGTTGAAAACGTCTGTGCCGGATAAGGGGCCACAGACAATTTTTACCTTATTTTTAATAAGTTAATAACTCAATTTCACCTCCCCCGCCAGACCAGCTACACAGCTCAAGCTGCCCCACAACCCTTGGAGGATTGATAATTTTTTTCGATCCTCCATGAAGTAGCAGGAAAAAATATTTGTGAATCAATTATTTCACAGTCCGTTTTCTTACACGATTTGCTCAGCATTGTAAATGAAGTAAAAGCGTGTCCTTTTGTGGGGCTGCAATCGTATTCAAGCGAAACATAGGGTTTCCAAATAAAAACTGTTCGAGTTCATCAAAATGCATCATTGTTCCAAAGAAATTTTCACAGTAATTTGAAAAGCGCTTAAAAAATTCAGAAAACCATTGACATGAATTCAAAACAACCGTTCATTTGAAAGAACTACCAAATTTTCCTTAGATTGTCACCCTAAAGTCCTCGCTGAGCTACCTGAAAACAAATACGACTTCTTAAGAGGGAAAATAAAACTTTCACGAAAATTATTTAATCACAGCCCAAATTGAGCTGACTTTTCGCACTGCAATTCTACAATCCCTTCCTTTAAGGCATGGCGCATCTTGTGCCGGTATTTTTTCTGCTGCGGCCGCTGCTGTTCGATTTCGACAAATTCGTGCAGAGCCTTTTTCAGGGGCTTGAATAACGATTGACTTCGGTTTTTTTTCTTCTTCGGTTCAGTAGAAGTGCAACCTGCAATTGCAACATTGAACTGCGCGGCAACATTTCGCCACGTTGAAACAGTTGAAAAGTTCGAGCGGAATGAATGAAAGATTGAAGGGCTGTTGAAATGACTCTATTAAGATGCCATTGCCGGACTGCGACGAAAGGAAAAGAAATTATCGGTATTACTTACAAAAGCGTCCAGGAGGAAGGAATGAGCGGGAGCTTCTTGTTCCAATCAGTTCTCATGTCACGGCCGTCATCCGAAAACTCCCGGATTCGAATGATCTGGGGCGTGTAATCGAAGATTGCCGAGGCAATGGGAATGGTTTTGCAATCGTTGATAAAGCGAGCATAGGAATGAATGACAGTTTTTGCGCTTATTTGATCTCCCAATTAAAAACGCTAAACGCTGGACCTTTAATTGAAATGGAAATTGTCATATGAATATAATCATCGTATATGAAGATCGATTTTTCTAATTGAACCTCTGTTGCCGATGGTTCTAGATAAAGGATATGCAGAAAAATAGTCAAATTTTATTTGAAAAAAAAAATTAAAATTAAAAATTATATTCGGCAACACTGAAGATATATGAAATATAATAAATTTCAATGGCAACATTTGTTATTTTGGCAACAAAAGCCAAAACAAACAAAACAAAGTCAGTCATTGGTAAATTATTATGAGCGACAGACGTTTCTGAGGGAATGTATGAATTGTTATTCGTAAGAATCGTAAAATTATGACAATTGGGTGGTTGGTAGAAAAAGGACACAGAGCACAGATTTTCAAGGCTGCTACTACGGAATTTTTGTTTTTTATTAGGCCTCCGGTAGAAAGACGAATTTGCACAGGGAGTGGTGATTTTAATGGCTCCTGCTACGAACAAAATTGTTAGTGATTCGGCCTCTGGGAAAGACAGATTGGCTTGGGAAGCGCAGATTTTTAAAGCTACTACTGTTGTTTGTTTTGATTAAGCCTTCCAGTGGAAAAAGACAAAATAGGCAAAGGAAGCGCAGATTTTAAAGGCTGCTTTTGTGGATTGTTTGTTTTGATTTGGCCTTTAGGTGGAAGAAGAAAGAAGAGGCAAAGGTAGCGCAGACTTTTAAAGCAGATCCTACTGATTGTTTGTTTTGATTTGGCTTCCTGGATGGTTATGGCGGAATTAGCTTAGGAAGCGCAAATTTTTAAGACTGCTGCTGCTAATTGTTTTGATTAGGTCTTCCGGTGCAATAATACAGATTGGCTTAGGAAGTACAGATTTTAAGGCTGCTGCTGCTGTATGATTGTATTGATTTGCCCTTCTGCTGGAAAAAGGCGGAATTGGTTTAGGGTGCGCAGATTTTTAAGGCTGAACTGCTAGTTTTTCACTTGTGGGGCGAAC
This sequence comes from Uranotaenia lowii, assembly GCF_029784155.1. NCBI lineage: Eukaryota > Metazoa > Arthropoda > Insecta > Diptera > Culicidae > Uranotaenia > Uranotaenia lowii. The sequence continues at coordinate 308,569,695 of NC_073692.1, read as the reverse complement.
CACGCTTGGCCTACTAATGTGGCGTATGCAACTCTATCTGTAACTACAACTTAATGGTTGTTGGTCCGTGCTGAACAAAAATTTGATATGTGATAATGATGCTTCTAAATAAATTTTACTTTTTACTGTCTATAAATCCATCTATAAAATTTCATAATTTTTAAATGTCCTTACTGAAAAGGACATCACTTTTTACCGATAAATCCTATAAATTAAATAACAAATTACGGACGTTTCAGCTTCTCAGTCAGTTGAAATATTTTTCAAAACAGCACATTTACTCAGTAAATGTGCTGTTTTTAATAATATTTCAACTGACTGAGAAGCCGAAACGTCCTTAATTAGACTACATTCATCAGTCGCAGATCCATCAACTTATTAAATAACAAACATATAAGAAATTATGAAATTTTCACGAAACAGGGGTATTTAAAGAAAAAATTCATACTTGCATGACCAATCATCATAGCATTTAAAACAAATTGGTAATATTTTGCAGGCTGTAAATGTTACAGATTCTTCAAAACACGAGTGGTGCGTATAAGCTACATGGGACGTTATTTAAATATCCCCCCTATGTATATATACAAAATATTGCCTTCTTTGCTGTCTTTTCAACTTTCATACGATCATTCTAGAATGAATATGTAACGTATATCATAACAGCATAAAAATAAAGCTACAAAAATGTTTGCTGGGTACAAAACCAACTGCATTTAAATGCTATACTAAAACCATAATTAAATTTTCAAATGCAAATAAGCTTAAACGGTGTTACTTGGGATTTGGACGTTTTTGGCTCAGTCGCTCACAATTCCTAACAATGTTTGAAGAATAAAAAAAACCTTTTTGAAACAGCCACAGTGCGGGGAAAGAAATGTATTTGAAATAAATATTTTTTTTCAAACATACGTTAGAAACTTTAAAAAACCATTTATTATTTTATTGTATTTAATGGTGATGTTAAGAAGCAATAAACCAAAGTGGTACAAATACCCCACGCTTCCCTAATATTTTGAACGTTGAACGAACAAGACGATGAATTCAACTGCAAAAATTCTTAAAAGAAGTTGGAGTTATTTGAAAAAAAAATCGAATTTCGAGCTCCTTTGCTGGTAAATTTAAATTTAGGACTAAATGTTTTGAGAAGGTCCCAGCTATTGACCCATGCAAAGTTTAGTAATTGTATTTATACAATTTATCATCATGAATCAGCATAAAACTTCATTTCTTGTTTTGAATTCAATTGTTCTTGAATTTTGAATTATAAGCAAATAATTACTCAAACGAGGTTTTCTGAAAATAATGATCTCGGCACATTTGTTCTGAACTTATTAATTATTGATCTAAGACTATTTCACCTATTGCATGGGTCTTTATTTGAAAATGCTTTATTCTGTAAAGTAATATTTCTCCTTCTTTCAACTATCTTACAAACGCTAAAATAACCAACTCACAGAAAAAGTACTGGGTATGCCATGACCGAGATTTGATCTCATGACCGCTGGCTTTTAAAACTTGAACGCTATCCTCTAGAACAAGTTTTCCATTAAAAATGCAATTGCGATAACAAATGTGCAAAATCATGCATTCACGAAAAACTTTACTATAAGCCCAGCTGTTATTTGAGTTTATTTTGGGCTGAATTCACATTCCATCACTTTTTTTTATCTGCCGGGTTTCAGCCGAAGGTTTTCATTATTTACTCGAAATATTCATTTCCGAGACAATTTATGTGAGAGTTTTTCGGGAAAAAATTTCAACCATGTTGCAATTGTGCATAACTTTATAATTTTTCAACGAAAATCATAAAACGCATTGAAATGTATCAGGACTAATGAAATAATCAATAGCAACAAATTGTTTTTTTTTCGGGGTTTCTTTTGTTGAAATCAACAAAAGAAACCCCGAAAAATTACATCCAGCGGTGATCTAAATCGTCGTGAATAAATTGTTTTTGCATCAAAAACTGACAACTCTCTAACAACTGCACTCACAGACGTTTACTGTTTATTGTTTATTGTTTGAAAAATCATCATATCACATGATTATACTATATTTAACAAATAAAAATTAATATCAACATTAAATTACACAATACTTGATACACTTGAATTTTTTTTTCGGAACACGTTCCTTGAAACGTCGAAGTCGAAATGTTCGGAACAGCGATAAAAGTTTTAAGAAGTCCGATGAAAGTGCTGTTAGCTCCGTAATTGTTCAGGCAAATGGGAATTTAGAGCTGCAAGTTCTGTGATGTTAGAAAGTCTGCAACACGAGTAGCATTTCGGCGAACTTGAAGCGTATCTAAGCCTATAAGACGGCAGCGGTTTTCAAAGCTTGGTAAACGAAAAGGATCTTGCCAGTTTAGGTGTCGTACAGCGTACCACAAGAAGCACCGTTGGATACCGTCGATTCTTTCAACTCCGTTATGTTAGAAAGTGCATCAGACAGCTGAAACGTACCTACTCAATAAAGACTTAACAGGCAATCGCCTTTGAAGTGTTTGGCCATACGAAACAATAATCCAAGGCTTCGAGAAACTTTGTCGACAACATAGTTCGTATGAGTCTTGAACTCAAGGCGTCGGTCAAGAATAACGCATTAAGTAGCTCCGGAATCAATCCAATAGGGAGCAGTCGGAGCCTAAACCTTCGAGTTCTGCGATTGCATTATCGTGGTTCACCTTATCGAACGCCGCAGAGAGATCTGTGTAATTGACGTCAGTTTGAGTATTCTTGGCAAAGCTGTCCTGCACGAACGATGTAAAACTCAGTAGGTTTGTAGTCGTCGATCATTTAGTCATGAACCCGTGCTGATCGTTGATGAAGTGATGCTTGAAAAATGAGAAAATTGGATCCAAAACAAGCAGTTCAAACAGTTTGGCGATCGCGCATAGAGCGGAGATTCCGAGTAAGTGGCTTACATCTCTCTTATCTCCCTTTTTATGGACAGGAAACATGTGAGCATCTTTCCACAATAAAGAAAAGATTGCACTGTCCAGTATGATTGAAAGGTGTGCCTGACGGGTGTCAGCAGAGATGGCATAAAACACTTCAAAAAAGTAGTTGGTGAACCGTCCCGGCCCGTAGAAGATGAATTTTTTAGCTTAGCTGTCGCTATTAGGATGGCTGCATCGTCAACTTAAATACCATATAAAGATGACCCTAGGTGATATATTTCCGACAGCCCTGGCAATTTGCTCCAAAGAAACTTCCCAGTTGTGGAAATACTAGAAAATTTTACGGCAAAAAGTTCACAAATTTTGGATCAGAATTCGCTGTGTCGCTGTCAAAGGACGGGATGGAAGCCTTGGTTATTTCCGTTGATTTTTTACGGTCTTGCAAATTCTTTTGTAACTGGATTAGAAAATTTAGGTAGCTATTCTTACCGACTTCTTTATAAGCAGAGTTCAGTTGACGGTATTCTTCCTTAGTGTAAAGTGTAAGGGGAATCGTGCTTGTAGTAATTTCGAAGCGCGCGTTTCTTAGCCGTCTTCAGTCGCCGCAGTGCTTTAGTGATGCAGAGTCCACGAATTTGTAGCCACCCTTTCGGAACATGGCTGTCAATGATGTAGTTGAGAATGTTCGAAAATGTCTCAGAGCTGCGTTTGGATCAGAAGGATCAAGTTCAACTTCTTATTCGATGGATTCAAAGACGGCTTCAAAAGATGGCTTCAAAATCCACGTTTCTTGAAATCTCTTCACGGGAACATAAACCCTTGAGGGCATCGAGAGAGACCACTAAGGCTGGGTGATGAGGAACTGCTCTGACAAGGGGAGCGGCAGCTAAATCAATCGTCGGAATCCTAAAACCTTCGTTAACCAAACAGAGGTCGAGCATACTTCCGTTTTCATTTTCGATATTATTTATCTGACGTAAAATTGCTGTACTTAGAGCGTCTACACTAGAAGATGCCGAGAAAGAAGAACGCACAGGGTCTGGAAACAGAAAGCCACTTCGGGAGGAGCACCATTTTAGGCCGGGCATGTTGAAGTCGCCAAAGACGGGTATGTCATCCTCAGGAGAACAAATAGAGCTGACTTTAAACAGACAACGCGATAAGGACTCTGCTTAAAACCAGGTCGCCAGAACAATCAGGAGACACGTACACCACGCATAGATGGAGTTTCCGATTACCGAGATCAGCGGCTTCAGATCGTCTCAGGAAACGTCTTCGATAAGCAAAGTCGATAATCGATCAGGCAGGAATTGACACCACCTATGTTCTGGTAGAAAATGCTGATAGAGTAGATGCATCACACGGAGAAGAACTGTCTATGATATCATACTTACCTCATACCTGCTGGAGATCTGGTAGCATCTTTTCTATGTGACCGTTACCAAGTGGTGCGCTGTAGCAATCAAATCTCGAACGAACTACCACTTAGAGATGGAACATCACAAGGCTCATGTTTAAGTGCTCTACTGTTTAGCCTGTATATAAACAGCCTTCCTTCCTTATTGAACTGTAAATATCAGCTGTATGCTGATGATCTACAAATATACACGAATGGACCTGTGTCTGAAATCGATCGACTTGTGGCGAGAATTGATTTGGATCAGAGGAAAATTGAACAATGGAGTAGGAAAAACTTTCTGTCACCGAACCCCAACAAAACCCAGGCGATAATTTTTACCATAGTAGGCACCCATCAGAAAACAACGTTTTTTGTAACCAGCCTATCCAGTTTACGAAAAAAAAGTAAAAAACCTGAGCCTTACGATAGATCACAACCTAAATTGGGCCAAGCACTAAATATCAGCTAAAGTTTTCCAAAACCTCAGAACGTTCCAAAATTCCAACGCGTCCTCACGGTCCCAATTCGATTGAAGCTGGTCCAAGCTGTCATCAAGCCTATGTTCCTGTATTGCGATGTAGTCTACTTCCCGGGTTTATCGGCAGCCAAGAAATAGTAGCTGCTTAGGTGCTTCAAATCATTCGCAAGATTTGTGTACAGCCTGAGACGGAAGGAAACTACAGAGGTCGGCAGAAAACGTATCTTCGGTTGTGATCTCCTGGACTGCTATCATAGACACATATGTTGTTTTATGCGACAAGCATACAACGAATGCCTGAAAACATATCTTCTCAACCATTTGCAACGTGGAAGAAATGATCGAGCCAAATGCTTTATTATACCACAGCATAATACAACATCAAGGAAAAGTGTCCGAACCTACGGCGCTTCATACTGGAATACTCTGCCTTTATCGACAAAGCAGAAGTGTTTCCCTTAACCTGACTATAAGGTAGGGATGAATCATCCCAGAGGATGAAATTCCCGTATAAAAAAAAAGAAAACCTGACTATAAAGTTAATTGTAACTAACAGGCTGCGTTGAATATGTTAATCAATAAATTACAAATACAAATTACTTACTTGATGGCGCATGCTGGAGAACCCCTTCGTCACAGACGAACTCTCAAACAACTGCACTCAATGATGTCATTAAAAATATATACAAGATTTCAATTCTTTCAATCTGCTTTTCTTGAACAAATAAATTTAAAAAACTGCAAAAATAATGTCATGTTAAAACGTGAAGGATGTAAAGGAACAATTTTGAAATCTTGAGGACAATTTGAAGTTCTCCGACACATATTGTCAAAAATAAATAAATAACGTTATATTCTTACTGTAACAGGAGTTTCACGTGAATAAGGATGAATTTTCTGTCGATATTTAAGTGATACGTTCAGTACAAAAGTTGTAGGTGTTTATGAAGATTTCCAGAAATATCAAAATGATTGTATTATATAGATGTTCTAATGCAATTAACACATGTTTTTTGTTCGATTATAGTCCTTTAATAATCTTTCTGTCATTCGCGACTTTTATGAACAATGTAGTTGGCGGACAGTTATTGAAAAACTTATCCGGTACAACAGTGATCGATGTTCACCTTGGGCCTTAACTCACGGACATCGGCTCAGGAAGCAACTGATTTGCCAATTGAGCTATATGAGAAGCCCAAAGAGAAATAAATTCATATTGGGTTTAAGAAACAGGTATGAATCTTTATGACAAATTACAATAATTGAATTAATGAAGGATTTTTTTAAATATACATATTAGAAAGATTCATATCTAGATAATTGTTTAATCAATATTAAAAACAGAAAAGTTTAAAATAACCTGTTTTATTGGTATGATAATAAAAGTAATTTGATAATTCATTCGTTATAACTCTGACAGCTTTTGGTAATGTTCTGCTTTGTCTTTGAAATCAAACAAAAATTTAAAAAAATCTCAAAAACTGTTTTTTAGCAGTAAAGACAATGCAGAGGCATCATTAAGAAAAAACTTAAAACCCGTTTAAAAAATTCAAAATATTGTCTCTAGGGTTTTATTCGATGTAGAAATATAAAGAACTGAGCCTTAACTTGGCATGCTACTTTGCTTGGCATACCAAAATGCATTTTGATGATTTACATGTCATAATTTAAGCTTGAAAATATACAAAACTCGAACTTAATAGAAACTTATTTGTCATTTGTATTTATTAACTGAAACAAAAAAAAAATCAGTAAACAAAACACTGAAATAAACAAGACTGACATTGTTATTGTCACGTTTATTGACAATTCGTAATACCGCATCTTTGGAAACTATTCAATAACTCGCTGTTCTCCCCTCCTCAATATTATCAGTTCCAAGTTGGAAAGCAGTCATATTTGAGGGAAGTCATGCAAAGGTACATTAGAGGAAGGTTAAAATATTTTAAAAACTTTTCAACCAAATATAAATATTATTCATCAGTTCAGAATAAAATAACCAATTTCCAGCAAAAATTTAAAATGACCGAAGACCCATGCCATGGCACAATTGTGCGTTGAACTGCTTATTGCTATTTATTTTTCAGTTTTTTTAGTTAGGCTTCTGACAAATGTATTATTTTGTTCTTATATAATATTCATCCAATAATCAATAAAAATATAAACACGTAGTTTGCACAGTATGATCAAAATTCACCCTGCTAAGGGAAATCACAAAATGGGCTGCAAATCGTTTCGGCCCAGATTTGGCGTATGAAGTAATTTTCGACATTTTTGGCGCGCCCGACGACTCGGGATACGGGACACGAAATAAATATGAGCGTCTCGCCTTCAGGCCAACTGACGCGGCCCCGGATTTATTTCGTCTGTCAAATTTTTCCCATTGCTCCCTTTTAAATCTGTTGATGAATGGACGCAAGTCAAAATATGCCGAATGTCGAAACATTCATAAATTATGACGGCAGAGAGCGTGGAAGAGAAAATTGCAGAAATTGCATTTCGCCAGTATTTCTGACGGTAGCACGCTGCTTCTTTTGGTCTGTTCATTCAGTAAAGGTGATTTTTTGGAACAAACGTTTCGAATTGAATAATTAGCTTATTTTTAACATAAAAAATAAAAAGTTCAAACTTGACCTAACAAATTTTAAAAGATGCACTACAAAAACAACTTTTCACAAATTAAAAATAAGTACTTCCAAAGTTATATCTGTGAATGAACAAATGAAACTTCATGATAATCATAAATCTATCGTTTATCGATTATAAATTCCACAAACCAGCATAAATCTACCCCCTATAAAAAATATCAAAACGTGATAGGTTTTTCAACTTCAATCCAACCAAAGATTCTAATTTGTCGAGCAGGTTAATAGCGCACATTTTTTTTCACTCAGCCCCGGTCCCAATAAAAATCCCCGGTGAATTATGACTAGCCCAGATTAATTGGGAAGGCGATGATCCATTTTGACTATCGAAATACCAAATAAAAGTGGAATGAATTCCGCACGCGTCCGATAGGCTCACGTGCCAATAGGCCAATGGATTTTCTGGAGTCGGACCGGGAACGAAATGGTTTTTACGATCCAGTTATAAATTTGAATCGAATGGGTTTTCGTTTTATGTAGGGTTCATTTGGTGAAGGTGAATTGAATTGGCTGGCATTTTTTTAGCTATTTGTGCCACAATTTTGAATTGAATGAACTTGGATTTACAACAGGAGAATAATGAATTGAATATTTTTTAAATATATCTTGAACTACTTGCAAATAAAAATTCATGATTCAAAAATATACCTAATGCAAAGTATGTGATTTGAATTTCTAATCAAAATTTGACCAATAGTTCACTTTTTTGACAGAAAAAAAAACAGTATTAAATATTGTTAGATTTTGGATTATCTAGCTCTTACAAAAAATTATCAAACTTCCTGAATCAATAAATCTTCAATTGAGCGTCAGGAAATCGAAATATTTATATGGATATGAGACAAAACCAACAAAAGGAAAATAGAACAACTTTATTTATGACCAATCTGATTAAATTGATTTATTAAGATGCACTGCGCCGAGATGTTTCACTGAGTTAAAAAAAATCAAAACACGTGATGATTTAATAAAGAACATCCTTCTGGTATTCATGAGCGTTTCTGCCTTCCCTTTCTTCGTCTCAAACTTTCTTTGAATTGATTCCATATTTTTCTCTACCTTTCATTTGAAGCTATCGCACCTGAGCTCTAGTGAATCTTTTTTTTTTGGTGATGTTTTTGACATTTTTATTCAACCGAACAGTAGTTCAATCTTGATCGGTAAAAAAAAAATCAGTAATAAATTCTGATGGCACAGTGTGTTAGATTCTGAAAATCCATTGATTCTGAGGAATGTTAAGATTAATCAGAGTATTAAAAAAAAAAATTTTTTAAAATAAAGTCTCATGACTTTTTTTTCTTATAAAAATTCTATAAAAAAAATGACGTTTTGAAAAAAACCAAATTTGAAACAGTGTTCATCCAAAGTGCATTCTGAAATGCTTGAAATTTTTCGAAATCAAATGCAAGAAGTCAAATGAGCGCAAGGCATAAAGAAAACGTAGTGAATGGAATTAATTCCAGAAGCCAAATGCATTGACAATCATAAATACATGCGTATCTGACAACAAACGGGTAGAATGAATTATTAATTCATATTTTTTAAGCCTTTGAACAATCGGGCGATCAATGAATTTTCTTCGTTTGTTGAATCGTTACTTACTCAGTTCGTTGCAAGCCGACGAGTTGTTAAATAAGTTCAACGCTCATTCCGATTGAGAATGCTGTTGAAAACGGTGTTCAAGAATTATCATGACTTGTTCAGGATTCATCAAAACTGAAACAAAAGATTTAGAAAATACGCACAAAAATTTTTACAAAATACTCACCAATTCCAAAAAATCATTAAAAGTTTTTCAAAATTTTGACGGTTTTTACAATTTGACAATTTTGACAATTTTGACAATTTTGGCAATTTTGACAATTTTGACAATTTTGACAATTTTGACAATTTTGACAATTTTGACAATTTTGACAATTTTGACAATTTTGACAATTTTGACAATTTTGACAATTTTGACAATTTTGACAATTTTGACAATTTTGACAATTTTGACAATTTTGACAATTTTGACAATTTTGACAATTTTGACAATTTTGACAATTTTGACAATTTTGACAATTTTGACAATTTTGACAATTTTGACAATTTTGACAATTTTGACAATTTTGACAATTTTGACAATTTTGACAATTTTGACAATTTTGACAATTTTGACAATTTTGATCATTTTGACAATTTTAACAATTTTGACAATTTGACAATTTTGACAATTTTGACAATTTTGACAATTTTGACAATTTTGACAATTTTGACAATTTTGACAATTTTGACAATTTTGACAATTTTGACAATTTTGACAATTTTGACAATTTTGACAATTTTGACAATTTTGACAATTTTGACAATTTTGACAATTTTGACAATTTTGACAATTTTGACAATTTTGAAAATTTTGACAATTTTGACAATTTTGACAATTTTGACAATTTTGTCAATTTTGACAATTTTGACAATTTTGACAATTTTGACAATTTTGACAATTTTGACAATTTTGACAATTTGGACAACTTTGACAATTTTGTCAATTTTGTCAATTTTTAAAATTTTGACAATTTTGACAATTTCGACAATTTCGACAATTTTGACAATTTTGACAATTTTGACAATTTTGACAATTTTGACAATTTTGACAATTTTGACAATTTTGACAATTTTGTCAATTTTGACAATTTTGACAATTTTGACAATTTTGACAATTTTGACAATTTTGACAATTTTGACAATTTTGACAATTTTGACAATTTTGACAATTTTGACAATTTTGACAATTTTGACAATTTTGACAATTTTGACAATTTTAACAATTTTGACAATTTTGACAATTTTGACAATTTTGACAATTTTGACAATTTTGACAATTTTGACAATTTTGACAAATATGACAATTCTGACAATTTTGACAATTTTGACAATTTTGACAATTTTGACAATTTTGACAATTTTGACAATTTTGACAATTTTGACAATTTTAACAATTTTGACAATTTTGACAATTTTGACAATTTTGACAATTTTGACAATTTTGACAATTTTGACAATTTTGACAATTTTGACAATTTTGACAATTTTGACAATTTTGACAATTTTGACAATTTTGACAATTTTGACAATTTTGACAATTTTGACAATTTTGACAATTTTGACAATTTTGACAATTTTGACAATTTTGACAATTTTGACAATTTTGACAATTTTGAAAATTTTGACAATTTTGACAATTTTGACAATTTTGACAATTTTGACAATTTTGACAATTTTGACAATTTTGACAATTTTGACAATTTTGACAATTTTGACAATTTTGACAATTTTGACAATTTTGACAATTTTGACAATTTTGACAATTTTGACAATTTTGACAATTTTGACAATTTTGACAATTTTGACAATTCTGACAATTTTGACAATTTTGACAATTTTGACAATTTTGACAATTTTGACAATTTTGACAATTTTGACAATTTTGACAATTTTGACAATTTTGACAATTTTGACAACTTTGACAACTTTGACAATTTTGACAATCTTGACAATTTTGACAATTTTGACAATTTTGACAATTTTGACAATTTTGACAATTTTGACAATTTTGACAATTTTGACAATTTTGACAATTTTGACAATTTTGACAATTTTGACAATTTTGACAATTTTGACAATTTTGACAATTTTGACAATTTTGACAATTTTGACAATTTTGACAATTTTGACAATTTTGACAATTTTGACAATTTTGACAATTTTGACAATTTTGACAATTTTGACAATTTTGACAATTTTGACAATTTTTGAAAATTTTGACAATTTTGACAATTTTCACAATTTTGACAATTTTGACAATTTTGACAATTTTGACAATTTTGACAATTTTGACAATTTTGACAATTTTGACAATTTTGACAATTTTGACAATTTTGACAATTTTGACAATTTTGACAATTTTGACAATTTTGACAATTTTGACAATTTTGACAATTTTGACAATTTTGACAATTTTGACAATTTTAACAATTTTGACAATTTTGACAATTTTGACAATTTTGACAATTTTGACAATTTTGACAATTTTGACAATTTTGACAATTTTGACAATTTTGACAATTTTGACAATTTTGACAATTTTGACAATTTTAACAATTTTGACAATTTTGACAAATTTGACAATTTTGACAATTTTGACAATTTTGACAATTTTGACAATTTTGACAATTTTGACAATTTTGACAATTTTGACAATTTTGACAATTTTGACAATTTTGTCAATTTCGTCAATTTTGTCAATTTTGTCAATTTTGTCAATTTTGTCAATTTTGTCAATTTTGTCAATTTTGTCAATTTTGTCAATTTTGTCAATTTTGTCAATTTAGTCAATTTTGTCAATTTTGTCAATTTTGTCAATTTTGTCAATTTTGTCAATTTTGTCAATTTTGTCAATTTTGTCAATTTTGTCAATTTTGTCAATTTTGTCAATTTTGTCAATTTTGTCAATTTTGTCAATTTTGTCAATTTTGTCAATTTTGTCAATTTTGTTAATTATGTCAATTTTGTCAATTTTGTCAATTTTGTCAATTTTGTCAATTTTGTCAATTTTGTCAATTTTGCCAATTTTGTCAATTTTGTCAATTTTGTCAATTTTGTCAATTTTGTCAATTTTGTCAATTTTGTCAATTTTGTCAATTTTGTCAATTTTGTCAATTTTGTCAATTTTGTCAATTTTGTCAATTTTGTCAATTTTGTCAATTTTGTCAATTTTGTCAATTTTGTCAATTTTGTCAATTTTGTCAATTTTGTCAATTTTGTCAATTTTGTCAATTTTGTCAATTTTGTCAATTTTGTCAATTTTGTCAATTTTGTCAATTTTGACAATTTTGTAAATTTTGTAAATTTTGTCAATTTTGTCAATTTTGTCAATTTTGTCAATTTTGTCAATTTTGACAATTTTGACAATTTTGACAATTTTGTCAATTTTGTCAATTTTGTCAATTTTTTCAATTTTGTCAATTTTGTCAATTTTGTTTATTTTGTCAATTCTGACAATTTTGACAATTTTGACAATTTGGACAATTTTGACAATTTTGACAATTTTGAAATTTTGACAATTTTGACAATTTTGACAATTTTGACAATTTTGACAATTTTGACAATTTTGACAATTTTGACAATTTTGACAATTTTGACAATTTTGACAATTTTGACAATTTTGACAATTTTGACAATTTTGACAATTTTGACAATTTTGACAATTTTGACAATTTTGACAATTTTGACAATTTTGACAATTTTGACAATTTTGACAATTTTGACAATTTTGACAATTTTGACAATTTTTGAAAATTTTGACAATTTCGACAATTTTAACAATTTTGACAATTTTGACAATTTTGACAATTTTGACAATTTTGACAATTTTGACAATTTTGACAATTTTGACAATTTTGACAATTTTGACAATTTTGACAATTTTGACAATTTTGACAATTTTGACAATTTTGACAATTTTGACAATTTTGACAATTTTGACAATTTTGACAATTTTGACAATTTTGACAATTTTGACAATTTTGACAATTTTGACAATTTTGACAATTTTGACAATTTTGACAATTTTGACAATTTTGACAATTTTGACAATTTTGACAATTTTGACAAATTTGACAATTTTGACAATTTTGACAATTTTGACAATTTTGACAATTTTGACAATTTTGACAATTTTGACAATTTGGACAATTTTGACAATTTTGACAATTTTGACAATTTTGACAATTTTGTCAATTTTGACAATTTTGTCAATTTTGTCAATTTTGTCAATTTTGTCAATTTTGTCAATTTTGTCAATTTTGTCAATTTTGTCAATTTTGTCAATTTTGTCAATTTTGTCAATTTTGTCAATTTTGTCAATTTTGTCAATTTTGTCAATTTTGTCAATTTTGTCAATTTTGTCAATTTTGTCAATTTTGTCAATTTTGTCAATTTTGTCAATTTTGTCAATTATGTCAATTTTGTCAATTTTGTCAATTTTGTCAATTTTGTCAATTTTGTCAATTTCGTCAATTTTGTCAATTTTGTCAATTTTGTCAATTTTGTCAATTTTGTCAATTTTGTCAATTTTGTCAATTTTGTCAATTTTGTCAATTTTGTCAATTTTGTCAATTTTGTCAATTTTGTCAATTTTGTCAATTTTGTCAATTTTGTCAATTTTGTCAATTTTGTCAATTTTGTCAATTTTGTCAATTTTGTCAATTTTGTCAATTTTGTCAATTTTGTCAATTTTGTCAATTTTGTCAATTTTGTCAATTTTGTCAATTTTGTCAATTTTGTCAATTTTGACAATTTTGTAAATTTTGTCAATTTTGTCAATTTTGTCAATTTTGTCAATTTTGACAATTTTGTCAATTTTGTCAATTTTGTCAATTTTGTCAATTTTGTCAATTTTGTCAATTTTGTTTATTTTGTCAATTCTGACAATTTTCTCTAAATTGTCAATTTTTTCAATTTTGTCTATTTTGTCAATTTTTTCAATTTTGTCTATTAAGACAATTTTGTCACTTTTTTTTTTCAATATTGTCACTTTTTTCAATTTTGCCAACTTTATCAATATTATTTTGTCGATTTTGACAATTCTGACCATTTTGACAATTTTGACAATTTTGACAATTTTGACAATTTTGACAATTTTGACAATTTTGACAATTTTGACAATTTTGACAATTTTGACAATTTTGACAATTTTGACAATTTTGACAATTTTGACAATTTTGACAATTTTGACAATTTTGACAATTTTGACAATTTTGACAATTTTGACAATTTTGACAATTTGGACAATTTTTACAATTTTTACAATTTTGACAATTTTGACAATTTTGACAATTTTGACAATTTTGACAATTTTGACAATTTTGACAATTTTGACAATTTTGACAATTTTGACAATTTTGACAATTTTGACAATTTTGACAATTTTGACAATTTTGACAATTTTGACAATTTTGACAATTTTGACAATTTTGACAATTTTGACAATTTTGACAATTTTGACAATTTTGACAATTTTGACAATTTTGACAATTTTGACAATTTTGACAATTTTGACAATTTTGACAATTTTGACAATTTTGACAATTTTGACAATTTTGACAATTTTGACAATTTTCACAATTTTGACAATTTTGACAATTTTGACAATTTTGGCAATTTTGACAATTTTGACAATTTTGACAATTTTGACAATTTTGACAATTTTGACAATTTTGACAATTTTGACAATTTTGACAATTTCGACAATTTTGACAATTTTGACAATTTTGACAATGTTGACAGTTTTGACGATTTTTACAATTTTGACAATTTTGACAATTTTGACAATTTTGACAATTTTGACAATTTTGACAATTTTGACAATTTTCACAATTTTGATAATTTTTACAATTTTGACAATTTTGACAATTTTGTAAATTTTCAAAATTTCTGTTATACCACGTGCTTCAAATCATTTGATTTGAATACTCTTTCTTCTTGAAAGTTTCGAGATAGCATCACCTGTTCCGTAGCATTGACCGCAGAACTGATTTATTAAAATTATAGCCAGCTATTAATGGTAAGGACAGTTAGCTAGCTTTAAAAAAATATTACAAAAGACAGACAATAAGAACATTTGATGTCACTCGGAAGTCCCAATCGTTTGCATAAGTTAGTTGCATAGCGTTTTTCTATGAATGCATCGCTGGACGATAAATTTTTAACTTTGGGCTCAGGTAAATGTTTTTTCTTTTTCACTCATCATCAAACTTGATAGTGGCCATTTAAGCTACCTCCGACTGGCAAGTGCTCATAAAGCTAATTAGAAATTCCACTCAAGTTGCACAGGTTGATTTCCTCCCGCACATCGCTGAGTTATGCTTGAAATTGTATGTTTTACTACGCTTTGTGTACGTACATTCATACAGCCTTTCTTCGCCGGATTCTCCCTGCGTATTGCGGGTGTTCTTTCTTGTTGTTGTTTCTTGTTTTGATTTCGGCTTATGGATTCAGTTTTTTTTATCTTCTTTTTCTTTCACCTAAGATCGGAGCGGATGCTCGCTTGTTGGACATATTTGTATTATGGATTAATATTATTTAAATCAAATCATACGAGCCATGGGTGTGGATTGAAAACCACAGAAGAAAGATTAAAGCAACGGAAAAGGTTGCGACGTGATGGTGCTACTGGTTTTTTTTTTGAAGAAGTATCGGATTGCAATGTTCTTGACTTGGTATGCATATTGAAATAAATGGAATATTTTACAAAACTAATCCAGTATTTACACATCAATAAAATGCTCTTGTTTCAAATAAATTTCTTGACTAAATTTAAACTAAAACAAGCTTTCACCAAACTTTAAATGTTTTTGAGCTTATACTTACCTACCAGTATTTTTTTCAAACATAAACTTAGAACAGTCCATTCTAGATTCTTCATTTTTGGAATTCTTGAATCAAATTTATTCATGACCACGAAAACGTTCAGGACGATTATATGAAGTCAGACATTTATAACTTCTTATAAGAAGGTCAAGAAAAGTTAACCGGGTCAGCTTGTTTCGTCATAGTTTACATCAAATTTGTAAGAAATAACCCTCTTTTCAAAAATGTGTCCACAAATTAAAAAACCAAATTTTAACCCTGTTCAATTTTGGCAACACGCTCGCATAAATACTTGAATTGGCCAAAATTGAACCTTGAAAAAATTGAAACGTGCAAAAATTTAACCCTGCAAGAATTGAACAATTTCTCAACATGAAAAGTTTTGATGTCCTCATAGTTATTTTTTGTCCGTTTTTGACCATTTTTAGTCAGTAACGTGTCAGTATTTTTTTTTTCGCTCGCTGGGAATGTGTTAGACTTGGAATCATTACTAATTTTCAAATTTTATATTGAAACTATTTTCTACAAAACACACACATTCCACCGTGACGTGAAATCGCTTTTCCGGACTTTTCTGCACTGTTATCATTCTAGAAGTCAACCAATTTACTTGATAATGCAAAAAATTGTAGCAAACGGTCGCAAATTGAATTTCCTTCAAAATGATAATATAATTTGGACATTTTAAAATTTAAGTTGTTTTTGTTGTGATTAATTACATTTGTGACGTGAATTCAAGCTAGAATTACCCATTTCGGACTTTAGTACATACATCTTTGATTTCCTGTTCTCCCTGTGGAAATAGAATATCGGTGTCTTCGATTGAGTTGTAAAGAAAACAATTACCCACAATTTGATAAACGTACCTTTCCGATTGAACAACAACGAACGAAGTTATGCTTATTTGAAGTTGTGACGTGAATTCACTCATGTCAAACAGAACAGGATAGTTGACTGAATTCACGTCACGAAATATAAAGTTATACTGTGGTTATACTGAACCATTCTTTGGAGTCTTCAAATTTTATGTACACTTTCAAAAACGATATTTTGTTGTTCCGACTTTTACAATCATAGATTTTCAGTATTTGCACCTAACGTTTTCCTTATTTTGATTGGCACTTAAATGACAACATATTGAGGGATCATATGTTAAAATTACTGCTGTCTTCATTTGAAGATTCAAAAAAAAAAATTTTTTTTTAATTTTTTTTTCAATCTTTTTGTATATTTATTTCAAAATAATGAACTCCTTAAAAAAATCAACTAAATTATGCTCGATTTGTAAAAATCCGACCATCTGGAGGGTCAAAACAGCTTTCAGAGCACATTTTTCATATAGAGTTTAACAAAAAATCAAATTTTGTGACGTGAATTCACTCATTCGCGCTGTTGTAACTCAGCTAGATTTCAACCTATTTCTATAAATTTTAGAGTTTTAGAATCGTCTTATCATTTTCAAAGAAAATCTCATTTTTCAATTTAAAAAAAAGTCAGAGTTTTCTCGTAAAATTAAAAACTTCCCTTTTTTTGTGACGTGAATTCACTCATTTGCGACTGTTTTTGTTTGCTTTTCAAACTAACTACATTGAATATAAACAAATTCTTTTTTCTACAAAATGAAGCCGTGTTTTTTGGCTTCTGAACATACTAAAAATATTTCCAAAAAAAAAACTTCCATATATTAAAATTAATGATTTTGCAAAAGTTGTCAAAAACACCACTTTTTACAACAAAAAAACTGATTTTCAAAATCATCTAAAACATGTGTAAAAAACTTTTTTCACTTTTTTCCGTTGGTTTTGTGTGATTTGAATTATCAAAATTATAGACAATTTTGAAATTTTTTGATACGCGAACGAATAAAAATCACTTTTGAGCAGTACAAGCGCGTGGAATGTGTCATTTGTTCATTTCGGTCCTGCTGTTTTTGAGATATGGCATACCGAATTTGGACATTTTCCGGCTAAGATTTCATTGCGATCTTTAATGTGTAAAAATTATTGTTTCAAAAAAATCTTGATTTTCAATTTATCGTAAATTTTTTTTTTGGACTGCGTCGTATTCAATTTTAATCTTGCAAGGAACAATATCTTTTTTATTTACCACACCTATCAAAAATAAATAATTTTTTTTTTAAAATTATTTCAATTTCTATTGTTTTGTGGGAAATATTTAACCCTTCATTCCATGATTTTTTTATTTTTCCTCAAAAACCATTTCTAACAGTTGAAAATAATAGAAGAAAAATAATTAAATAAAATTCGATTTTTAACTTTTTCCATACAATTGTTGCAAATTTGTTACTTTATGAAACGAAGGGTTAAGATCAAATTTCAACAAAATTTCAAAACATCCACTATAAAATGAGAGCTGCAGCTGGAGTTTCTAACTTTTAGAAACTTGATCTTTAAATTTGTTTTTAAGAGCTAGAATTTTGAATCCGTTTTCATAAGCTTCATAAGTTCTTTAAATATTTTATTGATATATATTCTTCACCTTCTCCCCCATCTAACGCCAAAAAAGTTCACGAACTATACCAAAGAAATCATTTAAGTATCTGAAAACTTCACATGCCAATTTAACTTCGTTTGTTTGATAAGAGTTTCCGAGATATGTACAATAAAATATGAATGAAAACCTTTCTAAAACAATCGTTATAACATACCGTACCCAAATACTGAGAATTTATGCCAACAAATATCCAAAACTCCTATATTCCTTTTAACTAGACGGAGGTTAGTGTGTCATAAAATATTAGGAATCATGGCCAAATGATTTTCCTTGTCAAATTGTGTCCATTTGTTAGATAAATTCTTGGATTATAGAAAAAAATGTATGGAAACGATTCTTGTATTGAAAAACCATCTCATGCCAAATTTGTTTCCATTTGCTTGGTTAGTTCTTAAGTTCTCCCTTCATAACGACCCATTGGATGGAAGGGTGAATACTTAATACTCATAGAAATATTTCTCGTACTCAAATCCTCTTGCTGCCGAATTTGAGTCCAATTGCTCGACCAGCTCTCCAGTTATGCTGGAGAATGTAAGGGAACACCACTTACCCCCCTCCTTCTATTTTAATAGACAAGTTTCTCATACCCGAGTTCCATTCCATGCCAAATTTGTTTTCATTTGCTGGAGTATTTCCCGAGTTATGCAATTGATAATTATATGAAGTGTTTAAACATTCCTCTTATCCAAATACCCATAAACGCCAAATCCATTAAATCGCCGGTTCCATTTGCTTGATTTGTTCTCAAGTTATGTTATATATTGTAAGAGAGCCCCCTTGTCCCCTTCCTATCTCTCCACTAGAAAAGGAAGTGGTTCTAAACCATCATAAAATCATACCTCGTACTGAAAAACATTCTCATGCCAAATTTGTTTCTATTTGCATCATCAGTTCTCTAGTTATGAAAAATTTCGTTCGAGAAACTAGCTCCCCCTTCCAGTGAGAGGTTTCAAACTGTAAAAAGAACCTTCCTCGGCCTCAGAAACCTGCCGAGTTCCACGTTTTTCAGTCTACAAAAAAAACGAAAAACAGACAAACAGAAATTAATTTTAATATTTATAAATGTGCTTAAGTCAAACAGGAATAAAAACATTTTTTTATAAATTCAGTTGATTTGCACTCATGGAACATGTTAAAAGGCCGAATAAACTTTTTTTTAATATTTATTTATGGTAAAATCTTAAACTGCTAAAATAACTGCTTACAATTATACTTCACTCTTTTAATCAGCATTAACTTATCATTTTCTTGCCGCCTGCAGTTTGGAATTTATAACATATTTTCCTTCAAAGAATTTAACTCTCTTCGCTCATTGTCACCGAAAATCAAAAATGAAAGCAAATTGGTCACCTTATGCTTATAAAAAACAGGATCTGGAAATGATGACAATGAGAAACAGAAAAAAAATGTTCAGAGCTGCTTATATCTAAATTCAAAGTTAAATTAAGTCTACGCCTTTTAGCCATTGTTTAAAACAATTTATGATCAGCAATTTGCATCAAATTAAGTCTGTTGGAATAAATGCTCAGGAAAACATCTTCAATCGCTTTTACAACTGGTTGAAGTTTTTGGTAAAAAATTTGAATATTTTTAAAAAAAAATTGTATCGTGAACAATTATTGTAACAATTTCCCTAGCTTAAAACTTAATTACCAAAACTTAAATTGTTTGTTTAAGAATCATCTTTTTCAAAGGACGATACCTATATAAGAAGAAAATTGAAAGTGAACTTATTTTAAGAGCTTCAAAATCAATCAATAAAAATCATGAATTTCTGGTAAAAAAAAGCGTTTAGGCGAGGAAGTTTGGAGTAAAAATTCATGGAAGAGTTATAAGTTGCACATTAGGGTGGCCCCTATTTCAAAATTACTAGAAACCTAGCTCCCACCCCTCAATCTGGATTTTAACAATGATAAAAAAACTGGCAAAGTTCAAGCTCGTTTGGAAAACTCTAAGGCGACCCTCAAAGGCCTTCAAATACGTATGGAAAAAGTAAAAATATTGAATGAAAAAATTTAAAAAATGCAACAACAAAAATTGTTATTTAATCTGGCTACAATGTAGAGCAGCAAAAACTTTTACGATAATATTTTACCGTGAGAAGCAACTTTGTAAAACATTTCAAATAATTTTGATGAACGTGAAAAACGTTATTGGAAGTTCAAGTAAGGTTTTCCTTTTTCATATATTTTTTATATATGACCAATGTAAAGGTAAAAGTAAAATCATAATGCCGGGAACTATTTCACCAATTATGTTTCAATTGTTGGGTATTTTTGATATATATTTTTTTTATTTTATGATATTTTCAACGTTTCTGAAATTAAATGCTTTAATTCTACTACAGTGATGCCGGATATTGAATAACATATTAATAGCAAAGAATTACATTAAATCACATTTTTTTTAAATTTTATTACAGTGTTGGTCATAACTTTGTAACCACAACACGGAGTAGCTCAAACTTGACAGGACAGCTTTTGGAATCAAAAACTCATAAGGGCTTACACCAAAAATAATATTACTGCGCTACAAGAGCTTTAACACTACATCGAATATTTGGCTCCTGACTCTCTTGAAACTGTTATTGGAAAATTATGTTCCAACCACAAACACAAGCCAAATTATGATGAGAAAGCTACAATTTAGTAACGATGAATGGAAAATCAATATCATCAGCAGGATTTTTATGTGAACAACCGACGATTTTACACCATTTGCAACGTTTTTAGTAAACGACATCGGATCCATAAATGGCAAAATGTTTATATAAAAGATAGTTAATAATAGACAAATAGGTTTAAAATACATTCAGTTAAAAAAAATGATTTATTCTTTAAAAAATACACAGAAAAAACAGAGTGCTCAGATCGTGTTGAAAATAGAACGAAAAAAGTAACGGAGCTAAGCCAATCAGCTCAATTATTTAACAATTGAACTATCAATTGTTTGAAAACCAGGCTTTCGAAAGAGATAAATGACTATGACTCTATTTTGTATAAATCATTTAAATGGGTGCAGCAGTAAGGCTTTCTTCGGCCTGAGTCAATTCATCGTCTTTAATATTCTTTGAAACACTTTGAACATTTCTTAACGATTCATTTTCAAGATTCTAAGTTCAAGAGAAAGTTTTTCGAAGTAAAAAGTAATTAATAATTAATTTAGAAAACAAAGTACAAACTTGCAGATACTTTTGTTTAATTATTGATTTTTTTAGGTCCCTATAGAAAAGGACTGGAAAATATAAACATTAAGCTCTACATTTTTATTTCGCTTGGTCAAAAACATCTTGTTGTCTTCTAAAAAGTTATTTCGAAGCTTGAAATCTTCACTTCGATAAGGTTTTTGTATCTTAACAGTATTGCCAGATTTAATTAATTTTTTTTTAATGAGAATTTTTTACTTTTTTTTAAACAAACAAATTTTTCGCTTCGAGTTAAATTTGAATTTTGCACAGTTTGTTGTCTTGGTAAAAAGATCAATATCAAGGGAAAGGATCTGTAAAATTTTAGCTTCAGATAACTATGGGCCATCCTATAGCGCACCTACTACAACCCCATCTTTCCTTTCGAACCTCAACTAATAAAATCAGAGAAATTTTGGAACAATGTTCATACAGATGGGGCAACTAACTTCACCATATTAATTTCTCTTTTATCTTTTATTTATATTTTGACAATCTTCGATTTCGTTTCAAATTTTGTTTCTCTTTTATCCCATACAATTGAATATAGATGAAATGGTCATTTTCAAATTTCAATTTCAGTAGTTATAGCTTTTTTGATTCATGAAATCCAGGGAACTTCTTATAACATATCACATTCTGAAAATCGAAAAAGCATTAAACAACAGGAGAAAAAAATGCAAAAAAAAACTTCCAAACTATAAAATAGGGAAGGTAGTTTGTATGCCTGATTATTGAAGATTTTTTTATTTTAACTTCAAATCTTTTACTTTTGGTGATGTATTGTATCATTTTTGAGCAAAATGAATATTTATACTATTCGAACAAAAAAACATTAAAAAGATCTGAAAAAAGATTGTCTCATCTAAGTCATAGCAAGATTGAGATTTTGAACTCGATATTTAGGTTTCTATCATAATCTTAATAAGATTAAAAGTTATAAAAACCAGATATAAATTCTAGAATCAAGAACAAAGTTTTGAAGATAGTTGCTTCAAAATATATGAAATTGAACATTTTTCTGTGATTTCGACAACCTTGCTCAACATCTCAATGCAATAATCCAATACAGAACTCAAACTTTAAAATTGAGTTTTTTACCATTTGTAGGAAAAGAAATTTGGCTTTGAGGAAAAGTTTTAATTGTGGAAAAAAAAAAACACTGAAATCCAATAAGCGATTCCATGTCAAACGCTAAGAAGACGATTATTTCCTTGAATAAATATTTTTCACACATTTCTAAGCTAACTACAGTGAAAGGTAAGCTCCAGAATATTTTCAAATGGAAGTGATTTAAAGTGATACCATCGGTTTTAGCAAGAGTGTTTTAAGAACGAATGTTCACCAAGAAGTACTATTAAAATATCGAGAAAATTTGAAAATAACAAAGATTCACCAGGTGTACCTTTTTTTCAAGTTTTTTTTTATTGAATCATATTTACAGATACATTTTTAGCTTACATTTCTTAATTTATCTAGTCTTTAGTTTTATGTAAGGTAGTGTCATTATTATTGCATAAATAACACTTGCCAGAAATTATACCTCGAACATTGTGTCTGAAATTGTAGACCTGTTTTTTTTTGTTTCCGGAGCCCCTTCATATCAGCACAGATAAAATATAAATACTTTGCAGTTCGCTGTAAAAGAAAAAAACTTTTAAAATATAAGAGTAAATAACTAAATACAAATTTTAAATCTAAAAATCTTGCATTGTACTGCGCATGCTCTAAGCCAAATTGACCAAGATGTTTAACCTCTGAAAGCGTTAATCGTAACTTCAGTTTCTCCATTAGAGTGCACCAAATGACCTGACTTTTGAAAAAGTTATGCGCTGAAGGCTAAAATTGATCCTAGGCCTAGTACAAGATTTCATGCCAAATTTGAGCCAGATCGGATCACGGGAAGGGGTCGCTCAATGAGCCTTAATTTTGTATGGGATTTAGAGACATTTTGTTTGGGAGAAACATGATAAATCAGTTTTTCATCTATAACTTTGGACCCCGTCGGCAGATTTCTTTCAAAAATGGTTTTTCTTAAAGCCTGATTTATGAAAAATATTTCATCCGAAGACTGCATTTCGATAAGAGTTAAGAGAAAAAAGCTTTAGGATTAAAAAATGGGCAAACTTTTTTTACGGTGGTATTCATCACTGTTAATGAGGCGTTCTTATGGTCGACCGTCCCGACTCATTAACAGTGATGAATACCATCCTTAAAAAAGTTTGCTCATTTTTGAAGCCGAATAACTTTTTTCTCTTATTCCTTATCGATATGCAGTCTTCGGATGAAATATTTTTCATAATTTAGGCTTTAAGAAAAACTATTTTTGAAAGAAATCTGCCGACGGGATCCAAAGTTATAGATGAAAAACTGTTTTTTTCATGTTTCTCCCGAACAAAATGTCTCAAAATCCCATACCAACTTCAGGCTTGTTTAACGACCCCTTCCCGTGATCCGATCTGGCCCAAATTTGGCAAGAGATCTTGTACTAGGCCTAGGATCAATTTTAGCCTGCTGCGCATAACATTTCACAGGTTTTGAAATTCCCATACAATTTTGGGGCAGTCTATTCTCCATGTTAAACATCAGTGTTAGATGTTTTTCAATTTTTAAAATCCAAAGTTATTCTTCTAAAGGCGTATGATGTCCAGTTGTTCTTTAAAAATTCGTTCAAAAATTGAAGTGCACACGAAACTCCAAAAAATGCGATAAATACGATTTCAATGTTCATGACCAGTACAAGTGTTAAGTATATTCAGTACTTGCATAATTTTATATTTTTTACCATTTCACCACCTGCACGTGTATTCTTATCAATGAAATCGGCTCACTTTACGGTCCAATCCAACAGGAAACCGTTTTAATTCATGGGCTATAATCCCGCTTCAATCGGGGACCTGCGGCCATCGACGACGCGTGGCCACCGAAGAATGCGCATCGCGCATCATCGGAATCACCAATCGACCACTAGCTCGCCAGTTTGTTATGCTAATGTCGATCGCAGACATGTCAAAACATTCAAACCAATAATTTTCGCCTCCACCAATCACACTGGAGTCGGTCTATTGGAGTTGAAGTAGAAATTCTAATTCAACCGATTGATCGTTTTCCATCGGATTTTCTATGCGACTGGGCCTCGTTTTTTCCCTCGTTTGATAGTTTATTGTATTTTATCTGAACAAGCGGTCGGAACAAAAGAAATTATTTTGCGATTTTAGTGGTTGATGGCTGAGCTTAAGCGCTATTTTCATTTCTCTAGCAGTAGAATGGTTCAAACTTTACTAAAAAATATTACCTTTTTGTGAATTTTTTAAACGATTTGAACTTTGTTTCAATGTCTCTCTGCCGATAGTTTGATTTGATTTTTATTTTTTTCAAATTAAAAGAAAAAATCATATTTCTTGTAAAAAGAAGTGATGGAACCACCTATCGAAATGCTCCACCTTAGACGTGCCAGAATTGATTCAGTTTGATTTCCTGTCGGCAAAACGGATCACCGGTGAATACATTATGCGAGTGTCGTGATGCCGCGTAGAATCCTAATCGTTTTCACCCTCAAAACCGCGCTGATGAGGTGTTAAACAGCTGCTCGGATCGACCGAACGACCCGAAATCCGCGCGTAGGAGTGCCCATCAAAAGGCGAACCAAACTGCCATAAAATGTCATTAAATCACCGTTTACAAATCGCTTAGCCCAGTTTAATTTGTAATTTAGATCTGGACCGAATTTTGGAGGGGCAGCCAAAAGTTTCTCGTCCGGGTGTGGCTGCTTCAGGCACCGGCTGATTCGAACTAACGAGGAAAAAGATCAAAAACAGAGCATCGGCATTTTTCTCCAATCCCCGGAGAGGTCATCTCGGAAATGTTCCTTGAACCCGGGGGCTATAAAATATTAAGTCAACGGTCTAACCTTTGCAGCTTGAGGCTTCTTTGATCATTTGACAAGTGCTTTCGGCTCAGGAGGTGTTTTATAACACATTTTTTCAAATTGGAACTTTGAATAATGACGGTATATTCTCATCCGCTTATGAAAGAGGAACCTCTTGAAACCTCTTGAAAATCAATTTATCAGATTTACTGAATATAAATATTAAAAAATAATAATAATAAGATATTTGCGACCAGTAAGCTCTTTTATCTATTGCCTTTCTAGTAACGACCTGCTTCAGGCTTCAAAAGACTTCAACGTTATGAATATAATTCAGTGATGAACCCTGTTTTTCGCACCGATAAGCATCGCTCCGCAGCTCCAGAAATCCATATTACCGTATAGCCAGAAGTTTCCCGCACATGCTAAATATGAGATTCGTGAGCATGTTTTATTTATGTTTATCGTCAATCGTCGAGCCTGGCTTCCTAATGCAAGGACTAGAAGGTACCTTGCTGCTTCTTCCTAGATTCAGCATTTCGAGAAAACAACAACCTCACTATCTGCCTAACATTAGTCGCCTTCCCCGAATCGATGAACATCACATAGTTCCTTTTTTTTCGTTCGTTCTTGCCTTTCGAAAGCGAGGTGCAAATATGTAAACCGCCTAGAATTTGTAATGTGTGCATACACAAATCTGAGCTTCTTGTAGCCAGAAGATCTTGATAGGACACGGCGAGCTGCTGGGCCAAATGGATTCTTTGGAGCAGTGTCCCGAGTAAGAGTGGAAACTTGAATAAGCTCTAACTGTGACGTTGAATGGATTCGCAAAGTTTTTGAGCAGACAATTTTTCAACAGTTGTAATTTAACTAAATAAAAAAAAATGTCTATATTAAATATTTTTTCCAGTTCTGAGGCAAATTTTACAAGGAGTGGATGCAAAAGTAAAAAAAGAAGTTTTCTCAAATCACGATCTTGGCTCGTTTTCAACACCTTTCATACTTCCTAATCTTATCTATCCGTCTAAAATTTACAGCTATTGAGAGAAAAATCATTTTGAGAATCAAAATGTTTATTTATTAATTGAAGTGAAGGAATTGAGTTTGTATGGTCGGATTCCAAAATCAGAATAAAATTCAATCTTCAAATTGTGGATATAGCATCCACATGTTTAAAGAGCATTCCGACATTTAAGTCTGTTTTTATGAAATCAAATCATATAAAAGATAAACGCAAGTTGTTAAACTCAAGAGGGATTGACATCATAAATAAAAAAATCAAAGTTTAATTTTAAACGTCAAATCCACATTTAGATATAAAGAAATAATTAAATTTCCTATCGACTGATCCAGTAATGATGAAAAAGTTTCTCGGCGATTCCAGTTTCAAAATATCATAAAACGATGTTAATTTACTACATTCGACGTTTCTGCATGTTTATTTTGCCTTTATCAAGGAATCTGGCGAGTTGTAAAAAGTGCACCACAGCATCAAACAAGATCACTCATTCAACTTGGAAAGGACCAAAATGGACTTCAAACTTTTGAAATGTGTCATATCGCGAGGATCGGTAACACTGTCAACAGAAAGACTGATTCAACTCCAAGCAAAAAAAAACACCAATACACTAATAGACAAAATAACTTATCTCATACACAACATTCAATAAAAATCGTTAGTGGTTCATAAAGAACGAACAGGAAAACCAAAAAGTTCTCATTCTCATCTCTTGCACGCAACTTAAAAGCTCATTCAATATTCTATGTTTTCACACAACATACATCAAGACGACTTTTTTTTTTAAGACACTATCATAGATTGAAGAAACATTCTGGACAATTAAAACGAAATACTACATTAAGTAGAATTTAAAATCTTCAACATACACATAGCTTTATATTATATAATTTTTTTAACCTTTTGAGTTGTATTGTTCTAAACTTTTAAATCATTAATATGTAATTTGAACTGTCCTCCTAATATTAAAACAGTTAAAAGTTAGGAATCAGATTAGCTGATACAATTAATAATCTCAAAGTTCACTGGTGTTGGGAAAAAGTGGTTGAAATTTTGACACTTTTAGCACATTTTGAAAATTTTGCCATGCAAAAACGTTTTCAAGATCTGTGACCTTCAAGTTTTTCAACAACACGTGTTGTAGTTGCGCATGCTGTGATGCAATATTTCTATCACATACGGCTGAAATAGAAACAGTGCTGTAAAAAATACAACGCCCAAAGATCTTAAAAACATTTTTGCATGGTAAAATTTTCAAAATGTCAAAATTTCTACCACTTTTTCCCAACACCAGTGAACTTATTCTTAGGGCAGCAAAAAGCTCCTATTTTATCACATTAGTTAAGAAAAAACTAACGAGCCTATAGTAAAAAGATTCATTCCAATTGAGCAAATCCTAGCAGTCTTAGAGGCAGCCTTACAGTATGGTTGCTAGTTCATTATTTTGTTCATTATTTTGTTTACTATAGTCTCTCTAGAAAATACTGAAACGTAACATAGGGTTACTTTGATCACCGAAATAAATTTGATAAAAATTTACCTCATAATAACATCGAGTTCTGGCAACACTTCTTGTTTTCAACTGTGTTTTATATTTGGAGCGATTTTGTTTTAAATTTTTTTTTCCTTTTCTATTCGTTTTAAATGTCGTGATTCGTTGATCTACGTGTTGTTAACGATCAATTGTGTTATTCGTGAGAGAAGTTTTTGGTCTACGATCAACTTTCGATCATTAAATTAGTGTTGTTATTTAGTGTCAGTGATTGCAAAAACAATACCTCTACCACCTCCCCCCGCACAAATATTTCGGGTGCAGCGACATCTAGCAGCAATATTTGAATCTGCTTTTGCGTGCAACATTGAAGCATCTACTCACAGTAATCCCGTTCAACTACATAGCCTATCGAAAGGCGTTTCGCACGTTATCCAAACACCGCAACTATGGAAAAAAGTTGTGCAAAGTGCTCTCTGGCTATTACTGGCATCGACGCTGAGGTCTGTCGCGGATATTGTGGCAACATGTTTCACTTGACGTGTTCTGGCGTGTCACGCACTATGGTGGGTTACTTCACGACTCACCGGAAAAACCTTTACAGGATGTGTTACAATTTCGCGGAGTTATTTGATAACTCCCATTTCCGATCCTTAACGAGTGGACCAAAAATCGCCTATGTCAGCTCTAACGGATGCTATTAACAGCCTGCGTACGGAAGTAACCACGATTGCAACGAAGTCTGTCTCGTCGGTCTTGTCTCCGAATCTAAATCGATGGCCATCGTTTGGGGAGACCACCAGGGCCGCCAAGCGTCCCGAGTAAACGATAACGTCCCTCAAAAATCAGCAGAATGTCAATTCGGTTCTAGATAACTCATAAACGATAAATGTACCTGTGTCTGTCTGTGAGAAACCTATCAATGAATTCTGGCTTTATTTATCGCGCCTCCAACCTCACGTAACAAATGAGCCCATTTCTGCAATGGTGAAAGCAAACCTTGGACTGGAGAACGACCCAGATGTTATGAAATTAGTGGCCGAAGGAGCTGACACCAGCAAAATGTCATTCATCTCTTTCAAAGTTGGCCTCTACCCAGCGTTGAAGAACAGTGCACTTGACCCTTCGATGTGTCCAGAAGTGTTAATGTTCCGAGAGTTTGATGATCACAGTGCTCAAAAATTTCGGAGATCAGGCGCTGTGAACCCAGTTTCATCACCGGTAGTTCCGAACCCGACCAACCTTCTGCGGGACGCACCTGCGAAAGCCATAAGGAAGACACCTGCCCACCCGAAACAGTCGCGCCATCGATGAGACCTTCTTCTCATCACTCACTCGTATCCTGCCATCAATGCCATCCTGGGCCTGTTTTCGCGGAAAGGGTAGGAGAAGTTTGGAAAACTCTACTCGCAGGCAAGTATTCGAACTGTTCACCAATCATCGTGCCTGAAGTTCTTTTGGATTTCAGTAATACTCCCTCTTCGGTTGCCAGTGGCGACGATCTACATCAACCTCGAACGTTACTCAATCAACCTACCCCGGGATGTCTCTGCAAAAGCCGAAAGAAAAACCCCTGCCCACCCGAAACAGTCGTGCCATCGATCAGATCGCCTTCACATCACTCACTCGTATCCTGTCATCAATGTCATGCCGGGCCTGTTTTCGCGGAATGGGAAAGGGTTTTCCGGACCTTACTCGCAGGCAAGTACTCAAATCTTTAAAGTTTGTTCCTGCCTGATGAATTTTCGGATTACAACCCTGCGCACCGTCATCGATCGATTGAATTTACCTCAACAGAATCGGCTGATCTTCAATCAACCTTTCCCGGGATGCACCTGCAAAAGCCGCAAGGAAGACCCCTATCCACTCAATTGCACCCTGCCAGCAATACCATCCCGGACCTATTTTCGCGGAGTGTGAAGGGATCTTCCAAACTCCACTCGCAGGCCAGTATTACAATTTTTAATACATTCCCCTTTCTGAAATTGTTTCGGATTTCAGCCACACACGCTCCGAAGTCATACCAGTTGGTAACCCTGCTTACTCAACTAGTTGTTTCCTGACGGACTATTACCAGAATGTCAGGGGGCTAAGGAAAAAAACGAACGATCTTAGTTAGACTAATTCTGTCGAGTTGCGACTATGACATTCTGGTATTGACAGAGACATGGCTGCGGCAGGATATTCTAAACAGCGAATTATCTACAAACTACTCCATCTTCAGATGTGACCGGAGTGATTCTACAAGTCAATTATCCAGAGGTGTAGGAGAACTGATCGCCGTCAAGGAAGTCCATCAATGCACTGCAGTCTCCGTGGAGGATTGCGATCAACTCGAGCAGGCCATTGAGCTCCGTAACTTACGCAACAGACTCCGTAAAGCCCGCAATCGCTTCTTCAGTACCAAAATCCAAAGAAAACAGCAATTGTCTATGAGTCATTGAAAGAGAATACAACGATCTGCTTACATCGGCTTATACGGCGTACCTGGAAAGGCTGCAATCAAACCTAAAGGAAAATCCGTCGTCGTTTTGGACTTTCATCAGGACTCAAAAACCATCAAAACGCATCCCGGGTAACGTGGAGGACGTGTAGCATGCACAGCTGAGAGGTAGCCAATCTGTTTGCAGACTTCTTTAAAAGTGTATTCCGTACCGGCTCTCCTTCATCACATCCTGAAAGATTTCACTTCGTGCCAACGTACGACGAGACCGTTCCTACCGTACATGTTTTACCAGCACTTAATAGTTCAGACACTACCAAAGGTCCTGGAGTTGATGGACTAACACCATTTCTCGTGAAAGGTTGTTCGGAAGCGCACCAATTAAGCTGATTTACAACCGTTCGCTAGCTGAGGGTACGTCAGCATAGAAGACTGCTACGATGGTACCAATTCACAAGACAGGAAGTATCCAACTTGTTGAAAATTATCGTGGAATTTCGATACTTTGTGTTCGTTGCAACACGTTAGCGTTACATTTTTTGGGAATTTTCCGCCAACTTCAAATAATTTTCCTCATTTGGTTATAAACTTTCAATCAAGGGTGTAACTGTTCTCCTGTTGCGACGCTTACCCGAGCAGACTTTTATGGCAAAATTATGGCAAATTTTGCTATCACGCCCTGAGAGTTTAATTTGCTATCATTTTGCTTGACATAAGGTGGTACACAGCAAAAATGAGAGCACAAATTTTCATACTTGGTTAGCAAAGTGATACCAAATTTTGCTAAAACTGAGACCCAAACTACACCTCGTTTTCCGAGAGCTTGGAGAGCATAATGATGTCAATATTAAGCATCACATATTTTTCAATAAAAGCAAGATTTGGCATCATTATGCTTTCAAAATTTTTATGAAAACTACAGCATAACAAGGTATAGTTAAGGTTTCATTGAAAGCAAAATATGACATTACTTTGCTGTCCGCGTTTGAAAATTTTGATTTCATTTTTGCGCTGTGTACTACTTTAAATCAACCTAAATGAAAGCAAATTTGGATTTCAAAGCGTGATAGCAAAATTTAGTTAAATTTTTCAATGTATCTATAATGAAATACGTTTAGAGAATGCGTTGATTAGAGGAGGAATGCAATATTTCGAAACAAAAATTTCCTTTCCTTAGATTAAACGCCTGAAGTTATACTAGAAAACAAAATTGTACAATCATAGAACAAAATTTTTTACTAGGACGAATCTGCTAATAAAAAAAGAAAAAAAAACCATTGGTAATTTTAAATATCTGAGTATAGTCCACGTTTAAAATGTGCATGTGAGTTTAATCAGAAGAGCTTATTCTTAGAATCTATGGACGTGACGAGAAGTGATTTATTAGACACTCGAATAAAAGTTTTCAGAATACTTTAACGCTGATATGAAGGAGGAATGTTGAGTCATGAACGAATATGGATGTTGAATTTGGACTATATTACCGGAAAATCAATTCCTAATAAAAACTGAAATCCAAAAATGATATAAAAATCAGAATTTAATATGAGTGTGTGAAATCAGAATCTGCATCTCCTATTTAAACTAAAATTTGGATTTGGTAGGATTTAGGGGAGATGAACGGTGACCTCAACTCCCAAAAAAATTCGATCAAAATACATATGCAGAAACATCGAATAAAGAAACACAACTTTAAAGAGTTGCTTTGAAGAAAACTGAGGAACGAACATGAGGCGTCCAAAATAACCAAATGTGCCAAGTTTATTCGTTAAATAAACATAAATGAGCTTCTACCTAGTACATTATAAAAACCGATGCTAAATTCCCAGAATAAGTCCCCAACCCGTTGCATAAGGAAAGGCGATTTTTCGAGATATGAACTGTATAATCAATCTAGTTGGGTAACACTTATTTTAGACCAGGGGATTTATTTTGGACCACCCTGTCTAGCGCTGTTATAACGAATCATGAAAAAATTCAATGCAATATATTTTAGTGCCCGGGCTTCAACTATATTTGTTGAAAATTTTAATGATTAGTTGTTTCAAAAGAGAGCCGAATAAGGTGGTTGTCTCGAAAAATCGTATTTCCTTATGCAACGAGTTGAGGTTTATTCATCCCTAGTTGAGCACTTATTCTGGGAATTCAGCATTTGATTTTTTATATGAATTTATTTTTTTGTGCCACCTTTTTGGCAAGAAAAAAGCTAACAAATTTAAATTTCATGATGATTGCAAAAAAATGATGTCATTTTGTGGTAAAAGTTTGGTATCAAAACCAGTGTTGCTATTAGTTATGCAACGAGTAAATATGCTCATAAATGCACAGGAATCGTCGGGTAAAATCGCCCGAAAATGCTTCATGACCAGAAGTAACTCCTCAAAACATTGAACATTTGAAACTAGCTCATTTTAAGATGCGACCCAGGTCATCGACGCATTTAACTGAAATCGGTGTTAAATGAGTCATCTCAATCGCATTTGGTGTTGGTCGACAAAAGCATCCTAAAAAAATTAACAATAAATTACTATTATTTATTTGATTAAAAACTCACATTCAATTGCAATCATAAAAAAGCTGTTTAATTTTTGAGTTTTAGAAATAGAAATATATTTTGGACAACTCCATTCAATTACTTATTATCTCTGAAAAATTTTATTCCATAATTGATAGGGTAACGGACTTATTTTGGATCAGAGGACTTATTTTTGACCACCTTGTCTAGCTCTCTTATAATGCAACTAATAATGAAAAAATAGTGCATTACATTAAGTGCCCGGACCATATTTGTTAAGAAATGTCAGGATTAGTTGCTTTATAAGAGAGCTAGACAAGGTGGTCCAAAATAGGTCCTCTGGTCCAAAATAAGTCCGTTACCATACTGTGTAAACACCACGATATTCAGCTTTATATAAACACTCCAATTTGGGCGATCAGCAACGAACTTCAGTAACCTAGAACGAACGAACTTCAGTAACCTAGATTTGAAGCCTAAATAAATCTTCACAGGTATCCAACCAACAAAAGAAAAAAAAAATCTCAGATTATTTGTTGCCTATCTGAAGGCGATTTTAAATTTGCAAGTGAATTTGCAAATTTTGTTCTTGAGAAGCAACAGCATTGTAATTTAAACATATTTTGAAAATTCCAGATAAATCTCATGGTTTTTTTTTTATTTTATTGCTGATCTATAAAAGTGTAAAATAATATTTAAATGATTGAATTTTATTAAAATATTATTATAAAATTGTAGTATAAAATTAGATTTAATCTCGAAAATCAGGCATTTAGGAAATGCAAGAATTTAAAGCACAGCATTATAGAGTTGCAGTGAGGTTGAAAACTTAATATTTATTTCCCCTCAAATAAAGCGAATAAAAAAATATACCATGAACTAGAACTTCAGATTAAATCCGTTACTCGTTCCAGTATATATTAATGATTGGATTTTTCTGTTAATACTTTATTTGAAACGGCTTATAATCTTTAAAGAGCCAAATTCGTTTTGTATAGTTGGATAAATTTTATAAAGTGTAAAATTTACTTTTTAACTTTAATGTATTAAATTCCACATTTAATGTCTCTGTTTTTTAATGAATGTTTAACTAATGAATGCCGAAATTACATCATGATAACATTTAATATGGAAAAATATGCAGTAAATCTTTGAACTAACAAAATGAATTTCAAGATATTTAAACTGAAAAATATCGGAAACTAATACTGGGCAATTTTGCCAAGGGGTTTAAACAGAATGTTTATTTAATGATTTAAATCCTCCAATGAAAAACAACTAGAACCAAAACAAAAGATTTGAAAAGTACATACCGTATTGCATTTGCTTTTGCACTCCATATTGCGTCGTGAAGCCAAAAAAACATAAGGCCATCGACGAGATGATTTGCCATTTCGAAGTAATGCTTGTTTCCGCTGATAGCCAACGATTTCGGTGTCAATGCTGGCATTTTCCGCAGGAATGAAGTTTACCAAATATAATCAAAAAGTCTGAAAAAAACATTTTTTTTAATTTAATTTATTCATTACGATGGCCTTTAAGTTACATATAAAAGATTGTATTGAAATCTTTTCTTTCAAATCAGTTCAATTTGTGAAAAAGAATGAATTTTAATCGAACGACAATGCAAGATTGACGTCTGTTTGACTTACCCAATATTTGGTGGCACTTGCTTCAGAAACTTTGGCCTCAACAGTGCGTGATTACTGGACCAGCGATTTCACTGCAGGTCGAATGAATAGTTTTTTTACCAGCAGCTTGCCTATTCGTAACGTGGTTGAGGTTGATGCACTGTTTCCATCGGAGCCGGTATTTTGGCGAAAAAAAACCGATCTTTCGGACGGAGGGATCATGTAGCCCACCTGAAGCATCATGTCCATAGAACTAGAGCAACAATCACCTAAATGTCAAAAACTGTTGTGCGAAGCCAGATTTCCCTTTCGCCTGTAGGGAATACTTTTTTCTTCCTTTGCTGAAAAGGAGTGGTGTTGAAAATTATTCAATTTTTCAACATGTTTCAAAATATACCTACCTGAGAAAAATATTCTCTCAACGACGGCGAGGCTGCCAGGGGAGTTAATACCGAGAGCATCGGGAGGAGCTTCCGTACATTCAACGTCCTCTACCTGTTCTCGAAAAATTATTTCGATCCGGATTCCGGCTCTTCCTACTGGATGCGATCAATTTATTTTGCACTATGTCTTAAGCGATCAAGTAGATTGTTAACCGGAACACAACTGTATCCACGCCGGAAGATTAAAATCTGCTCTGGGATGGACGCCCCGGGAATATTCAACAGGATTACCGTACCGGAACACAGATCAGCTGTCCTTGTAGACAGGTGAGTCCTCGACCTAGTCGGTGGATGGTATTTACGGTATTTACCTTTTTCCGCGTTCGAAAATTGTTCTTAAATCTTAAATTCTTCATTTAAGTCAGCTTTCTCTTTAGAATAATTTGTTAGAGAGTAATAGAATAGTACAGACTAGAACTAATTAATTCACTTGTTACTATCGAATTGTATTTCCTTGACCCTAACTATGATTTTATATCGATGGGCTGACGTTAAATCAATAAAGCACAATTACAATTACAATTACAAAATTGCGACCGACCAAACGAATTACATCAGAAAAAAAAGACAAAACAGAAGTGGTTTGAGCACAGACTAATATGGGTCGATTCACGATTACGTATTCTCCCTTTTGTGGTGACAGTTCGCACGTCCTGTTTACAAAATTTAACGAACGAGAAATGGGGTGCGGCGAAATTTTTCGTGTAGCTGCACGGTCAAGAAATTTAACTCAAAACTCAGTTTAAGGAAAGCAAAAAACCAAGTTCCATTTTGTGAATTAAATTTAGCGCATTTTTTAGTTTCTCATGTTTATCTCTTTGGAAAAGAACAGAAAGTTGAAAATTCTTTAAAAAAAAATCGAAAAGGAGGTTTGTTTATTAAAATGTTTCAACATGTTTTCAAATCGCTTCTTCAACAAATTTGTTCTGGACCAACCCACTTTGCATTGAATATTCTGGGAAAGCGCGTCTACTTGAAATAAAAATTCCATCAAATGTCCAAATGTGGAAACTTAAAGAATTCGAATGTGCCGAATCGATTGTCCGGAAATTTCTTGTGTTATTTTGACCGGAAGCTGTAAAACAAATGCACATACTGATACGACAACACTATTCAGGGACAGAAGAATCCAATAAAGGAAAATTCTCCGGAAAACATTCCGAAAGAAAAGGCTTAACTATTATAAATTTTTACGATATGATATTTTCGAGGAATAAAAATAACGTCAGTTTAACCACACTAACCAATCACACTGACACGAGACTTATAGAACAAAATTCCTCTCAGTTTTTGGCTAGAAGCCTCTTATCGTCGACATTGCGCGGCAGCAATTCGAGCATGAAAATTTTACTGGTATCGACATTTTCGTTTATTTTCGAGCAGCGCCAAAAACCAAAATCGAGTGTCCAGTCAGTGGTCAGTAGTTTAATTTTGAAGTTAAGTTCATCTATTCCAGCTGGATTTCAGCTGGATTAACAAACAAAATGATTGATTTTTAATTATTTGATACCGAAAACATCTAATTTTCTTTTTAATTTAAAATAAGGAATCAAAACAGGAATCGCGAAATGTCAAAACCGGTGAGGCCAGGCAGTGCGTGAATCGACCTATAGTGGTAATAGTTTGAGTCCATGCTACTGGAAATGCTAAAATTTGTAGCAAGGGGGTATTTGTTACTCAAATTGAGCTAAATGTTGGAATAAGGCTATGATCATTTAGTATCCGGGCACTTTATTTTGGTGATAGCTGCGTTAATAGAGCTCGGATATGCAAAAATTTAGTAGCGTTGTGTTGGTTATGAAAAGGACTATCTTGCCTATTTTTGATAGATTTTTAAGTTTACGTGTGTATGAGATATTTACTATGCAAAAAGACATGATAAAAATAATTTTGCACAAATTTGCTCCTTTTGCGCATTTTGTGCCTCGAAAATTCTTCATTGTTGACTCGAAAGCTCATGAACTGTTGTTTTTTTTTCAGATTTTTTGTCGTACCAAATGGTTATTAAGTATAAGGAGCCACTCTAGGATCCACACGAAGTTCAAATCAACTATCGGATTGCAACTCTTGATCTTAAATATTTCACCATATTTATGGTTATTTGGGATAACTGAATGAAGACTCCCTACATAATGCAAAAAATACATGTCTGGCAGAGGCAAAAAGTTTTGCCTGACTAGTAGACACCAAGTTAATAATTAATAATGATCAGATACAAAGATCGCAATCTGTGCATCCGGTTTTTACGCAATATGACAGATGTGTTCTGATGGACAAAAAAAAATATGTTAAAACCGGATTTAAGAGATCAATTTCTTCGAGATACCAACTCATGAAAAGGTTCCAACCAGATTCCAATTGCTTTTTCCAGGTGAGTTTGTGTAAAATATCATGATTTTGCAAAGGTTTTGATTCTGTGGTAAAAAAAATAAATCAATACATGACTGAAAAAAGTGTGCAAAGATAAAAAAGAGATTTTATGAAAGAGTTAGAGTATTTCTTGAAATCATTGATAAATATTTTTTTTTATATTTTTAATTTAAATGTCATATTAACACCTTCATTTCCTTCATAGAAAGTTTTTCGATCAAATGAATAGTTTTTAAAATACACACGTTTGTAACTGCCCGGATACTAAATGATCATAGCCTTAGATAGAAATGTGCTAACTCAATAGTAAAAAAAAAAATTGCCAAGGGAAAGTAACCAAGTATTTTCGCTTAGTTGAGCCCGAGAAATTTTGTGTGTAGTTTTGCTGTCAGCACAAAACCTTGGAACGAGGTTATTTTAGCATTTTGTTTATGTTGTTTATTTTGAATGAATGATACCCTAATTACACCTAGTTTTGCTGTCATAGAGAACTTAAGATAAAAAATCATTTTGCTATTGGTATCTTTATTTGGATTCAGATTGCGTTTAAAAACAAAATCGTTAAACCAAAGTGATGCCTAGTTTTGCTATCCTGTTGAATCCTACATCAAATTATGCTAACAGCTTGCTGTTACAACCTCATTTTGGTTTCAGTCTGCTAACAATTGAAAAAATTTGAAACCTGCATGATGCCCTATTTTGCTATCACAAGAAATTCAATATCAAAAAATGCTGTCACTTTGCTGTTGACACCTCAATTTGCTTTTGGTTTGCTATCGATTTAGGCATCAAAGTCTGCTCGGGTATAACTCTTCATTTTCAAGCGCAAAACACAATAAATGTTCAAGTAATGGTTTACTTCGTTCAATTTTAATGAAACCCATGATTGGAAAATTAGCGTATTGACGATCGCTGGTGGAACTAGCTATCGTGTATAGTGTAGAGTGCAGCTATGTATGGATCTTGCTTAGAATATGAATACACGATAACTCTATTTCATCATTGAACCCTGCGTTTGCGTCTTTCATTTCAACAGGTCATGGGCCCAGACACGTCTAACAGGAACAAAGAGTTGGTGAGAGAGGTACTCTCAAGTTCCAGACTTGTGGATAGCAAGTGTGCCAGCTGCCAGCACAAAGAAGAAAACCAGTGCAGATGCTTGCGATTAGAAGTGTTCAGCGCAGAGGGATCAGCCAGCCTAGAGACGAGTCAAGGTGTAGGGACAGCCAGGGCAGAGAAATCAGCCAATGCAGAGGTTCGCTAACGCAGAAGGCACGACATGCTCCACAACATGGAGAACGGTTTCCGGGAGGGTAGCTATCAACGTGGTCACGAGATACGCTACGGTTAGTAACATGAACTCATTTCCGATGGCCGGGAGTAGGATATTTGGGATCCGAATCAAAGATAGGTCAGCGCAGAGGGCAAGTTGTCAAGCTAAACGATTAGTCCGGATAGGAGTTCGGATGAAGCTGATTACCGAGAGGACTACGCTCAGCATGCAGGAGCTCGCATTCAGCTGCCGGTAAGACATTCTATTGCTGTGAGAAGGGGTTAATGTAGTTAGTTGCCATCAACCACTACTACATCTAATGGTCGACTTCAAAGCCTACTACTACTACCGCGAATCTAAATTGGAAGGAAAAGCTTGCTCTAAGAGCTCATCTTACGATATTCAGCTTCGTTGCGGTTAGCATGCGTTTGCTGATTTTCGATTACTGGAAGAAGTTGTTTGTGTTGCAGGTTGCTCGACAGTCGACGGTGGTATTTAACAGTCTCAATCTGCGAATTGAGGGGTGGTGTTGAAACTCACGATTGAGCAATTCGCGTATTGACGATCGCTGATAGAACTAGCAATCGCTAGTGTAGAGTGCAGTTATGAAAGGACCTTGCTTAGAATACGAATAGGGAAGAAGCGGGCAATATGCGCATAATAAATAATGAACTCATTTTTTCCCATATTCCAATAGAAAGCAGTCCAAAAACTATATGCTCATGAACGGACATCTTTTTTTTTTCTTTATTATAGAGACTTTCAGCCTCGGGCTGGTTCGTCTAACGGACATCTGTTTTGTATACGTTTGAGCATTATTTCTGTTAAAATCTCTTACAGTTTTTGTGAAAATAATTTTATAATAAAAGAAGTCAAAATAGTTGATTTCCGAAAACGGCGGGCTAAATGCGCATATTTATGTTTTTAGCTTTATTTGATTTACGTTTGCAATATATAGATATTATTCAATTGAAAATGATAGGAACGGGTGTTAAGCATACGTCAAGGCTGAAATTATGTGAAAATTTCAGTTATTACTAGATCTTTTGCATAAATCATAGTGAGGTATGCCATATGACCATATTCCATGGTAATATTTTGTTCATATCGTATTTCATCGGACCAGTATTAAGCTCTTCTTTTTTCACTGTAAGATTGTCATTTGGGCGTAGATTTAATGTTTCAATGATGAAAAGTGAAAAAATTACAAGACTTATCTATTTTTTCTACATAAAGGCATTTAACCTGCCTGATATGGGCATTCAAACATGTCTATAATTCCAATATCTGATCACTTACAAGTTTGTCAAAAGTTTCAATTGGTTGAATTTCCGATTTTCAGATGTATAAGAAAGAAAAACCATTATCATTTTTGTTTAAAGACTCCGTACGCACGATGATTGATGTTCAATATATTTTAACAAAACTGACAAAAATCTAGTTTGAATTTTTAATTTTTTTTGATTTTATATAACAACTAAATTTGTTCATGCTATGTGTCAAAAGTGTTTTACCCTTAAACAGTTCTAATTTGATCTGTTGAATCTCCAAATAATTTCGTCAATCGGCAGTATGCACATATTACCCAATATGCGCATATAGGAACACTTCTTCCTATACGAAAACTCTATTTCACCGCTGAAATCCTCCTTGACTCATTCATTTAAAAAAAATTTAATTCATTTTCACCTTTGTTACCCTCACCGCCTCGGGCCAGCTACTGCAACTGGGTCCTGTTCAAAGCTTGTGTAGAAAAACCGTGTGATATTTATCTGCTACAGAATTTACACGTCCACTGCTGCACTTGGTCGGCGCCTATCGATCGATGCGCCAAATTTATGGAATCGCTTCGAGTTCATAGTCACATATGGTCACATATATAGTAGGACCTTCATTTGCTTGCTCGCTAGCCTGTTTTGCGCATTAGAATACGGTACCTTACCGATAATGGCTAGTTTGGACGCTTCCTTGCTTGAGAATCGATTCGGTTGAGGTCATCCTAAGGCTAGGGCAGGAATTTTTGGAATCCTCGTCTAAGTAAGTTGTTGGCTGCTTGACTTGCCAGTAATTACTGGTATTTAGGACTCTGGTGGAACGCTCTCAAAGAGTGGCTTTCCCGTGTGCGCATACCAAGCCATGGTACTTAAATGTAATCAATTGCAGATTAAGCGATAAAACGAGGAACCCCCTTCTCACGTCTTGGAGGACCCCAAAGCTGACTCCGAGGTGAGAAAATGAGACAAAAACTATTCCAAACTGTAGTTTCACGCGTCGTAATCAACGGCCTGAGATCTCCTCGGGGATGGTTTTTCCAGGTCCCTCTACGAAACATGAGCTCAACTTACTTACGATCCAGTGGCAGTGGCAAATACTTGAACTTAATTTCCGAGGCATCGTAAATTCATGTGTACGTTTAGGGCGCGCAAAAAAAAGGACCGCGTGATGGGGCAAAATATTTGCCAATATGCACGGACTGTTTACCTGTTTAGCAGCATCGCCTGAAGAGTGTGAGGTTAACGACAAGAGCTAATTCCTTGCATCTCGGCACCCAGGCAGTGCAGATTTGGTGTGAAAATGAAAGAATCATATCGAAAGATGGTCTTTGTTGACTTCTTGCTAGCTGGCTGGGATCGGAAGATTAGTATCTCTTGTTGTAGTTGCCCTCTGAAGGCGACAGAAAAAAAGCTTTGTGATATTTAGCCGCCTTTTGTTGCCGTTTAGCGATCGGATCTCGGAAAAGATCAGTGAATTGTCGACGAACTT
Source organism: Uranotaenia lowii (assembly GCF_029784155.1). Taxonomy (NCBI): domain Eukaryota; kingdom Metazoa; phylum Arthropoda; class Insecta; order Diptera; family Culicidae; genus Uranotaenia; species Uranotaenia lowii. Next base: position 308,528,348 of record NC_073692.1, on the reverse strand, counting down.
ATAGATAAATCTACCTCCTATATGCTATAGAGCTTGAAAACGGTGGATCGGATTCGGTTATTGGCATCCCAACCTGCCTTTTGCATGTAGTTGACATCAACGTCGACGACGTGTGGCTAAGCAGGGCGCACAGATTAAGATATTGAGTCAGGATTACTTACATGCCTTCGATTTAGTCTAGGACTGTAGCTTCTGGGAGAAAACACGAAACGGCGGCATGGCATTTGAGATTCTTTTGTGATGCTTTGAATGTTTGTTGGAAAAGTTAATTGTAATCAGACCATGGTACAAAGCTTCAATTCTAAAGAATCGATAGGAATCAAATCGATAGGTTCTGATCAAATGATTTTAATGAACGTTCATTAACATCGCTCATGGAAACGTGTAATATTGCCACAGAGATATAAAAATAGCTCATGAGAATCTTGACTAGCAAAGGAAATATAATTTATGGGACATTTTAGGAAATTCATTCTGTATTTTTGTTGATGAGAGGCCACTGCGACCAGATGTCAGATGTTTTTTAGCATTACCCCTCGTTATTTGTTAAACTAGTTCCAGAAAAACTGCCATTTTGAAATGAGACAGCTACGAATGGGTGTATCTAAAAATTTATTGGTCCGATCGAAATACTTTCTATGAAGGAAATAATGGTAGTCTTATGATAATTCATGGGCAAAATTAAAAAAATAACTATTTTTGTAAGAAATATTTCTACTTTATTCTTGGCCAGCGCACACTTTCTTCAGTCATGATATTAATCAGTTGTATCCACTTATACTTCATCAAATCAGTATTTTGGGTGGCTGTATCCTCATTTTTCGATTTCCGCTACTTTTTGCACCAACACTTCTCTTTAAAATGAAGCTGAGGACAATTTTATGGATTCAGCTGTTTCGAAATTAACAAAACTTGATTATTTTCGTGCACTGAATTTTTTTTTTCTGGAATTTCTGTTGACAAAATCTGACAAAAACGAAGCAAAACCATCATGAGATTAAACTTAAGTACAATCAGTTATTTAAGAATGTACACTACTGGCCAAAAGATTGGGATCACCCCCTCAAAAACATTAAAATTTTGATTGGCCATATCTCAGCCATTTTATTACATATAGGAACTATTTTGACATTTTTCAAGAGATAGTGAGTAAAACCTTCTTTTTATGTTTTTGGCAAAATGTAAATAATGAGTTTATATAACTTACATTATCCCTAAAGCTGGGATATTTTTCGAAAACCGAACTTAAAATTTAATCCCAATCATCTCAGGGTGGGGTGGACCAAATTTCCAAATTCGTGTTGCATTCGAATCCTTATTTCATACTTATTAAAATACATTTGTAAAATTTTGTGCGAGCAATTTTCAATGTACTTTATAAATATAAAATTGCTACTCAAGTCACCGTTCAAAAGTTTGGGATCACCCCGTAGTATGGTGTAACGGCCAAAAGATGGGATCAGTCTTCCAAAACATGCATATTTATTTCACGCCTATCTCTGTTATCAAACAACGTATTGTTTATCTTGAAAGCTGAATTTGAAGTTAATAAGTTGAACTTGCTCTGTGGATATTTAGTGGAAATATTTTATAAGACTAACTTCTTGAAGACTTTAGCTAAAGTTTCATCATTTTCTAATGATTTTTGCCAAATAGTTGAGAAAAAAAATATGCGAATTTGTTTTGACCATAACTTAGTTGTCTTACAAGTTAGGGGAACATGCTCTAATATGCCCCACTTAAGCAAATCACAGATTTGCTGTGTATTTTGCGTATATTTTGTGAAAAAAACGAGTGTACTACAAACGCATATGATTTTTTATTACTTAAATTCATTAAGTTGCTTCAAAAACTTGATTTTTCAAAACCATATTCAAAGCCATCGAACACAACTATGTTGCAAATACGCTCCGCTGTGTAGGGGAAGAGCGGGCTATATACGCCTATTAAGCAGAACACCGATTTAATCAAATATCACATCGAATATGCGTACAAAAACTATATACACGTGTGCAGGCATCTGTTTTCTATACATTGGAGTAATTTTTATGTTAAAATTTTCTTCTGTTTCCTAGAAAATGATTTTAATATAAAATGCCGAACCTCAAACCGTGCAGGCTAAATGCGCCTATTTATGTTTTGAACAAAATTTATGTTTTTTGGGCAATATTTCGTTTAATTTCATTGAAACTGCTAGAAAGTAATAATTTCCGTACGACAAAGCTGAAGTTTTATAAAAATCTATGTACAGACCCCGTTCGTTTTTGGCAACATTCGATTTTGGCAACATCCGATTTTGGCACATGTGCCAAAATCGAACGGTTTTTAGAAGCGACACAACCTTTTAGTTTTCTCTTTAACAGGATAAATATAATTGAAAAGAACATCATGAATACATTTTTATGTTCTAAAATGGTGGCAAAATACATCAACAAAACAAAAGTTTTTCCAAAAAAATTATAAGGTACTCAAAAATGACAAAAAAGGTGAAAAATTTATAAAATTAAAAAAAAAATTCAAACAAATGACTGGAAATGACGAAAAACAACTAAAAAATAACGAAGAATGACAAAAACAGCAAATATGGCAAAAATAACCAAGATCACAAACAAAGCAAGAATAGTGCAAAATGCATCAAAAAATGAGAAAAAATAATTAAAAAATCACTAGTATGGTCGGAGCTTGACTAAAAGTAATGTTAATGATAAAAAAAAAAAGTTATTTTGTAAAAATAAAGGAAAAAAATTAAAGAAAAATAACCGTTCGATTTTGGCAACATTCGATTTTGGCGACACAAAATGTTCGGGCATGTTGCCAAAATCGAACGGGGTCTGTATATTATAATTTATGGAATAGAACAAAAGTTAGGGTTGCCATACTATGGAGGCAGTTCATCCATGAGAAAAACTTTATTTAATCTGTTTTAGATCTTCAATTCTGTCTTAAGATGTTATTCAGAGCTTTGATTTCAAGGTTCAATGATAAAAATCATTTATTTATTCTATTTCTAGAGTTAGTTTTGATTACGTCGTATAAACCAATATAAACAAAATTGAGTTGTTGGTTGCAAACGAGAGATAAACATGTATTCTATTTTAGTTAAAAACTTGGTTTCATTTAATAAATTAATAAATTCTACAAAATGATTTGAATTCAGGACGTATGATGTCTTTCTCATTTTTGAGTGCAATTTGGTTTTTGCGACGTTTTGCACTGCACTGGATTGGCGTGCAAAACAAAGGTCGCAAAAAACTGTTCGGTGTGTTGGTGTTTGCGACCTAATGCATTTTATCAAAAAATACTTCGGGGAATGTTCAAAAGCTCATAAAGTTAATAGGAAATAGTTTGTGAGAGTGATTTAAGTCATCCCATTAAAATAGATGTCTTCAAATTATTACTAGGTAATTTAAATAAGCGGTACTTTGTGGCTGAACAAATTTTTATCTTCTAATTTTATCATTTCAGTGACCGCAAACAAAACTAAAAGCATTTAGTTGACACCGGAGATTCCGTAGGGCGCATATCACCCGCGAGGACTTAGACAACGCTCAAAGGATTGAACGTAAGTACTTTTTTCAATGTTCTAGCACATGGAAACTTCCTTCAAAACAGATGCTAATAATTGCACTAATCTGCAAACTATCCATAATTTGTTAGATCCTTATTACGTGAATCATGTTAGTCAGATTAAGCATAGTTTAAGACACACGAAAGAAGTTTTGAGATAAAATTTTCCATATGCAAAACGACCTTTGAGCCATTCACGCAATGCCAAAGGTCGTAAGTGCATGTTTACTCGAACAACTAAATTTATACCTGAATCGAATACATTAGCATAATTCTCATTTATTTTCGCATCGCATCCCGGTTCCTAAAGGCAATTCTGAACGAAATTTTAAATTATAAAATTTAAAAGAGGGTACAAAACTTTAACCACGGTTTTCTCGAAACACGTTTGGTGGCTTATACGACCTAATCAAAACAAACTCTAGATTTAACCTGTTATTTTAGGATGGAGGCATTTTACAAACATGATGGGGGCATTCAAAACACTCTTTTATTCCACTTTCCAACCATTATTCAACCTCCACAAAAGCTGAAATATGTTTTATTTCTTAAGTTCATTTGAGTAAGAAACAAAAATCATCTTTTGTTTTAAGCTTCTTTCCGTATAATTTTTAAAAGTCGAAATATTACATCAAAATGTATCAAAACCTTGTATGATTTTTTAATTTTTATAGAGTTTGTAAATTCATTAAACTCTTCCTTGCCTTATGTTCTAAGCGTATTACCCTCAAAATGCATTGGTCAGATAAGCTGTCTTGTCAGCCATTTTATCAAACAACCGTAAGGTCATTTAACCCGATAGGCCCATTTAGGAAACCTTTCCCCTATTTAATACGTGCTTACAAGCCGAACACACCCGAAAGCAGCCGGAGGCCGAAAACACACTAATACTTACAGACACTTTGACTAGATAGAAAATCAAAATGGACAAAAAAAAAATTTAAAAAAAATTAAAAATAGATTTTTTTGAGCTAAATCAACGCTATAAAATGGTTTTTACCTTTTTGTTCACTTTCAATGAAAATTGGCCATTTTGAAAAATCATTGCTATTTTCAGCATACTACAATTAGCGCGTTTAAACTAGCGCATGGGAAGAGATAGAATATACACATAAAAAGCTAACCTTAGCGAGTTCAGAACGATTTTTAGCATAAAATCATTCTTCTCTATCGATGTGTCAGAAATAATATCTTATTCGTTTTTCTCTGCTTTGTGACACCTTATTGAAAGTGTTTTAAAATTTAGATCAAAATGATGAGAAACCTCAATAGTGAAATTACCACGACATATGTAGGAGCATTTTTAGAAAAAATCGTACTTGCCACGACCAATAACAGCATTTGAAACAAATTGGTAATATTTTGCATGCTTTAAATTCTCCAAAACGCGAGTGGCGCGTATTGGCCACATAGGGCGTTATATGAACTTTCCTCCTACAAGTTATTGCAGAACGGATTAGCTTATTTTCAAGCATATGGTCTGCACTTACTTATGAAATAGTTATAAAAGTTAAAGTTTTAGAATCATATGATATATATTATCACAACTTCATACTTATTCAAAAACTAATGTTATAATTTCGGTTAACGGTCTGATGATAATCATTTTTGATATTTTTTTTAGTTAAGCCTTCAAAATTAAGTGCATATTATAAGCTTGCAAATAAGCCAATCCGATCTGCAATAATTTATGAGAGAACTCAGTTATGATTAAAACATGCATATTTTTATCAACGGTCTGACTATTTGGTGGAAATCATTTGAAAGAAGTTAGTCTTAAAAAATATTTCAACTTAATATCCATAAAGCAAGTTCAACAAATTACCAGATACACTGTACGTTGTTTGATAACAAAGATACGTGATAAATAAAATAAATGTGCAAGAAGACTGATCGCAAACTTTTGGGCGTTACACCATATTACGGGATGATTCCAAACTTTTGGATTTTCGCACAAAATTTTACAAGTTTATTTTGATAATTATGAAAAAAGGATTTGAATGCAACTTGAATTTGGAAATTTGGTCAACCCCACCCTGAGATGATCGCGTTTGAATTTTATGATCTGTTTTTTTGTT